>NC_063345.1:29965659-30089778 GCF_021869965.1 Rhincodon typus | reverse complement strand
AAACATTTCTGAAGAAGGGTCCAGACCCGAAACATCAGCTTTCCTGCTCCTCTGATGCTGCCTGGCCTGCTGTGTTCATCCAGCTCTACACCTTGTTATCTCAGATTCTCCACCATCGGCAGTTCCTACTATCTTTGAGCATGTAGAATATGCTTCTTTTAATATCTTCTGCATGCATGTATCGAGAATTTGAAATAAGCTCACTGGCAATAATAAAATCCTGGTTGAGTAGTGTTGTATATCAAGTTCAATAACTGTATGATTCCAGGTATGTGGGCCATACATCCCAAAAACTGGTAGTCCTTGTCAAACAGCATCTCCCTTGCAACAAGCAAGGTACTGCCTTTATTGATCAGTGCAGTGAGTATAGGAGTTGGGACGTCATGTTGCAGCTGTACAGGACATTGGTTAGGCCACCTTTGGAATACTGCAAGCAGTTCTGGTCTCCCTCCTATAGGAAGAATGTTGTGAAACTTGAAAGGCTTCAGAAAATATTTACAAGGATGTTGCCAGGGTTGGAGCGTTTAAACTATAGGGAAACGGTGAATTGGCTGGAGCTATTTTCCCTGGAGCATCTGAGGCTGAGGGGTGACCTTATAGAAGTTTATAAAATCATGAGAGGCATGGATAGGTTGAATAGCCAAGTTCTTTTTCCCAGGGTAGGTGAGTCTAAAACAAGACCGCATAGGTTTAAGGTGGGAGGGGAAAGATATAAAAGGGACCTAAGGGGAATCTTCTTCACACAGAGGATGGTTCATGTATGGAATGAGCTGCCAGAGGAAATGGTGGAGGCTGGTACAATTACAACATTTAAAAGGCACCTGGATGGGTACATGAATAGGAAAGGTTTAGAGGGATATGGGCCAAATGCTGGTAAATAGGACTAGATTAATTTAGGATGTTGGGTTGGCATGGAAGAGTTAGACCGAAGGGTCTGTTTCCATGCTGTTCATCTTTATGAGTCTATATCTCTACTGACCATACCCAACCAACCCAAGCTTCCAAAACACAACAGTATCCAACATTAAATGTGATTCAATGATTGATAAACACTTGCTGAATAATCCTGAGTGTGCAAAGCATTACACTGACAACTAATTTATGATTGTCAGTTCGGCTTGCAATATAGCACAATAGCATGTGCTGAAAGCTTCATATATCAGGCCTCTATTTTTGCAGTCTCAACGAACATGGACACACTGGGTGCACCCATTTCAATTCAACAAAATAGGTGAAGCCCATTCCCTGGTTTGTTTCTCAGGACAATGCCTTGATTATTCAATATCAACCTGCATGGTTTAAAATGTAAACGAAGCCTAGCAGTTAAATATTAGTTATTATGAACTCTGGCATTCTCCATCTCAATGAATCTACCAGAGTCCACTTACCAATCAATCAGCTCTCTCCTCATACGTTGTTAAAATCCTGTTTTCCATTTACATTAGTTTCTCTTGCAAATCGATCTGATGAGTGCACAATGAAAAGCTTCAACAAAATGTCTCTTTTCAGTAATATCCAAATTTTCTGCTATCAAATGACTAAAATTCTAGTTCTTGGATTTTCTAGTACTCTCATGCCAAAGCTATCAATGAGTAAAAGTTTTAAGACATTCAGAATTACTCATTAATAATAAGATAAAATAAGCGTCATTTGAAAGATGATGACAGATGAAGGGTGGACTAATGTGCTAGCTAGTTACACAGAGTTACAAGACTAGTCAAGCTCTACTTATTTTTACACAGATTCAGTAATTTTGTTCTGAAGAAAAGTCATAGAACATAGAACATAGAACATAGAACATTACAGCGCAGTACAGGCCCTTCGGCCCTCGATGTTGCGCCGACCTGTGAAACCAATCTGAAGCCCATCTAACCTAAACTATTCCATTATCATCCATATGTTTATCCAATGACCATTTAAATGCCCTTGAAGTGGGCGAGTCTACTATTTTTGCAGGCAGGGCATTCCACACCCTTACTACTCTCTGAGTAAAGAACCTACCTCTGACATCTGTCCTATATCTATCACCCCTCAATTTAAAGCTATGTCCCCTCGTGCTAGCCATCACCATCCGAGGAAAAAGGCTCCCACTGTCCACCCTATCTAATCCTCTGATCATCTTGTATGTCTCTATCAAGTCACCTCTTAACTTTCTTCTCTCTAACGAAAACAGCCTCAAAACCCTCAGCCTTTCCTCATAAGACCTTCCCTCCATACCAGGCAACATCCTGGTAAATCTCCTCTGCACCCTTTCCAATGCTTCCACATCCTTCCTATAATGCGGTGACCAGAACTGTACGCAATACTCCAAGTGCGGCCGCACCAGAGTTTTGTACAGCTGCAACATGACCTCATGGCTCCGAAACTCAATCCCTCTACCAATAAAACCTAACATACTGTACGCCTTCTTAACAACGCTATCAACCTGGGTGGCAACTTTCAGTGATCTATGCACATGGACACCAAGATCTTTCTGCTCATCCACACTACCAAGAATCTTACCATTAGCCTAGTACTCCGTATTCCTGTTACTCCTTCCAAAGTGAATCACCTCACACTTTTCCGCATTAAACTCCATTTGCCACCTCTCAGCCCAGCTCCGCAGCTTATCTATGTCCCTCTGTAACCTACAACATCCTTCTGCACCATCCACAACTCCACCGACTTTGGTGTCATCCGCAAATTTACTAACCCATCCTTCTACGCCCTCATCCATATTTGACTCAAAACATTAACTCTGTTTATCTCTCCATAAATACCAGCACTTTCTGTTTTTAGTTCAGAATTCCATCATCTGCATTTGTTTTTTGCTTTTATTTCTGTAATTTTGTATCTCAGTTCTGAAAAAACAGCTGTGCATGTTTGAGTCAATTGGAAATCTGTCTCATTGCATCATTAAACTCTCACGCCAAACATTTCCCTAATGTTAACATCAATTTATGTCTGTCATTTCCCTTTTATCAATTTGTCATTTTTCTGGAGCAGCATCATGAGGCGAATGTTAACTCATGCTCCCAAGGTTATAGACTACAGGTACATTAGGCTGACTTTCAGTACGTAACCCAAGCCGTAGGTCCGTTACTCAACCGAGCTTGAAGGTTCATCACCTAAGATGAAGGTCTAACAGCCAAACCAATATTTCACCCAGACTGTAGGTTCATCACCCAGCCCTCTAGGTCTGTCAACCAGACTGTAGGTCCGTCACCAAAACTGTAGGTCCGTCACCAGCCCTGTAGGTTCATCACCTAGATAGTCAGTCTGTCACCCAGCCCTGTAGGCCTGTCACCCAGACTGTAGGTCTGTCAGCCAGACTGTAGGACATTGCCTAACCTGAAAGTCCAACAAACAAACATAGAAAGTGCTGCAGAAAATCAGCAGGGCTGGCAGCATCTGTGGAGAGAAAACAGGGTTTGCATTTCCAGTCCAGTGATCCTTCCTTCAGAACGGTTCTGAAGAGGAGTCCCTAGCTACAAGAAGTCCTGAGGAAAGCTGACTAGATCAGTTGCTGATCTTTCAGGACTGAAATAGGCCCTACAGTCTCAAAAGGCCGATTTGCATCTTTAATTGGAAGGTGTATACAAAAGTGACTAATTAGGAGACCTCCAACATAAAAATAGCGCTGCCAGTCAGGTTCCTGGCAAGAATGGGCTTGAGATCAACAACAGGTTCTCAAAGTGCATGATAAAATCTTTCTCAAATTGTCAAATCAATGCAAACTAGCCTGTAAGACTATCTTTGCAGTGAGCAAAGAACATCACAACATAGAAATGGTAATAAAATTTGTTAGCTTGCCAGCCCAATACTGAAGGAAATTTGTACATAACATCTTGGAATTCAACCGGTTAATCAATTCATCCTTTGATTGATTTAAAGCTCCAAATCATTGCTTGTAACAAAACAGTACAAAGATATTCAAAGTTGTAATCAGTGACAAATAGAAACTAGAAGAATAAGGATACAATGACCAAAGGAGCCATAATATTCATAGGTCAGGTCTGGTATCACTTTGTTTGCTTTGCAAGATGGCATATAATGGTGATCTTCCCATCAGAGGCAACTCTGGAAAGTAACTGTCTATAATTAATGGCACTAATCTGAGCCAGAAACCTTGGATCTACATAATTTAGCTGATTATTCTGAACTTGATTACGTATCTGAAAATTAAGTGTCAAAAGTAAAAGTTTAGAAAGCAACACCAGGTCAGCAAAATCTCCCTTACCTCAGTCATTAACTGCTGTTAAAAACTGTGTCCATCGATCAGCTGAAGCTTGTTCAGTAATGCCACTTTTGAAGATTTTATTAAAATGAACTTCACAAATATCATTTTCTACCTCTTCATTATTGGAAAATGTTGTTAGAAGTCAGTCTCCCTCACATAAACAAGACAAAGGAACCAATTTATTCTTCTCCCTATAGCTGTGCTACTGCATCCAGAAAAAATAATTTTTCAGCAATGTATTTTTGTTTTTGTTTTAATGTTTAAAATGGAGTTTTCAAGCTAATGTGCCGTACACGATAAAGAAGAATTAATAAAGATATTAATTAAGTTCACCATCTATCTTCAGCAATTACCCAGATGAGAATTAAAAAAGTACATTTCTGTCTTCCACCTTTCTCATTTCATAAACCAGATTTTACAGAAGCCACAACTTCATATTTTAAAAAGTACACTAATACATGATGGAATGAAAATTCCTTCCATTTTTTTTTTCAAAAATCTTGGCGAACCATATTCTTGCATAACCTAAAGGGTCAATAGCAGGTCATCCTGTTCTATGTGTAACAGTCAGTCTCATATCACATGACTTGGAAAGGCCAAATGTACTTAACTGACAAGGAACATAAACAGGAGATTGTGCAAAGTTGATCTGTCACGATGACTGTATGCAACAGTTTGATGCTTATGCCCTGCTAAGGAAGAATAGGAGATATAATTCATTCAGTAATGAGTTATATTTGCATACAAGGGCTTGCACTTCATACAACTAGTTGTAAACAATGTAAGTAGAAGTCACTGAGTGAATCTGATGATGCATTATAATAAAATAGTAGCTGTAAGAATTCCGATGCCACCCTGAATGCAGGACAGCAAGCAGATCTTTGCAAAATATCCCAATTGAGCTGCCAACATAAGGAAACTTCAAATCTGATTATAAATCCAGCTACACATAAAGAGTACAGTTTACTTTTATAAAGCTACATTGGATTAAGTGACAATTTAAAGAGGGAAACTCTAGAAAAAAAACAGTATTTCTATAGCACCCTTAAGCTCATAAGATGTCCCAAGGAAATTCATAGGAATACCACAGGAGGAGACATTAGGACAGATGAAGTAGGCTTTAAGGACGATACTATAGAAGAAAAGAGAGGTAGCAAAGTGGAGACACTGACTGGAGGAATTCTAGGATGCAGAACCTTCCCAAATGGTTGAGCAATTAAAATTGGGGATGGACAAGATGCCAGTTTTGGAGGACCACAGACACCTCAAAGTATAATAGGGTGAGAGGAGATTACAGACACATTGAGCTATGAGGCCAAGAAGAGCTTTGAAAATTAGAAGGATAATTTTAAAATTGAGGTGTGGCTTAACTACAAACCAATCTAGATCACAGAGCACAGGCCTACATAGAGAATTGGACTTGTTGCATTAGAATAGAGGCAGCAGAGTTTTAAATGACCTTGGCCTCAAATGTGTTGAGGGTAGAACACAGCAGGCAGACCAGGAGTGCACTGGTATACTCAAATCAAGACATTACAAGAACACAGATGACAGTTTCAGAAGCAGAGGAGTCAAGTGGGTGCAGAGTTAAGCAATGGTAAAGATCTAGAAATAAGAAATTTTAGAGATAGTAAAGAAATGTGGTTAGAAACACATTTTAGTGATCAAAAGATATGAACAGCTTAGCCTCAGATAGCTGCAGATGGAGTCAGAAATTAGGGAAGAGAGTTTTGGTCTTTCCAATACTTAGATGAACAAATTTTTTGCTCATCCTTTGATGAGTATCAGACAAATAGCGTGATGATTTAGGATGGTGTCTAGAATGGTGGAGAGGTACAGCTGGGTGTCTTAGAATACATGTGGAAACTGACCGCATGTAATTGAGAAATTAATGGGAACCACTGATAGATCATTTAGATACATCTGAGATGATGGTGCAGGAGCAGGAATACCAGCCATTGTTGCTGTCCTCTGACTACAACTCAATAGCTAAGACTGGAATCAGTTGAATGCCATCCCACCCACCTGTCTTTAATTGGCAAAAATGCTGTTCCCCTATATTCTCTGTCTTAGCAAAATGTAGTCTTTCTTTTGAATGCAACTCTTGTATCACACTTGTCTGTTTGCAGTGCGCTAAATGCAGCCAATTTCAAGGGCATATATGATTTTCAAAACAAACTGATATTGACTGATGAAAAAGATGTAGTGAGGGGGTTCTCCAGTATTCATACCTTCACTGTTGAAGGTCTTGGGTCATGCTGTGCACTGGTTCTACAGGTGTTCACTTGCAGATCTCCCACACGATCTTTCCAGCTGACCCTGTATTTTGAAAAGTATTTACTACAGGTTTCCCCATGCAGTTTTGCCTCTCTGAGGGGTTCACATTGCAAATTATTGCTTGGGTGACCAATGCTGCTCTTTATTGTGTTCATATTTACAAAACTGTTTAAATGGAAAGAGATTGAAGCTAGCAATTGTTTAATTATGCTTGATTTTATTTCATGCAATACCACAATAAAGTACAATTCTTTTAAAGTACTTCGGTTAATTTAGCAATCCGCTTCTTCGACCACAGATTTCATCAGAATGCAAACCACCAACAGTCGTACTTTCATTGGTAACCAAGATGGGACTGGAAATGATCACTTAAATCTCACAATACAAAGAGCTGGCTGCCCTGCCATTTCCATGAAATTTTTGAACAGCTATTTTCTAAATCTATATCACAAATGGGTTGTAGAACCATCAGTGTTAGCCAAACCCTAAGTGTAAAGTTTTTGGTTATGAACCACAAACCTGAGGCATCACCTTAAAAAACAGCAAGCTATGTACGTGGTTTATGTAGTCAGCTAACTGTATTTCTCTAGCTCGATTCAATGCTCATCTTTCTGAAAAATTTCAGAGTAATTTTCTTGCTAGACATTAAACAAAGGGAGAATGCTGTGGAAGCTGGGCCATCGCAGCATCCATTATGGCTGACTTTCATGATATGGTGCCACATTTTTAACATGCACAAAAGCTCAGGAGAAGAAATGCTGAGGTGATCTAAATGAATTGTTTAAGTTAATTAAGGGGGCCGGCCACCTCAGTTGTCTAGATGGTTAATGTATGGTTCAGAATAATGCAAAAAGAAAGAGTTCAGTTCCGGTTCCAATCGAAGCAGACCTGGGATCTGCTTCCTCACCCTACCCTGAGAGTGTAAGGCAATAATAAATGATCGCTGGTAAGAAGTGTCAAGAAAATGGCTCAGGATGAAACATCAGCAGACAATGAACCAAGGACCTATACAGGACTCATTGTTCCCTGATTTGAGTTAAATAAGGCACATACACAGAACCTGTTACCTCTATCTGATGAATCCAGAACAGGAAGTAATTGCTTTAAAATTAGAGCTAGTTCGTTGAGTGTGATGTCAAGAAGCATTTTTTCACACAACAAGTAGCAAAAATCTGGAACTATTTCCCCTACAGAAAAAAACTATTGTGGCAAGGTCAATTGAAGGCTAGAACATGAAGGGTTATTGAACATATATGTATCAGCCTGCCTGAAATGACGGATCCCTGACCTGTCACTGGATGCCCATCACCAAAACGGAGCCAACTGGAAAATCTCACTCAGACTCCACTACTCACTTATACAACTACTTATATTACTGCTCCATAGGGCTCTTCATGAGTCAAATTGCTGGCTCAAAATCTGCATCAGCTGAAATGGCCAAGACACAGTCCAGGTCAAGACAGCAACGCGTTGACCATAATTGGTACTTCTTGGCCTCACATCCGCCTCTGATGCTAACCTCAGTGGGGCCAAATGCTTTAATATTTCCCTTGGTGGAACTAGACAAGCCCCTGGAACTGCCGCAGGCCCAAGTCAGATTTGCAAATGGGAAAGAAAAAAGCTTTCTTGTTCATTGGCCTCATTCTTTTGGAATTCTACTCTTTGAAACCAGATATTCTAAGGTGCCCACAGACATCTGCCAACCAGCGGATGGGCAGAGTTCTTACTGCAGGCTAAGGTTTGGCAGTTTCTTCATAAGCTGCTGCAGCTGTACTTAACATTTGTACTACGATTCAGGCATAAGATCAAGCCAGAGCTTGCGCTGTATCAGGTATGTCCAAACTGAGGAAATATAGACATTCCTATGTCTGGCCTGGAGCAACAAACTGTGGTGAGGGCAGAAGAAGACCAGGAAAATCGGTCCCCAAATGATAAGAAAAGCTCTCTGTAAAATTAACCTCTCGACTGATTTTAATTTTCTCTTGCTTTTACTGGAAAGTGAGAGATGCTAACTGATGATGGTGGACAGTTCAAAATAGGACTAGGTTCTCGAAGAAAGCAAGAGAACTGGCCATCCAATTCATTACCCAAAAGTGCATCTTTCAGGATTAAAACAAGAACAAGTTACTCCAGAGTCTCTTAATCTGAGACATGATTCTGTGCTTAAAGTTACTTTCTGTCTATTTCTCTCTCTTTCTTTTTCCATCTTTTTCTCCGGTTTGCATTTTTCTCTTGACGTCTACAATAAAGAAACGTGTAGGAATTTATATGACTGCAAATACTTTGTCAAAACAGCAGATATATTTCAAATGTTATTGTCAAAACCTTCATTGTACCATACTTCTTGCAAAATTATAATTGCATTTATCTGGAATATACTTACAATTTTGCTAGTAATATTGGATGAATGAAAGTTTAAAAATATATTACGATATAATTACACATAGTGAACATCAAATACTTTATTCAAATATCAAATACTGTTCAATTCATTTTGCATCTAGGTCTGATATTGCTCCAAATAAAACATGTAATAGAAGGTTCTTGAAAGTGCAATGATGTAATACTGAATCTTTCTAGAAATCAACAGTGTCAATTTCTGAAGAAGGGTCTAGGCCCGAAACATCAGCCTTCCTGCTCCTCTGATGCTGCTTGGCCTGCTGTGTTCATCCAGCTCTACACCTTGTTATCTCAGTGTCAACTTCAGAGAGTTTGATGGAGGGTGCCTTATCATGAGCTCCAAGGAATTATCTTATGCAATTCTCTGCTGCTCACTGAATTAACTATGCCAAAGCGCCACTCTCTCAATATCATGCACTCATCAGCAACATATATGCTTGCTGCATTTAGGATATTCCAGGTTTCCACTGATGGCATCATATTTAAAGCCCAGCTGTGCACCAGGTCACCTGGTGAGTAGTCCTTTACAATAGAGAGAGTGGGTGGGAAACTGGAAAGAAAAGCTTCTGAGGGCGTATAGATGGCACAAGTAACACTTCAATGTAAGCAGAGCTTCAAATTTGTAAATATAAGGCCATCTGTCTAATCAACTGTAGCTGCAGCTACAAGAATGAAGCTGCAAGGCTCCCCATCCTTAGCATCACTATTCTTTTTCTAATGCCCATCTTATCATTGCTCAATGTAGGAGCAGCACATGTTGTGAAACTTTCAAACATTGTTAACATTAACTTAATTGAACTAAATTACCCTTTTTACTTAACAATGTACATGGATGACATATAAGGCAAATGTTCTTTGACTTTTACATTTTACAGCAATTCATTTCTGTATTCCACGCGGAAGTTGTAAGTTTTTGCTTTCTTTTTAGATTATCCAGGTTTATCAATCATCATTATGGCTAAACCTTATAGTTTGTGACATCACTCTGTCTCTGATCATGTTGCAGATAGGCCTTTGGATGTGGGCCTCTGGAACAAGCAGCATGTTCCTGGATGCTTGCAAGTGTGGAGCCTTACAAGGTTGCTTCTGTGTTTGCAATTTGTTTCTGGGGCACTTTTCTGGCTTGCATTATTTGGTTTGTGGATTTGGAGCATGGCAGCATTCCCCACAACCTTTCTTCATCCTGTAAGGACTTATTAGATAAGCAGCTGAAGAAAAAGAACTACACGTCTACAGAGAATGGGCAGAAGAGCAGGACTAGCTGAGCTTCTCTTGCAGATTGTTTCCATGTATATATTGGGCTGAATATTCTCCTATGTTTCTAGGACTATAATTTACTGGATTCACACCTCAGTTCCTAGCATGTTTCTTATTTATTTGCTTGCATTGCTATCACAAAACCTACTTTACTCTGCAACGACAGTCCATCTGAATCAAACTGAAACACATGTAACAAGCTGGCAAAGCCTGTTAAGAGCATGCACTTTTCTCTAGCTACACTGCTTTGAGAAGCAGAAGTAATGCGGCAGCATGATAAGCAATCCATGTACACATGTGAATACGGTTGGGCAGTGAGATCAACTGTCAGTCAATCACTCAACTCTACGTGTTGGAGACCATGGCAAAAATAATCTAACCACCTGTGACCAAGGTTAAGGTTAGGAAAACCAGCTAGAGTCCTGGATTCTGATTGCTATCTAGTCTCTCAACACTTGCATTGTAGGTAAACTTCAATTCATCCAAATATCTTCTGCCCAATCCTAAATTGCAGTAATTCCTGTTTACACACTACATGTGTGCTCCCTGATTGGCCTTGGTTACCAGTCTATCAGTGCTTGGATTTTAAAGGTCTTATCTTTGCTATCGATTCCATCCCTCCCTATCCCTGATCCAGGAGGCTCCAGGATCACTACAATCCTCTAATTCTAGCCATCCGTGCATTTTTGATTTTCATCACACAACCACTGGCGGCCATGCTTTCAGCTCACTACTTCTTCAGCTTTGGAATTCTCTCTCTGAAATTCTCTACATCTCACCTTCATTTAAGATGCTCCTTAACAACTACTAATTTGATGAAGATTTTGACCATCTTATGTTACTTCTTGAGGATGAGTGTCAAATTTTGTCTCATAATTGCTCCAATTCATTGTGTTGTCACTTTACTACTTTGAAGGCAACTTTTGTCAGTTTATTTTTTGTTAATATTCTATGTTTAAAGTACCTTCATCTGGGTATCCAATGAAGGCAGCATTGAGGTGCACTTCACTGTCCTCCATAGTGAATGGAATGTTGAAGCCCATCACTTATACAACTATTTAGAATGAGCAGGGATAGGGCAAAAGGGCTAAATGGAACATAATGCAAGAAACAGAGCAAATAAGGAATCTTTCTGAACTTTCCATTCTACAGTTTGCATTTTGGTAGGAAGAATAGAAAATAAAGGGTACAATTCTAAAGACAAGAATAGAAGGATTTTGGTATACATGTGCATATATCACTGAAGGTCGCAGGGCAAGTTAAGAGTGCAATTATTACAGCATATGGGATTCTGGGTTTTATAAATTGGACCAATAGAGTATAGAAGTAAATAGGATATGTTAAACCTGTAAAAAATGTTGGTATGGCCTCAACTGGGTATAATTTAGGAAGGACATGAAGTCATTAGGGAGAATGCAGATAAGATTCAAAAGAATGATTCAATTTATGCTAATACAAGAAGATGTGTTAATGAGCTGCATGGTCATATGTACCCAATTGTGTCAACCAGCCTGGGTTCAAGCATGAGTGTGCTGTAAAGGTCACAGTTGAAGACTACTACCTATGAATGTGAAATTTCAGTTAAAAGGACAGATTGAAGAAGTTGGGACTATTCTTCTGGGAGACAAATGGGCTGAGAGGACATTTGATAGACATTTTTAAAATCATGAATGGGCTGGATAGAGTAAGTAAGGATAAAACGTTACTGCTCATAAAACAAATAAGAATGAGAAGGTGTAGATTTAAATTGATGGGTAATACAAGCAAGGGTGATGTGGAAAAAAGACTCTTTCACTCAGCAAGTAGTTAGGGTATGGAATGCACTGTCTGCAAATCTGATGGAGGCAGTTCATTTGAGGCACTCAAGAACACATCAGATGATTGTTTTGATAGAAATGGTGTACAAGGGTATGGGGAAAAAGCACAAAATTGGCATTAGGTAATGATGTTTATTTGAAGAGCTGGTGCAGGCATGAAGCACCAAATGGCCTCTTTCTGTGATGTACAAATTATGCGATTCTGTGATTCTGTGATAGTTACCAGTGTATTGCCAGTAAATAATTCCGTCACTGAGTGCTAAAAGCTATATGGCCAGAAAGTCAGTCAAAACGGAACAGGACCAAAAAGCAGCGACTTGCCAAGCTAAGAATCTAGAAATCAACTGCCTGATTATCAATGTTCCACTAACTACTCTTCACAAAGCAAGGCCACAGGCCCTTGCTGGGGGAACCATGAGTTGGTGTCACAGCAGGCTCTTGCTAGGGGAAGAGTGGGACCACAGGCCATTTCTAGGGGCACAGCTTGGCAGAGGGACCACAGTGTGTTGTGAGGGAAGAGAGTTGGTGTGGAGCCACAGGTCATTGTGAGAGAAACAGACAGCAAGAACAAATTCCGAGATGGCGTTAGCAGGGCTTGGTGGAGAAAGGCAGTTTTGGCAGTGTTGGTAGGGGCCTGGTGTTGGACTCTGGCGGCAGTAGCGAGTCGGTTGTGGCAATTGTGGCAGTGCTGGGGGGCCCAGTGCAGAATGCATGGCTGCAGTGGTAAAGTGGCGGTTAGTCCCAGGCCCATGGCAAGTTAGAGTCATAGATAGAGTCATAGAGATATACAGCACAGAAACAGACCCTTCAGTCTAACTCATCCATGCCCACCAGATATCCTAAATAAATCTAGTTGGAGGAATGCCAGTGCAAGAAGCGGAGGCAATGATTGTTGTGAGCCACAACCTGGAGGAAATGTGAAGATGAACTCTTTCGCTTTACTTTTTGGCTTTATTTTCTGTGTTTCAAGATGACACTGGACAGTGGCGACACCAAACAACATTTTTTCGCTGTATTTGCAAAACACGTGACACTAAATAAATCTAACCCAATCTAACCAAATGACAGAAGCTGAAACACATTTATCTTTTAACTAGTATCTTATATTAGACTCAGCTCTCATCTCTAATCTGTGTTTGCGTGTGTTGCATTATTGTTACTTCTCACACTCTTTTGCAAATTCAACAAAGCCTGGTTAAATTAGCTCCTTTTAAAGCAAAAAAAAATTGGTCTGTGACAAAGGCATCCATATTGGAGGGAATCCTTTGTAAATTGACGTTATTGGGACCAACAAGTGGGACAAGTGAATAAAGAAGGGGAGACAGTTCATCACTCCTCACCAAGGAGCCTACAATTTAGGGTGTCCCATCGGGAACCACGGTAACCTGGAGAATATCATGTGGGGTCTGTCATGCCAAGAGAAAACCTAGCAGTAATCATTGCCCCTTTGTGATTTGGATTTGCATGAAGCTTTTGCATAGAACCAGATGATATTCAAAGCAGAAGTTTTGAATAATGTTGATGTGTGAAATGCTGTGCAGCTTTTCTGAAATGAGAATACAAAGTCTGGTTCGTCTGGTGTATCTGATTCAAAGATTTCTAAAAAATAATTGAAAAGGTATTGGTGTCTTTAATGCTTTTGAAAGTTTATGATTTTTCTTCATGCGTTTTCTATTCCAATTGAGCTTCAAAATGTTAGGCTGGATTAAGGGTTAGAAAAAAAAAGTGGAAACACCCCTAATGGTAGAATTCTCTCTACAGATGCAGCCTTAACATCTGAGTGTTTTAGAATGCAATCAAATTAAGTAAATGCTATTTATTTAATATATTAAATATTCAGTTTGTAGTTTGCACCCTTTGGTTCACTGCCCAGTGATAGAACCAGAGATTGAACCTTAACTACCAGAGACACAGAAGGTTCAAGGCATCTTGATATTAAAGTTGAAGACAGAGAGTTGCCAGACTCAATCCCAATCCCCACCACTGCCTACCTGCATTCACCTATCATCATCCTACTTAACTTCCCCAAACACACCCCTCCTCTCTCTATTTATTTCTGAGCTCCCTTCCCCATCCCCCATTTCTGAAGAAGGGTCCCAATCCAAAACGTCAGCTTTCCTGCTCCTCTGATGCTGCCTGGCCTGCTGTGTTCCTTCAGCTCCACACTGTGTTATCTCTGACTCCAGCATCAGCAGTTCTCACTACCTCTGAGCAATTATTCCAAACTAATTATCCAAGTCTGCAGGCTTTGCAAGTAAATGAATCTTCACAAATGTTTAGAATCTGACTGAACTCAAAAGTTGTAGAGTTATAGAGTCATAGAGATATACAGCACAGAAACAAACCCTTTGCTCTAACTCGTTGATACCGACTAGATATCCTAAATAAATCCAGTCCCATTTGCCAGCATTTAGCTAATGTCTCTCTAAACCCCTCCTATTCATATACCCATCCAGATGCCTTTTAAATGTTGTAATTGTACAAACGTCCACCATTTTCTCTGGCGACTCATTCCATACACGCAACCACCCTCTGCATGAAAAAGTTGCCCCTTATGTCCCTTTGATGTCTTTCCCCTCTCACCTTAAATCTATGCCCTATAGTTTTGGACTTCCCCACCCCAGGGAAAAGACCTTGCCTATTTACTCTTGGCTATTCATTATATCCATGCCCCTCATGATTTTATAAACCTCTTTATGGTAACCTCTCAGCCTCCGATTCTCCAGGGAAAATAGCCCCAGCCTTTTCACCCTCTCCTTACAGCTGAAATCTTCCAACCCTGGCAACATCCTCATAATCTTTTCTGAACCCTTTCTAGTTTCACAACATCCTTCCTGCTGGAGGGAGACCAGAATTACATGCAATACACCAAAAGTGGCCTAACTAATGTCCTATACAGCCGCAACATGACCTCCCAACTCCTGTACTCAAAGCACTGACCAATAAATGTTATCAACAGGCCTCTTCAACTTAAAAATAAAACACTCTAATATTGTGTTGGAAGTTTCATTGGATAGCATCAGCACAGCCCTTTATTCCTCTTATTCAATTTCTAATATCCTGGACTCTAGTTTGCATATTTTCAAAAGCAATGATTGTTTAATTATGTGAAAGAATGTTGAGTAGAAAGACAATTAGAGATTAGGTAATGACTAAGGCATAGTACTGTTTGAGAAAGCATCCAATCTGAACTGGTTGTCAAGGGTGAGCCCTGAAATTCCCCATTATCTTTTCCCAAACCATTTGCAATTCTTTGTTAACTTGTAATTTTAAACTTTTTTGGTCAGGATCTCTGCAGTAGGGTCGACAAAGACCAGACCCTTTCATTTCATTGGATATGCAAGTCACAACAAATGATACGTTATGATGGTGAATCATAAAGAAGGAGACTTAATTTTTGTTCTTTCAGAGCATTTGGGAAATTCCTGGAAATGACTAATGGCCAGGCAGCTGGATCACTGCCATTTCCCTGAGAATTCAGTTACTCTCCATCAGAGTTACGGTGGGAAACAGCAGAACTACTGAGTATCAGTTACTTTGAGGGAACAGGGAAGTAAAGAAGCTAATCCAATAATGATCTATTTAATGGAATGTTACATCAGCTCTGATTTCACAATTGTGGTGCAACAAGTTACTGACAGAACTTCACTTTTAGTCTGGACAGGTAACTGAGTATTACTGGCATTCCCCTCCCCCAGGGCAGTGATTGAAATATTTGACTGCTACTCTGTCAACCTGTACAAAATAGGCCTGGTGCATATAAGCTGGTTTCAATTATTGTAACAATTACCTTTTAGGATTCAATATCTGCCTTTAGTGGAATCTCAAATTACTGAATCATTGCATGTGTCAAATATCCGTGTTTAGGATCAGTTGAATTTGAATTAAACATTGGAAGGGCCCTTGTGGCACAGTGGTAGTGTCCCTACCACTGGACCAATAGACCCAGATTCAAGTTCCACCTGCTCCGGAATTGCGTAATAACATCTCTGAACAGATTGATTAGAAAAATAGGTTAAACCCTGGACACATGATTAATGTGCAATAGTTCCCTGTTAGGAACAAATTATTGAGGTGAAAACAACCTTTTAAGAAATCTCCAAAAATCTTGAACACCACAAAGAACACACAACTTAAGGAATTGCCGTTTTGAATTGCAGAATGTTAGTGTGATTATAAGGTAAAGGCAAGTATTTCTGTGTGATGTGTGTACGACCAGATGATATGTTAATTTTTAAAAAATCATAGGAAGTGATGCAATGTCATATGATCCTGCTCTCCTTCAGTAGCCCTGTGACTAAAATGAACATACCGTAAGATGTTTCTTAAATAAAGTTAATGTTTCCCTCACCTAAACAGACTCTAAATATTCTTTAACAGCCCAAGGTCAAGAATGTTATATAGTTGCAGTGAGTTAAAGAACAATATGGAAAAGTGTCTGCTGTTAATGAAAAGCTGTGAATAGGTTTCAAGTCTCAATCAAGCAGAGGTGTGGCTGAATTGATGCTGAAGTTGTAAAGTAGTGCATTGCATTGTATCAGGTTTTTGTGCAAAGTCTAGGAGTGAGCAGGTCAGTGAACTATGGTATAAAATGGTAGTGTAAACCATATTCTAGTCAGACAAAAGATTAACAAAGAAAATGCTATGTATGAAGGAGCATTAAAAGCATTTAATGCCTATTTTAATCTGTGAATAAATACCATTTGAATGGGCTAAATTTAATAAGCAGCCAAGTGACTAGGGGAAATATTGATACTCTTATCAATGATCTGTACAGACTTGAGGAGAAATGCGTTATGGCAACTTGAAAATAAACTAATCAGGGACACAATTGTTGTCAAGAGTCCTAGATGAAGCATTGACTGACCACTTACATTCAAAGTATGACAACATTAACAAAGCAATCAACTGAGCTGAAAAGCTGAGGTCAATAACAAAAATTAATGATTCTGTGTGATAGCCAGATCTATATCATTGAAACAACTCAACTAGTGGAGTATGTCATTTTTAAAGGCAGAGAGATGGCTGTACAAAAATAGGGCAGTCAGGAAGAGTGTCCATCAACTCCTCTAGCTGTTCCTGACGTCATGGGATAAACACTCACATGATAATCAACCCACCAAAGAGGCCAAACACTATTTTTGCAACAAGGGTCACTTCCAAGCTTTGTTTTGGAGCAAATAGCTCATAAAGAATAAGAAAAAAGAAAAGACTTTAAAAGATAGCAACACCCATGAAATATAAGTTATAAATGTTCATATGCTTCTCCTTGCTGAGATCAAGGAGCCAAGCAGAAACTATTGGACTTTCTGATATCCTACTAGAGGGAAACATGACGCATTTTGAGTTGGACACAAGTGTAGCAGTTTCAGTTCCTTCTGATGCTGAACCATGCTTGGAGAAAAGTTCCTTTCAGCCATCGCACACAACCTACGCAGACTAGAAAGTATAGAACTCATAGTCATAGGATAACTAAATACAAACCTTCACTGTAGAGGGAGAAAAGTAACTGAAACCATATATGTGATCCTAGATTAGAGCTGTCTACTCATGTGCAGGAGAGCCTGTGTTGACTTGCATCAGAGTAGACTAGAACTGGAAGGATGAGAAGATCAGCCTAAAAATGTCAGAGCTGAACTTTACAGCTGTTCACTAGAAAAGCTGAAGGTAGCATAGCATATTACTCTACATTCAGAAATAAAGTCAACTTGCCTGTTTACAGCTCGAAAATGGCTCATCCACTCTAGAGAAAGCTAAGGAGGAAACTGACTCTGTTGAAGCAAGGGGTTATATCCCTGTTATAGAACCAATAAGCTGGTGCTCAGGGATCATTTCAGCTCCAAAACTCAATGGCCGAGCAGAAATTGTATAAATCTTACACAGCTGACAAAGCATTTGAATACGACATTCATCTAATGTCTGTGGAGGAGAGCTTAGAAAAATTTTGAAGTAATTCAATCTTCACGAAGCTAGATACAATTATCATTTTTTGACAGCTAGCTTTTTAATAGAAACATGGAAATGATGAGCAACAGGAGGCAATTCAACTGAGCTCCTCTGCTACTCAACATGATCACAGCTGATCTGCAATCTCAACACTATATTCATGTACTCATCCCATATCCTTTGATACCTTTAGCCTCCAGAAATCTACCTATTTCTTTCTTAAATATATTCAGTGACTTGGTCTCCACAGCCTTGTGTGGTAGAGAATTCCACAGGTGGTTCATCCTCTCAGTGAACAAATATCTCCTCATCTCAGTCCAAAACAATCAACCTCATATCCTGAGATTGCAAACCCTGGTTCTAGGACCCCTGGTCATTCCCGAATCCAGTCTGCCCAGTGCTATCAGATATGTTTATGTTTCAATCAGATCTCTTCTCATTCTTCTAAACTCCAATCAATACAGAGCCAGTCAACCAAATCTCTCCTCCTATGGCAAATATGCTAGCCTAGGAATCAGTCTGATGAACTCTACTCTTAGATACAGAGATCAAAATGCATGCAATACAAAAGTTGTGGTCTCACCAAGGCCCTGTACAGTTGCAGTCAGACTTCCTTGTTCCTGGACTCGATCCATCTTGTAATGAAGCCAACATGTCATTTGCCTTCCAAACTGCTTTCTGCACTTGCTCACTTTCGATGACCATTGCACAAGGACATAAAGGTCCCTTTGTACATCAACCTTTTCCAGTCCACCACGATTTATGTAATATTCTGCCTTTGTATTTTTCACATTGAAGTGGAAAATGTCACACTTATTCACATTATAATGCATCTGCCATACATTTGCCAACTCATTCCATTCATTTACATTTCCCTGAAGCCTCTTTAAATCATCTGAAGCACTCACACACCTACATATTTTTGTATTATATGGAAATTTGGAAATTTTACATTTGATTCCCTCAGACAAACCATTGACATGTATTATGAATAACTGAGGCTCAAGCACTGATCCCTGTGGTACCCCGCATGTTCCACCTTCGATTCCGAAAATGAGCCAATTACTCTTACTCTGTTTCCTGTATACTAACCAAATCTTAATCCATGCCAGTATATCCAATAGTCTATGCTTTTGCAGATTGACCTCCTATGCGGGACTTCTGAAATATCAAATACACCTCAACCCCAGGTTCTCCGGAATCAGAGATTTTGTGTGTGTGTGTGTGTGTGCGTGTGTGTGTGTGTCTGTGTGGGGTTGGACAGAAACGTGGTCATGTTACATTGTTTGATGTACTGATAAGATGATGTATATCATCACAAGAATTGATGCAATAAACTGATGACCCAGGTTAGGCCTGGGCCTTGAAGAACTAGCACTGGAAGTGAATCAGATTGAGTGAAATAATCACAGCAAGACCAGTGATTCCACTAGAAGGTGCATGTGGGTTCACTCTGGATAGGACAAAATGAGCTTTCATATTCTTCTGAGTGTATCCAGGCCTTTTATTCCCTAATTACCCCAAATCCTTCTTGCTTCTCCTGAATATAAGTGACCCAGGAGCAGGTTTAGGCTCAGTCTAATGCAAAAATCACAAAATCTGAAAATAAATATACAAAAATGAAGGGAACAAACTTGTTTCTAAATGTTCTCCATAATTCGTTGATGTAGCTGTAAGTTTCATGGAAAAATTGTTATATTTTATATGAAATTTGATGCTATTTCCTTAACGTAATTAGCAATAAAGAGGGACTACTCCTTTTAATTGCTATGTAACACTGAAACTGTCTGCTCAAGGATGAAACAATACTCGACGCTAATATTCGTGCACATGATCTTGCATATTGGTTAACAAAACAGAAAACTTTAGTAAGATACTGGGTGGAATTCCACCCTGATTCCAAGCCCCACCACCCAAATGTGATGTGAACAATGATGAGAATGTTGGGAAAATACTGAAAGAATGAAAAAATTCAAAATCTCAATGTCAAGAAAAGTTTTGCACTTCTCCTCTTCAGCCTTAAATTGGTGACTTCTGAATCTCACAATAAAGCAGGGACTACCTTGTTTACGTGCACTGCATCTCATTAATACTTGAACTCACCTTATTTATGCTTGACTTCCGATTTCACTGTCTTTCCCTGAGAAATCGGACAGTGCAAATTCCTGACATAAATCAGAGCAGGTTCCTGGCACTGCAACTCTCCGATGGCTTGTCCCAGCCATTATTCAACTGTTAACTCACATCAATATCCCTGCATGCTCCAAGGTCACCATCCTCATCGACTTTTCGTCCATGCATTTCAGCATCAGGAGGCCACTAGCACCTCCTGATCTCAGATCAAATCACACATTATTTCAACCATTCAATCAACCATTACTTTGGAGCTCAGGGACACCCCCACCTTGCACTCTTCTGTCAGATTGCTTTGTGTACACGGACACATACATGTACCTGCACAGAATGTATCTTTTAGATTTTATCCTGCATTCTTAGCACACACTCATGCTGTGCTTACTTGGAAGCTGCAGCCTCAGTCTACTTCACGTAGCTTCCTTAGTGCATGTTCACTGACTTCAGCACCGATTGAGAGGCTTTCAGTCTCTGTGTGAGTCACATTACATTTTAGAGTAAAGGGTTTTCAGTGCTTTTACAGTTTCTAGCCTCTGTGGCTTGCATTGCACTTTAGCAGAGGGATAGGCAGGCAGCTTGTCATGGTGGGATCACTGGACAGTCAGGGGGATGAACATGTCACTAGGCAGCACAGTGTTACATCAATATCACATCTGAAGCACATGCTAGCAGTTTATGGGGCAAACACACTGTGCATGCTTCAAGTAAAGAAGCATGGGGTGGCACGGTGGCCCAGTGGTTAGCACTACTGCCTCACAGCGCCAGGGACCTGGGTTTGATTCCTGCATGGGTTTCCTCCGGGTACTCCAGTTTCCTCCCACAGTCCAAAGATGTGCAGGCTAGGTGGATTGGCCATGCTAAATTGCCCATAGTGTTCAGGGATGTGTAGATTAGGTGGGTTATAAGGGGATGGGTCTGGGTGGGATGCTCTGAGGGTTGGTGTGGACTTGTTGGACCGAAGGGCCTGTTTCCACACTGTAAGGATTATATGATAATAAATGGCTATGTGTGAAAGTCAAAGGGGAGCAGACTTTAGTGAGGAGAACAGAAACGACAGTCAGTCAGGGGTTTAGCCTCCAGGGGCTGGCCACAGTTAATTAGGCACTGGGTCATGGCAGAGTCTAGGAATCCACAACCACACAATCTGTAGATTAGCCAGAGTCACTCTTGCAGGTCAGATCGGATAGTTGGAAGAGAGATCAAGCTGGGGATCAGCTGTGCTCAGTCAGGGCTGATCTGCCAAGTCAGTCCATGGGATTTGGTCAATACTAGTTAGAAGGCTTATCAAGGGAAAGCAGGCATTGTGTTTCTCTGTATTGAGTCATTGAGGGAAAGATCAGTGGCATTCAAGATAGGAGTATGTGACCTCATAGAGAATAGGAGGAGACTGGGAGTTCCAAGAAATCAGGCTTCTCACAGCTCACAGTCACTCTGACATCTACAGGGGTAGGTGTAGGGCTATCAAGAGCATGCAAATTTCCAAAATCATAGGGTCTGGGGTAACGTGGGCAAGTTAATATAAAGATGCTCAAAAGAAATGGGTAGATACTTTTTAAAAATAGATTCATTTATTAGCTGTGGTGGTTTCTGGCTATGTCAGCATTTATTGGCATCAGGCAGTTAAGAAAAAATGGATGACTGTTTTGGATAAAAATGCAATACTGCACCAATGTGCTTATGGGCTTACTATAGTCATGTAACATGTACCATCAGGGGAGACGGAGAAGATCCACCCTGCAGGCAGTTCAATAAAAGACACAATGCACAGAACATGGTAATGGATTGAACTAATAACAATGACAGATCAAGTTTGTCATGACTGATTTTGATACCAACAACAGTATGCAAAATGAATCTCACTCCTTTCATTATGGGGAGATATTTGCAAGACAAATATCCTGCCTCACAGCGCCAGGGACCTGGATTCAATTCCAGCCACAGGCAATTGTCTGCTGGGAGTTTGCACGTTCTCTCCGTGTCTCCTCTGGGTGCTCCAGTGTCCTCCCACAGTCCAAAGATGTGCAGGTTAGGGTGGATTGGCCATGCTAAATTGCCCCATAGTGTCGAGGGATGTGCAGGCTAGGTGAATTAGCCATGGGAAATGCATGGTTACAGGGATGTGGTAGGGAGATGGGTCTGGGTGGGAAGCTCTTTAGTGGGTCAGGGTGGACTTGGTGGGCCGAATAGCCTGCTTCTGCACTGTAGGGATTCTATGATTCTATGAAATATGGCATGCCCAATATTGAAAATAATACAGGTTTAAAAGTGAATAATACATGGGCAAGAAAGTCTCAACTGACCATTTTGCTCAAAGTGCATCGTACGAATTGATCATATTTTGATAAATTGCACAGCACAATGATTCAGTAAATTTCTTTGCACAAGCTTATATTAATAATACAAAAGGATATTTATGAAAAATAACACTGAATCCTAGAATTCACAATAGCATCTGATTCAATTGAGACTTCATACAACAAATGTAGAAGTTAAGTAATTGTATTTTCTTTAAATTCATTCACAAAATGTCATTGCCCAGCCAAGGGGCCAATGCATGCTTTCCAAAAACAAAGTCACTTCTTGCTCTATTAGTCAGTAAAAAAAAACATCTAAAAACATGTGGCCTTTATGTATGCAGAAAAATATTGTCTATCAAAACAGCATAATGTAGTAAAGCACTGAAACCTACTGTATGCAGCTTTAGAAAGTTATATAGTTTTGTGCATTTTTCACTCAAATAATGAATGCTTTAGCTTCCATATTTTAGCATACTCTCACAAGTGAATGAAAGTAGGCTACAACCTTGAGAATATCTTCCATGGCTTTGAAATCTAATTGTGTGTTTGATAGCATGATAACAAATTGACACCTCGCTTTACATTGCTTTAGCTACGGAATCTAATATATGCCTCATTAGATTCTCCTCCTCTCTCAGAAACTAACACAAATAGCAAAAACTAATAAGGCTATGGCTGTTAAATACATATCAATATACTGAATTAATGAAAACATTATAATGTAGATAACAGGCACAGTCTCTATGATATGCTAAATATATAGTGCCTACATGTATATTCTGTCAGTCTTTCTTTCATTATGTAATTCTGTATACTCATTTATAATGGAAATTGTCTATGGAAACATATGCCGTACAGTAGTTACATTATCCCACCTATGGAAACAGTACCACCAGTGGCACCAAGGTACAATTACAATATGACACATTTGCACCGAAACAGAGGTGGGGTGTAGTATGACTTTGAGTGATGCAGTAAAATATATCGGTTCTGCCTTCAATTACATAACTTAATCCCTTCTATTGATTTAAGCACAATGGAGAATTCAAAACTGGCAGCTAGTGTGCTTTATGCTTTCATGCAAAGCAAAAATTACTCCTGGCTATGCAGACCCAAGATCATACAGGGAAAACATCAGCAAATTGAGGATAAGCAAATTGAGAAGTAGAGTGAGCAGGAAGGCTGACGTTTCGGGCCTAGACCCTTCTTCAGAAATGCAATGTATTGGAGGAAGAGGTGGGGTTTGGGGCCAGTGTAGTTACAGAAGAGGGATTGTTCCACGTAACCTACAAAGAGGCAGGCATAGCTTGGGCCCATGCGGGTACCCATGGCCACCCTCTTTGTCTGTAGGAAGTGGGAGGAATTGAAAGAGAAGTTGTTGAGGGTGAGGACGAGTTCGGCTAAGCGGATGAGGGTGTCAGTGGAGGGGACTGGTCGGGCCTGTGGGACAGGAAGAAGCGGAGGGCCTTTAGGCCATCTGTATGGGGAATGCAGGTGTATAGGGACTGGACGTCCATGGTAAAGATGAGGCATTGGGGACCGGAGAATTGGAAGTTCTGGAGGAGGTGGAGGGCGTGGGTGGTGTCACGGACGTAGGTAGGGAGTTCCTGGACCAAGGGGGGGGAAAATGGAGTCGAGATAGGTGGAGATAAGTTTGGTGGGGCAGGAGCAGGCAGAGACAATAGGTCGACCAGGGCAATCAGGTTTGTGGATTTTGGGTAGGAGATAGAAGCGGGCGGTGCGGGGTTGGGGAACGATGAGGTTGGAGGCTGTGGGTGGGAGGTCACCTGAAGTGATGAGGTCGTGGATGGTTTGGAAGATGATGGTTTGGTGGTCGGGGGTGGGGTCATGATCAAGGGGACGGTAGGATGTGGTGTCGGAGAGTTGGCATCTGACCCCGGCGATGTAGAGGTCAGTGAGGGTCTAGGCCCGAAACGTCAGCCTTCCTGCTCCTCTGATGCTGCTTGGCCTGCTGTGTTCATCCAGCTCTACACCTTGTTATCTCAGATTCTCCAGCATCTGCAATTCCTACTATCTCTGAGAAGTACAGTCATTGTTTCATGTAGGAAATACAGCAATCTTCTGCAAACAAAGCCAGGGGAAAATGACAAGATAATTTTGGTTACCTACATACATATAAACGAGGAACTGGAGTAGGGTCTGAGCCCCTTGAGCCTGCTCTGTCAGTTGGCAAAATCATGGTTGATATGATTACTCCGCATTTCTATCGACCCCATTAACTTTTTACTCCTCCGTTTATGATGCATTAGTCAACATCTATTTCACAAAGATTCAAACACTTGGCTTTCACCACCTTTTGGAGGGAGAAAATTCCAAAGACTCACAACCGTTTATATAAAAAAAATCATGTGGTAAATGGCTGATCCCCTTTGTTAAACAGTGAGCCCGGATCTAGATTCTGCAAGAGGAAACATGCTTTCCATTATCTCCCTGTCAGGGTTGTGGGTTACATATTGGCTCAGACACCAAAGAACTCCCCTGCCCTTTTACAAAATAGCACCACTGTATCTTTTACATTTAATAGGCTGGGCCTTAATTTATTACTTCATCTGAAAGATGGCACCACAGACCAGTGCGCCAATCCTTCAGTAATGCAATGGAATGCTAGCCTAGAGTGCAAGATCTAGCAACTCTCAACCCTCTGGCTCAGAGGCAAAAGTGCTACCGACTGAGCCATTAATGGCTACAGAGGAGAGACATTCTTATCAAATAACCAGTAAGGTATCAAGAAATTGTAAACATTCCTGGAATCTCAACACATTATACAGTCTTAAAATGTATTGATTTTTTTTGTGCCGTCCTAAACCAGATAATGCAGCCATCAATATCTAAATATTATCTACTGTGATCTCCATTTCAGTAACTGGAGAACCCTATGTTACTTTTACCATTTATACGTTGTGTTTTAGAAAATCTGGTTCATTGCTTTACAAAGTATGAGGATGATTGCCTGCAGGACTTCATGCTAGACCACTGTAATATTAGAGGAACATGCAGAAAGCCTAGAAAATTTGACAATTGTAATTAAATCATTTTTCCAGGATTTCCACAGCTCCTTTTGCAAAGGTATATTGAAAATTAATCCCTATACAATCAATCTACCTTAAGCGAGAAAATAATATATTGCAAACATGTGGGGAAATTCATGCCCTTCTTTTGAAAAAAGAGACACATTGACTGTATAACATATAATGCTGAATAATTAATCGATGTTTGAAAAGACAAGCATAACAAGTAGAGACATATGTTCTCTATTTCATGTTAAATTTCTCCTGAAACAATTAATTCGCAGTGGAAAATGTACTTCTCAAATGCAATTTCTTTTTAAAGGTGTTTCTCCTTATGATCCATACCTTAATATCATAAAATAATTGTATTTGTTGTAAATTTCTCATTAAGTGTTTTCCAGATATGAAATCAATGGGTGTAAACAGCTGGGCAAAATAAGCACCACAAGAAAATATTCAAATAGTGTTTGTGGTAATTCTGTTAGCAGTTGATGATATCATGTTTATTAATAAAGAGTCCTCCATATAAATGCTTCTTTCCAGATGTATTTTGCTTTCCACGGCCTTTCTGCTACTTAGAATCAAGCAACTCCCTTCTGTGGTTATACACCCACTGTCTTTACTGTCAGCTGTTATCATTTTGCAATAAGCAAATGATACATTCGAATTTTATTGGCTGCCAACTTCTATGCTGAACTTAATCTCCGCTAAAATTGTCAATAAGGTTATTTTTAAAACTGATTAGGTTTAACTGTCAGCCTAAATACTATGATTAAAAACTCATTACACTCCATCGAGCTGTGTTCTACATAATGATGCTGTGCTAGCAAACTGCTGATTGTATCAGCCAGAAGTTTGATGTGGTAAAGCTTCTAGATTCCTACATTATTTTCACGTTTGTGATTCGAAAAAATAGCCTTCTGGTAAACAATGTAATGGGTTACTTTTCCAGTTTTGAGATGTGATCCTAAAATAGTGACAATGTGCCAATTTTTTTTTGTCCACATAAAATCCTGCTATAAACAACAGCAAATTTGGAAATCTGAAAATACTAAAAATGTAGGAAATATATTACTGATGCACCAGCATCTAACAGCAGAAAAAAAATTAACATTTCAGGTGAACAGCCTTTAGAACTGGAAACTGAAAGATGAATGAGCGCTTTTATATCACTAAAAATGAACAGGAGCAGGAAAAATGAACAGGAGAAAGAACAACTCATAAATGTCAAGATTCAGATGTCTAGACTATGTTGACAAACGGGAGATAATGGATTTAATAGACTGATCCATCAGTTTAGATACCTAATAAACAGCCTTATACAACTTGATGGAAAGTTCCTACTGCCTGCAAATTCTGCAGTTTGAGCTTATTCAATCTTTTATCATAACTCATCCACAACATACTTGGGAAATCATCACATCTTTCTTTCGGATAAAGTCTTGTGAATTTCGACAACTGTCACTGTAACTATTGAATATAATTATGTATCTGAGTTTCATTATCCTAAATTTCACCCTTTTTTTGCCCCTTTACTTCAACTATCCCTGTAGACTTGATGTGTCCTCTTCATAACTGACTCTTGTACTTATCTTTCTATCTTCAGAAATTTAGCAACAATGCATTCTGTTCTTTAATCCAAATCATTAACATAAATAATAAACATTTGAGATCACAGCAATGGTCCCTGTCACACTCCACTCATCACGTCTTGCCAATACAAGAATGACAAAATTGTGTCAACTCTTTTTTCTGTTGGCTAATCAATCCCTTATATATATACATACATACATATACATGTATATATACTTACTATACCCCCATCCCCTCACAAGATTCACAATGTTCTCCTGCAGTGATCCAGGTATTCAAAGTCTTGTTATTTGTTCCATTCATCTGCCACTTCCAATATACAGAGAAACAGACTTCCAGTTATGATAACATCAAAATTAGGAAAACAGATCTTTAACATATTCCTTTGTGGCTAATTTGGATAGCTCTGAAAACCAATGTGAGCATCACAATGCGCCATTAGTCCACACCCATGGACTGCATTACAGCCAGTATGCCATCTTCATGTTGCCTGTTTCTTTCAGTGATATCCATGCCAAACTAATGGGCCATTACCTGCTCACATGAACAACAGGCCAGAATCATGAGCAGCTAGCATCACTTACAGCCATCCTGTCCTGCCTACCTACACCTCATCAAGGAGTTGGGCTTTGTTGCTGAAAAGGTGCTAGAAGTTGGGGCTGAAGAGAATCTCACACAGGTAAGAGTGAGAATTGACACAATAGGAACAGCACCTGCTCCAGGCTGACAAATGCTGCCCTGGATCTGGGTAGAGGAGATGAAAAGGGCATGAGATATCCTTTCATCGCAGAATCTCTAATGCCAAGTGCCAAATCCCAAGGACTTGGATACAGTGCCACAAGAAGGCTAATGACTTCACAGGAGTGATTGAGATTACAGTACACATCTTCAAATGCCTGTCATATAAAATGCAACAATTCCCACAGTCTGTGTCCAATTCAACACACCCCATCAGTCAACCACAAACAAACAATCTCTGTCAGACCTCATACCTTACATTCATACAGTTCACCTCACCATTATACTTAACACTGTTGCAAGATTCACGCCCACATCTTTCAGGCAGCACACATTACCATCCACTTAGACATGGTAGCCACATCAGCCAAAATGATTGCACCATACGCACTGGCGCAATTCCCTTGATAATGCATGACAAGATATCGCAAACTAAGCAGCAGGAGTTCACCACAGGGGGCACGGTATGCCTGAATGTCTTAAATTACATAGAGGGAGAGCCCATTGCTGAGGCAGTAGCCAGCACCTAGCCTGCAACCATTGAAGCTTATGGTATCCTCATCTTTAATTCTTCTACTCACATCCTACATGTTATATATTCTTTATAATCCCACATATGGTTCACAAGCTGCAGGTGAAACATGCGCAACTTTTTTTTTACATTACTCCCCAACATCCCAACCTTATGCTTGTGCCTCAGATATCCAAGAGGCACAATATCTATTTTTGCATTGTGCCAAGCAAACGCTGGGATAATCAGTCACAGAGAGAAAGTATGGAGTGAGTCTGTTGGCCAATTTAGTTACTGATTTATACTAACATAATTTTTGTCATGGACAGACTAGGCTCTAAAAGAGCTGTGAAGGTTACTTTCACCTTTCTTCTTCATCACGTTCCTGTTCCTTAGTAACTGGTTGTGTAGCTCGTGGTAAGATGTAAGGGATATCACCTCATGGTTGTACAGCATACAGAAAAGTAAATAAAATCTGGATATCTCCTCTCCTGAATGCCACAAGATTCTCCCACAGTGATCTAGGCATTTGAAGTGTTGTTTCAGCAAACTAAAGATCCACTGTGTGCCTTTCATTGTACGCAAGTTGTACAGTTACGTTGGCTGCACAGCCGAGACACCATGTCATCAAAGAATAATTTGTGGCGACCAAGTCACTCTTTAGTTGCCATGGTATCCAATTGCATTTTGCATAGTGGACTGCTGCAGCATAAAGGCATCATGACTGCTACCAGAATCCCAGGCACTGAACTGTATGAATCATGTCATAAGTTAAAGGAGTAGAATCCTTTCAGTTGCGGTACGGTGCAGTATGGGGAAGCCTGCAATCCTAGTGAAACCATGTGCTTGTTCCACAGATTTGTCTTCGGAAAGAAAGAATGAATTATCACTAACTCTTTTGGAATAGAGAATCTTAATTATCTCTCTATGAAATAGATGGCAAACTGCATGATATTGCAGGTATCTCTGGTTCCAGCCTGGAAGGAGAGAGACACATGAAGCTTTATTGTTATGGCGATGTGATCTCTGTCCTTTTTTGAAATTACAATTGTGGCTGCAGCAGGTGCCAAATTTCAGTGAAGATCTCCTTACTGAAGCACAGTTGTCTCACACAGTTCCCAGCTCACATGCAGATTGGGGAATTATTCTCTCAACACACGAGGTGGATACATCCTCCTGTTGAAAACTCTGTTCTCGCTCATCCACCTCCTCCCTCTTCCAGTAACTTGTAGTCTTGATGTGAAATATGTTCATTTTTCCAAGTCATGCTGTATTCCAAAGGGAACGCTCACTGATGCAGTCATATCCGGAAGTAGCTGGTTTATGCTAGAAGCCATGTACTCAGCACAGAATCCTTCAGCACCTACCACTCCTTGTAAATGCTTACAATTTGAAACAAGCATGGTAAGCACCAAACACTCACAAAATTGCAGCAAAAATTGTAAATCTGAACCAGTAAAACTGTAAAGGTATGAGGAGTAAGTTGGCTGTGGTGGATTGGGAAAATACACAAAAAAGGTTTGATCGTTGACAGGCTAATATTTAAAGAAGTACCACACAGCCTACAAAAATATATAATCCTGTAAGGTACAAACACCAAATAAGAAAGGTGAGTCAACAGTGGTTAACAGAAGAAGTTCAAGATTCAGTCAAAGGAAGTGGCATATAAGGAAGCCAAAAGAAGTAGTAAGCCTGAGGATTGGGAGCAATCCCTTGGAACAGATGAACTGCAGAAGGCGGCTACAGAGATACCAGATGCATTAGAAGGTATCTGTCAAAACTGTATATAGTCTGGAAAGGTATGTAGCAAATATAACCCCACTAGTTAAGAAGTGATGGAAAGGTTGGTGTGATATCAGTAGCAGGGAAAATGTTAGAATATTTCATAATGGAGATAATAACTGAAGATTTAGAAAATAATGGTAAAACTGGTCAGAGTCAATATGAATTTTTGAAAGGGAAATCATACTTGACAAAGCTATTGGAGTTTTTTGAGGATGTTATTGCAGCTTAGATGAAGAAGAGCCAGTGAATGTGGTGGATTTGGATTGTTAGAAGGCTTTTGACAAAGTACTACACAGGAAATTAGAAAACAAAATAAGTGCATTTCTGAAGAAGGGTCCCAACCTGAAATGCCAGCTTTCCTGCTCCTCTGATGCTGCCTGACCTGTTGTGTTCCTCCAGCTCCACACTATGTTATCTCTGATTCTAGCATCGGCAGTTCTTACTATCTCTAAGTGCGCACTAGGATTGGATTGGATTCTGTTCAACAGACAGAAAACAGATGGTAGGAATTAATGGGTCATTCTCAGATGCAAGAAGGCTTTAAGAGGACTTGAGCAGGCTAAGTGAATGGATAGAACATGGCAAATGCAATATAATGGAAATAAATGTGAAGTTATCCACTTTCGTAGAAAAATCCCAGAAAGTCAGAATATTTCTTATGGTGAGACAGAAGTGCTGCTATCCGAAGGGATCTGGATGTAACTTATTTATGAACTGCTAAAAATTAGCATGCACGTGCAATAATCAGCTAGGATGACAAAGAGTATTATGACCATCATTGTGAGGGAATGCGAATACAGAAATAAAACTTTGCTACAATTGTATTAAGCAAATTGTGTACAATTTTGGTCCCCTTATTTAAGGAAGGGTTTACTAGCCATTGAAGGAGAACAACAAAGTTTCACCAGAATCTCTGGGTGACAGGATTGTCATATAAGGAAAGATTGAGGAAACTGAGTACATCTTCTCTAAAGTTTCGAAGAATGAGAGGTGATCTCATTGAAACTGACAAAATTCCCACAGTATGTGACAGGGTGGATATTGATAGAATGTTTCCCCCAACTGATCAGTCTAGGTCTGGATAAGTCAATTGAGACTGAGGTAAGGAAGAATTTCTTCATTTAGTGAATGGTGAATCGTTGGAATTCTCTACTCCAGAGGGCTGTGGAAGCTCAGTCATTGAGTGTACTCAAGACGGAAATTGACAGATTTCTGGAGGCTAATGATATCAAAAGATATGGAGACAGCATGAGAGAGATCATAGAATCTCTACAGTATGGAAACAGGCCCTTTGGCCCAGCAAGTCCACACTGACCATAGGAGTATCCCACCCAGACCCATCCCCCTATAACCCACCTAATCTACACATCCCTGAACACTACAGGCAATTTAGCATGGTCAATCCACCTAGCCTGCACATCTTTGGATTGTGGGTGGAAACCAGAGCACCCAGAGGAACCCCACGCAAACACAGGGAGAATGTGCAAACTCCACACAGACAGTCACCTAAGGGTAGAATTGAACCCTCGTCCCTAGTGCTATGAGACAGCAGTGCTAACCACTGAGCTACCCTGTCACCCCAAGATGGTCAGCTGATCTAAGTGAATGTGACACCAGGTTTATGGGCTGAATGGCCTACCTCAGTTACTATGTTCCTAACCGCAGGAAGAAATCAACCAGCAACAAACCTGTAACTAGTTATTATTAAGCATCTAGTGTTGAGACAGCAATTTCTTGTGTGAATCCTCAAACTCAGAATATCTAGAATACTCATCTGATTATTTTGCATCTAGTTGGTGCAAATGTTTGCTTAACATTGTGCCACAAATTTGAAAATTAGACATGCTTAGTTGCTTTGGTTCCTGGAAACTAGCACTATAGTGCTGACTCTAATTAATGGGTACACACCCTGCACAGAACTATGTCTGTGCTCTCAGTTTAAAATCTCTTTTTGTGACTTCCTTATTTTACTTGAGTTTTCATCTTGTTGAAAGACTTTAATCCTGATATTGTGAGTTTTTTAAAATATCCATAAATTTTTTTAATTTAGTTTTTATTTATCCTGTCTGTATCCATCCTGTCACATACTATGGGAATTTTGCCAGTTTCAATGAGATCATCTCTCATTCTTTGAAACTGGCTTTAAATATTTGGCTTTAAATGTTCAATCAAATACGAGATCAAGAACTCTGGAAATTAAGTTAGTACACTCAAAAAGATGACCACAGTGTTAAGGAATGGTTGTCAAAAGTGGGACATTAATTAGCATTAGTGAATGTTGATGCTTCATGTTAAGGCTTTTTGATGATTTGGAATTATGGGGAACTGTATTATATAGTCTTATTTCTTGCTTAGTCTGTGCATCATTTTAACTTTTGGGTGTTGAATGACAGCAGTGAAATGTTAACTTCTGCTGTATGAAATAATTTGGATGAAGTTTTCAATTCTGAGAGAGTGGGCTGCAGGAAAAGATGACAGATATGAAGTGATTGAGTCAGCCTTTAGTTATTGGAAGTACTCTACCAGAAGTTATTTTGACCTTGTGCTGGCAGGTATGCTCTGGCTGCTTGTTCAACTTTTCTTCTTGTGCATCAACTAGCGAGGTGGGGATAACTTAATAACACCTTCCTGGATTGTGTCTTAGAAGTCAATGTATGCATCTCATGTTTGGGTGAAAAGTTAGTGTGCTTTCCACTTTTGTGTGTCAAGTTTGTTTCATATTTTCAGTCCATACCATTATTTAGCAACAATGCAAAAACAAAAGCCAAAAGCTGAAGTTTCTCCCTGTCAGGACACAGCTTCTTAATTAGCAAGTCCTTTGTTGTGCCTCCTCGTGGTGACATGCAGACCCAGTTTTAGAGGAGGTCACAGGAAGCTTAGCTCTCAGATGTGCATAGCACAGCCTCATTGGCAAGTGCACATGCTTTGGTGTTTATGAACCAAACTCCTTGAATCAAAAAGCCTTGTGGATGCCTCAGCATATCCAAATGGCTAATCACCAAAGGTAGAAATCTCTCCCAACACTTTCTGCAACACAGCCAATGCTAATCGTGATGCTTTGAATTCCTTTGGAGGTTGGTTTGGGGTGGGGATCTGATGTTGAGTAGCTCAGAGTCTCTGTAAATTTTGACCAGGCTTGTGCCCGAGATAAGAAATTCCAGTTTTGCTGCAGGGCATTAACACAACACAGAAATCAGCATTTATCTGTGCTAAGTCCAACTTGATTGGTGACACAGATACGGAACAGATGCAACGGGCTGTCTCCATGGGGGGAGGGAACATTATGTCCCATCGGTTCGTCACTGCCATCTCCAGATGGGCTGCCCCCTAAAAGTAAGGTGCTGACCTCCCAGGGTTCATCTGTTTAACTTGATGCTTGGGGCTTAGACACTTTGCTTAACTGGTGGATGGAATTCAGCTTAGTAGGTAATCAAACAAAGCAAACAGATGCTCACTGGCAATGCCACTCAGTGCAGAAGCAAACTGCCTCATAATTCAAGGCCCAATTTACAATACCACACATTCAATACATAGGAAACAAAAATGAAAAAAATAGTTTTGTCTCAAGGCAAACTTCACTGTGATGGAACCCCTCATTAAATTCAACTGGTCAGCTCTCATTAATCATGAGAAATCCACAACTAGAGGATCTAAGTTGAAGCTATGAGGGAGAAGATTTTAAAAGGACCTGAGGGGTAACTTTTTCATGCAGACGGTGGTGCATGTATGAAATGAACTGCCAGAGAAAGTGATGGAGGTGGGTACAATTACAATGTTTTAAAGAGATCTGGATGGGTATATGAATACAAAGGGTTTAAATTGATATGGGCCAAATGCTGACAAATGGGACAAGCTCAGACTGCAATGCCTGGTCAGCGCGGATGAGTTGGACCAAAGGGTCTGTTTCCAGTCTGTTTCTATGACTCTGAATTGGCTAAGAGCCACTTAAAGTCTAAGAGACTGGCAGATGCTACATCAATGACTACTGGTTACAACTTTGCCAGAATATCCAAAAGTCATTTGACAAAGGGAATGTTAGTGTCATATATGATGGATTAAAAAGTCACTGGTACATCAGCAAAAAATAAAGCTCCACAGAGAACAAAGGCAGGGAAGTTGATTACTGATTGTGATAAATAATTACTAAAATGGATGGAACATGACCTTGAGTTCTGCTGCAGGGAGAATACTGTCAGCAACGAAGTTTTAGATACCATAGAAAGCTTTCATGGAAGAGTTAGATATTGAACGCAAGTATAGGAGTTTATTAAAACTAGTAACTTGCTTGCCATAGGCAAAGCCACACTCATTGGGAAATCAGTACTCCTGCAGCATTTCCATAAACTTTTCTGTCGCCTACTAGAGGGAGGAGGGCCTGTCCCAGGATATACATGATGCAAAGATTGTGCACCTGTACAAGCAGGAGGGCAATGCTGGGGTTTCTTTTGTGTTGTCTTTGTAAGATTGCAGATTCTGGCTGAACACATCTATCCAGAATTCCAGTGGGTTTCACAATGGGAAGATTTACATCTGATGCAATCTTCTCAGTCCAGCAACCACAACAGAAAAGCCAAGAACAAAAAAGAGTAATATGTGTTGCGATCATCAATTTCACCAAAGTATTCGACCATGTGAGTACAGGCCGTCTATTTAAGCTGCTGCTAAAAACTTAGCTGCCCTCTGAATCTGCTCAGTGTGGCCTCATCTTTAAGTGACAATATTGTGTATAAGGTCACCTGTGACAGAACAACAATGGACCCTTTGAGATCCATGACAACAAGGTGCAGGGCTGGATGAACACAGCAGGCCAAGCAGCATCATAGGAGCAGAGAGGGAGATCCATGGTGAGATCAAACAAAATTGCATTCTTGTCAAGAAGGTAAACACAACAGAGTTTGTTAAATTTACTTCAGCGTCGTTAGTTTTTTTCTTTTAAGATGTAATAGACTTTAGACTTTGTAAAATCAAGTTCACAGCAAGTAGTGAGTGTTAGCTCTGTGGTTTCTGCATATATTCATTTTATTTTGGGACTACTTGTCTTGAACATCTGGGAAAGCTCTATTTAAAATATAATATCTGTCCAACAATCTTTTAAGACATCATTGTCTACGTAGAAACCACTCACAACGAATGACATTACTGAATGGAAATTATGCCCTTTAGCCCAGGAAGTGTCCAAGCTTTATTATGGAGCATACCATGGCGCCACATCTAAATTTAAGCTAAGTGGTCCTATTAATTTGCAAATATTTCAAGCTACTTATGCCAATGTTCTACTTGAGGATTTATTCACCGTTAAGGTAATGGTTGCTAATAACAGCCATTTTGAAATCTGACAAAATTTAAATGAGACTAATTAACAAATTAAAAGCAGAGGTGGTTTTTCTGGGATCTGTAAGCCAACATGTCAAGGCCAATGGTTGAAATTTGGAGATATTTTCTTTCTGCAGTATATGACATTTCCCTGTTTGCTATTTTAATGGTAACACTAGTCCAAAGAATTAATGTTGCTGTCAAAGCAACAAACAGAATAATGTTGTACAATATTGAAAGCTTGGTAACATTGAGAAGAGTGATGGATTATTTCCAAAATTTCAAGTTAATGCATTAATCTTTTACATTTTTAGTTGTGCCCTCAGTGTGGTCATGACTAATGAATTTGTATTAGCTTGCACGTAGCTCCCGTTTAGTTTGTGCATTTCGATTTAAAAATAGCTAGCAGCACAGCACTATGCAATTTATTTAATACTTTCATGTGATGTGGGCATCACTGATGAGACAGCATTTTATTGTCCATTCCTAATTGCCTTGCAAGGAGGTGGTGGTGGTGGTGGCTTAAAATGCCACTGATCTTAGGACGTAGTTACACCCACAGTGCTGTTAGGAGGACAGTGCCAAGATTTTAACCCCACAAATGTGAAAGAATGGTGATATATTTCCAAGTCAGGATGGTTGTGTAGCTTGGAGGGGAACTTGTAGGTGGTGGTGTTCCCATGTACCTGCTGCCCTTGTCCTTCAGTGTTTCAGACTCAGTGATCTTTCTCCAGAACTGTTCTGAAGAAGGAGCACTGAACCCAAAATATTAACTCTGCTTTCTCTCCACAGGTGCTGTCAGACCTGCTGAATTTCTCCAGCAATTTCTGGTTTTGGTTCAAATTGATTCTGGGCACAGATTCAACCATGGTCTTTAATTTGAGGTAATTAACTATAAACTATTAAGCCATTAGCCTGGGTCTCATTGTGTCAGGTTGTTAACGAGATAGGAAGAATTTTTCACAATTTCAGGGGAAAATTGACAAGGAAATTTTTTTTACACTTCAAAATGGTCACTGAATTTCAAAAGGTTTCTCATGATGTCTTCTTCAGATCATTGCAATTCCAGTCCCAATCCCAGCTAAATCCATAAGGGTAGTCACATGACCATATTGTTGGATCATGTGTCCATTTTAAGACAAATTGGCTTTCTTTACAAACATATATAAGAATTACATGTTCATAACAATGGATGGCGTTTCTCTGTTGTTCAGGAGCACTGAAGCCTGCTTTTGTACACCTGCTACCTCCCTGTGTTAACTTCAGTTAAATCAGCTGACCTAGACCAATTTGAAGATGTTCAATTTGTATAGCCCCTGCTTTGCATGCCACTGCTGTATCAAGATTAGCACCACAACACAAATAATCAGTTTTTGTAGTAATTGCTATATAAAACGTTATGCAGACAAAGGCAATACAACTAGCGCATTGTTTGCCCATGAAGGGAGATTGAGCAGTTTAGGCCTATACTGTCTGGAGTTTAAAACAATGAGTGGATATCTAATCGAGGTGTATAACATTCTAAAGGGGCCGACAAAGTAGACATAGAGAGAATGTTTCCTCATATGGGACCATTTAGAATGAGAGGTCATAATTTTAGGTTAAGGGAGTAGCATGTTTAAAACCGATGAGGAGAAATTACTTCCCTCAAAGGGTCATGAATCTGTGGAATTCACTACCTCAGAGTTCAGTGGATGAGTAAATTTAAGGAGGAGATAGACAGATTTTTAATCAGCAGTGTGTTGAAAAGTTATAGAGAGAGGGATTACAGAGGAAAGTGGAGTTGTGGCTGAGATGAGATCAGCCATGATCGTGTTACATGGGTGTAGCAGGTTTGAGGAGTTCAGTTGTCTACTCCTGCTCCAAGATCTTATTTCTTATAAGAACAAGTGTTGCATTGATATGGATGCAAAACAATTTTCAACAGGGAAAAACAGTCATGAATTGCATGTAATTTTGACTTGGCTCTTGAAAATGGAAGGTAACATAAAAGGGGATTGGGGAATTAAAACAATGATGGAGAAGGGGTTGGCTACATTATAATTGGATGGAGACAAGAGGAACATTAGAGAAATAGGGTGGAAGTGGGAAGCATATGTGATGGGACAAGAGGATGTGAGCGAATAATGAGAAATGCAAAAGAGAGATGATGATGCCTGCATTGAGGTGTGGCAAGGAGATGGGATGTGAGCTGTTACACATGTACATACACCTAATCTACCTGCCTTTTCATATTACATTCTGATATTGTTCTGCACTCTGGCAAGTTCTGCCTACAAACTTAACTTCATTCCAGTCCTCACCAGTTGTCTTCCTAATTTTGTGCAAGCTCAAGAGAATCCCAGACAAATCGAGTGTCATTGTCTGCAAGGTATATGTTCTCTACAATGAGGAGAACATTGGGGGATATATCTTCATCTGCCCGGGTTTTGAGCTTTGGAATTCCTTCTAAATCTCTAAATTTTCTTTCCTTCCTTAAGGCACTCCTAAAAATCTGCTTCATTGAGTAAGCGTTTGGTCACCTCTCCTAATATCTCCTGATGTTGTTCAGTGTCAATGTTTTATTTGACAGCACCTTAGGATGTTTCATTATAACGATGCTATACAAAATTAAGTTGTTGTTAAAAGAAATGCATTTCGTTATCTATTTATAGATAAGAAATGTCTTTCCAGCTTCTTTATGTGACCACTAGTGCACTGCCTGCCTAAACAATATAATCTTTGAATTGTGATGAGTAATACCAGGGAAGATCCGTAAATTTTATTTTGAAAGTTCCAGTCTACACACAAAGGGACAATCATCATGGATTCCCTAAATTGGCTCATTTGTTTACAAGCTCTATTCCCAATTTGTTCATTTTAAACTGCCAGTTTTTCTCTCTGCCAATGACTCATATAACTGACTTTCGCTGGCCATTGTAATCCCTCCATAACAAAAACAAAAAGGGACATGTATACAGACCACATTCCCTGGGAATGAAGGCTGTTCCAAACCTCCAGATAACTGCATTAGTTATTTGCAAGCTAAAAGAAAAGAGAAAAACATGTTTTGAATTCCTTTTACTGCAAAAAAGGAACCTCCCATAGTCCTTTCCTCTTTATCTTTTGTCTACATTTGTTTTTGTGGGACTCAGGCTGTGCTGATTATGTTAACCCTATGTTACACTAAACAGAATCTTTCTGCACTCTGGTGTGTGGTACCAGAAGTGTTTTGGAAAAACTATAGTTGCCTGCATGGTTGAAAACATGGATTCCACTTGAGGCCAATCACAATAAAGTAAAAGATACTTTTTTTTTGGATTTTGAGTCTGCATACTGCTTGTTAAGAAATGAGATATCCCAATATTGGAGGATGCTGAAAAGGATCGAGAAGGGAATTCCACCGCTAAGAAAACAAAAACTAAAATAGAACAGAACTAACCCCACCCCCCCAAACCCTACAACAGAATGACTGTTTGATAGAGGTGCTGAAATAGACTTTTGGATTCTGAACCCAGTAAGTATCAGAAAACAAGACTTCTTGAAAAAAACAGTCACCCTTGAAATAACTGTCGTTTTTTAAAAAAACAAAACCATATTTAGGGTTAAGATCTTTATAACGAGTTCGGAGCTATGATATACCAAAGACTTTTTTTGACTTGCCAGCTGCATACAATATAACTTCCTTTAAAACACAGGTGCCATGTTTCTTAAAATCAGAAACCGAGCACATAGGCCCATCAAACTGGAACTGCTTTGAGGAGTTCCTCCTGATTTACTGGAAATCGTAACTTACAGCCCAAAAGCACATTTCTTAAGCAGTCAGAAACTTGGCAGACAGTTTTGAGGTTTGGGTCCATAACAGGCATTTTGTCACTTGAAGGACAATCCCACTTAAAAGTAAAAAGTTAACAGATTAGCAATCCCTGTTGGATCCCTCATGTGGGCTATACTTTTGGTTTTCTATTTTGTTTGTGTTGTTTTGAGAAACCAATTACAAGAAATAAAACATAGTTTGACCATTAAATAATTAAATACAAAGGGAACTACAGCAGCAGCAAATTAAGGAACTTCATTACATCTACTTCAACCACATGTATTGTTTAAACACATGGAATCAGATGATTTAAAATGGCCCATTGTATGCAGAAATAATAAGAACATAAATGATAAATAATGTTAGCTCTAACAAGTTATGTTGTGGAACTTAACATCATTTGTGAGATTGCTATGCTGTGTCTACAAACTGTGCTCATTTCAGTCAGAAAGGAGCTTAAGGTCACCATCTTTTTATCTTAGTTAATGTGTTTAGATCAAATCTAAACAGCTGGAATGAAGGCCTTTCTTTCCCACACAAGGGACCGACTTGTACATTGCGCCAGACATTCATTGGAGTTGGGGAAGGATTTCACTGGCAAGAAATTTTCCTATGTCCAGATTTTCAATAAATATTGTAAAAGTTGTATTAAAGTTATGATCTTGATACAGATCACAATTAATAAATCAATCCACTTTGTTAATAATGTTGCTAAACACAGTGACCAGCATAGTCTTTGCCATTATCTTTACACTTATTTTTAAAAAAGGTATTGAATTCCATCCAAATATGTGGGAGGAATATTTCTTTGCTGTGCTGGAGAATTGGGTTACGCATTGCCTGTGTTTAATCACATGCCAGTGCATGAGTTCAGCTGAAATGGATCAGCTAAAGGCTGCAAGTTCCTATCTGAAATCAGGCTGAATGAATTCAAACCTAGGGCAAAATCTTCTGAAGGCAACAGGGGTCTAAACTACCAGATTTCAAGCCACCTGTGTAGTCTCCCCCATAAAAGCAGTCACACCTTATGCCACTTAAGAATTTGACAGTCCAGGGCTGGCTTCACCAAGGATCAAGTACTTAGACGCAGAGGTCTCGTGCACCAAGAGTGCCCAGCTAATCAGAGGCCAGGATCTTTTTGTACTCAGCATCAATACAAAGAAGGCAGTGCCGCTGCTGCCACTACTGAACCTATCTCAGGCCTCAGATTGAGGATGGACCCAGGAACAGGTAGGTGATGGCAGGATGGGGAAATCGCAGGAGAAGAGGTTTAGCAGCAAAGTTAGGGGAATATCTCTTTGTGGACCTTCCCCTTCTCGATGACAGGTCCCTCAATTAGTCACAGTGCCTTTGTACAACTGAGCGCCCTGAAAGACCATTTATTTATGGTGCTCCCAGCAAAGCAAAACCCCATCTGACATTGAGTTATTTTAGCAGCAGCAGGAGGATGAGGTTCTTAATTGACCATTAACTGACCATTTTAATTGGAATGCAGACAAGAAAGTATCAAGGTCCCCTTCACCCGCCCAACTGATTAAATTCCCCTCCTGAAACCAAATACACACATCAGAGGTAACAAGATCCACACCGAGTTGCAAGTTTAATTCCAGAGGATGAAAACTTGCCCTTAAAGTGAAGTAGCTATCGTTGTAATTGTTTAGTTTTGAGAGTTTTTAGATCCTTCCCTTCTTCAGTGTCGTGTGTCGCACAAACTGCTAATTGATAGGAATGACTTATTCTCAGCAGAATATCTATAACATTACCACGTACGAGGCAGGCATCACTAATAATATAAACCAAAGTGGGTAATTCAATTTACAATATGTCAAAATTAGATTGCTAGCACAGTTAATTGTCTGCAGTGAACAGATCTACAGAAATCCTGGAGCAAAATGGTGTATGTCATGTGGTCATACTCTTCCAGATATAAACAGTATCTAAAAATAGAAAAGGAGGTGAAGACACCCTGCCCAGTGATTTACATTTATAATTAGTTAGTTTAATCAAACCCAGGAGTAAACACACAAGGATGTTGTCCAATCAAATATGAGCAATTTTACTAAGTGTAGCAAGAAGTTATAGACAGTTTACAGCACAGAAGGAGGTTATTGGCTCATCATGTCAGCACCAGTCAACAAAATTCTGACTACACTAATCCCATTTTCCAACTTTTGGCCCATAGTCTTGGAGGCAATGATAAGGTAAGTGAATACTAAGTACTACTTACATGTTATGAGAGTTTCTGACTCAGCCATCCTTTCAGGCAGTGAGTTTGAGAATCCCAATACCAAACAAATTTCTCCTAACTTACTTCTTAGCCTTCTAGCTATGATATTAAATCAAAGTACCCTGGCTATTGATTCCCCTACTAATGAAAAATGGTCTTCCTAACCACCCTACCTATGCCCCTCAAAATCTTATACACCTCTATCAGGTCCCCATTCAACCTTCACAGTTCCAAGGAAAATAACTCTATCCTATCCAATCTTTCCTTACAGCTCAGACCCTCCAGACTCAGCAATATCCTCTGAACCCTCCCTAATGCAATCACATCCTTCCAATATTGTGGTGAGCAGAACTGCACACAATACTCTAGTTGTGTCCTAACCAGCATTTTATACAGCTCCAGCACAATCTTTTTGTTCTTGTATTCGACGTCTTTGCTAATTAAGGCAAGTACACCATATGCTTCTTGAACCACCTTACCTACCGATGAGACTGGAGAACCTTGGATGTCAGAGGACATAAATGTTTGAATTCAGACAGAAAGAGAAGCTTTTAGAAGATACTGAGGGCTCCTTACACTTTTGGCATTAGAGATGTATAAAATGTGCAGGGAGAACTTGAAAAACGAAATTAGGAAAGCAGAGGAGACGACATTGGTGGGTTGAATAAAAGTAAAAACCCAAAGGGATTTTTAAAAATACAAACCATTTGCATTTTTAGGAATATATTTGCCTTGTACTCTCATTATTTCCTCCTCGAATGCTTCACACAGAGTTTCATCTTCATGTAGGTAGCCCAGTCCACTTGGCCCAAAGTGTATCTTATCAGCCTATTCCCAGTCTATCTTTATCCTTTTCCATAATCATTCTAAACCTAGCTAAGCTATGGTTACTATCTCCAAAACTCTCTCCTGCTGATATGCCTTCCACCTGCCTGGGTTCATTTCCAAATATAAGGTCCTGAACTGCTCCCTTTCTTGTTGAGCTCGCTATGAGCTGACAAAGAAAGTTCTCCTGGACGCAGTTTAAGAATTTTGTTCCTTGCACACTGAAATCCCAATTGATATTTAGGTAGTTAAAATCCCCCACTATTATTGCCTTATTATTCTTACACTTCTCTGAAATTGGATTAAATACCCAATTTTCTATCTCTCTCTGACTACTTGGGAGCCTATTATACTCATCCAACAGTATATTTGCCCCATTTGCTTTTTTTTTTACTTCTACCCATATGGCCTCAAGATAGCATTGCTCCACACTGCCATAATTGATCCTTTGGTCAATTGTTATGACCCTCTCCCCAACTCTTCTTTTATCTCCCTCTTGTCTCATCTGAATACCTTATAACCAAGAATGGTTAAGCTGCCCATCTTTCAGTCAAGTCTACGGTATGGCAATGATGTCATATATCAATCTGTGCCTCTGTTCATCTGTCATACTCCTCAGGCTCCTTGGAATACATGACATTCCAATTAGCCTTATTAAACTCACTTCATTCCTATCTAGCCTGCATTTCTTCTGCCTTCCATACTTCATCACTCACTTTTCAACATCTAATTCCATCTCAGCTTCTCTTCCCTCTTATGTAGGTATCAGAATCCCACCTCAACAGCATTAGCAAATCTCCCAGCGTGGATAACACAGTGTGGAGGTCGAGGAGTACAGCAGGTCAGGCAGTAATAGAGAAGTAGGAAAGTTGACATTTTGGGTCAGGACCCTTCTTTAGAACTCTGAAGAAATTCTTGGTATCTCCCAGCATGGATATTCATCCTTTTCCTGTTCAGATGTAACCTACCTAAGTTACACAACTTCCACCTCCCGCAGGAATGGTCCCATTGCCTCAGGAATCTAATATCCTCCTTCGTGAGCCATCTTGCCAACCACACATTCCTTCTGTTCCTATTCTCTCTTTACTGTGTGGTACTGGGAGTAAATTGGAGATTACTATATTTGAAGTCCTCATTTTCAATTTCCTACATAACTTCTTGAAGTCTGCTTGCAGGGCCTTATTATTCTGTCCTCCTATATCACTGATCCCAACATGAACCATTACCTCTGACTGCTCACCTATCTCCTTCAGAATTCCCTGCAGCCATTCTGTGGCACCCTTTATCCTGGCACTCTGGGTGCAACATACCATCCTGGAGTCATGTCTACAAATGCAAAAATGATTCTCCACTCCCTTCACTCACTGATTATTTCTCTACCCTGTTGCCCTTCCACACTTCTTCCTCAAACTTAAGCAGCTCAAACTTAAGTGCCATGTCCTTGGCTCTGGCAAGCCCCTGCAGAGGAATCCTCACTGTCACCATTTTCCAAGGTTGAAAACAGATTGCAAGTGAGATGCATTCAGGGGATTCCCTCGCTACTTGCTGGTCCTTGACTTCTACCTGGCACTCACTCATTCGCTTTCTGTCTGCACTTCCTCAAGCTACTGGATCACCACACGATGAGATGTGTTATCCACAAGTCTCTCAGTATTATGAATGCACTGTAGTGCCAACAGCCAGTGCACAAACTCCAATCCTGGAGCTCAGGTCCCCCCAAGCTAGAGGCACCTCCTCCACACATAATCATCTGGACCACCAGGAGCATCTAGGATTAAGGCATAGCCCTTTTAAATTATGAAATAGGAATTGCAAAGACTCTGACATGCAAAGATGTATTTCAGTCTGTCTTTGAAAGCAGTCCAAAGTATGTACATTTATAAATAATCCCCTGATAATCAGCATCTGAAAGAAAATCAATCAGGCAATTGATAGTCTCTACAACATTAAGCTTGAAAAAAATATTTTAAACCTGAATAAAGTCATTCATTTTGCCTTTCAGTTTGGGTTTTAATAAACCCTAAAACAGAGGAGAGCCTCTCTTTGTGTAGCGACTTTATTATATCAGAACACCGCAAAGTACAGGATTCTAAATGTCAGCCTTGCACTACCTATGGCCTATCAAATAATACAAGATCCAGTAGTAAAAGAGCTGATTTAATCTGGCGTAGCAGAAGAGGGGGCACTCCTGGTCGCAATAGGATATTTGGAGGTTCAACCAATCTTTACAAAATTAGTAATTGTGTCCACAAATTGACATTTGGTTAGGTGAGGATTGGATCTAACTTTAAGGGATGCTTCTGCACCCTGTCACTCAGGAACCCTCTTCTTCCTGCTTGTTGTGAGCAGTGTATTTGTGGGGTTAAAATCAAAATACTAATATTTTCCAGGCCAACTGGCAGCACTTTCTGACCAGTGTCATTTTACATCTCATTTCACAGTCGATCAAGGTTCTCATCACAGGCAGGTAGAACCTTCACACTGCCTTGCAAAATGGGGTTCCTTGATGCAACAAGTGAGGACACAAAGAGACCTTAATCGCAAAGCATGGGTTTCGAGCACAGGCTCCAGTCTGCCAAATGGCATGCAGCCACATTGATTACAGACAAAACTGGACAGAGAAACACATTTATTTTCTTCTCAGAACCAACTGACACCACACTGCTAGCTTTTCATGACATCGCTTCTGCTGACATCTCTTGGAATTGGTGCAGTTTGAACTGGAAGCCCTTTCTAGAGTGCAAAGTTGACAGGAAATGTAAGGGACATGTTGGCTGGGAAGGGGAAGTGGGAGAGAGAGTCAAGTAAATATACTTCAAGACTTCACTGAAGCAATAGTTAATTAAAGGTTTTTAGCTGCTTCAAAAATGCTAATTAAATTGCAATTCTGATGGCGCAATGCTATACGTAGAAGTTCCATCAAAAGGTGTAAGCAAAGCTTTATCTTTAAAACCTAGTCAAACTACATAAGTGATTTAATTATAGGGGATATAGGGAGAAAATGCATTTATACCTTCTTGACTTTTCTGCAGACGTTGAACAGAAATGAATTAACTGAATGGAAAACTTATACCTATATGCTATTGGAGTGCTGCAACAAAGTGAAAACCATTATTTATACACATCAAGACTTTGATCATGAAATTCTACATTGGTCAAACATAATAACATCTTAATTATAGTGTTGAGAACTAGGAGACACAATTTATGGTGATTGGGAAAGAACCATTGCTGACATAAAGAAAAGCCTTTATACACCACAATTAGTTAAGATCTGGAATGCAATGCATTTGAGGATGGTAGAGAGCAGTTATGGCTTTCAAGGATGAATTGAATAACTTCCTGCATAATGGTGCTATATGTACAGTTACAACTTTTTTTGATTGTTGCAGGATCTGGAACTATAGAACCAACTGCAGAATCACATTCTAGGAGTGCAGAATGTGAGATGCTCAATGCGAAACACCTGAAAAGTCTGCAGGGTTGCAGAGAAAGCTGTCAGAGTTGGATTAGTAAAATTGCCCTTGCAGACATGGACACAGTGGCCTGAAATGCTCCTTCTGAGCTGTAACCATTCTTTGATTCTGTAGAATTACATTGCAAAATAAATGTTTTCTTTTAAATTGCATTTTCGCATTTTAGTCCCATTGATCCTTCATTTCGTGCCTCAAAAACAAAAGCTGATTTTGAATCTTAAAATACTCCAGGAATAAAATAACTAAATCTTCCATTAGCATAGCAGTGTTCATGTTTCTGACATTCCTTTGTTACCTGAAGGAATTAGAATTGTCAAATGCCAAATTCAGGGCAGTCAAAGAGTCACCAGTCCAGTGTGCTGTAATTTCCAAATCACGACAGTTCTCAAATCAGAAAATGTAAAAGTTAAGCACTTTTCATATAGCATTTGTTAGTATCTTAACTGTACAAATCCTTGAACCAATGCTTTCTTGAAAAAACTTAACAACTCATCTGTCTCATTGCTGCTTATTTTTATTTTATGCTTTTTAAAATTTTTTATTATTAAATGTTTATTTTAAACATTGCTGTTTATTTTATTTAGTTTATGGTGTGTGAGCCATGTGAGACATTGCCTACATAATACTAATCTTTCAATATCTCTGATATTTCTGAGGGATGTAAAGAAGTGTATATCGATATAAGCCCTTTTTCCTTTCCTTACATTGAATATTTGCAAATTAACTTTTTTGGTGTGAATGGTGCAATTTATTTTAATTAGACATTTAAAAAAATTGACCTATAAGTCCACCTCAATGCTGCTTCTTTGGCAATTATTTTAAAAAGGTCAAATTTAATTCTGCATATGGTTTAATTTTAATGATAAGTGTGTAATTAAGCCTTGCACAGCAAAATGTTCCAAGGTGGACTTCTGGACTGAGCCACATTGGTTACTCTGAACTAGAACAACTGTATGGTTGCTACAATATAATCTGTGTACTAAGTTTGAGATGAAAAAAATCAGCCCCAAGGATTCCTACTCACACTCACTGGAACAAGTGAGAGATATTGGGCATAGACGGATTTGCATTTGGCTATCATGCCCATGGTTCAGTAACCTAGCTGACATGTCTAAACTGAAATATATAGACTAGCTATTTGGGTCAGTTGGGCTGAATAAACAAAAAGCCATGAAAGTGTAATCCAGCAGGGTTCAACATCTTTGCCTACTGCAGAGCAAATTAGAAAACAATCAAAGAAAAATTCTTCAAACTGACAAATGCTGGACATTTGGTAAATTCAAATTATTCACAAGCTAATTAGGCAAAATGAAGCAAAATGTAGCTCTAGAGTCTCCGCTTCCCCATTTGGGTGACTGGGTGCCCCTGAGGCAGGTCGGAGTGGCAAGTGCACCTCAACATGGTGTCCACGAAAATATACATTCAGTGGGACAAGCCAGGAGAGTCCTCACAGCAGAGAGAGGAAATGCCCTCTTGGGGGGGATCATTTGGGCTGCATGCGCAACCTTTCCTGACTGGAGCCCTATCATTAGGGCCTGCCGCCTCCAGCATCCACTGCTGCCCATCCACTCCTCACCAGCACACCCCCCTCCCCACACCAGACTGCTTCCATGGAGCAAGTAATGTGTGCAGGTGATGAAGGTAGATGTGTGTGTGGGAGTGGAGGAGAGGGGATGTTTGTCACTGAAAAATTGCTTGAGAAGCTACAAAGTCATCCCTCATTGTGGATTTAAATATATACCTAAATATGTTTGTTATTTGCCTACTGCAGACATAGATGCCATTTCCCCAATTTTTTTCCCTGCCAACCAACTGTCTTGTCCATCTTACCCCTCCCCTTGCAACCCTGCCCCCAGCACAATGCTAGCCTGTCACCATGAGGTCTCTGGAAACCATTATCTGTTGTCTTTAACATTCCATAGGTAAACGTAGAAATTTCAATACACTAGCTCTTGGACAGTTAACACATCAAAAGCTTCAGATGTCTGTGGTAACAGTAAAAGGAGAGTTTAACGTCATTTAAATGATGAGATGAACTACTACCATGAAGTATATCCTTCTATACAATGGAATGTGCCAAAATGTCTACAGGTCAAACATCTTCACTCACAGGGCCTGTTTTTGCCAATCTCCTCATGTCAACAACACACAACCAGAGAAAGATTAAATTTAAATGTTGTTATAGGAATTGTACTTGACTTCATTCTATGCCCCAGGTAATTCTGTAACATTTGTATATCAGCCGGACGTCATTACCATCTTAGAATCTCCTCAATTGTTGAGAATAAGGGAAATTTCAGGATATGTTTGAATACATTCTTACAGCATTGAAATGAAGACCATAATGGTGATGACATTGTAAACACACAGACTGGGGGGAAAAGAAAGCTTTGAATGGATATCAGGCTTCATTGATTGAGCACATAATTCAAACTTTAACAATACTGTCTCATGCAATTCACACTATCATTGTTAAGCATGTGGTTCATATTATTCTTATTAGTGTACAGTACAGTGTAGTTGAACTCTCTGCATGTATAGAAGATACCTCTCACCACCTTCATTCATTGTTAAAGGTCCACAGCTCCAGAATGTGAGCTTTATAATCCATTCATAAAGTAGAACTGAAAAACATTGCTTTCTTTTGTGCACTATCCTTTCAGGCAGGTGGTCCTGTAAGAAGATTTATGATGAATATAAGGCAGGGAGCAGTGAAATTACATTTGTCTTAATTCTCAAAAACTAAATTGCAGGTATATTTCTTACTTTTCTTATAACATATATTAAATATCCTGACAGTGCTTATTACACTAAGATAAGCCTCGGTGGCTCTTTTTTTAATTTTTACTGCGATGAGGAGAAATTTTGGAACTTTCTGCCATAGAGAATAGTTGAGGCCAAAACATTGAATGTGTTAAAGGACAAGTTAGATACAGTTTTGAGGGCTAAAGAGATCAAAAGGTTTATGGTTAAAGCAGGATCAGGGAACTGAGTTGGATGATCAGCAGTGATCACAATGACTGGAAAATGTGATTGCTGTAGATCGGTCAGCACAAACTCAATGGCGCTATATGGTGCTACGAAATATTGAATGATGGAGCAGGCCCAAAAGTCCAAATGGCCTACTTCCGCTCCTGTTTTCTATGTTTCTATGTTTCCCAACTTTACCACACACTGCTGTCTAATTTACCATTGTCGTCCAGCACCAAAGGGTACCAGCCCACACATAACTGGAATAACTAGTTTGAAGAACTGTACAAGGGCCCACACTTACATCCATAATTCAGGCTGCAGTCACCCTACACCCTGAACCTCTCTGGGGAGCAAAGTTTTGGATGCCCTGACTTCACAATGAAGGCTCTCACTCAGCTACATCACCCTGCTGCAGCTACCTGAGTCCAGAACCAGGACATGGACAGCACTTCTTGGAGCTAACACAGTGTGGAGCGGAAGGAACACAGCAGGCCAAGCAGCATCAGAGGAGCAGGAAAGCTGACATTTCGGGTCGGGACCCTTCTTCAGAAATGGGGGAGGGGAAGGGGTCTCTGAAATAAATAGAGAGAGGGGGAATTGGGCTGGGAAAGGTAGGTGGGATGGTGATAGCAGGTAGGTAGCGGTGGGGATTGGTCAGTGAGGTGGGAGGAGAGGATAGGTGGGAGAGAAGACAGATAGGTTAAGGAGGCGGGGATGAGAGGGAGGGATGAGGCCGGGGTGGGGGATTTTGAAGCTAATAAAGTCTGCACTGAGACCACTGGGTTGTAGGCGTCCAAGGCGGAATATGAGGTGCTGGTCCTCCAGTTTCCGGGTGGCGTCATTGTGACACTGGAGGAGACCCAGGATGGACATGGATGGACACTTCTTGGAGCTATAAGTGTCACCAGTTCTCTTATGTTTTTTGGAACAGGCTCCTTCCAGGCTACAGCAGATGACAGAGCAACATCTGACCATCATGCTGCCCTCCACAGTACTGGTATCAGGTGTATGATCATATTCAGAGGAGGCGGTAGTGCTGTGGTAAAGTCAGGGGACTAGTTATCGAGGACACCAAGGTGACATTCTGAGGACATGGGTTTGAATGGCGAAATTTTAATTCAATAAAAGATCTGGAATAGAAAACTAGTCTAATGGCAACCGTGTAACCACTGTCAGTTGTCATAAAAACCCATCTGGTTGTCTAATGTCCTTCAGCGAGGGCAATCTGCTGTTCCAATCTGGTCTAGTTTACATGTGATTCCAGACCCACAACAATGCAGTTGATTCTTAATTAGGAACGAGCAATAATGCTGACCTATCCAGTGATGCCCTGAACCCAGTAATGAATTAAAAAAGAACTTTCAATCTGAGAAAACAGCTTTAAAAAGGGCACACAGGATAAATATCTATAGAGGCTGTATTTTCAAGTACTCATTAAAAAACTCTTGTAAGTAATTACATATTTTAAATATTGCATATTTTAAAATAATTTTGAAAATTTACTGCTACTTAATTGTTTTGTTTTACTGTAGCACTCACCATTGCCTCCTATCTGAAGTCAGGCAAGAAATATGGTACTTTTATCATTCAGTTCCCACCAACCTCTTCCTGTTGGTTTTCAGTGAATTGAAGGGACTTACAAGTAAGCAAGAAAGGTTTTCATTTTCCCTTGTAGCTAACCAGCAAAAAATTAATGAAAAATATTCTGGTAAAATTTGATTGTAGAATTAGCACAAAACAAATAATAATTTTCCCAAGCTCTGTTTCACATCCAACATGAGTTTCTTTTCCACTCACTTCTGCTGAAAATTTCACTCCAACCTTTTAAACAAGATGTAAAGCATTTACTTCTAAGATGAAAGGTTTTAAATAAAAAGGAAAAGTTTAAAAAGTATGTTATGCAATAATCACAAAGTGCGATCAGAAGTAGGATTTATATCATTGTCTTGTCCGACTGAAATACAGTTCTCATAATTGAAAGGCAACTGATTCTTCCACACTCTGTCATTCATTAAACAGTAAATTTAGAAAATATCATGTTTTGTATGAATTTGCATGCATGAAGAATGCTGCTGATGAGGAACGGAAAACCCTTCCAGCTGTGGACTAGTTGTTAGCATCGAGCTGTTCCAAATCAGCGATTACACATTAGGATGCAAGATAAAGATGCCTTAGCTTTCCCCTGCCAAGGGTCTGGATTGTGTTGTTGTAAATACCCAATCATTTCAGATTTCTGTACTTTTGATTGTGAAGTGAAATGGGAAAAAATCTGCTTTAAACACCAAAGATTGTTGAAAGATTATTGCACCTTTTAAAAGCAAGTTACCAGACTCTCATTGTAAGTGCTGTTTCCATAGCTGTTTGTGGGATGAGCTGGTTCTAAGTGGTGTGTATGAATGGAGAATGAATGGTGTGTATTGGCCTGCAACAAGAAGCTGGTTGGTCTGTGAACAGTTACTGATGACAAAGGCCTCCTGCCTGCAAACAGCTGTGTGATTGGCTTTTTGGTAGCTGATCAGTTTGGGGTGTAAATGTTTAGGCAGACATCATCAGATCTCTGTAAGGGAAGGGGCTGCTTTTTCTCTACAACAAATAAAAACTCAAACCTGAAGATAGCCAGTTTAATTCCCCTCATCAGTTTCTGTAAGCTGTGACTTTTAATTAGTAAGTCAGAGATGTTTATAGGTATAAATTAGTCACACTGTCTCCTGCAAACAAGTGAGAGTACCTGATGAAGTAAGATCGAGACCCAGCATCCCAATCAGCAAAAAGGAACATCTCAGCAAACACTGTGGTCTTCCCAATCCTTCCCTCTGCCCATAAAAAGCAAGTTTCCAGACTTTGAACAGGATGGCTACCTCAGTGCAGACAGTGTCCAACAGTTCACCCACACCCAGGGATGCTGGGAATCCCCCAGTGATAAGACTGTGGATGAACAGACATTCGGTCTATGGGTAATTCTATAAATTCTCAAAAATGGGCTTTAAAATTGCCAGTATTAATTTTCTACCATTCAATCTACGACGCGATGTGTTTCCTCACTGGCTTACCTGGCCAATGTCAAAGCAGACCTCCTGTCTCTGCAGAAGTGCAGGATACACACCTCAGCAGCTACAGGAAATGGTCAAGCTTAAGGGGCCGTGGGCCTTCAATTTGGTTAGGGGGAAACGATTGCTGTTCCTTCAGCCTCAGTATTCTGCCGTGAGGAGGCAACTTCACCATCCCCGAAGTTAAGGAGGTAGTGGACGGGCACCTCCTTGTAGTAGACATTATGTACAGAAATGTTCCCCTGAGGCTAATTAATGTGTATGCCTGGTGGTAAAGAGTGAGTGACTGGCGTCCTACAGCATTGCTGCTGTTGGTGACATCCAGGCTGGTCATTCCGACTGGAGACTTCAACTGCATCATTGATGCAGCTGGACGATTCGGAGGGGCTGACAGCAAACTGGACTCCGTGTCCAGATTCCTGATGGGAACAGTTAAAGTCACCAAACTGCATGCTGTCTTCAGCACCCCTGCAGATGGAGCGCAGCAAGATACACCTGGTCTCGACTAGACGGGTCTATCCACTGAAGGACAGATTTCCTGATGGTGTCCCGCAGGTTCTCGGTCAGATCCACTGACGTCAAGCTTGTGTTCTTCTCTGACCATTGCCCCCTGCTGGCTGACAGTCACCTGAAGGATGACCAGCTGACCAGCAAGTGAACATGGAAGCTGAACGTGAAACTGCTGACCCCAGAAAACACTGAGGAGATCAAAAGGGGTTATCGCTGGATGAGCTACCTAAGGTCCTGGAGTCCTTAGAAAAGAATAAAACTCCAAAAAGAGATGGCTCACTGGTGAAGTTGTATTCAGCCCTGTGGGACTTGATTGGCCAGGACCTGCTGGAGGTGTACGACAGTATGCTTCTGGCAGTAGCATGTGTGAATCCATGAGGAAAGATTCATCACTCTCATCTGCAAGGGGAAGGGGGAGATGGAGGAAATTAGAAATTGGTGACCAATTTCACTGTTGAGTGCAGACTACAAAATCCTGAATAACTGGTCAGGTCTGCTCTGGGATCGGTGATTTACCCCGACCAAACATGTGCTGTACCAGCGATCTCTGAGAGCCTTGTGCTGCTTAGAAATACAGTTGCCTACATGCAGGACACGGGTTGGACGCTTGCCTCATCAGCCTGTGCCAGAAGAAGGCCTTTTGACAAGATATCACACACCTACATGTGAGAGATGTGCTGACCAAAATGGTCTTTGGGGAGGGAATTTGCAACTGGATCTGACTCTTCTACACCAACATCATTAGTGCAGTCTCCATCAATGGGTGGAAATCAGAAGGCTTCTCAATCAGATCTGCAGTCAGGCAGGGCTGGCCACTCTTTCCTCCCTTGTTTGTGTATTGTATCAAGCCTTTTTGCTGAGTCCATCAGGAAGGATGCAAGCCTGAGAGGGTGACTACTCCAGGCAATGGACGCCTGTTGGTCAAAGTCTCCCTGTACATGGATAATGTCACCATTTTCTGCTCTGATCTGTTGTCAGTGGGCAGATTCATGTGCATCTGCAACCAGTTTGAACTGGCCTTGGGAGCCAAGGGAATTCAAGGCAAGAGTGAGGCCATGTTCTTTGGTATCTGGGCCAACTGATCCATTATTCCTTCACTGTCAGGACAGATTATCTGAAGGTGCTGGAAATATCGTTCTGAGGGGCTGGGGCATGTGCAAAATCTTGGGAGAAGCTCATTGTCAAGGTGAAGCAGAAACTTGTCTGTTGGGAGCACCACTCCCTCTCCATTGCGGGTAAAAACATGGTCATCAGGTGTGAGGCACTCTCTCTGCTGTTGTATGTGGTGCAGGTGTGGCCCGTTCCCTGAAGTCATTGCAGTTACACGAGCCGTCTTCCACTTCATCTGGAGGTCTAAGGTAGGCCATGTCTGCAGGGACACCATTTACAAAACTCTAGATAAAAGGGTGAAGAACGTCCCCAACGTTGCCCTCATCCTGATGGTCACCTTTGTGTGTGGCTGCATCAAGCTGTGCATAGACTCTTGGTACACAAACACCAATGCCACTACATACTGAAGTTCCACCCGTGCCTGATGTTGTGAAGGATTAGGCTGGGCCCGTTGCCATGGTCGCTCCAAGTTCTGTATCATCTGTTCTTCATGGTGCAATTTGCAAAGACATGGCCTACCTTAGACCTCCAGATGAAGTGGAAGACGGCTCGTGTAACTGCAATGACTTCAGGGAACGGGCCACACCTGCACCACATATAACAGCAGAGAGAGTGCCTCACACCTGATGACCATGTTTTTACCCGCAATGGAGAGGGAGTGGTGCTCCCAACAGACAAGTTTAACCACAATCTATAGGAAGTGGTCAGCACGTAGCATCCTCGAGACCCTGAGGGAAAAGGAGAAGGTGGATCCTGTCATGTGGTTTCCTGGGCAGACTATCAAAGTCATTTGGCAGAATGCCTCATCACTAGAACTTTCCGACAAGCACCAAGGCATCGCTTGGCTGGTGGTGAGAAGGGCATTATCTGTGAGATCCTTCATGTACACCCAGTCCACCTGCACCAGCACATGCTGCCCTTGAAACAGCTGCAGGGGGGTAGAGACTGTCACACATATTCTTCCAGAATGAGCCTTTGCAAAGGAAGTCTGGAGAAAGATGCAGTCGTTTTTGTCAAAGTTCATCCCGAGCAGCTCCATGATGCAGGACTCTGACCGAGGGTTGCAGACTGGTACATTCCAAGGTCCAGGACTATGTGCTGAGGGACACGCTAAAGATTGGATCAGCTGCCACCAAGGCACAGTAGGGAAAGACCACAGTCTAAGGTCTTTCTGCCAAAGTACAATGGGGGTCCATTCAGTTATTGGACCCTCCTGATGCCCCAAATGCATGTAAATATAGTCTTGTTCAAGTAAGAGATGCCTTTGGTTTGTTTGGATAGAGTGAAACTCCAGTGTTTGTTTGTTTCCTTGATATGCTAATGTAAAGAACCGAACTGTGTTTGTGACTATATACAGATATACACATATATATTGTATATGAAAAGTGGATTTTTAAAATAAAAGAAGTCATTGCACAAAAGTGGTGGGATCCCTTAGGGCATGAACTTGTAAGTACTTTAAACTCTCTATTTTATTCAGTCCTATCCATGACTAAATTATAGGTATGAGAATTGCTCTGTTTTTTTTATCTTGCTTTCATTTTTCTTTAGCTTGAAACAGTGAAAATGTAAACTCTTTCACCATGAGATCAGGGCATTGTTCTCCCCCCCTTTCACTGAGTTAATGAACAGAAAAGAGCATAAGCGAAAAAGATAGTTCAAGGGTGTGTGTGTGAGTGAGAGTGAGTGTGAGACTGAGCAAAGCTTAATGGATTTGACAGAGAATAAGCGTCAAATGAGTTACTGAATGAGGGAGATAGTGAACATATCAACGAGAGTGAGATAGAATGAATAGGAATAAGTGTGACTGAGTGTTTGAGTAAAAGATTAAGGGGTGAGACTGAAGAAAATCTAGGTGTATGTGAGGGTAAAGTAACAAGGGTGAAAGGGTGAATTACTGAGTGAGCAAATACAGGTCTGAGACAGAGTGACAAGACAGAGTGAGAGCTTATGTGAGTTGATGAATAAAAGTGTGAGTGAGTATTAATCTGTGTGAGATGAGCATACATGAGTGAATGTGAGAGAACGGGGCCCAATTTTAACCAATCCAAAACCCATCACAAACACACAGATAAAATTCAGCCCATATGTGACAGTGACTGAGTCTGGAGGAATGAATGACTGAAAAGAGGCAAAAATCAAAGGATTTGCAACAGCCTGCATCAAGTTGCAGCCTCAGCACTCAACTTCTCACCTACTCACTCGATCATATTCAAATCTGATAGGAGAGAAGACAAAATTCAGTTTTTATGAACTATAAATACTATTAAATGCTGAGATAGACACAGGTTATAGTTTACATTCTCCAGTCGATGAGTTTGAAGTCAGAGGAGCACATAAGATTCAGTGGTGGCCTGTCTACTGTTTACCTACCCATCCCTGACCCCTCTGACATTTTACTAGAATAACGGCTGGAATAGGATCAGACTGAAAACCAAATGGCCTCATTCCAAGTGGATTTAACCATCAGTCGAAGGGCTTCGTGCCAGACACCCAGCCTGGCAAGTTTCCTTGTGTGGGCTGGAAATAGGTAAGAGTGTTATCACCTCACATTAACACCCCCAATGGCCTCTGAAACCCTGGCTCTCCTCTTGCCATGGCCTTCCAACCTGGCCCCAATCAGACACCCCAATCAATTACCAAGCCCTGATCCAGTGCTAAGTGCCTCCCTGAATCCTGAACGCAGTACAACAGTGACTGCCGTTCCTGAGATGCAGTTGGTAGTGAAGAGTTGCTGACCTCTGATGGCTGGCATTTTTCTCTGAGACAGAGTTATCTATCTCCTGAGGGGCAGGAATCCAACACCTTTACTATTGTTGGCCAACTGACCATTAAATGGCTGTGGGCCAGTTACTTTCCTGTTAAGCCTTGAGCAGGATCTCCAACCTTAGAGACAGGGGCAGATAGCTGCAGTGATGGAGATCACACCACTCCATAAAATCTAGGCCCAAGACCTTGTATGCAGTGGCTAAAATACAAAAAGCAGTCTGTAAGCTTCCCTAAAACTCACACACTGAAATAGGAGTGTTTTGAAACTCAAGCACATTAGGGTGATTAAGTTCGTGAGTTTCTAATTGGATAGCTCCTTTAAGGAGCTAAAACATCTTCTCCTGCACTATGTCATTCTATAAAGCTACCACTTCTCTTTTTCTCAACTGTTTTTTTGTTATCTCATGCAATCATGCCTTGTCATGGTCACATGTGCAGATTTAACACAAGATTAATGACCATTTGGAACAAACAAAAACAAAAATTGCTGGAGAAACTTAGCAGTCTGGCAGTGTCTGAGGAAAGACAGAGAGAGAGACACACACACACCTGTTAAACAGCATGAATACATTCTTATCTAATATTAACATACATGCATTTCCAGTGGGGACAGGAGGTAAGCAGGTAGGTGGGAAGGCGGTAGGAGGGTGGAGAATAGTGTATGGTCACTGAACGATTGCCTCAAACTAGAAGCAAGGCTACTTGTTCCTTTTTCCAGTAGAGGAGTGAGGGTACCTTGATACCCCAATAGTCATCTTGAAGTGCTCAGTCGAAACTGAATTACTTTTACAATGTGCTAATACTTCCCATCGCATCACATGGACCAGATCTCTCCAAATTCATCCTCATGGTAACTTCAAAAGTACGTCTATCAGCAGTATGCTAATGAAACTTCAAATGCTATTCCTTTTCAGAGTGATCCTACAGACTGCATGTATAACATCTTATACATTGAGTTTTTCAACCATTATATAAGAAACAGTCATAAATATTACAGGACCACTGCTGACGTACAATCACTATTCTTTGTCTATTGGCCCCTGCTGGAAGTAAATAGGTATGTTGGGTGCTTGGAAACAGGATAGCCTCAATTGTGGTGTCCCAATGGTTGAACAATTTACCAGCACTCACCGTATAAACTCTTCGAAAAAGAATGAATGACATACCAAAAAGTGACCAATACTAATAAAGCCCTATCCCAAGAGTTGAGCCACTCAAGGAGGAGAGGTAAACAGAATATAAAACAACCACACTTGTAAATCATATGTGTTCTGTTTATACGTGATGCTTTTGTAAATATTTAAAATGTCCAACTGTTTGCTTAAGATGTGTACAGTACATGGATGCTATAAACGCAGGACAGGTTTTACTTGTCTGAATAATTGCCTGATAATTATACCGATAATAATAAACACACAAGGTACCATAGAAGGCTTCTTTTTTGCCTTGAGCTTTAACTATTTTAGGAAAGAATAATAACTTGAAGTATTATTAAACACCATAGACTGCTGGATAGCTGAAGGCCACAGACAACTAAATACAAATGGCTATAATAAAAACCAAAAAGAAATTGTCAATGTTGGAACTACAGATCAAGTCTGTAGTTGATGTGCCTCTCCATGAAAAATGAATCTATCTGAACTGGCTTCAAACACCCTAAAACCTAATATATGTCTCACATTCACTGTTTCTGTCTTGCTCCTAACACTAGCTGATCAAACTGTAAATTCTTTCTCCTGTATAATATTGAAATTGAACAGAAGTATATATGTCCTGGCATATTACAAACAGCAATATTTAAGGCATATTTGTTCATATGAAGAGTGAATGGTAAACACTATAGGTGATGCATTGAAATCTGTAAATGATACAGATCGGATATTTAAGCATTTCTCCCCGATATATTTTGTCACCCTTTTAAGACAGCTTTATTAATACACCATACTCAATGCACATGCTTTATGAATCATAATTATCATCCAGCCAGACTAGATCCTCGCGGGAAGAGCTGAGTGGTTTATTGCAAATCCACAGTTCTATGCACCAGACATTGGAGGCAGCATTGTAAACAAGTTCAGTTGGACCGTTGATGTGAAGTTTTTTTTAAATCTACCCGTCCCTTTGCAGCTAAAACATTTTCATGTCTACGCTGGGATTTCAGGAGACTGAGTTTTATTTAAGGCGTTATTTTAAGGAGCATGTCTTTGGCAGGGAGTGGGGGTGTGGTATTGACAGCTTCTCAAGGACGATAGAGACTGCCAATCCATCCGGCATTTTATCCCAAAGGGTTACCGTACACAAGACTTATCTGTGACATAAGCTGATCACCACCAAATGCACATCTCCCAGATACCTCATTACATAGATCCATTTGCTTCAACGCTTTTTTCCAAATTTAACTTCGATGTGAATGGCACTGCAAACACATTGCCGCAATACCTAATTTATTGGGTTTTATGTACCGTTTATGTGCTTAAGTCGATGAATTATTTCTGTATATTGATTCAATTTGTAAACTGAATGCTATCGATCCGTTGGTTGAACTCGCGGTTCACGGTGATCTATTACAGGTTAATAACCGCTTTAAGACAAGATCCAGTCATTCCAACACGTTGTATTATTCTCTGCCATACACTAATATCATTCCACAACTTCCAATTGCAGGACTGATCCAGCGGCTAACTATGCAAGGCATGCTCACAAGAAGCTCGCAAACAAGGAACATAGCAGAGAGAGCTTTCGCTGAGCATCCCACAAACAAACAAATGCCAGAGACTAATCTAATTTGGAATTCTGTTTAGAAATTCATAGTTCAGTGTCAAAGCACCAAATGCAGTTCCCCCATCCAAACAATTCCATTAAGTAGAGCTCTGTCTCTCTCTCTCTCTCTCAGTGAAATGTACTATTCGTGAAGCAGCTGCAACGGGTCATTTACACTGTCGCCTACATGTGACCCTTGGTATAATTTTGAAATTTATTAACATGATGGCGGTGGGTGGACTTGGGATCCGATTTACAAGCGTTTATGGAGAGCCCCGCCTCTGCTAATTGCGGGTCCAGTGTTGTTATTAAGTACTCATTTGTCCTTTCTTTTCTGTTCCTGCTGGATCGCTGCTTGAAGTGCGCCAGTAACCTTATGGCACGGCTTCCGATTTGGTGATATTTTGAAAACACGCCCTAATTTCTCAGAAAAAAAAAACAGGCGGCCGGTTAGCTACAGTACATGTATAAGCACTGAGGGCCCCCCACGTGAGGAAAAGGACAACTGAAATAAGTTCCTTTACAACAAAATAGATAAGTTTAAAAAAAAAGGTGGCTTAAAGTGCTGTGTAATATTGAAATCCTGAAATGTATTATGCCTGTTGGTCTATTAATTACTCATATTGGCCAAAAATACTCAGCGAAATGTTGTCAAGATCATTGGCTGATATTTCCCTGTGTAGTAGAGTGTGGTTTGTTTTGGATCTGTACTTTAGTAGATCTGAACTGTATCTGCATCAAATCGTACTCGGGTTGAAGGCATAGCACATAGTTTACTTACGTAGCGCTTTAATTTCTTTTCTGGAGGTGATTTGATGAGCCAGCCAGTGTAAACGATGTCTTCTGCGCTCATTGCTGCAAGTGGGGAGACTTACTTCTCGGGCAGATTTATGTTCTGTGCTGTGTTTTTCCTCCTGTTGTTAGCGCTGTCACTCAGCTTCTCCATGCACAATGCGGTGTAAAATCCATCACAATATCTCTCATCTGTCTATGGCACAAGTTCCTTGCGTTAGAGGCGGAAGCTCCGCGAACGACCGTAGACACTAGTTCTCCCACCCATCGCACAGATCCATCCAATAATAGTCACACTATGGTATGACGTTCTGTAAACAACAACACACATAGTATCGTATCCTCTCCCCAACAAATGCAGAAAGAAAAACTGAAAGCGCTTTCAAGTGAGCTCCCAAGACACAATTGTGGAGTAAAATGGGAGTTTTATTTGAGAAAAATGCTTCGAATAGCTTTATTCTAAGTGAAATAAGCCCAGTTTTCTTTTTTAAAACAAATGTATTTCACTTGATGTAGCCTAAGCCCTGTTGTTCCTGTATTTTTGGATGTTGACAGGTTAGTTGTTTTCACACGGTTCAGTCTCTGACGAAATATATTCGGTTTTCAAATATTGGATCTAACACCTTGTACAATTGGGCGACTGGGTGAAATATTCTTCACAGTACTACAGGGCGAGTTCAAACTGCGGATCGCTGATATACAGCAGATACGTAGAGACTTTGTCTCAGCAAACAGAGTTGACAAGACATGCTGTACTTTCATCAAACCCGCGGCTGTACAACATTGTTTTTGTTCTTCTTGATTAATTATTTCTTTTCGAATTATTTTTCTTGTCGCTCTTTTTGGTGCTTTATGTTAATATATGAATTAGCGTTACAAAACTTTTATAAAATGCTCACATCGGGGAGATTTGATGTTGTAAGCGCATACAAACGTTATAAAAATGCAAGTTGTAAATTGTTTACTGTTTTCCATTCCCAAGAACCGCACACTTTGTTGACGCGGTATTCATTCTGTCCATATACAGTGATGGGATGAAATGTTATAACTAAGCATTATAAACATAGTTTTCATGGCAATCACTCTCTGACACATAACCTGCCTGCCATCATTCATCGCATTCCTTCTAATCTCTCCCAGTTTGGATCAATAGTTCAATTAGCAGTATTTCCCTGCTGTTTCCTATAATTCTTCCTAAATTGCAGAATCGGAATCTGCATCCTCACCGTATCAAAACCAAACGTCATTGCAGTATCCAGCTCTCTCTCATTTTTCCTGAGGAGCCCCTGGCCAACTTTAGTCTTTCTAGGCTTTTCATTGTCATTTTTCAGATGCTGAATGGTTTCTTTAATCTCCAATTTAATGGGCAGGATGTGCTTGCTCACTATGAGGGAAATGCTCCAATCAGAATATTGGTAATGGTTCTGGATGTATTTAAGAAAATCACATCTACATGTAACCTAACAGGCAGTATTTGAAGGGACCACGTGCTCAGTGGCAACTATCAAGGTACGTTTTAATTTACCTGAAGTTAGATCCAGAAAGATCTTGATTCTCCCAACTTCGTAATCAATGAACATAAGCTTTGATGACCAATATCTGCCAGTATTCCACCAGCCCTGCATCCAATTACCAGAGGACTGTTGCTACATCAAACTGCCTAATTTTTGATGAATCTATCCTGGGTGAGCTGCCTTTTACACTTCCACTTTAGCATGTCTCAAGTTTCACCATTTAGGTATACACTGAGCTCACCACATGCGGAGAATTAAAAATGACCAAACTTCCAGGCTCATATGTTACCAGCTTCAAAACATCGGTCAATGTTAAGGACTCCCAGAACAACTCCCTCGTGACTATATACCATTGGGTTGCCACTGCTGCTTGGTCTGTCTTGCTGGTGGGACACAACTACCCAGGGATGGTGATGATGGTGTCTATTATGGTGGCGTTACAAGGTTGTGATACCACGAATATGAATATGTCAGGCTTTTTCTTGACTATTCTGTGACACAGTCCTCCCAATTTTGGCAGTAGCTCCAGAGGGTGGCACGGTGGCTAATGGTTAGCACTGCTGCCTCACACTGCCAGGGACCTGGGTTCGATTCCATCCTCAGGTAACTGTTTGTGTGGAGTTTGCACATTCTCCCTGTGTCTGCGTGGGTTTCCTCCCACAGTCCAAAGATGTGCAGGCTAGGTGGATTGGTCATATTAAATTGCTCATAGTGTTCAGGGAGTATAGATTAGGTGGATGGGTCTGGGTGGGTTATTCTGAGGGTCAGTATGGACTTGTTGGGCTGAAGGGCCTGTTTCCACACAGTAGGGATTCTATGATTCTATGTTATCAAGGAGAACTTTGCAGGGTCAACATGGCAGAGTTTGCTGATGGTATTGTTTTCAGTGCATAGGTCATTGCCAGGTGGTTCATACAGTTTCATTCTTTTTCTGAGACTTCTTAGCAGTTCATTAAATATAAATGGCTTGCTAGGCCATTGCAGAGGACACTTAAGAGTCAACCACATTGTGGGTCACATGTAGGCCAGACCAGGTAACAGCAGCAGTAGATAAAGCAGTGAAACAGATGGCTTTTTATTACAATTGACGATGAATTCATGATCATAATTAGACTTTTGGTTCCAAAGTTTATTTTGAATTCAACTTCCACAATCTGCCTTGGTGTATTTCAGATCTGGGTGTCTGAATTCCTGCATGGCCATTAACTATATCACTAAAGTGACCACTTCCCAACATTTATTTTTATGATGAAGATAATAATGTTAGAATGAATTTTCTGGAAAGGATAACAGAAAGATGTTATGGTTGTGTTAGAATTATTCAGTTCTGGATTCTTGTGGACAAATGGCAATCATTTCAGAGCAAGCATTCTAGCCAACCATGTATTGATCATTTCCCTGAAAGGATTATAAATCCTGCAATATATAGATAATTTATTTCTAGCCTATGTCATATATAATTAGGTTTATAGAAATAAAATAGTGTATCACATATGAACAAAATGGTTTCTGCTGATTTTTAGAGCAATCCCGAGGTACAGATGCTCAACACATATAGTGAATTTTTGTTCCCCTTATTGCTAACTGTGGATATTAACAGTTTGATGATGAAAATTAGTGGCAAAGCTCATGAGTAGTCCATGCTGACACTAACATTGAGATATTAAGCCCCGAAGACTTTGGTGGTCATATTTATTACAAAATTAAATAACCACAGTATCTCACACTTGCTGCTAGCTTCTGGGCCTTTACAGGCCCTTAGAGACAAGGCTGCATCTTCTTAGGTGCACAACTGATACATTGCACTGATTCTGGCATGACAATTACTAAAGCTGACAGTCAAATAGTCTGGATGCAAGTCGGGGACACTGTACACATATATTCTGTGGTATGTCTGCCCTACTGCCATTATGATACTTGTCTTTAGCACGACTCTGTCATAATCATTGATACAGCTGTAAGATGTGTGCAGTTGTGTCAATTCCATTCCTATGCACCAGCTAAGCTCCACACCAACAGGTTAGCTTGAGCTGTTCATCAATATTAAACTCTAAACAAGGAACTGTTGTTGCTCCTGCACAATATTCACACCCTCACCTTCATTTTCTGTTTTCCATTGCTCCAAAACCTTATTTTACTGTAGCAATTCTTTTAGGCAGACTGGTAACTTAAATTATGACTGCATCACTTTGGGTGGAGCCTTCACAACCTCCAAATAACATTGGCCATGGTGAGAATGTTTGCTAAATTGGGTGAGATGGCCAGCAAAGAGCTTCTCGAGAACGAAAAACCACATTTTCCAACCAAGTTTTGAATATCAAGTCAAGATTTGTGCTCACGAGAGGTAAGAGGACTGTTTGCATGGGTTAGCATCCCATTATTCTTTAACCTTGTTTCATTATTATGCATAACAGAGTGTGGAGCTGGAGGAACACAGCAGGCCAGCCAGCATCAGAAGAGCAGGAAAGTTGACGTTTTGGGTTGGGACCCTTATTATGCAGTTTCCCATTCTTCCACCCACTGAATAGAAATCAGATTCTAAGAATTGCCAACGTGGAAGTAAGAGCTGTTACCTGTTGACTCCAGCTTGCAATTTGCTGTTCTGGACCTCAGTCTTGGATACCCAGCACCAACATCTCAGGGCACACACCATTGACAGCATACACTCCGTATTCATAAAACAGTCTCTCCAAACCATCATGCCACACTATGATCCATTTACAGTGTGGTTCTGCACTTCAATATTACACTTTGGAGCACACTGGCATCTTTCTTTGTAATGCTGCTGCCAGGACATTTTGAATGCAAGGCTGGGCACTCAGCTCATGGATTCATCCTGTGAGCATCTCAGAGATCCTGCTTGCTGTTGTAGTGATCTTTTACTTAGTGCTTACTTCAATGCTCACAACACGACTTGTTACGCTTTGCCCCCAAAACAGAACTTAAAGGCTCAAGTATTTCTGTCTTGCTTGTGATTTTGCACAGACACAAATCCTGGCGGCTTGTCATAGTTGTCAGTAGTCACCAGACAAGAGGGTGGACATTATGCCTACATCAATGTTTTACCTGCGCAATGTGCCTGTAGCATGCTCCAAACACATAGCAAGTACTTTAAGCAAAAAGCCATGTCTCAATGTCGAAGGAGAGTAGTCGTCAGTTAAGGCAGGGGAGACATTATTCAGTCAGGTGGATTTGGCACAGTAGTCAAGGGCAGCCTCCAATACCAGAACAGGAGCTTGGGCACAGTAAATTAACCATGGGTCCAGTGCAACTAGTCAGGGAGTTGTATGAAGACAGTCAGTGCTGTATTCTTGTTATTGAGGGAGTCCAGTGAAGGTTCACCAAACTGATTTACAGGATGACATATGAAAAAAGACTGGATCAACTGAGCTTGTACTTGATGGAATTTAGAAGAATGAGGGGGGAATCTCATAGAAACATATAAAATCCTGATGGGACTGGACAGGCTAGATGCAGGCAGAATATGCCCGATGTTGGGCAAGTCCAGAACTAGGGGTCACAGTCTAAGAATAAGGAGTAAGTCATTTAGGACTGAGATGAGGAAGAATTTTTTCACTCAGAGAGTTGTGAACGTGTGGAATTCTCTACTAAAGAAAGCTGTTGGGGCCAGTTCATAAGATACATTTAAGAGAGAGCTGGACATGGCCCTCACTGTTTACAGGATCAAGGGGTGTGGAGAGAAAGTGGGAGTGGGATACTGAAACTGCATAATCGGCCATGATCATATTGAATGGTGATGCAGGCTCGAAGGGCCGAATGGCCTATGCCTACACCTATTTTCTATGTTTCAATGTTTCAATGTACAAATCTCAGTCAGACGTCTGGTTACTCATTGTTTGAGGCTTGTCATCTGAGGTGCTCAAGGGTGGGCCATGGTGAGTTTTGTGGGTTGTCCATTAATAATCAAGTGTGTTTATCAGGAATCACTGCTGTGGGAAGGAAGCAGGGAACTTAACTGTGGAGACTGGAGGTGGCATGCTGGGATTCAGAGAAGATTACAACTGTGAGGGGGGCCAAATCAATATATAATTGGGGAGGCAGTGAAGGGAAAGGGACAAGGTGGGAGGGGTGGGGTCATTGACACTCAGCATCACTCTGGTTTTCATGGAGAGACAGTACTTCACTACATCTGATGTGTTTACTCAATATGCCTGGGGCTGGGGTAGTTAAAGTGAGATCATGAAGATTTTGGTAGATGGTATGGGTTGGAACTTGGGAAAATTCAAAGCCTATAGGGTTCATGGGAGGGCTACCAAGAAAAGAATATGCACATTTGGGGTTTACCGATAATAAAAAGCTGAGTCGGTGAAGAGCAATTGTTGTTTCCTTCCATTGTGCAGCAAAAAACAAGTGTGCAATGAAAAATGAATGCCACCACACCTGGACTGAGAGGGTTGAATGTTTACTTTTGTGAAGAAGGGAACTTCACTTTTGGGTGATGTAAGCCCTTCGAAGGCCATCAATTTGTCCTCAAAAGATCATCTTTATTTCCTTCCTATTCATCTGAGGTTCAATATCTGCCATGCCTGGTCTCTGTCAGTCCTTCACTAGTGCCAGTGAGTTGGTATATTTCTTCCTAGAACAGCTGTTGAGTTGTAGCAGTAATGTGCTTACCAGCAGGAGACCCCAACTGTAATCTAGCTAAAATATCCAAGAAGGCTATCTGGTGGGGTTTGCAGGATTAGTCTCACTGGTGCATCCTCTGAGGCATTTGTGCCCTCTTCCTCAGAAGGTGGAGGAGGTGATGTGTTCTGGGACACCATATTGACTGCAGAGATCTTTCTAATGCCACTTGTATATGCAGGGGACAAAAGAGTGAATGCTTCATAAACAAAGGGTACAAGTTCTGGCTTGTTGAGAATACATTCATAATGGGGGCAATGGCACAATAGCACAGCAATGGACAATGCTTCTTCTTTGGTTGCTAGGACATGAATGTCTTAATGTGCCCATGAGTTAGTGCCAATCCTTGCTGGTGAGGGCCAAATCTTCTCTCCTTGGGAGTTGAGTGAACAGCCGAACCCACCATCCTTCCTGAATCTTTCATCCCAATATTGGCCATTTTAACATGGAATGATACAAAGAAAGGCACAGCCCCTGGTACCTGTGCAGGTGGAGAAAGGTGGTGGGTATCCCGAGTGAGTAGGCAGTACAGAGGCCATTCAGGGTTAGTAGAGTGAGAAGTTGAGTGAGTGAATGAGGGAAGATGTTGCATGCAATAGTTAAAGTAGTAGAACATGAGCCTTGGTGAGAAGTGGGTACAATAAAATAGATAGATTGAGTGTGAGACAGCAAAGTGAAGATGGTGGCACTCAACCTACTTTGCTATGTGTTCCTTTGGAGACCACACTGAGCTAGGTAGCAATCTTGGACCTAGCTGACAGGGTCTCCTCTACACTTACCCATTCATGAGGACTTCTAGATCACCGTAGGTAAAACAGGACACTGATTTCCCCTTAGATAACAAGGTGTAGAGCTGGATGAACACAGCAGGCCAAGCAGCATCAGAGGAGTAGGAAAGCTGACGTTTCGGGCCTAGACCCTTCTTCAGAAATGAGGGAGGGGAAGGGGGTTCTGAAATAAATAGGGAGAGAGGGGGAGGCGGATAGAGGATGAATAGAGGAGAAGTTAGGTGGGGTGGGGATGGACCCAGTAAAGGTGAGTGTAGGTGGGGAGTTAGGGAGGAGATGGGTCAGTCCAGGGAGGACGGACAGGTCAAGGGGGTGGGATGAGGTTAGTAGGTAGGAGATGGAGGTGGTGCTTGAGGTGGGAGGAAGGACAGGTTAGGGAGGCGGGGACGAGCTGGGCTGGTTTTGGGATGCGGTAGGGGGAGGGGAGATTTTGAAGCTTGTGAAGTCCACATTTTTCCCCTTGTCTGCCATATCTGGGACAAATGATAGTCCAATCGGATACACAACAGCCTTGTAAGGATGGGGCCAACACTGGGAAGTGTGGTAGTGAAGAGTACTTCAGCCTAAGGTTGGTGAAAGAATTCAATGTGTGGGATGCCATAATGGATGGATAATGACCCAAATTTGGGATGACAGTAGGAGGAAATTCATTCAACCTTGTGGAGAGAAACCCTTCATGAAACTCAACAAAAATGACACTTAACTCATTTCTGGTAGGATTTTAATGAAGTAAGGAATGGGCAATAAATCTTGCTCTTGCCCGTGATGCCTACATCCTCTGAAGAAATAAAGGAAATAAAATCTCAAATACCATAAGACCATACAAATAGAAGCGGCATTCGGCCTGTTAATTCTGCTTTACTATTTGATCATAGCTGATTTTGTTTCTTAATGCCATTCTCCTGCCATCCCCCCATAACCATTGGTCCCTTTACCAATTAAGAACACATCTGCCCCTGTCTTAAATACAGTTCTAAAGGGTTGTACATTCATCCTGAGATGTGCCCTCTGGTCCTAGTCTCGCCTACTGGTGGAAATATCTTCTCCATATCCACTTAGTCCAGGCCTCTCAGTATTTTTAAGTTTTAATTAGATCACCCCTCATCCTTCTAAACTTCGAGTACAGACACAGGGTCCTTAACCGTTCCTCACACGAAAAGCCCTTCATCCCTGGGATCATTCTTATAAATCTCCTCTGGACTCCTTCCAATGCCAGGACATCCTTCTTTAGATACAGGGCCAAAAACTGCTCAAAAATATTTCAAATCTGGTCTGAAGGGACTTCGGGGATGTGCACTCAGGCAAGAATTGACACCAAACCAAAGAATATGACATTAGGACATGTGATCAAAAGCATGGTTAAAGAGATAGGCTTTAAGAAGGGTCTTAAAGGGAGGAGATGAAAGTGGAGAGGCAAATAGGTTTCAGGAGGAAATTGCAGAGCTTAGGACCTGGAACTGAAAGAAGTCAGTGGTGGGGTGCAAGAAGTAGTTGTGAACAAGAGGCCAGAGTTTGAGGACTGCAGAATTCTTGTAGTTAGTACTGAAAGAGATTATAGAGAGAGTGCAAGACTAGATTGATTGAATGATTGATTAATTGGAAAATGGAGAATTTGAGTATAAGGAACAGAATTTGGAGTGAAGATACCAGGCACCAGGAGCCAATTTAGGCCAGCATCTAGGTTGATGAGTAACCAAGACTTGTTGCAGTTTTGGATATGACAGCAGGATTAGTTGAGCTTAAATTTACAGAGGTATAAAGAAAGAAGACTGTGCATGACAGTACGAGAATAGTCATATGTTAAGAATACCTTTCCGTCTGAATCTTATGGGCTTTGAGATTCTGAACTTGTTTTTCTTAGTAATATGGCTTCCATGTGAATAAATCCTTAGTTAGAGCTGTTGGCAGCCTGGATATGCAAAAATTAATATGAATATTACTTCAAATATGTTTGCTGAATGGTTTGCTGATTCAGCTATATAGCTAATGAAAACAAAAAACGTTTGATACCCATGGTCTTGTAGGCAAGCATGCCATTTGGTAATAGTTGAGAAGTTTGTGTTTTGTTATGTGTCTAAGCTAAGACACAGAGGGTTTGGCTTAAAATCCTATCAATAAGCCCTGCCCCACTGTAGGAGGGCAAAAAATTTGATTCTCCAATCATCAGTTATATAGCTAATGTTTGTGAATTTTGATGACGCAAGAATGGAATTCAGATGATAACATCCTCCAAATCCACTCGACTAGCTTGAAAATACAAAATTCCTCCATGAAGAATGGCCAATTGATTTGGGGGTCTCAAGCTTTGCTAGTGTCTGAAACCCTTCCTGAGCAAAAATCACCATTTTCAGGGTACTGGGAAAGGCATACTTATTTTCAAATTTAGTAGTGTTATTAATGTTAAAAGTTAATATGCTTAACATGCAAAAATTAACAGGAAATTGGATGCCAAAATCATTGAGAAAGGACAAGGTGCGGGGTAAATGCATGGTTGAAAAGATGGATTTTGTGCTGGTCTTTAAAGAAAATGAGAAAAAGGAAGAGATGAAAGACCAGAGGGAGTACAAGGGAATAGAGGCAAGATAGCTGACAAATGTGTCACCAGTGGTGATATGGACAGCAAACAGGGATGTTGTGCCAAAAGACAGATTCAAAGAATTAAATAGTGTGCAGAGAGGTGGTCATGATGATGGTGGTAGGTATAAATAGACATTTGTGAAAAGTTGCAGAAATAGACTGGACTAATGCCATGGAGAAAGTTGATGAAGAGGATATACATACATGCAAATATGATGAGTATGAAATGGCCTACTAGCCCATCAAGCTTACCCAATACAATTGTAATGCTTTATGTATCTCAACACAAACACTCCACACCCTAGAATCATGTAATCTCTGGCAGAGGTAAAACCACAGATAAAATCTCAGCTCAATGCAGAAGAAAAGAAGCTCCTCCCTGACCTCCTTGAGCGATCAAAACTAAACTGGAAGATTGGATTGTTCTCAATTTATGTCTGAGGATACCTATCTCTCGCGTGGTGTGATTTCCACCACAGTCAGAAAAAAGAGGCTCTTGCTGGAAGGCATTCACCAAATCAATGTTCACTACTTGAACTGGCAACCTGTTTGTGTTCTCTGGAAAAAGAAACGCCTATCATTCAACCTAATTCTATCCTTGCATAACTTGCAGGTGTGGCCAGTTGTCCTTCCTAATCTCTCTGTTGAAATAATTGGTCTGTGTTCTCACAATCTAGTACCATCTTTATTTTTAAAACCTTGATAAATAACTCTTCATTTGTGCTTTCTAAGTAGACATACCCAGTTCATTGTGTCAATCCAAGTTAACGTAGTATTTTAATTCAGATTTCCAGCATTCACAATATTTTGGTTTTTAAGATATTTTAAGCTTGAAATTAATCGTATGACCCTTTTCTGTGATTTTTCCAAAGCTTCAATGTCCCTCATTTCCTTTGAGAAGACCGAAACTCTGGCATTGTATACTAAATATGGCCAAACCAAGATCTTGTATAAAGTCAAGGTGGCATCATCCTTTTTCTATGGTGATTTGTTCTGTGCATATACCTGAGAACCTGATCACTTATAGGAAAATAGTAGCATATTGATAATATTACTCAACCAGTATTTTAAAGGCCCAGACTAATTTGTGGGAGACAATCAGTTCAAATCACATAATAACAGTTAGGGGAACTTAGATTCAATTAATGAGTCTAAAGTAAAATGCTTAAATCATTTAATATGGCCATGAAACTACCAGTTTGTTGTAAAATAAAATCCATATGATTTACTAACGCCCATCCAGGGAAGAAATCTGCTGCCCTTGCATAGTTATGCCCACACATAATACTAAATCCCATAACTATGTGGTTTAATTTTAAATGCCATATGAAATGACATAACTAGCTATTATGACTGGAAAATGTGTTGTATCATCAAGGTTTGCAAATTATTCTCCAAAAGCCTACATTTAGATCATTCATGACTATAGTAATTAGCAAAGATCATAACGTTGATCCCTGTGGGATATTACTGGGTCACTGGTCTCCAAGTTGATCCACATTTATTGACAAGCAATTTTTCCATACATGCAATCAGCCAGTTCTCAACCCATTGCAACACATTAACACTAATTTCACAAGGTTCTTGTCAAGAATTGTCTGTTGGACAATTTTGATTCTGTTTGTATCATTTAGGATCATGGACTCAGACACAGAGAGCTGTCTGATCAATATCTTTTATTTATGAAGTATTACAAATCCAACATATACAGATTTGTGAGACTGGGATCAAATTTATACTCAGGAGTTTGTGAACTAAGTGCTATAATCACTCAATTCAGCCTTGTGCAAGACTAGTTCGACTTCCTAAGGTGTCCCAATGTCTCCCACTGTTATATTCTTCACTGAATAAGATTATCATAGGGTTGATATACAACCATAACTATAGAGGTTAGGTGACAAGTTCAATAGTTGCGTACAGGGTAATATGTGAACACAACTAGAATCGCACAGATTACTAACACTTAAGCATGAATTATTCAATTTCATCTATTTATTGCCCTCCGGTTAGCTGGTAGGGATGAACAGTAAACTTGGTAATGCCTGTTTGTATTTTCTTATCTCTTAGGATATTTTAAAATTTCAAATCTTCACTTATCTTCACACTTACCAATTTTCTACCAGAAATCTTGGTTCAGGACATCACATAATATTTCTTTCTCACAAGATTTGCCAATTCACAACTTTGGAAGAATAGAGTTGGAATTGGTACTGTTAACACCATTATCACTGCACCTGTCCATTACAATGTAACCGGACTGCCAACTTGCCTTACTAATGGTTTCGTACACTGTGTCTATTTCAGCTTGCTGCAATTTCTATTTAGCTACCCTCATATGTTATCCTTGTTCAAAATTTCAATCAAGTTAGAACGTCATTAATATATTTTCCAAAAGTTGTATCCTTGACATAGACTTCCGAATCAATGCGTTCATTAATTGAATCAATCTTGATGCAAGATTTGCAGATATGTGATCAGGAAGTACAATGGGTTTCAATTCAAATATTAGAAGATCAGGAATCGGTGTAGGTCAATGAGGATAGAGGTGATGAACAACTGCCCCCCGAAGCAGGGGACAGAATATGGGCAGCCATGCTTTGGACAAATTGGAATTTTTGAAGATAGAGTGATGGGAGATTGGAAAGGATGAAATGGAAAAATTGGGTCTAGATGTAACAATATCATGGGTAAGGGAATTAGCAGTGAAGAAGATGAGGTAAGAGATATAAGTTGACAATATTTCACAGGTGGAATTAACTAATGTTTGTAATTTTTTAAAGTTGGTTTTAAAGCTCAATACAAAGTGAAACAGAACACTAAGGCTAGCTACAAGTAAAAGGAAACAGATGGAATTAGCGGCAAAGTACAGAATTTATATACAATGACTTCAGACTTTTGAAGATTAAATTGTTGGATGGTAGTCTGCCAACAAAGCAGTATGGGTTAAAGGAGCTAGTAGGGAAATAATGCACTGTGTCACTAGCATACACATTGAAGATGACCAGGTATCTGCATTTCATGCTGCAGAATGGCAATACATTGTGCAACAAAGGAGGTGAACAAAAGTTAGAACCTTGGATGATTCAAAAGATGCAAGTGGGAGGTTAGAAAATTAAGCCATTGTTGGATTGTGTCATGTTGATAAAAGTACAATCAAGTAAAGCAGTCTCATGGAGCTGATGACAGAGGGAAGAGCATGACATTGTCCATTGCACCAAATGTTGCACAGAAGTTGTGGAAACCAAGAATGGATAATGCAGTCACAAAGGTTGTCAATCATAATTTTGTCTAGCGGCTATGTCAGGTATGTGAACAGGATGGACACATGAAATAGTGCTGACAGATTTTGCTTTCAGAAGTGTTATTTAAGTGGATACAGAACTATTTGATCTGCTGTGATGCTCCAGGAAATTTTCTTTTTAAAGTGTACTTATTTAAAAATGTGAATCTTGATAATAAGGTCAGGATTTATTACCCAAGCCGAATTATTCCTGAGAAGGTGGAGGTGAGTCCTCTTTTTTTTGAACTGCAGTCTGTATGGTGAATGCACTCCCACAGTTATGCGGAAAATTCCAGGAATATGACCAAGTGGCAGTGCAATAGTGATATAATTCAGATGACCATGATTCATCATGATGTGTAATTTGAAAGTGGTGATTGGTGGTGTCATCCTTCTAGGTTACATGTTAAAAAACCTAAAACATTAAACACGTGAACATGCTACGAATACATTTGCTGTACTTTTTATTTAAAAAAAAGCAAGAAATGCAACAGCCAATTTGATGATAGTGAATTTAAAGGGTCCCATTGCATTATTTGTTAGAAGAACAGACAGACTTTTTTAGGTGACGTTGGCAAGGAGTGGCAGATAAATGTGAGGTGCTGCATTTTGGCTAGACAAATCAGGGCAGGGCTTATCCACTTAAAGGGAGGGCCGTGGCGAGTGTTGCCAAACAAAGGGACCTAGGAGTGCAGGTGCATAGTTCCTTGAAAGTGGAGTTGCAGGTAGACAGGGTGGTGTTCAGTGAATTGAGTATAGGAATTGGGATGTTATGTTGTGGCTGTACAGGACATTGGTGAGGCCACTTTTACTGCACTGCATTCAGTTCTAGTCTCCTTGCTATGGGAAAGGTATTATTAAACTCAAAAGGGTTCAGAAAAAATTTACAAGGATGTTGCTGGGATTTATATGGCTGTGAACCAACACTGCTCTCTGGGGCCAAATTATTTCACTGTTTCTAGGCTCATGGTTCCTGTTTCTTAATTTACACTTCACAAATACTTAATTTGCTATAAAATGTTTAAGGTTGCCTTGAGAGGTTGAAAGTAGTGTAAGAAATGTAATCTCTTTATGTTAATCAAAGTTCCATTCTTCAATAAAGCAGCATTTTCATGTCGACCTCAGTTAATGTGAATTAAATAAGTATTAGTTTTCTGCTGTTCAAATGCGTTTCAGTTTCAATCTATGTGTATCAAATATTTCTCAAAACATCAAAATAGTCCAACACCTTTGGATCTGTTTTCATTTTTTGCGATTTGACTGTCTAAGCGGCGCCACCTTACGGTCAATCGAAAGAACTGCCACTGCCCAGCAATCTCGGTGATAACCAGGGAAATAGATCTCCTTTTGGGAATTCTGCTCCTTTTGCCGATTTGGGAAAGTGCAAAGTCCCTTAAGTGGTTTAGGGATGGGTGCTTTCGATTTTATAATTAACTAATGTAACAATGGGATTTAAACGACTAATTACGAAACCCTACATGTCGCTGGATACACCAGGAAGTGGAAAGAATTTATTTTTAGGGGGAAAATACCCTCGATTTTATCCCCAAGTAAGTGCGGGCAAACCTACAGCCCTCCCCCACCCCACAGACCCAGGTAGAATCAGAAGTGTTGCTATTATGTCACAGAGCCCACCCCTTCGTATCCAAGAGCCCTTTGTAACATAAACATGATTCTGTGTTCTGAGGAAGGGTCACTGGACCCAAAACGTTAACTCCAATTTCTGTCCACAGATTCTGCCAGATCTGCTGAGCTTTCCCATCAATTTCTGTTTTTGTTTCTGATTTTCAGCGTCCGCAGTTGTTTCAGAGATTTTTTATTCCCTGTGTAACATATCCTAACCTTTAATGTTTTAGCGGAGATCTGTAGTTCGGGTATTTGCCAGTTACTCTCAAAGACAAAAGACCCCATAACCACAAAGAGCAGGACAAATGTGATACGTAAAATACCATACAGCAACTGTGAGATACATGAACACCAATTCACAGCAAAACAACGCAACCAACTCCCCCCTCGTTTGAATACACCCTGACATAAAAGGACTTCAATTTGACTGGGACAAAGTTACAGTACTAGGACAAGCAAGATAAAGACAAGCACAAGAATTCCTGGAGGCCTGGTTTTCAACCACTGGTGCGATAAACAAACATGTTGAAATTGATCCCAATTACATACCACTAAGGTACAAAACTGGAAACGACTACCCACCAAGACAGACCGGACCATATAAATTCAGAGCAGAACAGAACAACAGCGCTTCAATGAAGGCTAGACAGCACTGAAGATGTCACTTAGAAGGGAGACAAAGCGTTTGCATGAAAACCAGTCAGCTCAGTGAACCAACCAACATATCCTGACGTCTGGTCTCTGTGTGAACTTACATAATACAATCAGCTTCTTTACACATATACGCACAAAACAGTTACACCTTAATTCCTCCCTTTTCCAGCTGCCAACTTTGGTCACGTTTCTGGATTTTCTCCTGCCCCAATCCATCAGTCAATTATATAGCCTTTTCTGAGCATCACCAAAACTTCTATAACTGACAAATGGGCTTAAAAAGCCCATGTTGAATAAACATGTTTAATACTACAATCATTTATCTTCTGATTCACCCAAGAAATTTCCAAAAGAATCCTCAATTCCTGCAGCTACTGGGATAAAGCTAGAGAGTTGCTACCTGGCCCACTGTACAAAGCAATGCTGAATGGCAGAATGATTGGGCAGTCCAATGATACTGTGCTCTGAGGAAGGATCACTGGAACCAAAATGTTAACTCTAATTTCTCTTCATAGATGCTGCCAGACCTACTGAGCTTTTCCAGCAATTTTTGTTTTTGACACACTCTTTAAATGATGAAAGACTATCCTACAGACCAAAGATAACCACAGCCTCTCTTTACCACCAACCATCTCCTTAAACCTCTGTCATCTTCACCTTCACATCCAACAATAAATGAGGGACTCATGGATTTCTTTGACTCCTTTAATTCAACTGACGTTCCTGTTTTTCTCTCATGCTGAATAATCTAACTTCTTGCCTCATCTGCATCCTAATCCTGAATCAGTTAATTCCCCATGTTTTCTCCTTACCTTCTCAATCTTATGCATTACTGTCCTCTGAGTAAACTCTGTCTTAAGTTTTAATTTTCTGTCTTTTATTGTTGCCTCCCAGATCTGTATTTGTCTCCGTAATTTACTGTTTGAACTGCTCCAAGCAAGTTTCCTCTTTCTACAGAGCCAAAACCAAAGTGAAATCCTACATCCTCCTTCTCTGTGCCCATGATTTGTTGCCTGTTCTTATCCTCACTGATTCCTGTGCAGCCTTCAATGCATTTGATGAACACTCATTCTCCAACACCTCTTCACTGGTGTCCAGTTCTCTGGGACTGCACTTTCTTGATTACATTCTTATCTATTTACTTGTCACCAGAGAATTCCTGGAAATGATTTCTGTAATTACCAATAAAGTGTCACCTCTAGGCAACACCAAGGACACATCTTTAATCGTTGCAGTACAAGCTGCCCCTTAGTGACATCACCCATAGCCATGGGTACCACTGCTACACAAATATCAAACATTTCACACAGCCTCACCACTGCCTCAATGATGTCATACTACTTGATGGAGAAACTGAACATTGGAAAGATCAATATGCATGCCTTTGGCTCTGGCCATAAACTTTGTACGGCAATTCTATCCTAACATAGCAACTTAACTAGGACCAAATTAAATTGTTCCAACCTCATATCTTCCCCATCAGAAAGACCACTAAATTTCATATTGCGTACGTCTATCCCTATCTCAGCCCATATCCTGCCAAAACCAGTCATTCATCCTCCTGAGATCAATTACCTTGACATTCTCCTGGCCAGCTTCCATCCTCCATAAACTTCAGTTCAGCCAAAACTCTGCTACCTGTACATATCACAGATTAAGTCCTGCTTTTTCAGTAACCTCACCATACTCATCCCTTGGCTCTAGATACCCGAATGTTTGAAATTCATTTAACTGAAATCTTATTATCCCAATAAACTTTTCCACCCTTACAATCACACAAACTTTTCTTTTACACACATTTATGTTACATACCCTCATCCATTCTCTTTAAGACATTAATTTAAGCCCACTTATTTCAATGATAAAATCTTACAGTGTGGAAGTAGGCCATTTGGCCCATCAAGTCCACACTGACCCTCTGAAGAGCATCCCACCCAGGTCCACCACCTACCCTATCCCTGCATTTCTCACCCTAGACCCTGTGGGCAATTTAGCATAGCCAATCCACGCAACCTGCACACCTTTGGACTATGGGAAGAAACCAGAGCACCCAGAGGAAACCAACACAGACACAGGGAGAATGTGCAAACTCCACACAGACAATCGCCCAAGAATCAAACCCAGGTCCCTGGTGCTGTGAGACAGCAATGCTAATCACTGCGCCACAATCTTTCTTTGGAACATCAGCCCCTTTTTTTTCACATCTGTGAAGTGCTTTGGAACTTTTGTCTATGCTACAAATGGTATATAAAAGCACGTTATCATTGAAAATATTTCAGATATATTTATTCAATTTACATAGACTTACAATGAATGTCTTATTATACATCACGCTTAAATGGTAGGAAATGAAATGGCTGTAAAAACAATGTGAAGATAGCTGGTAGAATGTCCCACTGACATATGTCCCATGCCCATTAAAAATAAATTCTGAAAAATTGGTGGAGAAAATCTAGGCCTCGAGGGGTAGGTGGTAAAGGAGAACTGAGTCCACAATCAGATAAGCCATAATTATATTAAATAGTAGGCAGGCCTGAGTGGCTGAATAGCCTACTGATCATAATTTATGTCTGTATATCTTGGTCACTGGTTTTTCAATTTAAAATCTGACATTTCTCAAAACACAGCGACAGTATTTCTTAGTAAATACATTTTTTAAAATCAAGTAATTTTCTAGCACTGTTCCGTTTACCTTAAATCATAAAAACAATGTATAATAGCAAGGACTAGAAAAGAGCCTTTGAGGGAGCTAAAAATCCCCTGTTAACTACTAATATGAAAAATAATCAAAGTATATGTTCAAAAATACTTGTGGAGTAAAATAATATACCGAGTAGTGTTGTAGAACTCATATAATAGTTAATGACACTGATTGCATTAGTACTAAGTGGGTGAAAAGCTAACTCATTTATCACTGCAGGACTCAGCCTGCCATAAGCCTAGCAAGCAGTTACAAAGCAGTGGATAACTTGTGGATTTTGATGATATCATAAACATTCATATCATCAGACCTGCAATATTTGGTGCCAATGTAAATTCATTTTTTCAATATATCCAGGCAGGATAAGTTAAGTTGTTGAATTCAGAGCTTCTGTCAAGTGAGTTGAAACCCCAAAGCAGGTTGGTACCCTTATGGATTGGTTCTTAAATTACAATCTTTTAGCTTTAAGCTTCAAATATTAATTATACTGCATGTAAAACGTGGGCCATAAATCTCTCCAACCGCACATGCAACCTCTTTTGGGGGTCTATAGTTGATGCACAGATAAGGAAAAATCTCCAATATTTTTGCATTGTACCTGTTGTTATTATGATGAATATATGGTTTCTATTTGTTTAAGAGATTGTGTCTTTGAGTTTCTTCCTGTCATCAGATTGTGCACGAATGGTTTAGTATATTAGTTTCATGAACATAAAAGTTAGCCAAATCTTGGTGTTTGAGTACCTGATTCTTCAAACAAATAATATCGGAATTTTAATTTACCCACACCCCTCTTCAAAAAAGGCCAATTAGTTATCAGCTTAATGGGTAGTAACAATGTTGTGTCAATCGCTTTTGCAATTGGGGAAGCATTATCAAAATATGTGGGCTTTGGCATTTATTGTCAAAACTTAGTGTACTACTGTGGACCATGTTGTTCACTTGCTGCAGAAGGGCACTACCAATAAAAGCACAGATATTCCGTTCAAAACAAAAAAAAATTGTCTTCTTTATATCGTAGTTTGGAGATTGCCGGTGTACAGTGCGTATGGAAAGCTATACAGCCTGTGATAACTGGTCTTATACCAGAAAATCATGAGAACAATGTCGTTCCTTGCACCGAGGCATTCTCCCAGGTTTGTTTCATTACCACATCAGAGTACGGCCAAAGATGTAAAAAAAAGCGCAGTCTCCTAATCTATGCGCCAATTATCAACTCCTGCCCAAGAGAGTTGCAGTAATGCACTAGCTAGGAGACTGGAACATTCTCTAGGATGCAATTAGTCCGACTTGACGATGTAAATTGAGTAACCTATCCCCTGATCTTTGTAGGAACAGAGGAAGGTTGTGTTTGGTAGCTGATGGTGTGTGCATGCGTGAAATAAGGAGGGGCAAGAATCATTCCCATTCGAACTATGTCACAGACTAGCACAGGAAACTGCCGAACGATTGGTGGAATGATGAGAAGTCTCGCGATGTTGCTAGAAAATGACAGAACGGGCTGGGGGAGGGAGGTTTTTATTTGGCTCTCTCAATAGCCGTACAATAACAATGTGATGAGGAGAATCTGAGTGCAAACGAACGCCTAAACCGGTTTGCTGTTGTTTGTAACGCAGGCAGCAGAGAGAAAGTGTCGGCAGGATGAGTGAGGAGGAGGAGGAGGCGGCCGGTACCTCTGGCCAGGGGGACACGCTGGGGGTGAGTGTGTAACAAAGTACCGGCTCATTGTTTCCAACTTTGTATCCATTGGCGATGGAACGCCGGGGGAGTAGCAACGTTCGGTGGCGGGAAAACACCACCGTTCACCCTGAGGGACGCTGCTACCAATCAGCTTCTCAAGTGCTGCGGGCTCCTGTTTAATAAAACAAACAAACACACACATAACACACAAGGGTGCCGAGACTGCACTGCGACTGTTTATTGTCCCGCTGGAAGCACGGGGAGAAGTGCTTTCTGTTTAAAAAAGGACATTATATAAATAAATATCTTAGCCTCAGTCCATGTTCGGGCCTCAGTTTGCGCGCTGCTCGCTGGCCGTGTTGGTGACATGTCAGTCAGGGTAAGCTGTACAGGGGGATCAAGCCTGGCAAGTCCAAGCCTTTGCTCTCCTTTCTGTACGTCAGCGCTGGCCACTTGCGTGTATCAATGTGCACTGTGTGACGCCTCCCACTGAGGGACACTGGTTCAACTGAGGGCGAAAATAAACACGATCTTTTTTCAATAGCGAATGCAAATGTGGTTTGCAACACTGACTTCGAACCCCACCCCGCCACCCTTTAGTGTGGGAATGCATAAAAAGGCTGCTGAGAGAGCTTGATATATGGAAATTGAGTTGGTGCAGGAACATAAATAACTCGAATTACACCAAATAAAACAAGATATTACACCGGAACTAGATCATGTCAGGAGAAACTTACTCAAAACGGTAATAAATACACAGCACCTTGTCACCTCTCAGGGAAAGCAGGACCTAATTTTGAAGTGCAGTGATTAACCTTTTATAATGGACATATACTTAGACCAAACGAGTTAGCAAAAACAAAAATATTGGTCATATTCCCATTACTTACATGCTGTGGTATGAAGGCAGAATAAGTCTGCTAAAGGGATATTTTGATGAGCTGCACAGCATATCTCAATTGAGAGTTTTAAATTATTTCCTTAATAATGTGACAGTTAAAACTTGTTAATTACATTCAAGATCTACAGTGCTACCATCTTTATTCCCTTTGCAGTACACGCAAGGACAAAGTTGGCTGCAATAAGTGGCTGTAATGAGCACCACAGAACTGACTTGTACTTTCTGTCATTTCCCCTCCCCATAGTATGATCACAAGGGAAAAATGGTATCAGTCATGAGTTGACCATGACCCAGTGTGTTCAGTCCAAGTGGTTATAATTAATATGTAGTACTCAAACACTCCAGGGACCCTTTTGTACCTGAAACCACAAATGGTTTCATGTCTCAGAACACCTCTACATATTTTTCTTCAATTCCCATGATATCTGCCCACTCTTCAAGGTCCTAAAATGCTGTTGACTACTAAAATACAACTTAACAGCATCCCTCTCTCAATCCTTTCAAATACTAGGAGACCAATAACTCTTTCCACACCTCAATTCCCTGCTCCACCAAACCCCTTAATCTGAGTTTAAGTAGAGTCAGTTTTAAATAATGCCTTTACGGTTTTATGCCATCTCTTCCAGCCTGGGATTAATATTCTTCACTCTAAGGTAATTTAGTACACTATATTTCCTCTTCTTTGGTTCACTAGGTCTATACAGCCATCACTGGCCAAGGACATCTTAGGACTGCCTAACTCAAAGGAAAACTGAAGACGACAGTCTCCCTCTCAAAGCTGTGGGTGTTTCGATTAAGCATTAAAAGAATCAAGTTCCAGAAGTCATTAATAAAACTTGAGACCCCATTATTTACCTTGCTGTGTATAAACCAATCTAAAATGAACAAATACAAAATTCATTTGTGGTGCGCAAAAACCCAATCACTCTAAAGCCGGCCCGAAATCTGTTTGTAAGAAATTACCTTGGCTACTGAAATGCTTGCAAGTTAATGATTAACTTCAGACACACAGAAAACCTCCAGGTTACTAAGTCAAAACACAAAAGCACATACTTACAATAAATGATTATGAATGTATATAATACACATATATGTAAAACATGGTTTACTGCACAGAAGTTAAGTTTATAGCTGCTGTGCAATATGATTGAAGTAATGCGCCACTAATGTTTTTCCTCAGCTGTGTGAACAGGCTGGCCCTGAAGTTAAACAAGAACCTTCAAACGTGCAGGTATGTGAATAATATCACATTGGGCTGTGCAGTCTGGTATGTAAAAGGTGCATGAATTTATTCTTTAATTTTTGACCCATCTGTGGTCTTCCAAGCTTGCTCTGCATTTAAAGCTTTCAGAAGTAATTTAGTTCAAATTTCAGGTGAACTTTCTTGCAGCCAAATTTTTGTTGTTGAATAACTTGTTATGAAGTTATTTTTGATTTCCTCTTTTTCTAATTTTCCCAGTTTTTAAAAATTGTTTTCAAAGCTCATTGGCTGTATGAAAAATGAAACAATGACAGAATTACCCCTTCCCTGGAGTGGTGCAGCCAATGGCCAGAAAGCGTAGTGAGAATGGAAAAGTGAGAACCTCGATTTCGAGAAAAGAATGATTGATTTTCCCCTTAAACTTTAAACTTTGACTTCAGAATCTTGCTATTGAGTGGTGCCTAACTTATTTCCATGCATTTGCATTTCATTATTTGTCCAAATCGTCTCTCCGTAAATATTTTACATGTGTTGTGACCTTTTTCATTACATCCTGAAATGAGACTTGAACCTGGACCTTCTTGCCCAGAGGTAGGGTAACTACCATTACATTATATGTCCCACTAAGGCATCTCTCATTGTAGATAGATTTTATTAACTATTCATATTACAGCACACACTTCCCACCTACTTGCGCATTATAGACATTTTTAATTAACCCATTGATACATACTATGACACATATCTGGAGTAGATGGAACTGGAAACCCCAGCCCAGAGCTATAGACAATACCTCTGCACCAGAAAAGCCCTATTGCTTCCACTTCATATCAATTCACTAAATTAATTAATAAATTAACCCTAATTGCTTGCTTCACTACTTGCTATGTTCACAGATTCCCCTCCTTATCTAAAACTTTTGAAGATATCAGACAATCCATGAAAAAGGGCTTTTAGTGCATTGGTAGGTTATCTACTTCCAGGCCTGAAATCTGTTCTATGAGAATCTGGCCCAATTTATCAGGATTTGATTAATACTTTCTAAGTAAGGCTGTTGATCTAAAGTCACTCCTGACTTTTTCTGCTTAATATTTTGCCCAACATATTTGAAGATCCCTGAAGTCTGACTCCAAATATTTTATCTCACATACATTGCTCAAACCTCCTCACAGAAAATCATCAGTATGCATCACAAAGATGCTTGCCAGTTTCTCTTGGCAATACCCATAGAACATTTCTGGGTTTACTTGAAGCCGAATGATACTTTCGGTGAGATGATCTAACTATGAAATACCGTAAAAAACTAGAAGAACTACGGATGCTGGAAATCAGAAACACAAAACAAAAATTGTGGAAACTCTCAGCAGTCCTGGCAGCATCTGCAGAGAGAAATCAGAGTTAACATTTGGGGTTCAGAACTGAAATATTTTACCTTTGCTGAATCATTCAACTTAAAAACGTTAAATCAATTTCCATATTTTCCCTTTCCTACAACCTGCTTCTTTAGGTTGTTTTAAAAATTATTGCTTTTGAAGCTTTTCAGCTTGCAAAATTACAGCTTTTGTATTGATTAACTTACATTCCCACAAGTACGTTACTAAAAGAGCTGAGAAGATCCTTCAGAGCTATTTTGCAGTCAGGGAATTCACTCTAACATCTGGAATACCATGCTTCTCTCTGGAACCCTGAGGCACTTGTCTGACTTTGGCTTATATCACATCAGGGAGCATGTTTCCTTTGCTTGTCCATTTGTATGATAAGGCTGGTTGTCTGGCAGTCAGTTCAGAGGGAGATAAGTTGGAATGGGTAAGGAGGTTGGGGGGGGCAGAGAAATTGAGGTGACCAATGTCACATCAACAGTTCTTGATGAACAGGTCGAGTGCAGATAAAAGGGTAGAAGGAAGAGTTCCAGTTGGAGGGACAATGTTGGAGGTAGGTGAAAGGGTTTGTGGGATGGGCAGAGGACTCATGTCCAATGAAATGGGCATGGAAGCGAAGGCAACAGAAAAAGAGTTCGACATCCTGTCATGCCCGAAATTCATTAAGGTGGAGATGTGGAGGCAGAAAACTGAGACCTTTGCTGAGTTCAAAACATTCAGCATCAGATAGCGGAAGGTCAGAAGGGATAGTAAATACACAATGGGAAGTGGGGTTAGGAGAGGGGATGGAGTCAGAGGGAAAGAGGGGCAGGAAGATTCTGAACGGGCTTGAGTATCTTTAGGTTGTCGCAACTTGTGTTCCCTAATGCCTGAAAGGAAAAGGAAAAGAATAAAGTTCCTTGTTAGAACATCAAATAAGTCAGAGGATGAAGTGGAACTGGGGGGGCTGGGGGGGGGGGGCTGCGGGGGGGGGGGGTGCGCGACAGCTCTGAGCCAGCGTGAGGCAATGCTGTTGGAGATTGAGTTCGAGATTGTGCATATGGTGACACATGGCACTGAGTGTGGATTTCAGGATGTGGCGAGAACAGCTGTCAGAGGAACACAGTACATCATGGAGATGCCTATGATCCTGGTTGGATTCAAAGCACGAAGGATGAAAATTGAGTTGGAATCCATGTGGGGTGATTCTGACCTGAAGCAATCACTGAGGAATGTGATGTGTCTGTGGAAGAGAGTTTTGGCAAATACCTTGTCAAACGTCAGGAGAGACAATAAAATAAATGACGGTGAACAAGGAAACAGATTAGCATGGAAATCTTGCGGGAGAGAGGAGCAGAACTTCAAGGTGGGCACACCAGGAAGAGATGTGGCACTAAGTTAAATACTAAACAAAAAGCCAAAGAACTGCGAATGCTGGAAATCAGAAACAAAATCAGAAATCGCTGGAGGAACTGCATGTCTTTGTGTAGAAAGGAAGTGGAAGTAGAAAAAAGGTCACTGGAATCAAAATGTTAGTTCTGCTTTCTCTCCGTAGATGCAGCCAGACCTGCTGAGTTTTTCCAGCAATTTCTGTTTTGTACTTGCTCTCCAGTCTTATTCTTGACTACTCCATGATCTTCACCTCCTATGTTCAGGATTCCTTTTGCAAATTTGCAACCTTTTCCTTGGGCTATGTTCACTTCCCAGTCCACTTCTGGAATGTGTACTGCATCTTTACTTCATTTTGCTAGTTGTGGATCTTGCCATCTGTTCCTCATCTTGCACATTTAAGCAATGCTTATATTTGTCAGTGGTCTTCCCTGCTATCCCTATAATGATGGCATCTCTATATTCAATGACACATATAGTATCTTAGGGCCAACATTTGATCATTGTTCATTGGGGCAAACAGCCTTGCCCTTCATCTCTGTCTCCATTTTGTCCCTATTTAGTTAGCCCATCTTCTGCCATTATCTGATCTGCATAATTATTCAATGTATGTATCTGCAAAGTGCATGATACCTCATTATTTTCCATGACTTGTTCAGATTCTGTAAGTGTGTAATCACTGTCAGTTAACCTTGAGGTTAACCAAACCTAACAGTTTGGTTGCCGTGCTGTTTTTGCATCATCACCTATATCCTTAACATACCTTTCCATCTCATTCTGCCCTTCTATTTTGTAATAGACCCTGGATTAAAATTTATTTTCGATGGCTCTATGCAATGCCATGAAACGCTCAAATTTTTTCTGAAACCTTCTCCCTGTATGTAGGGCATTCAAATGCTCAGCAAAATGCAGTTAATAGTGTTCCCTTCTCAAGCCAAGATGATCACTCATCACTGAAAGAACTTTTGGATTTCTCCCAAAAAACCATTCGAGGTGGACTATAGCTCCCAACCATTTGCAGTTCTCCATGTGGTCTGTCTGTACAACTTGGAAGGTCTTGTTAGATTTTATGAAGCGTTTAATTGACTACTATGTGAGTATTTCTACACATTCTTGCTTTTACTAAAGGGACTGTTCGTTCTACTGCTCTCCCACGCACCACCCATCCATTGCCAGTTAGGAATTGAGCCAATGCCTCCAGTCTAGTCCTTAATCATATTTCCAATGTATTGTTCACTATTACTGTTCTTTTAGTATTTGTTATTGTAAACTGACGAAATGTAATTGCTATATCTACAAAGCGCAATATGAACATGCCTTTTCCTTATACATCTTAAAGTCCATTGCCACCACTTCATTAAAGTCTCTTGCCCATGGCACACATGATGGTATCTTCTATTGTAAATTTTTTTCACATTTACTGCTAATTTGTTTGACAAATATACAAAACTCATCAACCCTTATTCCTGCATTTTTTTAGAATGATTTTTAACTTGTGAAGATGGATGGAAAAATGCTGATGTAGTCCTAAGATAATTAGCCCTTTTCTCTTGAACTTCCTATTCACTGACGCCAACACCTTCTTAATATTTTGACTCAAGAAGTTAGGTCTTAATAAAGGAATACAATTGTGTCTGAATTGAGCAAACTAAATCAGTTGACTTCCCAAAAACATTTGTCATGCCTTCATATGTGAGCTTCATTTTGGCCTTTTACATTGATGATCTGTTCAACAGTAAAATTGTTTCACTTGACATTACATCTGTGCTGATGGAATTGCTTATCCCAGCTATTTTGTAGGGAATTACAAGTCTTTTTAGTGATGTCCGGTCATTATCATCACCAAGCCTGAAGCGGGTAGAATTTCAAATATATTCTGCTATGGAATAGTTATCTGACTTTCCAGATTTATCAAAGTATGACAATATTTGCATTATTTAACAAGCCACCCATTTTATACATTTTGTCCATAAATGTGAATAGATTACCTTACTCAGTATTCAATTCTTGGCCTCTAACCCTGAGAATACACCTGATCCTGCTTCGTACTTTCTTTTTGTTTGGGAAGTTGTAATCTATGTCTGTATTTACTTCATTTTCCTATTGATTGTAGGTTCACAGCATGTTGATGAGAAATTGTACCTCAACATATTACATACACGGTTTCAACCATTCTTCTCAAAAATAACTTAAATTACAACCTTCTGTACGAAAAGAACTTAGTTCCAAACTTCTCCTTTAGGCAACCTCCTTTCCTACCAGTATCAATCTCATTTGAAGCCAGTCGGTGAAGCAGAGACCAGGACACCTTTGTGGATGGAGTTTATTTACTGCTCAGTCTTAGAAATCCTTCTACACACCATTCCCAGCTGTCACTGTTATATCTACTGAGTCAATTAATTAATTAATCCCAGTCTCTGAACTACTTGCCATAGTAACATCTCTAAATCTGCTATTCTTGCAGTTTTAACTTGCATAAGAAATGTATTTCAAATTTCACTTTTATGATGAAAGTAGCTTGCTGTTGGTATATTTTCCTTTTGTTTTATGATGAAAATATTTGATTCGTTTTGAAGGAAACGTGAATGTACACAGTCAGCTGCCAAATCTTATCATTTTACGTTTTAAAGTCCTGCCTGTTTATGTCAAACCTGCTGAGGCCAAGATCCTCCTATCTCAACCACAAAATTTAAGTCCCCTCCATTGTTCTATTTGTGTATTCTGTTTTAACCTTGTTATCTCAATGTCAACATAAAGGGTTGCCCTCATAAGGTGACAATCAGATTTTGTTCTGCCTGAATGTCACCAGTTGAAAAATCTACATTTGTCTCGGCATTTTCTGATTTTGAATTTTATTCACGTGCGGTTCGAAATAACTGGCCAGACTTTTTTATAGTTGGGCCGTATCTGGAGGCCTTTTGAAATGGCATGCAGACATGGAATCCAGCTGACATTTTCAGCAGCTCCCATTTGTGCTGGCAGGGGAATGGGGTTGGACTATGAATCTTGATTTCAGCCAGCACTTTTGAAACTTGGAACATCAATTACGTTGAGAAAATTTTCTCTGGGTCCAGGGCTGACAACATAAATAGATAGGACCTGTGTCAACATCCTGGGTGTTACCATTGACCAGAAACTGAACTAAACGAGTCATATAAACATTGTGGCTGCAAGACCGGGTTCGAGGTGAGGAATTTTGTGGTGAGTAACTATTGTAGGAAGCCAAAATCATCCATAATCATATTGATTGACAAGAACAGGCTCGATAGACTATATGACCTAATTCTGCTTAGATTTCATACTTTTATGTTCAAATTAAACAGGACTTGAGTAGTGGCACTTTGGTAGTTTCTCCTTCATAAGATGGCTTCCATAAAAACTTTTATTTAATTTCTTGCCATTATTTTTTGCCTAAATATCCAAAGTGTTATTGCATTTTTGGCACTTGTCTTCATCGTATTAATAACTGTTCCACCGAGAAAAAGAGATTACCTGAAGCTCCTATATATTTTGTGTAAGATTGATCACCTCAAATGTAACCATCTTTACTTTATCCCAGAATGATACATCTCAAAATGATCTCAGATTTAATTCACACCTTGGGAGGGAAGCGGATTCTTCACAATATAAATGAATAGACCAATTGCTTGAAACGTTGACACAGCCACTGTTAATATTTTATTAAAATCCTAAGACATTCACTTAGTCTTGTATTTTAGGGGATTAGGGAGAAAATAATGGGAAGAAAAAAGAAATTTAGAAATAGATATGGATAGATGAAGGGGTCAAAATTTGGCAGAAGAAACTTAACCTGGGTAAATGTGAAGTTATTCATTTTGGTCAGAAAGCCAACTTATTATCAAAATGGAGAGAAACTTCACAGTGTTTCGGTGCAGAGGGATGTGGGTGTCCTCGTGCATGAAACACAGAAAATTATTATGCAGATACAGCAGGGAATAAGGAAGGCAAAATAGAATTTTGGCATTTATTGCTAAAGGAATAGAATATAAGAGTAGGGAAGTGCTGCTGCAACTTTACAAGGCATTAGTGAGAGCCCACATGGAATATTGCATACAGTTTTGGTCCCGGTACTTAAGGAGGGATGTAGTTGCCTTGGAATCAGCTAAAGGGAGGTTCACTTGATTGATTCTAGAGATTAGAGGTTTGATTTAGGAAGAGAGATCGAACAGTTTCAGCCCATACACTCTGGAGTTTAGAAGACTAAGAGATTTAATTGAGATATATAAGGTGCTACAGGGAATTGACAGAATAGCTATAGAAAGGATGTTTCCTCATGTGGGGCAACCTAGAATGAGAGATCATCATTTTAGGATAAGGAGGTAGCAGATTTAAAACAGAGATGAGGAGCAATCACTTCTCACAAAGGGTCATGAATCTGGAATTCATTACCCCAAAGTGTGGTGGATGCTGGGACATTGAGTAAATTTGAGGAAGAGCTAGACATTTTTAATCAGTAATGGGGTAAAGGTTATGGAGAGTGGAGTTGAGGCTGAGATGAGATCATCCATGATCATATTGAATGGTGGAGCAGGCTCAAGGGGCTGAATTGCCTGCTCCTACTTCTAGTTCTTATGTTCTAATGAAAATGTAGTTATTTTTATGAAAAATGTCATGGAAACATGTTGCTGAGCATTAGACAATGATCAAATGATTTATACCAGTGATGTGTAACTTCTAGTGTTTTAGGAATGTTCCTTGCAAGTAAGGGCTGAGTTTTCTAAAAATAGGGCTAAGTTTCAATTTCGGGGAGTTTAATGGAAGGTTATTCTCTGTGAGCCTTAGCATATTATCTCACAAAATTTACAGTTGGTGTAGTGAGAGGGAAAGAAAAACAGAAATCTTCTGAAGGCACATAGATTACATGGGTGACATGTCACTGTTAATAGAATATCATTTTCATAAATATATTGGCACTTTAAATCACTCCCTGTCATTTGGAGCTGCAGGTACAATCGTGAAGCTATTGAGGACGCCTGTCTATAGTGTCACTGTTGTTTCAAACAGTTATGTTAATATTAACTTTTACTATACAACAGGGAAACTGAGAAAAAATAAACAAAATAAATTTTAAAAAGCTGGATTTGCTTCTGGGACTAAACCGGGGCTGCTTGCTTTTTGAGTAACAACATATTCACAGTCAGCAAACAATGACTGCACCCAAATCAGATCAATTGGAAGTGGATGTCAGTTAAACCTTGACTGCTTTATTGTGTTTGACACTGCATTCCCCTCTTTGCCTGCTGCAGTTGTGCTGAGTATAACATGCTAGGATTATGCAGTGCACTCTGGCTAGTACTGCAAGCCCATTCCCCAGACTGTACAGTGTAGATACCTGGTTAATGTAATTTCCCCTTGAAAAGCAGTGATTTTTTTTCGCTCCCATTGCTGATTTGCAATTCGGACAAAGGTAGCAGGCAACACTTAAGTGAGTGAGTGCAGGGTCAGACCATCAGTTTAGGTGATATGCCAAACCTTCACGTTCCTTTCTTCCTTGCACTTCCTGAGGACTGCAATGGTTTTGAGCTTTCGCACATTCCCACCTGTCTCTCTGTTTTAGTTTTTACCCACCCCATACATACATACACGCACACGCACACGTACCGCCTGGGCCCTGGTTTTACAGCATTGTCATACCAGCAAAGCCAGGGCAGTGGAGACTGTTGTGACCCTCTCTCTTGCAGTGATCTGTGCCCTCCAAGGCTCTACCATCTCCCACTCCATTATATGTTGAGTTGACCCCCCCCTTTACAAAATTGTCCCCTCCACATTGCAGCAAGCTGTCTCCAATCCTTACAATTGACTTTGCCAATGTTTCCATGACCATCGTGACCCTGTTAGCCTCCCTTAACTTTCAGAGAAAGATCTGCCAGGACGACCATTACCCACTCCCCTAACCAGAATGGAAGGACGGCCCTAACTGACGAGTGACCAGGACCTTGACTGATCTTTGTGCAGCATGCCTACTGAGCACAGACCTGCATGACTGATCACGGCTCACTCCCCGATTGTAATGGTGCAGAATACCTGATTCAGAATGCACCATGCAGCTGACTGACTGTCTGGAAGCCCCTGACCAAGATCCAATGATGCCAGGACCAAAAACAGAAGTTGCTGGAAAAGCTCAGCAGGTCTGGCAGCAACTGTGAAGAAAAATATCAGAGTTAACGTTTCGGGGTCTGGTGACTGACTAAAGTGGGATGTTAGCCGCTGCCTCCCCCCCCCCTGCCGCCCTTGACATGACTGAGGGCTACTCCGCATAGCCTTTGAGATAAGGCCATTTGGTTACAGTATTTTGTAATGCATTTACCACATAGGCACATGGAATAGATGTGAATTTTCTGTAGCGCAGACGGTAGCATTGACTATTCATTGCTGGCAAACAGAAGAAGTTCCCTAGCTTTGTGTCTGTGCTAAAAGGCAAGGCAAGACAGATGTAATGTAAGCCTTTTAAAGTTCTGAATGCTGTGGCAATGCACAGAAAGGCATGACACATGTTGTAAGCATCCATATAAAGTGAGTGGACATTGAGAGCAAACTGAAAGTGCTGAGATGCGTCCTTTACCGAGTCATGACATAGGTGCCTGTCTCTGCTCTCAAAGTGACTCAGCAGCAGCATTTCAATGAAAGCTGTGAGCTCCGAATTGCAGCATTGAAGTGGTGAACTGTTCTGTAAGTGAGTTGGAGATGTGCCATGATGATGGGATGTATTCGATACCACCATCAGTGGACAGGGGAGAGGTTGGCAGGCAGTTACTGCCCATGAAGTGTGCCCTGAGGAGTGGGGAATGCTGGCAACGATGGAGACCCGGAGAAGATGGCGGTGAGCTGCACCAACCAGATTCCCATGGAGACTTTTATGTCGGAAATTGACTAATCTACTTTCTTTCCATTGTCCGGAAAAATGGCAACTTGAATATAAATGAGATGAGACCAGTTAATAAGGAGATGTTAATGCATGCAAATAGACCCCTCACATCTCACTACCAAGATTCTCATCTAGCCATTTAAACCTTCGGTGGAAAATTGGAATTTGTTTCTTGAGGTTGCGAATCTCATTTTCCTGTTCTCCCAATTCTTGCAAGGGGCTGAGGTGATGCTACCTGACTTTATAATAGTGAGGTAACAAGGTGTAGAGCTGGATGTACACGGCAGGCCAAGCAGCATCAGAGGAGCAGGAAAGCTGACGTTTCGGGTCTAGACCCTTCTTCAGAGCCAGCTCTACACCTTGTTATCTCAGATTCTCCAGCATCGGCATTTCCTACTATCTTTATAATAGTCAGTTTATTTCCCTGCATTCGTCTCCTTGACCTCAGAATAAGTGCCAAGCTTCAATTATCCATTCACTTGTTGTGGCTGTGACAAAGCTGAGAAATGTGCTTTCCTGGAAATTAAGAGTTTTTCTTAAAAATATGATTCAGTGTGAACGTATTTCTGCTGCAGGAGGATTTTACCAGGCACAGATGAAGTCCAGTTATTGCTGAAATTAACCCTTAATAAAGCATTGATTTGTGACGATACACTGAAGAAATCTGCTTCTTTGATCTAGTGGAATTTTCAGATTGTCTCACGGTCCAGGATAGTAGTTTTACCTTTTTACCTTTTGTCATTTTACAGCTATTTTAATCTTGTTGCATTTTTCCTTTTTCTGGAGGACATTTAGCTTACTTGATCTATGGTTGGACCTGTGATATTTTCCATGTATTTGTACAAATATTTTTGCTTTTTATTATTCTCCCTACTTGGACTCCCTCAACATCATAGTACAGTTCCAAAATCTGCTCCTGTTAAAGTATATTCCTCAACTATTCGGGATAATTACTGCTTTTTAGTTTCAGAACCGATCACTTATGGGCAGACTTATCCATTGTGGAGATGTCCTCCAACTGCCTTAAAATATTTAATGCTGAGGTAGATAATATTAGATATTGAGAGTCAAGATGTTGTCTGGGAATCCCAGATGTTATAACGCATGAGAAAATCCTATATAATTTGAATCTGACTGGCGATATATAAAACTCAGTTTCAAGATACAATTTGAACCCTCTTTAATGCGCTGCAGAATCTGACAAATAAAGTTAAAACAATGTTTATTTTAATGATTTTGGCTCAGTTGCAGCTATTTAAGTTAAATCCTAGCAGAACAATCGTTTATCCAGTTTATGGATCAAGATACAACGAGCGAAAAGGTAGACTAAAGTGTCTTGTGTTGTTTAGATGAGACTAAGCAAATTGATAATATAATGAGCATGTTTCTTTTGGCCTTTTTTTCCATTCTAGAGAAATGTAGAGAAGATACGATCTTTTACTTGGAAAATCTTTGAGCTGTTCAAAGTAGGTAATATTGATAGGTGCTAGAATTGAACCAGATGCAAACGAAGGTTTAACTGGATCTGCCTACAGCAGGAATGGCTTCAACCACAATTAATAAGCAATGGAGATTATAAACTGCCAGTGCTGAAGTAAAAGGAGAAAATGTTGGAGTTATATAGTTGACCATTCCTGTTTCTTAAAGAGAAAAGACAAGCTATCTTTCTAGAGGGAACCTTTAGTTAGAGCTCTTGGTCTTCTATAAAACTACCTTTATGTGTTTCCTTTCACATATTGATGGCCTATTGTTGATTTACTGTTGCATTATTTAATAAACAGCTGTCCTTAGCATTATATTACTACACAGTGAAGTAAATTAGTTCTTAAACCTTTACAGTACTTAATTATTATAACCTAATGTTACTAATAGCTCAGGGGCTGGGTAGGGGGTGGGAATGAGGTTACAGTGACACAGTAAGTTGCTGACAATTACAAACCAATGAAGTCTCAAGTCTGGTCCCTGAGTCTGCTTATTTCAGTTAGTTGCCCTCAACAGGGAAGAACATTTCACTGGGAACCAAATCCAAGTAACTCAGAAATAAAAGGTGCAGTTGAACAGAATGTTTGTTTTAAATAGCAGCAGACATTTGAGTCTTGAGGCCACTCCACAGGAGGCAGCCATCTGGTGAGCTGTGATTCCTGAATTGACTTATTGCCATGTAGGATTGAAGGAGTTGGGATAGATGCAATAATTGGCAAATTTACTTGTATTTAATGTGCTGGCAATGCCCACCAGGATAGCATGAATATTTTCCATTGGGTCAAATCTTCTGAATACTCAGAATTTAGCAGGGGTTGTTGCTTTTGTTCAAGGACCACAAGAGGCTCTTTGTGGTCTGTATCCTTTCCTATGAATGTTTGAAGGGAAGAATTCCTAGATATTGGTGAAGTGGGTGGATTGCAAGACAAGAATTTTTGCTTGAAATAAATCGCAAAAGCTTTCAAATTTTATTATTGGAATGAGCTTGGGGCCTGTGTAATGGAGATGAAACTGGATGCCTCTTCCTGCTTCTGCAATATCTCTGGAATTCAGAAATGTTTAATTGCACAGCTATACTGAAATGTATGAAAGGCAGAATCATTGTCAATCTTTATTGCAGCAATTTTGTTGTATGTTTTATGCACAATGTGCAGTTTTTCAGAGCCCTTAGGTGATGCCCGCTGCATAGTTTTACATCAAAAGTTCGTCTTTTGAAGATTTTGAAAGAATCTAATGAAACCTTTTGGCCTAAACATGGTAATGCAAATAGGAAAGCCACAACTATAATAATCCCTCTGAACTGTTCACATTGCTCAGAGAGCAGCTGATCATTGTGAAATATTTGCTGATATGGCTTCCCTTTTCTGCAAATATTGATGAGCAATGGCGTACAAGTTAAGTGATCTGTCATAGTTTAATATTCTCCTTAAATTTAAGAATGAAACGGAAGTTTCAAAATAATAAGTACCCTGAGACTGATTTTATTTTGTTTTCTACTTTTAGAGCTACGTTTCACCTTTGCAACTTAAAATGCCTCTGAAGAGCGCAAACCCAGGGAATGACGTTGATCCTGAATATGAAGAGAAAATGGTAAGACATAGTCTGAGAGTATGAAACCGTGAGACCTCCATTATCTGCCATCTTGTTCCCTCCCTATGATTTCCACTTATTCACCAGAATTTTATAGGACAAAATATTTTGCTTGACATCAGTCCCAATATTTAAGGAAGTTGGGGGAAGGGATGTAGCTTTGCCGTTGTGAGAAATTCGATTCCTGCCGAATTGAATGGCTAACGTTTCTCAAGTCTGTATCATGGCAGCAGTGAATCAATTGAGTCTGACCAGCGAGCAGACAGATGGGCCTCCCTTACTGTGCTGCAGCCAGGATGCTTAGAGGAGGAAGTGATGTATTGGACTTCTGAGTGGGAGGGGGCATGGACACAACGGAGGAGAACTAGCAAAGATCAGGTGGGGCTGGATGGGAGGTGGAGAGAGGTCGTAGAAAAGATGGGGGAGGGCAACAGATCTCTCACTCTGGGGATTTGTGGGGAGCTCCAGTCACTTGGGAGAATAGCAGTTTTACTTGGGAGCTGCAGCGGGAAAGCACTTTTGCTGTAATCTAACACTGAATTCCGAACTGTTTCATTTGAACTAATTAGCAATCAAACATTTCCTGGAGACAAAAATGACTCCTCTGATCTTTAGTTTGAATTGCTGATTAACAATTTTCCAGCAAAATTCTGCTGTGAAATAACAGGACCTGACTGCTGTGGCCCTGTTAAATGAAATTATTATGAGCTTTTGTCTTTTTTATATTGTTTTCATTCGTGTGTCTAGGCTACTTATTTAACACAAAACTTTAACACAGTTTGGTCATTGTCAGAGTTGGGGACAGAGGGTGATAAGGAGAAGGGAAAGCCCCCTCCATTGTTAGAGCTAATATTGGTTCCACCATATCTTACTGTTGAAGTTGGTTTTGTGCAAAGGAGAAGTTTTTAATGAAAATTATCTTTTTGACTTCCTTCACAACAGAAAATGGATCGGACCAAAAGATTTGAATTCCTTTTAAAACAGACTGAGCTGTTTGCACATTTCATCCAACCAGCTGCTCAGAAAACCCCATCATCTCCACTCAAGTTAAAACTAGGGAGACCTCGAACAAAACAAGATGAGAAGCAATCACTGCTTTCAGCTGGCGAGTAAGCATTCTGTTATTGATCAGTAGCTGGCATTTTTTCAAATTGTTTTAATTGTCTTTGCTTTTCTAGTGCTTGTTCACAGTTTGACTGATTTTGTGTGTCAGTACTTTTCGTCTCATCACAGTTTTCTTTAATTGAATTATAAGGATGTTGAACCCAATGATGTTTCTTCTTGTCAGAATGTACTTGTGTTGGACAAATTTCCATTACTCTGTGCTTTCTGTTCCCTACTTTATTTTGACTGAAAGGGGGTTTTCTAAGTTAGTTCCCAACTCTGATGGTCTGCATCTACCTGAAACAGTAAGCTATTTTACTCTTTTCAATTATTGATCAAACTGCTGCATATTTCCATGAGATCCGTTATTGACTGAAAAGAAAAACAAAAGGATGACTATAATTTTTATTTTAAAAATACCAATAATTGAACTATTGAAGTGGTGTAACTGTAGGCAGTGGACAGTTTTTATTGAGGTGGACTGTACTATTAGCTTTTGAACCCAATTGATGATATTGAGCGTTGCATGTAGCTGCAGTTTGTTCAGAAAAAAAAAAGCTGCATGAATAACAATGAGATTAATACTTGAGAAACATAACAGTTTCATTGGACTTTAGAATTGTAACAAAATCTTGAATGCTCATTTATTAAATTGACCAAACTAATAAGTCTGTTAGATTAAGATCTGGGTCATTCTACTCGCTAAGGGAGAGGCTCCTGTCAAGAAAACTAGCAACATGAATTGTGAGGAAATATGCAGAGAATATCTGTTGCAGATTTCTTTTGAAACCCCTGTGGGGCTTCAGTGAACTGCGACAAAAACTGAAGCTTATTGTCACAACCAGTAGAAGAACATTTATTTTGGTTGGATTTGTGTTAATATTAAAATTACATTGGAAAAATGCTACAGCAATGCTTATTGCTAATATTGCCCATGGTAATTTACATTTCTAAATAATTTTTCTCACAAGTCTCAGGATTTGGGTAGGGGATATCCGTACATCTCTGGACTTTGAGGAAGATGGGCCTATCATTTAGGTCTGTGTAACTGTTCCACTTGTATCTGATTACTATCATTGCTATAAACTATATGTTATTTTAAGACAAGAATCTCTTCTCATTAGATTGCTTAGTGGTTTTCTTCTACCACTTTAGATCAAGTAGATTCTGAAGATTTAGTCAGAAAAGGAGTTTGAGGCAACAATCTACACAGCCTCTGCTGGGTTGGCATCGCATGCTCCTAAAATGTGGAAAGCAGCAGTGCAGATAGGATTTTGGTTGAGTTGGACAGAACTAATTCCAGCGACCTTAGAGGAAATTTCGTATAAAGCTATAAGAGCAACTTGGGCAGACGGCAAGCAGCAGATTTTGTTTCAGTTCCTCAATGGTGCGAGGGCATTACTGCATTTATTGCCCATCCTTGTTGTCCTTGGAGAAGGTGGTGGGGAGCTGCCTTTTTGAACTGCTGCAGTCTATTTGTCAGAGGTAGATCCACAATGATGTTCGGACGGAATTCCAGGATTTTGACTTGGAAGAAATGACGATATATTTCCAAGTCAGGATGGTGAGTGCCTTGGAGGGAAATCGCAGATTGGTGCGAATGTTACATGCCACTTGTCAGCCCAAGTCAATTACAAACTTTACTGATTTTTGTCATCTGTGCAGTCTGGTTTTGATTTGAATGGAAATCATTTCAGCCATTGAATTGGGTGAAGACAGGTATCTGCAATGCTGAGGACCTCTGGAGGAGGTTGAGACAGATCATCCACTCGGCACTTATGGTTAAAGATTGTTACAAATACTTCAAACTTACCTTTGCACTGATATGCTGGACTTTCCCATTACTGAGGATGGAATATTTACAGATCCTCCTCCTCCAGTGAGTTGTTTAATTGTCCACCATCACCCACAGCTGGATGTAGTAGGACTGCAGAGCTCAGATCTGATCCATCTATTACTTGTTGCTTATACTATTTGGCATACAAGTAGCCCTGTTTGGTAGCTTCACCAGGTTGACGTCTCATTTTTAAGCTACCTGTTGCTGCTTTTCACATGTCCTTTTGCACTCTTTACTGAATCAGGGTTTATCCCCTGGCTTGATGGTATGATTTTACTGCTGTTCAATGCCTCATGGATGCCCATTCTTGAGTTGCTAGATCTGTTCGAAGTCTGTCCCATTTAGTATGTTGATGGTGCCACACAACACGACATAAAGTGGTACAGTATCAGTTTGAAGGTGGGACTTCATCTCCACAAGGATTGTGCAGTGGTCACTCTTACCAATAGTGCCATGGACACATGCACCTGCAGCTGGCAGTTTCAGGTTAAAATCAGATTAGCCGTGATTATATTGAATGGTGGAACAGGCTGGAAAGGCTGAGTGGCCTACTTTAGTTCCTTGTTCGTGTATTTGTGGTTGGCTGAAATGTTTTCTATTCATACTAATATTGAAGAGCACATGACAAAAATCAGGAAAGTTTGCAAGAACATGCAAATACTGAGAATGATAATGTGAACTCATTGATAGTTTTTTAACTGAACTAGTTTGGACAGCAACACAACCTGGCAAACAGGTTGTTTTAGAGATAGTAGGAACTGCAGATGCTGGAGAATCTGAGACAATAAGCTGCAGAGCTGGATGAACACAGCAGGCCAAGCAGCATCATAGGAGCAGGAAGGCTGACGTTTTGGGCCGAGACCCTTCATCAGAAATTGACAGATTTGAATTGAAAGTATGAGGCAACACATGTCTAACAGGATTATTTTAATTCTTTGTTTCCCGATGGACGTGGAGGGGGTTGGGGGGGGTTGTTGGTGAAAGTAAGAACCAAACTGAGTCAACATGTTGAAAAACAGAATCTGCATACTTCAGCACAGATTTGACGGCAGATTGAGAATAAAGATTTGCGCCTACAGATTGACGGTGGGCTGCATTAAACTCCATTGATGCCACTGCTGAAGTGACAGGTTCAGGACACCATCTGGCACAGATTCAGGATACTGTTGAGATGAAATTGTCCTGGCTTAGAAATCCACAGTATTGGAAAAAGTAAATACCTCTTTCATCAGGAAAGAGTTCCTTTGTGACAGAAATTCTCTAGATGAGAGAATCAATTAATTGCATGGTTGAGTAGGAACAATGTCCTCCATGAAGAACGTCAAAGGGATAGAGAACTTATGGGCTGCAGAACATAATCAAAGTCCTCGAGAGCCATGGATCTACAACCTTCCAAGTTTGAAGTGAACGAATTCTGAAAGCATTGTGAAATGTCCAGGACACCTGAATTTGTGAAGTCAGAGACTTTGGGCATGATAGGGTTATGGTAAATGTAAAAATGTGCACAATGAAGAAAAAAAAACTTGAGGGGAGATTTGGCATATGGTAAATGACCTGAAAAGGTTAATGCTGAAGTCTGTATTAAACTTCGTTCAATCTGATAATGTCATAAGGACTTGGGTAGAGAAAGGTAGCAAAGCTCTGGATCTCAAGAAAGGCAGAAGGATCATCTAGGTCTCTTGTTTGTCTCAGTGTCCATAACTTTTATGTGACTGCTGTCTTATTTCAGATAAGAACCTCCTCTTGTTTGCCATCATTGCTTAGACCATTGAGTATAGGAATTGGGAAGTTATGTGAGGTTTTGCAGGACGTTGGTGAGGCCTTTTCTGGAGTACTGCGTTCAGTTCTGGTTGCCCTGTTATAGGAAGTTATTATTAGATGTTATTATTAGACTGCCAAGTTTTTCTCAACCATTTTAGACCACGTAGTGCCTGTAGACCAAGTCGTAAGAGTGTAGAGTAGATAGCTACCCAACCATGCACTGGTTGATGTTACATGCTCATAAGACAAGAAGCCTACACTAAGGAGAATCATTCTGATTTTTCTGAGTGTAGTCAATTCATGGCCAGATAATATGGCTCTTGGAGCTGGCTGGCCAATCAGCGAAGGACCGATCAGAGGTGTTCCAGCTTGAAAGGAACAGTAGATTGCAGTGAAAACTTAGTAAGGGAATGGGGCGTTGTTTCACCAACACTTGTAAATGTAAAGTAGAAAATGTGTTTTGAAATCAGATTATAGCTGTTGTAGACATGGCCGTGGAGGGTTACTGGCTATTGTGGAGTACTGTGGAAGCTACCCACAGTCTAGATGGACAGGGCCGGCCTCTCAGCCTGCCTGGAGTGCTGGGCCTATTGCTCACCTATGCGAGGTGTCTTCAGGGAATGAAACATGCAGTAGGCTGGAACTTGAAGCCTCCTTTAACAGATTTCATTAGCCCTTAATTAGCTGGACCTGCTGTGTACGGGTGTGTGACCCTGCCTTATACATGCCCCCCACCCCTACACTGCCTCTGTGAAAAATAGCCTGGCGGGGGGGGCAAGGTGGAGTTAATGAACTGGCAAGTTCCTGGGGCTGGGAGGAGGGCAGTTAATGCCCATCTCCCTCTGCGCCTGGCCCTAGTGAGGGCTCAAAATCTTGCACTGGCTGTCTCTTTGGCATTGTCTTGGCTATAGCTATTTCATGACCTTTGGATTAGTTTTAACAATTCAGTTTATTCAAACGTAGAGATAGTAGGAACTGCAGATAACAAGGTGTAGAGCTGGATGAACACAGCTGTCTCTTCTCCACCTATCTTCTCTTTTATCCATCTTCTATCCGCCTCTCCCTTTCTCCCTATTTATTTCAGAATCCCCTTCCCCTCCCCCATAGAAAGCAAAGAGTAGGGGTAAATGGGTGTTTTTCTGGTTGGCGGTCAGTGGCTAGTGGTGTGCCTCAGGGATCAGTGTTGGGACCTAAATTGTTTACAATTTACATAGATGATTTGGAGTTGGGGACTAAGTGTGGTGTGTCAAAATTTGCAGATGACAGTAAGGTGAGTGGTAGAGCAAAGTGTGCAGAAGACACTGAAAGTCTGCAGAGGGATATAGATAGTCTAAGTGAGTGGGCAAAGGTCTGGCAGATGGAGTACAATGTTGGTAAGTGTGAGGTCATCCATTTTGGTAGGAATAACAGCAAAATGGACTATGTTTTAAATGGTAAAAAATTGCAGCACGCTGCTGTGCAGAGGGATTTGGGTGTCCTTGTGCATGAATCGCTGAAAGTAGGATTGCAGGTGCAGCAGGTAATTAAAAAGGCAAATGGAATTTTGTCTGCCATTGCTAGAGGGATGGAGTTTAAAAACAGGGAGGCTATGCTGCAGCTGTATAGGGTCCTGGTGAGGCCACACCTGGAGTACTGTGTGCAGTTTTGGTCTCCTTACTTGAGAAGAGATATACTAGCACTTGAGGGGGTGCAGAGGAGATTCACTCGGTTGATTCCAGAGTTGAGAGGGTTGGATTATGAGGAGAGACTGAGTAGACTGGGATTATACTCATTGGAATTCAGAAGAATGAGGGGAGATCTGATAGAAACATATAAGATTCTGAAGGGAATAGGTAAGGTGGAGGCAGGGAGGTTGTTTCCGCTAGCAGGTGAAACTAGGACTAGAGGGCATCGCCTCAAAATAAAGGGAAGCAGATGTAGGACTGAGGTCAGGAGGAACTTCTTCACCCAAAGGGTTGTGAATCTGTGGAATTCCCTGCCCAGTGAAGCGGTTGAAGCTACCTTGCTGAATGTTTTTAAGGCAAGGCTAGATAAATTTTTGAACAGTAAAGGAATTAAGGGTTATGGTGAGCGGGCGGGTAAGTGGAGCTGAGTCTCAAAAAGATCGGCCATGATCTTATTGAATGGCGGGGCAGGCTTCAAGGGCCAGATGGCCTACTCCTGCTCCTCATTCTTATGTTCTTATGTTCTTATTTCTGAAGAAGGGTCTAGACCCGAAACTTCAGATTTCCTGCTCCTCTGATGCTGCTTGGCCTGCTGTGTTCCTCTAGCTCTACACCTTGTTATCTCACTTTATTCAAATAATGCTTTACTGCTGTTGTTTATAGGTTAAGCGGAAACATTCTGCACCATTGTCACAAAGTATGTCATCTGTGAGTGGGTTTAAGACAATGGTGGGGATGGGGTGGCGGTACATAAGGGGAAAGTATTTTGTGAGATTGGGTCCCAGCAGACAGCTGAATGGGAAAGTCCACAGCAAAGGAACATAGAACTGTTGGGGAAGTCCACGGGCACAGAGGTTAGCTGGGCCTTATTGAAGCATGCTGGTAGCCTGGGATGGTGATCGTATACATGGGCTGGCAGACGAATAATGATAATATTGGGCCAAGAGCAAAAAACAACATGGCTGGGTGACAAGGCGGGCAGAGGTCACAAGAAGAGTGAAAAGGGGAAGAAAATAATAAGATGGAAGTAATGGTGAAATCATTAATGGCCAACTGATATTTATGGTGTTGCACGTGTGAATGTGCCATTTGTTCACTGATTTAGAATTTTCTTGTAAACCAGTGGAAGTTGTTCTGTTTCTAGTAGTGGCTGCCTTAGCAAATTTTGCATATTTTGCAGCAATGCATTGACATTGGACAATGAGAAGATGTTAAGCCACACTGTGTACTAGGAAAAGAATAGCACTGCCTTAGACAGGGCTATGACATGTGATGGTGCTAAGGGTAGGCAGCGAGGGTAACTTGATCCTTGTAGGTTACAATAACTATTAATCAAACAGGTGACAATATAAAATCACAATTCACTTATGAAGGTGAGCTATCTTTGCAATGAAATATCACCTGTGCTACTTATGCGCTCTCGGAAGCGTATCTTTTTCAGTCCCCACTTACTTCATGCACTGGCAGTGCTCAGCCTGGTGCAAGCTGAGCTTTAGATATGGCACTAGCACCAGGAGCCCTCAGCACTGTTACATCTAATTTTCTTTTGGGTTGTGCAGGCCTCTGAGGTGCCTGCGTAGCAGCGATGTGTGGAATCAGAAGTCAGTACCGCAATCCGTGCGCCAACATGATTGCCATGCGCAGAACCTTGGAAACTAGTAGGAGTGTTGATCCTGAGACAGTTGTGACTACTTCCACCGTTGGTGATCATACAATTGGTGCCATGCTCATGCTTATAATTGTGGTAAATATATAATGAGGTGGGCAGTAGGGAATTGTGTGAGATAACTCACGAGGGTTCACAGAAAAAAAACCTCATAAAACATCAGACTGGATGTAGGGATGATGCTTCCCCTGACCAGGGCCTCTGAAACAAGGGGTCACAGTATCAGGATGTGGGGTAGGCCGTTTCGGACAGACATTTCTTCTCTAGCGATGGTGAAACCTGTAGAGTTCTGTACCATAGAAGACAATGGAGGCCAAATCACTGATTATGTTTGAGTCAGAAGTGGGTAGATTTCAAGAAGCTAAAGGTGTCAAGGGGTACAGGAAGAGAGTGTGAGTAAGGCGATTAGCCATTGTATTGGTGGATGGCAAAGCAGACTCACTGAGCCAAGTGGCCTGTTCTTGCTCCTATTTTCTATTTCTAAACACTCCAGAAATGACACTTGCCATTTTCCGGTAACATTCAGCCCATTATAACCATTGACCACTGAAAAATGAGCCACTGGTAATACCTGTAATGAGGGAGCAGCTTGTTTAAATGTGGCAAAGATTTAACAATCCAGGTATGAATTATCACAGGCCAAGGCATCAGTTTGCATGGCAGGGTGGTGGATAACCTTTTCAAAAGGGTGCCAACTATAAGATATCATGTAGGGTGTGATTATCATCTTCTCTTATGTTGTCTATGTATTAGAGGCAGGAATTCAGATTAAACAAGTCAGCTCTGCAAAGTTAACAAGGTTTAACTGAACAGTTACAGTAGAAATTTGTTTGACATTTTGAATTATTTTCTGAATTATATTCAAAATGTAGAAACTATGCAAGAAAAATGTTAAAATTGTGGCTAAGCGAATGAATGCACCACCAGGTGTACATAGAGACCAGAAGGTCCTCGAGCAATTTGCTTGGGATGTTGCAGTTACCTTCATGTTATAAACTTATACCTCAAGGTGAGCTCAATGCATTCTATGCTTGCTTTGAACAGAAGGGCAGTGAAACGATACCACCTGTCCTATCAGCCTCAGATACACCTGCACCCTCAGTCACTGCTGCAGACCTTAGATTGACATTCTCAAGAGCAAACCCATGGAAGGTGACTGGCCAGATGGAATCCCTGGCCATGCACTCAGATCCTGTGCGGACCAGCTCGGGGGAGTATTCACAGACATCTTCAACCACTCCTTACTACGATCTGAAGTCCTTACCTGCTTCAAGAAGACCACCATCACCCCATTATGCAACATGCCTCAATGATTATGGCCTGGTGACTCTAACATCCATAATTATGAAGTGCTTCGAGCGGTTGGTCATGGCTCACATCAACTCCAGCCTCCCACATTGCCTTGATCATTTGCAATTCACCAATGGTCCTACACCCATCCCTGGAACATTTGGACAACAAGGATATCTACGTCGGACTCCAACTCTGCTTTAACACCATAGTTCGAAACAAACTCTTATCCAAACTCTGGGACCTAGGACTTTGCTCCCCTCTCTGTAACTGGATTTTTGACTTCCTGACCAACAGACACAGTCAGTAAGAATAGGGGACAACACCTCCTCCATGGTAATTTTGAACAATGGTGCCCCACAAGGCTGCACATTCAGCCCTCTATTATCGTACTTATTCATACACGACTGTGTGGCCAAATTCTGCACCAACTACATTTGCTGACGATGCCACCATTGTAGGTTGGATCTCAAACAAGGACGAGGCAGAGTACTGGAAAGAGACTGAGTACTTGACGTCAAGGTGTAAAGACAACCATCTCTCCATCAATGTCAGCAAAACAAATGGACGGTACGGCCCTGTCTGCAACAATGGTGCTGAGATGGAGATGGTCGAGAATGTCAAGTTCCTGGCAGTGATAATCACCAACAATCTGTCCTGGTTCACCCACTTTGACACTGCGGTCAAGAAAGCACAGATAGGAGGCTAAGGAAAATTCAGCATGTCCAGAAAGACATCTCCAAATCTTTAAAGATGCACCAATCAATGCATCCTACGTGGTAGTAAGGCAACCGCTTTTCTGAAGACCGAAAGAAACCATAGCTCAGTCCATCATGCAAACCAGCTTCCCATCTATTGACTCCATCTATACTTCCCGGTGCCTTGGAAAAACAACTAACATAATCAAAACCCCCCTCCCACCCTGGTTATACTCTCTTCCATCCTCTTCCGTCGGGCAGAAGATATAAAAGCTTGAAATAATGTACAAACAGATTCAGGAACAGCTTTTTCCTTGCCTGTTATCAGACTTTTGAATAAACCTGTTTAACATTGAATATTTCTCTCTCTCTCTCTGCATCTTCTTAGCAGCTGTAACACTGTATCCTGCACTCTGTTCTGTTACCCTGATGCACTTGTATAGTATGATCTGCCTGCAAAGCATGTAAGACAACACTTTTCAGTATATCTCAGTACACGTGACAGTAATAAATCAAATCAAAATCAAATCAAATGTGCTGAGCATGAAAGAATATTGGACATTAGTGAATGTTGCAAATGGCCCTGTCTACAGCCTTGCAATCTCAACATCTGCACCATTGTAGCAGTGTGTTTTCTGGCTAAATGTTTTGTTCCTTGCATGAGACCCTCTATTTGCATAAGTTTGGAACATTCCTTGCTCTCTGAAGGTTACACCAGAATCAAGTTTAACCCTCCCCTCCCACCATTAGGAAAGCTTTAATTGAAGATAATGGGCTGAATCTTACCGTATTTTGACAGAATGTAATTTTCATCAATTTTCAAGGAAGCTTTCTCTCTGCGAGACTTGGTGAGATTTCTCAAGCAATCATCCTAAACTCGCCTCATTAGATACCTAACACTCCCTGTGGCACTCCTCTCATTTGATGCTAGCTGATTCTCTCACTGTAGCCAGACATTCTCACTAAATCTGCAATATCCTGGGATTCCTGATGCTTGTACCATCTTTAAAAGGCCGTTGTGCATTTGGTCAAGCACTGTCAGTTCAGAGTTGCCCAGCATGGTTTGTGACATTCACCCTGGACGTGGCAGCCAGGGACCTGGAGGATGGGGTGATGCAGAGGGAAGCCTGTCTTCTTCCTCAGGACTGGCAGAGGAGGCCATGACATTAGACCCTGCCAACTGGTCCAAGGTTGCCATCCTGGCCAGTGCACTGTCAGCTGTCTGGAGGAATACACAGCAGAATAAGAATGAATGCCAAAGATCTTCTCTGTTCCTGCCAGCTTAAGTGCCACCATTTTCTCTCTGTAACTTCGCATTCACAATCGCTGCCTATTGCACACACTTTCCACCAAGGCTGATGCTTTACAACTCTCATTAATGCATGCAAAATTTTCTTTCATCAGTTGACCTCACCCACACCCCAGCCTCCCACATCACTAACCCTGCATGACCTCTGGGCCGCCTGCTCGCTCACTTGCGAATCTTTGTCTCACCTGCTAAGCTATGCCATCCACTTTTATCTCACTCAGTCTTACCCTTTGTCTCGTTCCAGTCAGAAAAAGCCCACAGTACGGCAAAGAGAGTCAAGATAGGCAATGGGATGCCTGGCATTCTGCACCTCACTTCCGAGGAGGAGAAGAGGATCCTGACCATGACTGCCCAAGTGGCCAAATAACTGAACCTAAGCTACTGGACTGATAATAGAGGCTGTCCTTGACTTGCTGTGCTAGGAACCCCGATTAAAAGACATTGAAAGATAATTGAAAGAGCAACCCCACCACCACCCGCCCCCCCCGCCCCTCCCCCACCATTAGAATTGGAGACATGGCCATTTGATTAGAGCATACGCAATGTATTTGGTGCATACGCTGCTGACACATGGTGCAGGTATGAAATTGACATAACATGGTGCCGTATAGCAACATATCCACCCCCTTGACTGATGACAACCACGACAGTCTTCCTGACTTTGTGGCTAAAGGCAAGTCAAGGCAGACGTACTTTGTGCCTCTGGGCAATAGGGATCCCATGGCTTTCTATGAAATTGCATATCTTGTCAGTGTTTTTCGGGTAAAATATTTGATTTGAACCTGGTTACATTCTGCCTAACAGTCTTGCTTTGGAACACAGTGACTATTATGTTGAGTCATTTTCTTGTCCCTGATGAATAATTACTCAAATAACTCATGTAGGACATATGCTAAGAGAGCTTGCAACAAATGAAAATAGTACAATAATGGTATTTTCTAAGTGAATTATTCCTACCTTTTATAATGCCTTCAAATTCTGGAACATCTCCAGAATGGTTTCAACATTAGGTCAAAATATGTTTTAATTAAGGTTCATTGATTAATTAATTGCCCACTTAAATGATCATTCGACTCCACATTCTTACAGAACAGCATTTATAACTCATCTGATGTCTCCAAAACTTATTTCTCAACTTCACTTCAGACAAGAAATTATTGACCTATTGTTTTACGTACTAACATGAAGTCAGAACTAGATAGCATTACCATTATGCAATTGCTGACAGCTTTGTTGTTTAGTCAAAGTTTAACAATTACTCATCCATAATGGAGAAAGAGCTATACCAAACCATTGACCAAACAACGTATGCTGCTAATCCTAGTTAGATTCCAATTGATGGTATATTCATATTTGCAGTTGTTCTTGCATGAACTATATTATTGTTATCTGGAGTGAATAGAAAAACAGCACTGGGACTGATCATATAGCTAGTATTATGTCTCTATATGGAGCTGCTCTTCATATTAAATTTGTGTTAATTCACATGTGTGTGAAGGATAAAGAATGATAGCATGCTGTCTGTTCTTGTAGGACTTTCATTGTTCAACTTTTTTGCATGCTGCACAGTACATATATGTGTGTTGCAAAAGATGTGCATATACATATTCACAGGTCATGCAAAGTTAAACTTTGGAAAGAAATTCGGCAAGACAATTGGTTAAGTACTTTCAGATAAACTAGTTCAATGACAGCTGCCTCTAGTATTCCTATGCCATATGATTAAGGTATCACATGCAGCATCTGCAGTACCTTGTTGACATTTTTATATATTCTCAATCTATGGGGCTTGCCTGCCACCTGGAGAGCCCTGCCTCACCACCTTTAGGGAAGCCTCAATATATTAAATGCCAATCAGCGCAGGGCTTTGCCAGGATCGGGAATTCTGGGCGAGGACATCCTGCCTGCTGACAGCTGCTAGACAAACAGAAATTGGTGGCTTTTCATTGATTAGCAATTCCATGGCGTGACCGCGGTTATGGCAGGTACTCGACCCAGAATCAAGAATTGACCGAGTGAGGGATAGCACAAGGTGCTTGAGGAACTGGTTTAAAAGCATGGGCAAAAGGGTGACATTGAGCAAGGCACCCCTTCCCAATGCCAGGTCCCTTGATCTGGCACTCAGTGTCTTTGAATGATGCAGGGCATGCCTATCCCTGAATGCCCACAAGTAACACAGACAAGGTTTTATTTCTTGGGTTCCCACATCACCCACTAATCACTGCATCTACCCCAGTAGTGGCAGGATAAGACCCTGAAGTAAACATTAATTATCCATTAAAGGGACTCCTATGACACTGGGGTTGGAAGGGCATCCATGGACCTTTCAACAACAAACTCAACTGGAGCAGATGCAGGAATATAATGGGAGTGCCATATGCCTCGATTTGATTAAATGCCCCACTCTGCCACCAAACGTGCCAAGTGAAAGGGCATTAAATTCTGCTTATCATTTTTCACAAACTATTAAGAGTGTACTCCTAAAGTGAATGGAAAGTTTGAACGCAGAAGATATTAGACAATGTTTAAGATTCCATATTGTGTGGGGTGAATTATAAGTGATGCCGTGTAACTACAAGACATTGATTTCAGGGTTTTTATATTTCTCATTGATTAATATTAGGTAACCGAGCTTGATTCTGAGTGTCCATGTTTGTGTAGTGTGTCATTCCATTACTCGCCCAACTGTTGAACATTCTCATCCCAGTAACATCCTCAAGAGAAAATGCAATCACCTTATCATGGTATGGGGATAACTGTTAAAATTGATGAAACAAATTCTAGTCTGCATTGCCAAATACAACAAATTTTGTGTTAGAAGAGATGTTCAAGTTGCATAATATGCTGAAATGCACAAAAAGTTATCTTTATGCAGAACAGATTAATACCTAGCTTATGTTAAGATAGTTAACCTTATCATGGGTGTCAGGTATTTGTAAAAATATCATAAGTTAGAGAAGAATTAGCATCTAGGTATTCAGGTGAGTCAGTATTAAAAATGGTCAAAGTTCTCAATTCTTACTGCTCTCCAGTGAGCCCAGCTAGACTTGTACACATGTTGAATATGAGATCAGGTTCAAGTGTGATGCTCCCTTCAGATGAATAGTCTGTCATCATTCTCTGCTTGTAGATGATATCTCTTGTGCATGATGGTAGAAAACAGCTAGTGTTCTTGGTATTGCATGCCAACAAAGAGTCAATACTATGGGAGTAGAGGAGAAAAAGCGATAATAAAGGAAAAATTCTCTAAACCAGGGAGCTACGCCATTGGGAAAGCAGGGAAGGAGAGTTGGATTGCCTCAATACAATAGAAATTTGGGAGGTTAATGATTTTTTGGAAGCACAAAAATCAACAATTCCTTGATTTGGAATCCTCAGTCACACACGTACCAATATCTTTCAAGTAATAGCGTTTCCATGTGAATGATCTTTCACCTGCTAAATCTTTCTGGACAATTAATAATGTTTTTGCCTGCTTTATGTTTTAAAGATTATGGCATGGGAGAAAAAGAATGAAAAAAACAAAACGGAAGAGAAACTGGTAAAGGCTAATCAGGGAGATAAGAATATAAGATTACCATTTATACAAACCAATATTTAGATGTGATTTAAGTCTTACATATATAACTGGATAATACTGAGTAAGGAGTATATAGATGAGACTTTTCAAGAATAAGAATAATAGTTAAAAGCATTTTATGATACCGGAGATTTACGACGCAAATGCAAATTATAAATGTGGCCTTGGGCACTGAAACTGCTCCCTGCTTTGCTCTTTTTCTAATACATAGGTGAAACTCTGAGAGCAGGAATGGGAAATTTAAATGTTGAAATTTAAATATCTGATTGTTAAAATTTTGCAGTAATCATATAGTAATCATGAACAAATCTCCAGCGATGAAAAAGTTATCTGAGAAGAGATGTTGTTCTGGATGATTGAGCTCAGAGTTTTTTTTTCCTTATTCTTTCATAGAAAATGGGTATCACTGCCAAGGCCAGCAATTGTTGGTCTTTTCTAATTTCCTTTGAAGTGATTGGTTCCCCAGGCTGTTTCAAAAAGGCAATCAACCACATTGTTGTATAAGGATGGAAGATTTCATCCCCTAAAGGACCAGAAGGATCTTTACAACAATCAGTGATGACTTCACAGTCACAATTACTGGAACTGGTTTGTAATTTCAGAATCTCACCATGGCAGATGGTGAAATTTGAATTCAATAAAAAGCTAGCCCAGTGACCGTGTAACCATTTCCAACTGTTGCAAAGACCTATTTGGTTCCCTAATAACCTTTAGGAGAGGAACTCTGCCTGATCTCGCCTACATGTGAATCCAGATCCACGGGAGTGTGATTGATTGATTGTTAATTGGCCTGTGGGCTTTTTGTGATGGGCAATAAATGCTAGCCTAACCAGCTATACCCACATACTGTGAACGAAGTTTTAAAAAATGGATTGGATTGGAACTGACCGTGAACCTGGATGTCAGGATCACAGTTTCATTAACATTACCACTCCACCACCATCTCCTCCTAAATGGTCTCCCTTGTTCATATCACTCTTTTGAATACAGGACTACTACTGTTCCCCAGAATACTTTATTAGACTAACTCCAATAAGACTCTCAATATTTCTTCAGCCTCCTACAAGAGAAGCTGGAATGTACTGTACATCCCATGATGACACAAGAATATGGCTCTGTAGGTGTGGTGGGGTTCAGGTGAGGTGGACGTTTGCGAGCCAACCCAGTCTCATTTAGGGCATTCATGATAGCTGCTGGTAGATTTGAAAAATAGCTGTGCCTTTGATTAAACTTCCTAATTTTCTCTTTGCTCAACCTGCTGTTTCAACTCTCTAGAAACAGACTGCCAAGTCTATGCCATGACAAGAAAAGCAAAAGGAGTTTGAATGACCAAACTTGAAGATTTCTAGAATTAGATTACTTTTCATCCACATTGCCTGTGTAATTGCCATATCTTATAATTTTTAAACACCTAAAAAAAGGTCCTATTCTATGCAGCTCCAAAACACAATAACACTTTCCAACACTTAATTTGAAAAAAAACTTCCAAAAGAAGAAAGAAAATACATTGCAACACTACACCTCTCGAGCATTTCATTGTTTCACATACAATTAATTACTTGAAAGCGCAGCAGATGTTTCGGAGGTAAATGTGATCGTTGTGTTTTCACACATGATCCCGGAACTAACAAGCTGATTGAGTCACTGGTATTGATTTTGGGAATGTAGGTGAAGATTCTGGAAGAAAATATTTACTTTGAATGGTGTTATGAGATTTTCAAATCTATATCTAAATCTAAATCTAAATCCCAGTTGGCCCGTCTTAAAGTTATTTTTCCTGGATGCAACTGGCACGTTTTGCAGATTTGCTGCATTAAACTGCATAAAAACAGTCACAACATTCTATAGAGCTAATAACTGTGCGAAGAACACAAAATGTAATGGATGAGGTGTTAAGAGTAATGAATAAGAGAGTCTTCACCATTTAATTGCTACAGTTGTCGCATTGGAATTCGAATTTGATTGCTGCACTTATTAAAATGCAACTCTGCTTATGTAGGCCTTTCCATAGTTTAGTTTGGAAGTGTGTTGATAGGTTTAGTGTATCTTAGGCATATAATTCATCTCAAACTTCTTCATCCTCCACCCTCTCCACCTCCAGAAACACAGTGGGACACAAGAATAATTTTTTACATAGAGGGTGGTTCGAGGGTGGAACGAATTTCCTGAGAAAATGGTGGATGCGGGCACACTTACAATATTTAAAAGATAGTTAGATAATTACATGAATAGGAAAGATATGGAGGGATATGGGCCAGGAACAGGTAGCTGGGGCTAGTTTAGTTTGGGTTAATGTTCAGCATGGACTGCTTGGACTGAAGAGTCTTTTTTCGTGCTGTAACTGTATAACTCTAGTAAAGTTTGTCAGATTATCCCCTTACCATTATTGTTAAAAATACTGCTGTAAAATAAATATCCTCGGTTTGAAAAGTTTTGCTTTTCCTTATTGGTTTACTGATCCTTTTTTTTAATGTTAAGCAACCGTCATCGGCGTACTGAACAGGAGGAGGATGAGGAACTACTTTCTGAAAGCAAAAAAACATCAAATGTTTGTGTTCGATTTGAAGAGTCACCATCCTGTAAGTATGAACTTCATTTGATCTTCGGGATTGTTCATTGTAGGTAAGGGCCAGATTTTCATACCTGGCAGCCTATCAGGCTTCTGGGTTCTTTCCCCAAGATAAGCTGAATTTTTTTTTTAATATCTACCAGATATGTCTATGACATGAATTGTGTCCCATCTATCCCTGTCTCAACAGTTGCAAAGTCTTTCAGTGCCTGTAAGTGGTGCTGCTGCACTTAGAATAGTTGATGTTGCTTAATAGTACTGCAATGAATTAGCATTGCCAACAGAATTTAAATCACATTTTTCTTTTCTCATGTTACTATTGACTGATCACATTTACTCAAGGGCTGAAACTTGTGAAAGATTTGAGTGCTGAATAAAGAACAATAGCCTGACCTTGTGTAAGAGGGACTTTGTTAAGCAGTGATTAATTTTTAATGTGCACATTTTTCTTACTATAAAAAAAAGTAAACATACTAAAATATAGATATTCAGAATCTCAGTTGACTGTATTACCTGGTGTAATGATGTTAAATTTCATAAGGCCATTATTATTCATGCCATTTTATGAATAACTGCCTTGAGTCGAAATGGGGTTTGTGCAGGGGGAGTGAGAGAGATTCATTGTGCTGATATTTCGTTTGAAATTCCATTGTGTATTTGCAGCAGCTTTTTTTCTTAAACTTATTGCCAGAAGAAATTTAATTTCCCAGCAATTCTTTTGTGACAAGTGAAAATAATGGAATTCTAAGCTCTATGGTCAAATGATGTGCTATTGCAATCTTTTGAGGATGGCACTGCTTTATAAACTGAATTCACTTACAATTTTATAAACTTTGAGAGGGTTTTTAAGTAACTGGTGATTAAATTCTATACTGGATTAAATTTGCAAGTTTGTAAATATGGGATTAAAAAAGCATTTTTTTCACTTATTTTTTGTATTCTAGATGTGAAATCAGGAACACTTCGAGATTATCAAATACGAGGGTTAAATTGGCTGATCTCCCTTTATGAAAATGGCATTAATGGTATCCTTGCTGATGAAATGGTATGATTGAAACTTTGAAGATCAGAATTGCTGGTGAATTTATCTGCTTTTAAGTGGTAAAGTTAAACTGATAGTTTTAGGAGGACCAGATTAATGTTGAACATAAGCTTTCTGATTTTGATGTTAAACCTGATGGAATGTAATTCATCAAGTACAAAATACAATTAAAATTAAAAATTGTACAAAATATAATCAAAAATTCAAGCTAAATAATGGAAAACAGGGAGGGAGGTCTTGTGACACAGTAGTAGCCTTCTTACTTTTGGGCTATAAACTGAATTCAAGTTCAGGAATTGATGGCCACTGATGGTGTGTTTATAAAATAGTCAAACAAGTTGATTATCAGCCTGTAAATCTTTCCAGGGTGCCTGATGGTAGGTGATAAGAGAGAAAAAAATTGCTGGCTAATCATTTTGTGAAAAGCAACAGCAAATTTCTTTGCCATGCATAATCCTGCAGCAAACCATTGGAAGTCAATGGTTGACAATGCCCTCTTAGGGCATGGTGCTGGACAGGAAGTGAGAGACATCACTGCCCATCTACAGTAGTTCCGGAGTAACAGAAGGATGTGCATCTCCTGCTTCAGACTTGCTTTCAAAATCAGTCAGCACCAGGATGATATGTTCATGCACCGTCATCTTCCTTATTATATACAGGTTACTAAAGGTTTTCATTGGGAAAAGAGGTGCCAAGATGGGGTGGCACGGTGGTCCATTGGTTAGCATTGCTGCCTCACAATGCCAGGGACCCGGGTTTGATTCCACTCTCGGGCGACTGTCTGTGTGGTGTTTACACATTCTCCCCATGTCTGCGTGGGTTTCCTCCGGGTGCTCCGGTTTCCTACCGCAGTCCAAAAATGTGCAGCTGAGATGGATTGGCCATGCTAAATTGCCCACAGTGTTCAGGGATGTGTAGATTGGGTGGGTTATAGGGGGATGTGTTGGTGTGGACTTATTGGGCCAAAGGGCCTGTTTCCACACTGTAGGAATTCTATTTAAAAAAAAGATTGTAGCCGTCACGATCATTTGTCAACATGAAGAAAGCAAACACAAATGACTTGCTTATTTCCTTTGTCCATTTTAACATTGCTTCTTGTTGATGTCATCTTGAGAAAGGATTTAATGGCTTATTTGAGGGATGATAGCTTCCCATCTCTCACCATAAAAATGAAGAATTGCATGTTTTTGACGTTTTATACTTTAGTTTGTTATATATTTGGCATTGTTGTAAATCTTAGACCTTTGAATTAGTTTCGCAAGTTGGAATGATTTACTATTTTGAAAATAATTCCATTTCTAAAATGTTACTATCTTTTATTAAAAAATAGGGTCTTGGTAAGACACTACAGACCATTGCATTGCTGGGTTACCTGAAACATTACAGAAATACACCTGGGCCACACATGGTTTTGGTACCAAAGTCCACGTTGCATAATTGGATGAAAGAGTTCAAACGTTGGGTTCCATCACTTCGTGCAGTTTGTCTTATTGGAGACAAAGATCAAAGGGTAAAGAAATCTATTTTAGGAATATTTCTAAATATACCCTGTATGTGCACGCTTTCCTCTGGGACACCATTTAATATTTGCAGGAATCTGTTATATAAATGATTGCTAAAAAATTCTATCTGTAGAATTCCCTCTTCAGCTTTCTCCTACTTTCCTTTTTGAAGACACTGACTCTCACCTCCAGTTCTCTGCTTAAGGAATCATTCTTCATATGTGAAATGAGATGGAGGGTGTTGGCAGTCTTGGGATCATGAGATCATCATTGCTGAGTCAAACTGTCTAATCACCTGATTTTAGCACAATCACACTTCACAGCAGGTGTCACTGGATTTGTCAGCATGGAACTAATGGTTGATGCATTTTCTGCTTCTGCGCTGAGGTTGGTAAGACCAATTGTTTCTTCACACTGACCCACCTGAGAACAAACTCAGCTCAAACTAAGACTTGAAATCGAGATCTGTTGGTCAGTGTGGCTCAGACCACCCTTACTAACTCAATGATTTTGTGTGTACAAACACAGATCTATTTCCAAATCATAATCATGACCTCTTTTTGTTGAAATACATGCCTATTTACTTATTCACAGTTATCCCCTTGAGAACTGTAGGAGCTTTTCACACTTCCTTGAGTATTTACAATGATATTAAATCAAACAATGTGCTTTTGAATGATTTTCAGTACTTTTGAGCTGACCAGAGTGCCACTGTAGCATAGAGATCAACATTTGCAGATGATATAAACTTAGAGGGTGTTGCCAGTTGTGATGGGGATGGTTGTCAATTTCAGCAGGTACAAAGGTGGACAGGATATTGATGTAATTTATGTAGAGGAGTATGAAGTATGTTTTAGAGGAGGTATGAGAATAAATGGACACTAATTGATAATATTTTAAGATAAACAGGAGATAAAAAGACTCAAAGAAGTATTTGGATACAAATATTTGAAATCTAGAAAGCAAGTGAGTAAAGATATATATTTTTAAAGCAAATAGAGTGCTAGTTTAACAATTAGGGTTGTGGAGTGCAAGCCCAAAGAGATAATGCTAAACTTACACAATTAATTTGTTAGGCTGTATTTAGAATATTGCATCATGTTATAGAACAAAGTAGGAAGATCAGAGAAAATGTGCAGAAACGGCTTTAGTTATGAGGGAAGACTAAAGAAACTCAGATTCTTTCATTAGGTTGTAGAAATAAAGTACAGAATGCTAAAAAGAAAACTGTTAAAATTACAAATAATTTTGACCAGGCAAGGAAGGAAAATGAAATGCTGCAGGCTTCTAACCAGACAGCTTAAATCTAAGGTTATCTTCATAAAGAAAACAGAGATTAGGATAATGTGGAAGTGCCGGTGTTAGACTGGGGTGGGAAAGGTCAGAAGTCACGCAGAACGAGGTTATAGTTCAACATGTTCATTTGAAATCACAAGCGTATGGAGTGCTGCTCCTTCGTCAGGTGAAGAAGCAAAGTATACAGGCACAGAATTTGTAGGCAGAGAGATCAAAAGGTCATACAAATGGTGTGAGTGGAGCGTCGAGTAATAATTCTCTGCACGTGATCAAAAATGTCAGAAGGTGTGAGTAAAGTGTCAACAGCTGAATAGTAAGTGAAGGGAATGACTTATTAATCCAATTAATTGAGGCAGAGAGATAATTACAAAAAATTAAAAATAAGGTGGTGCTGGAGACAAACCAAATGGCTAGAATAACATTGATTGATATAAGAGTTGCATGCCGTAGGTCTAACCAAAGTAATGAGTAATCCAAAACTGTACAAACTAATTAAAGCAGAGAGATCATAACAAGTTATCAAGGTGATAAGGTTAAAACAGGACAGTAAGGAAGATTTACAAATACAGAACAGTATAGTGGGGTTACATTTGACACGACATGAACCCAAGATCACAGGAGATTAGGATAAATTAAGGTATGCCTGACTCCATTAATAACTCCTAAGAGGATGATGTATAGATGTAAAAAAAAGAGATCTGAAGAATAATATGTAAAAGGACAGGAGAATAGGATTAAGTTGGAATGGACACCATGGATCAAAATGCCCTTTTCCCTTTGCCATAGACTTTTCAAAGCACAGAAGATCATAGGTTCAATTGTTCATCTGACGTAAATTGGTGAAGGCTTGTCAGAACGTCAAAGGGCTGCATTAGGTGGCCTTAGTAGAGAGAGGAGGCAAAATATCAGCCGGAGTATCTACTGCTCACCTCTGCTCTGGAATACATGTCCCTCTGTAGGAACAGAACAAAATTTAATGGTTGCCAATACTTGCTGCCTCACATCATGCATGAATAATGATTCTTTTTTACTGCAAAGATCTGTTAAGAAGTTGACATTTTCATTACCTCTTAGGACTTTTAAAAAAATTTTGGTAGTCAAACAGGAAATTGGGTAGTAATTTGTGGACTTTTTCATGATGTGTCATGACATGACAAATTATTTGCTTTAAGAATGGCCAATTGAATGAATGACTGCAGGGTGTTGAGTAACTGGAACTGGAAACTTTCTCAGTAGGACTGAGAGTCTTGAAAAGAAGAGTTGATAAATTGGAGGGGATCAAACTATCAGCAGTACTTCTCTTAATCTGGAAATTTTGTGCCTCTGTTCTGAACGTACTGATGAAAGATTTATAACCATGATTATATTTTCATCAAAACTTATTTGACTTGAAACCAGGCCGCATTTATTCGAGATATTATGATGCCAGGCGAGTGGGATGTCTGCATTACATCATACGAAATGGTCATAAAAGAAAAATCGGTTTTCAAGAAGTTTAACTGGAGGTACTTGGTAATTGATGAAGCTCATAGAATCAAGAATGAAAAATCCAAGGTGAGAATATTACCTAATGATATTAATATCTAAGTGTAACCTTCATCTGAGCAACTAACTGGATAGAGAGTGAAATGAAGGGGAGGTCTCTGAGGGAGAGGGGACATTTTTGAATCCCAAAGGGATTTCATGAATATTACAAGGATATGTTGCAAAAAATAATGAACAGGTTTGTCTGTATCTTGAGTAAAAAGACTAATGGAAATCTTTTAGAGAAGTGAAAATAGCAGAAAATGGAAATAGTATAGTAGTAATTGTAATAATGTAAAGGAAAATAGGTAGTTGCCACTCAAAGGTGAGATTCCAATGTTGCCATTTAAGGCTTGATTTAAAAAACACAAAAATGGTTCTCAATGTTGAGATTCTAGTTTTCTCATTCTTTCTGTATTGTTCCACCTTTTTTTGCTATTGATCATGCCACGAGGAGGAGAAAGCTCTGCCTTTCAGCCCCAAAACTAATTTGTTTGGATTCTACCAACAGGCACTCAGTGCCTCACCTCAACATTGCCTTGGTAGCAACATAAACAAAAGAGCTATACTTGGGGTGAAGTGAGAATGACTGCATTTTCATGAGGGCGTCATTTGAGAAAGTGTAGCATTAAGGGACCCCAAGTAAAATTGAATTCAGATGGAAAAGCCTTCCTCTGATTACTCCCGCTGAGAATACATAAGATGGCGGGTGAAATCACTCCTGATACCCTTGGTTGTTCCTGAAAATTAAATCATGAGAAAGATCCATTGGAGAAAAGTCACCTCTCTATAGTGGAGAGAAACCTAAAGTGTGAAGAGCTGCTCCAGTCGAAGATTCTGTCACCCCCTAGCTCACTTGTCCATTCACAGATTGGCTCTCTTAGACACTTGTTGCTCCTTCAGAGATAGAATCTGTGTTTGGATGAGCAACAAGAGCGGGAGGGAAGCACTCGATGATTGGATGATCGGCTGGCAGCGAAGATCTAGGAGGTGGCTGGAACTGTGTGTATTCAAGAGGTGAGTATCCATCAGGGCCGAGCCCAGATATGAGCACGGAAGGGAACAGGGTCCAAGTGTTAGCAGGCAGAAATCGGACATATGGGTAAGGAAGAGGGAGTAAGACCACAAGTGAGAGCTCAGAAAATGTTCACTGACACTAAAACCTGCTACTTTCATGTGCTGCAGCCTGCACCTGTTATTTAATATTCTGTCTTTTAAAAAAAGTTATCTTAGTGTTACACTTTGTCAAACCTCAGAGACTGAGTAATTATGTTTGAACTGTTGCACTGAAATGTGTAGTGTCTGGACAGGTATTTTATTGAATTTTTGATTTTGAAATATTTTTATAACTCAAATGTTGTGGGAGCGAGTAGGAACTGACTGATGACCAGGAGGGGCAAAGACAGTTGGCAGCTACGTTATTCTTGATAAAATAATCAAATAGCCAGAGAGAGATTGGGCATGCCTTTGATATTTATCTACATACGAAAAACCAAGCCTTTACTGCCTGTTGTGTTTTAAAGAATGCTTAGTTCATTAAAGTCACAACATACTGGTACTGCATGGGTACTCAAACTAAAAAGTTACAATAGCAATTCAAGACTTCAATAACATCAAGCAGTTCAAGATGATATTGCTGAACCTAAACTAAAAGAACTTGTGATTACTGGTGGCGTTTCAGCAAAAAAAAAATGGCTGTGCTGGAACAAGGTGTAAATATATTGTATATATGATGTATGGTGAGAAAGAGGGTCTGATTACAAGTGTATGATCGCATTTTGGAAAGATCATTTGGAAAATTTATTTATCAGAAATTATCTAGTGTTATTATTTATAGATTTTAATTTAAATGATTTAATAATATGTATGTATACCATTATAATTGCTGTTGTGCCATTAGTAGTATTGTGCTGTCTCTCAAGAAAGAAATCCTAAGAACATTCAGCCGACTTGCAGGTAATGTTACGTGTCTGCATCATCCAGTGGAGGAGTTAGAAAGCTTGAGAAAGTTGCCCCAAAAATCAAAAATTATCCACAAGAATGTCTCAAAAACAAACTAGGTTGACCCCTGGACTGGAGTCAAAATCAGAACAAAGTAAGATCATTGTTAGAGGTCGATCAATAATCTAGGACATTACTGCAGGAATTCCTCAGAGCAAAGTCCTGTGCTCAGCTTTTGCAGCTGCTTCATCAGTGAACTTTGCTCCATTATATGGATGGGTCAGGATCCAGGAACTCAGTCGTTAACAGCACTGTGGGAATACCTTCACAATGTGAGTGATAGCATTAAGGAGAAAGGCTGCTGAGACCCTCTTTAGGATAATTATGTATTCAAAATAAATGATGACACCACTCCATAATTAGATAAAAAGGACATCTCTGTAAGGTGTGTAGTCAATAAAAAGCCTGTGCGGGGCACAGAACTGCCAGTGGAGTGTTTTCCAGGGTGTATCTGACTGCTGTGTGCCGACATGGTCAAAAGCACAAATCATGGCCACAAAGGTTTCAACCCTGCAGTTTCATAACAAAGAATGAATTTCAATTTAAGATGATGTGATAAGCCATGTTTACCACATTGCAAGGTGGAGAAGAAAAGTTCACTGGACAGCATGTCTTTCATATGGTACTACAGATGTATAGTGTAATTTGGATAGCTTTGCTGTTAAAGGATTTGAGCTGATCCACTTCAGAAGTAAATGATTCTGTAGCATCAAATGACATTGTGGTTGGCATCTACCGTGTACCAAGATGCAGCAAATCTTTTGGGGATGAGGTAGTTCCATATGATACATTTTTGTTAATGTCTGAAGAGACCAATGCATGAGGGGCAGGTACTGTCATACGGGTTATCAGGTGCTGGGTTATTGTTTTTGGCGTTGGTTCTAATGTTCCCTCTCAGCTGCCACTCCAAGGGTTCACACAGGCCAATCAACATGCCCATCACCAGTTCCATTGACTTCCAGTTTTAGAAGTGGCTGCAGCACATGGACCTCAGAGGTTGGCACGTGTTGTCAAGCACTTTTGCCACTAATTGCTGGGCAGTAGGTGATATTGTTTTTTCCATTTTATTAGCATTTTCCATTTCAGATGTGAAAAATCGTTGTTTCGTACCTTCACGTCAGGCTTTGGAGCTTTAGACATCCTACTGGTCTTCTGACTTCAACTATTTTAATTAAATTGAATTGGATTTATTGTCACATGTTCTCTCATGATTACAGTGAAAAGTTTACACGTTACGGTGCCATCTTAGGTAGAAAGGTACCTAGGTACAGAATCTTAGTTACAAAGCAGAAAATAAGAAAAACAAAGTTTAAAAACTTAAACATTATTGTCCTCCTTACTCATGAATAGAAAAACAGACAAAGTTAACAGTTTAAACACCACAGTCCGTAAGTGCCTGGCCATGTTTGGCTCGCACTCGTCACAATGCCTAACCCCCAGCCTTGGGCTGCCTGCTTCCACTCTTGCCGCTGTCTGCCCTGGGCTGCCTGATCCTGCTGATGCTGCCTCCTTTCATCACCACCACCAAAAAGGAGAAAAAGCTGGAGATGAAAGAAAAAAGAAGAAAGAAAAGGTAAAAGGAGGATGACGCAGCCATCCTGGTGCTGGGGAGCAGATGGATGGGCTCAGGTGCCACAACACTGCCTATCCTGCTGCTCCCGCAATCTTGGAATACAGAAAGTTCTTGAGGATGTGGTATCTTCAATCCTGTGAGCTATCCCAGTTGTCTTTGCTCAATGGATGCTGTTATACTTGGGAATTTTGCCTTTGTAAGGACGGTTGCTTTCATGACTTTGTTCTTCCAGGATACACTGAGACTGCATCGCAAACAGTGAAGATGCTAGTTGTTGCTCTTCCTTTCCTGACTTCTGTAAGGGCTCCACGTTTCAAAGCAAGACACGATGCTGAGGACACAGATGTCATAAGTCGGTATCTTGATCCTTAAAGTCAACTTGATATTATTCCTTGCAGGTTCCCTGAATAGACCTGAGCATGATGCACTCCAAAAGTGTGTATGAAATTCTGCACAAATAGGGGCTGGAATTTTCTCAGCTCCTGCAATGATGTGGACAATGTGAGAAAATTGGGAGAATCATGAGAGATCAGTGGTAAAGAGATTCCCGATGTCAAAAGCAAAAAGTCCCATCTTCCAACCAAGACAAGATTCTTGCTAGTGAGCAGTGAGAGGCCTGTTTGCTTGCATTAGCATCCTTGTTATCATGTCACGTAACCTCGTTGATATGCAGTTTCCCAGTCTTCCACACATTGTATAGAAACAAGACTGCAACAATTCCCAACATGGAAATCAGACTATTACCTGGTGACTCCCACATGCTGCTTGTACGTCCAGCTCTCCATCCTGGACACTAGGCACCAGCATTTCATGGCACACTATCTTGATAGTGACTGTGGCCTACCTGCAATCCACCAGGGCCTCCAAGTCCCTGCTGGCAAAGTGAGGTGGCAGTTTCCCTCTGTTCAACATGTCACTTGCCAGGGACCATGCAGGGCAGCTGCAGACTACAAGTGTTTAACCAGGTGCACAGATGGCACACGGTGCTGGGAATCCCTGGAGGTCCCAGCAGCAGGCAGTAAATACGGCTGTGGCAAGTGGGGAGAATTTAACAAGCAACTCACTGGAGGGTCGTTGTGTCAGTAATGAGGAGAGTTTGGGATGATAGCATGAGAAAACTCTCAGGTTCATGCAGAGAAACCATCCGTGAAACTCATCAAAATTAACACTAAACCAATATTTCGCTGTCCTTCACTGCCACTGGGTCAAAATCCTGGAATTCCCTCCCTAATGGCATTGTAGGTCAACCTACAGCATATGGACTGTAGCAGATCAAGAAGGCAGCTCACCACCACCTTCTCAAGGGCAACTAGGGATGGGCAAGAAATGCTGGCTAGCCAGCGACACCCATGTCACACGTCCCACAACTGAATAAGAAAAAAGATATAAACCATTGTCATGTTATTCTACTAATTTAAATGCTGAACACCTCATAAACTCCTCCTGAGTACACAGAGAGATGAACAAGTAGGGAAAATAGATTATTGGCAGAGGTAGAATAATTTGGAAAGCCAGTTCTTTGCATTCCCAGTTTCAGTATATTGACATGATCTTTCTTTGGCTAGCCAGTCATTCAGTTGTCTTTCTCTGGAAGTTTTTGATAGTTTGTAAGAAGTAAGAATTACTGATTTGTTTTAAAACAGTCTCCAATTGCTGCAGGAAAGATAATTTGTTATCTTCAAGTTTGAACTGAGTCTTTTTACTGCAGAGCACAGGCAGCCTCTGTTGGGCAGGAATACAGTGCACTGTTCTGTATCTTTCTTTCTCTGTGTGCTTGTCTCTAACAAGCAGGATCAAATTCCTTACTGTGAAATTATGCAGCCATGCTGGTAAATCCCTGATTTCCAAACGACGGTTCTTTCTCCTAAGAGTCTGCTACTTTTAAAGGCAGAACAATGAAAAGTTATAGACGTTACAGGAGAGTCATAAATTGACCAGTTTTCAAAGAGTGACTGTTCCTTTAAATCCAACTGCTTTATGTAGCTGTTTTAAATAAAACATTTGCAGTTCTGATCCATACGCCCAACTTATTATGATATTGCAGATGTGTTTGGTTACAGACTAGAGAAAAAAAAGGTCCTTTTGAACTATGCTCTGTGATTGGTTCAGTTTGTGACTGTTTTTTAAAATTTGATTAGTGGAATGTTTCAAATTGACTATGTTTTGTGATGGGAATCTGGGCTATAATACGCTAGTTCCCCTGAATCTGATAGTGGGAGAAAAGTGCAAAAGGGTCAGTCTGGAAATTGCAATGAAGTAACTTGTCAGTTTAAAGTCCTGCAGGAAAAAAAAATTTGGATTTGCAAGAAATTAATATAGTTTTCTGCAGTGTCGATAAATTCATGGGAAAGAAATGCTGTCTCTTCAGAAGTTATTTATAGAGCTTAGTTTAGTTCTTTGAGTTGCAGTTGTATTATTTCAATCAAAGAAAGAGGAGCAGCACAGTGGCTCATTGCTTAGCACTACTGCCTCACAGCTCCAGGGACCTGTGTTTGATTCCAGCCTTTGGTGACTGTCTGTGTGGAGTTTGCATGTTTTCTCCATGTTGTTGTGGATTTCCACTGGGTGCTCCGGTTTCCTCCCACAGTCTGCAGGTTAGTTGGATTGGCCATGCTAAATTGTCCATACTGTCCAGGATATGCACGTTAGGTGAATGAGCCATGGGAAATGCAGGATTACAGGGACAGAATGGGAGTCTTAGTCTCGGTGTGATGCTGTTCAGAGGTCAGTGTAGACCTGAAAGGTGAGTGGCCTCTTTTTGCCCTGTCGGGCTTCTATGTTTCTATTCTATGATTCTGAAAGAATGGCTATTGTAAATGCATAACTTAATTGATTATTTTGCTCCGATTGACTAAGTAAATATTCTTGATAATTATTATTTGAAATAGCATCTGATGAAAGAGCATCTCATGAAATATGCAGAAAGAATGCTTTTGTGATTGCATAGTTCAGTAGCTGACATGAAATGATAAGACTTGTTTTTTCCATTATTTCACCAAACATGACAAAAATTTAACTTACTCTTAAGGCAAGGGCAGATACCCTGAAATGAAGGGGAGTTGGGACTCAACCATGAAAGTGATTTCAGGAAAGAATCAAAGTTATCTTGGGATAGAAACGTGGAATGAGACCGGCTGAAATCTTTTTGAACTATGCTGGTAATGTGCTTGAGCTACTGTTTAATATTACCCATTTCTTTCATGGGACAGCTGTTGCTGGTTGTAGACAATGATGATGAAGGCAAGGTTAGGGAGGTAGAGTTGGGAGATTCAAGCTCGGAAGCAAGAGAAGATAAACCCCCACATGGATAGTTTGACCATGACAGACTAATTCATGGCTGTGTGTCAACTCTGGCTCATTTGCAACCTTGCCTCTGAGTCAGGGATTATCGATTCTTGTACCACTCCAAGACTTGATTACAAAGTGCTAGCTGATGTTTCAGGTCAAGATGACAGCCACACTTTTAAAGGTATACCTTCTTTTGGATGTTAAGCTGAAGCCCTGTCAGCCCTATGAAGTTGATCCAAAATATCCCAAGCAAAAATTACAGTTATGCGCAAGTCAAATCAAATGGTGTAGTAATTATGATGGGAATGTAACTGTTAAAGCTTGTGAGGGAATGTGAAGAATGCACACAAAAACAGAAGTTGCTGGAAGCTCAGCAGTTCTGGCAGCATCTGTTCTGAGGAAGGGTCACCAGACCCGAAACGTTAACTCTGATTGTTTCTTCACAGATGCTGCCAGACCTGCTGAGCTTTTCCAGCAGCTTCTGTTTTTGTTCCTGATTTACAGCATTGCAGTTCTTTCGGTTTTTATGAAGAATACATATCTT
>NC_063345.1:29951318-29965159 GCF_021869965.1 Rhincodon typus | reverse complement strand
ACCCTCATCCGCTTAGCCGAACTCGTCCTCACACTCAACAACTTCTCTTTCAATTCCTCCCACTTCCTACAGACAAAGGGGGTAGCCATGGGTACCCGCATGGGCCCAAGCTACGCCTGCCTCTTTGTAGGTTACGTGGAACAATCCCTCTTCCGTACCTACACCGGCCCTAAACCCCACCTCTTCCTCCGTTACATTGATGACTGTATCGGCGCCGCCTCGTGCTCCCACGAGGAGCTCGAACAGTTCATACACTTCACTAACACCTTCCACCCCAACCTTAAATTTACCTGGACCATCTCTAACACCTCTCTCCCCTTCCTGGACCTCTCTGTCTCCATATCGGGCAACCACCTCGAAACCGATATTCATTTCAAGCCCACCGACTCCCACAGCTACCTAGAATACTCCTCCTCCCACCCACCTTCCTGCAAAAATGCTATCCCCTATTCCCAATTCCTTCGCCTCCGCCGCATCTGCTCCCAGGATGAGGCATTCCACTCCCGTACATCTCAGTTGTCCTCGTTTTTCAAGGACCGTAACTTCCCCTCCTCGGTGGTCGAGAACGCCCTCAACCGTGTCTCCCACATCTCCCGCACCTCATCCCTCGCACCCCGTCCACGCAATAAAAACCAAAAAAGAATCCCCCTCGTCCTCACGTACCACCCCACCAACCTCCGGATCCAACGCATCATCCTCCGACACTTCCGCCATCTGCAATCCGACCCCACCACCAAAGACATCTTTCCCTCCCCACCTTTATCTGCTTTCCGGAGGGACAACTCTCTCCGTGACTCCCTTGTCCGCTCCACACTCCCCTCCAGCTCCACCACACCCGGCACTTTTCCCTGCAACCGCAGGAAGTGCTACACCTGCCCCCATACCTCCTCCCTCACCCCCATCCCAGGCCCCAAGAAGACTTTCCACATCAAGCAGATGTTCACCTGCACATCTGCCAATGTGGTATACTGCATCCGCTGTACCCGGTGTGGCTTCCTCTACATCGGGGAAACCAAGCGGAGACTCGGGGACCGCTTTGCAGAACACCTACGCTCGGTTCGCAACAAACAACTGCACCTCCCAGTCGCGAACCATTTCAACTCCCCCTCCCATTCCTCAGACGACATGTCCATCCTGGGCCTCCTGCAGTGCCACAACGATGCCACCCGAAGGTTGCAGGAACAGCAACTCATATTCCGCTTGGGAACCCTGCAGCCCAATGGTATCAATGTGGATTTCACAAGTTTCAAAATCTCCCCTCCCCCTACCGCATCCCAAAACCAGTCCAGCTCGTCCCTGCCTCCCTAACCTGTTCTTCCTCCCACCTATCCCCTCCTCCCACCTCAAGCCGCACCTCCATCTCCTACCGACCAACCTCATCCCGCCCCCTTGACCTGTCCGTCCTCCCTGGACTGACCTATCCCCTTCCTAACTCCCTACCTACACTCACCTTTCCTGGCCCCATCCCCGCCTCTTCGACCTGTTTGTTTCTTCTCCACCTATCTTCTCCTCCATCCCTCTTCTATCCGCCTCCCACTCTCTCCCTATTTATTTCAAAACCCCCTTCCCCTCCCCCTTTTCTGATGAAGGGTCTAGGCCCGAAACGTCAGCCTCTCTGCTCCTATGATGCTGCTTGGCCTGCTGTGTTCATCCAGCCTTGCACCTTGTTGTCTCGGATTCTCCAGCATCTGCAGTTCCTACTATCTCTGAGCCATAACTGCTGTCCTGTTGTAAATATCTGCCCAGCATTTGAAAGTCCTATTGAACAGTATTTGGCAGCGCCTTTCTGGTCACTAAAGGAACCATTTTGTGCTTTTTTTTCGGCCCCTTAAAATAAAAAAAAATCTCAATCAGTCATTGGCTCAATTCCTGCAAAGTGGGTGATACTATTCACAGTTAGCACACAAGTCAACTATCTACAGCATTTCAGGTTTTCTTGTGTGTCACTTATTTGGCTTTTTGCAAAAGAAATGTGTTCTCACTGCGTTTAGATGTTGTTGTCATGAAGTAATCAGATTGGTTGAGGTTCAGAACAATTCTTTTTCTTGATTTTTATCTGATGCCCAGAAACTTAAGACTGAAAAAGTGTTAAGTGTTTCCAAGATTTATAACTAAAGGTGTATTGTGTGTTGTCTCTTGTGAATTTGAATGTGACCAAGTAAGTGACTAAAATACAGCAATGTTAGACTTCAAACATTGCAGAGAAGATTGCTTTGAAGTATTTCCTACAAGATGTGTTTGCAACTATGTTTTCCTTAGTTTTTAATGAAAGCATTTTCTGTTACTACATTTGTGAAATGACCAGGATTTGGAACAAAATATGTATCTGTTCAGGATTGCAGCAAGTGTAACAATAGTACCCCCTAGTGATCAGAACTAGATTATGTGTCTTTTACGTGTGCCATTGCGTGATTTCTGAAGGTGAATTGTAAAGCACTCCAGTGAGCCAGAGCTTGGTCTAAATTACCTTGCAGATGAAGTGTACATACTGAATAATAGTCAGAAGAAACCTCACTTCTCTCCATTTTGTGGGCTCACTTACTTGTTTTTGGTACTAATTTTCTGTCTAAGTAACTTCAAAAGCTGATCTCCAGCATCTTAACATTCGGTTCCACATCCAGGTCTTCATCTCACAAGTATCTGGTTTGCATATGGATCACAAAGTGTGCTATTTGATTTCATGGATGATGAACTCTCTGGTTGACAAGGCGGGAGTGGGGGATAATGAGGTGCAAATTTTCAAGAGGATCTGTTAAAATTATTCTTTGCTTGTATTCCCCATAGTTGCAGGTTGCTGTGGGTTGCTGCACTACATTGTCCAAAAGACCTGGATGTTTAAAATTTCAACAGAGATAGCTCCAGTGGCTTTGTTAGTCAGACAGTATGAAGGGAGCATCAAGAGGACGTGTTCGCAGGAACAACATAACCAGTTTTAATGTGACACATTTATTTGTTCATGGGATATGGCTGTCACTGGCTAGCCCAACATTTACTGTCCATCTATAAAAGCCCTGAAGTAAATGGTGGTGATTGCCTTCTTGAACCACCACAGTCTTTGGGGCATAGGAATGGCCACAATGCTGTTAGGAGAGGAGTTCCAAGATTTTGATCCAGCAACAGTGAAGGAACAATGAAATAGTTTCAGGTCAGGAAGGTCAACAGCTGGAACAGGAACTTATTGCGTGGTGGTGTTTTGTACATTTACAGCCCAATGGTATGGTTGTGGAAAGTGACATAGGAGGAGTCTGGGTAAATTACGATAATGTATCTTGTAGATGATACACACTGCAGCCACTGTGCTTCTGTAATGAAGGGAATGAATGTTCAAAGTGGTGGATGGTGGCTGCAATTAAGTTAGCAGCTTTTTTCTGGAGAGTGTCAAGCTTTTGATCATTGTTGGAGTTGCACATATCAAGGCAAGTGGAATGAATTCCATCATACTGAACCTGGTAACTGTCAATTGAAAGTGGTCAGTGACTTAAATTATTTTGATAGCTACAGTGAGCCAACTAGGAAACAATGTGTATTAGGAAACCTGACTAGAAAGAAATATTGTTTATTGTTGAACATGAAAATAGGGTTATTACGCACTAACATGGGCCAGTCCCAGCCTGGGACTGACAGTTGTTCAGACCCATACCCAAGTCTGCTTCATAAAGAGCTCAAGTGATAAGTTCCAACCCGTCACCTGTTATCAAAGCCTAGTGGTATTATCACTAGACTGTTAACCCAGAGATCATTTGTTGTTCAAATCCCATCCTCAACAATCAAGAGTGCCACAATTCTGGTGAAACAAAAATGTAGGCACGGGAAGTAAACCAGTAAAATCAAACAATAAATGAATGGTATGTGCATTTGTTTAGCGAAAAACAGATGAGACATAAAGAAAAGTATAGATTCTGTGATGAGACAATGTAGCTCAGGCCTTTGTACTACAAAATTGGGAAAGTATGAAAATGGGGATTCCACTGTAAAGTAATTATATAGCTTTAATTGGCAGATAGCTGGTTGTTACAACCAATGTCAGTAAGCTTACTGTCAACAATGCCAATTAAGACAAACAACTTATTTAAATATTTTGATTCCTATGTTGCAAAAAAATGCAAAGTGAAAATGGAATTGACAACTCAGAGTAACCATCATGTGGAATATAATAAAGTCAGATTTATGTAACAACTGGAAATAGCAACTCACTGATCAAAACTTTAGGTAACAACCTTTGACCTTTGCAGAGTTGCTGACACAATCACAAACATTATTATTTTATAAGTTTCCAAACATTTCTTACACAAAATAATGCTGTAAAAATAACTGAGTAAAACCAAATGAGGTCAGTAAATTAACTATTTGAGTTGCATAATAAATATTGGGTATTTTGAATCAAATTGAATATTATGGTTGTAGTGCAATGAATAATGAATAGAATCTTCCAAATGTACAAATTATTTTCATACCTAAAGCAATAATCCAACACAGAGTGTTGCACATTTCTCAACATAATTTCTGTAATATGCTGCAGTAACATGTTTTACAAGGTGTAATATGCAATCAACAAACATATAGAATTGGACCCCATGTACGAGCCCATACAGATCAAAACCAGTAATGACATTACTCACCATAATGGCAGACAGTATAAATTCTAAGCAGAGTAGAATAACATCACTTCATCGGAGGCTTCACTGATGATGTCACCTAGCATGGTGATGAAACGTCTGAATGAAAACAAGCCTCTCGGTGAGCAAGTCAACAAGCTCAAGTATGGTATATGTTGGGACCATAGCTTTAAATTTAGGGCAATTGAAGGGGTAGTTTGACAAGTACTGCAGTCTACATTGACAGTGAGCCTGAGATGTTGGAGTGTTAGAGATCAAAGGAGGACACAGATTCTTTTACCAAAAAGATGATGCAAAATATTTAAGCTTGGAAATAAGGGCAGATGCCCTGAATGTATATTAAATAAACCCAGAGTCATTCAAGTCCCAGAAAGATGTTGTAAGTATTGAGTTAGACACAGTTGTGCTGAAAACTACTTACTTGTCTCTTAACATAAAAGCAAGTTAGGATCAAAGATAGCTAATTAGAATTCCTACATGGTGTGAGGATTGTGTGTTTCATGTTGCCATTGGGAACAGGGCACAGGAAGCAATTTTTGGTCACAGGTTTTCCTACAAATTGATGACTAACAAAGACATTTAGTAATTTGTTTGGTATGGTCTGCAGCTGTCTGGAAGGCATACAGCAGAAGATAGAGGCAGCCACTCCTGCATTTGGAACAAGAGAAAGCGCTCAATCTATTGTTATATAATGCAGAACCTAAGTAGGAGATCATACGCAGAATTAAAACTGAAGCCCCAGTAATTCCTCCCAGATGGGGATACAGAGATGGCACATTTCTTGGTTGTGCAACTCCATGGCAGGAAAAGATATTCTGGAAGGACAGACGCTTATTTCAGGTTGGCAGGCCAGATGACCCCAGAAAGAAAACCGAAAGAACTGCGGAACCTGTAAATCAGGAGCAAAAACGCAAGTTGCTGGAAAAGCTCAGCAGATCTGGCAGCATCTGTGAAGAAAAAAATCAGAGTTAACATTTTGGGTCCCGTGATTCTTCCTCAGAGCTGATGGTAGCTGTGAAAATGTCGGTTTATATGCAGAAAATAGGGAGAGGGATGGGGCAGGGAGTAAATGATAGGATGCAGCCCGAAGAGAGAGAAGAGCAGTTGGACAGACAAAGGAGTTGATAATGATCAGGCTGGGAGGGTGAATTGTTGTTAATGGGGACTGTTAGTGACTAACAACAGGGGGTGTGTAATGGTAGGCTATGTAATAACAAGGCCGAGTGTGTGGGATAGGGGTCTAGGACATTGAAGAGTTTAGGCCCTAAAATATTTGAACTTGATATTGAGTCCGGAGGGTTGCAGGGTCCCCAAGCAGAAAATGAGGTGTTGTTCTTCCAGCTTGCTTCACTGGAACACTGCAGCAAGCCAGAGACACAGATGTTGGCCAGGGAAAAGAGTGTTGTGTTAAACTGGCAGGCAACAAGTAGCGCAGGGTCTTTTTTGCGAGCAGAAAGTAGATGTTCTGCGAAACGGTCACACAGTCTACACTTCGTTTCCCTAATGTAGCGGAGACCACATTGTGAGCAGTGAATACAGTAGACTAGATTGTGGGAAGTGCAGGTGAAGTGTTGCTTCACCTGGAAGTTATGTTTGGGCCCTTGGATACTGGGGAGGGAGGAGGTAAATGGGCAGGTTTTGCACCTTCACTGGTTGCAGAGGAAGGTGCCGTAGGGCTGTGGGGAGGTGTTGGGGTTGAAGGAAGAGTGGACCAGGGTGTCCTGGAAGGAACGGTCCCTGCAGAAGGTGGACAAGGGAGGGGAGGGGAGTATGTGTCTAGTGGTGGCATCTTACTGAAGGTGGCGGAAATGGCGCCTGATGATCTTCTGGATGTGGATGCCGGTGGGGCGGTAGGTAAGGACAAGGGGAACCCTATCACTTTTATTAGAGGAAAGAGAGGGGGTGAGGGCAGAAGTGCAAGAGATGGGTCGGACCCGGTTGAGGGTCCTGTCAACAACGGTGCTGAGGATTCATCGGTTGAGGAAGAAGGTGTACATTTCAGAGACTTCCTTGTCGAAGTTGGCATTATCTGAACATATGCAACAGAGAAGGAGTAACTGAGAGAATGAGATGGAGTCTTTACAGGAAGCAGGGTGTAAGGATGTATAATCCAGGTAGCTGTGGGAGTCAGTGGGTGTATAGTGGATATTAATGGCCAGTCTATCTCCAGAAATGGAAACAGAGATGTTGAGGAAAGGAAGGGAGGATTCAGAGATAGACCAGGTGAAAATGAGGGCAGGGTGGAAATTGGAAGCAAAATCGATGAACTTTTCCAATTCTGGATGAGAGAGGGAAGCAGCATCGATGATATCATCGATATATCTGACAAACCATGGTGGGTGAGGGCCGGAATAGGACTGGAACAAGGAATGTTCCACGTACCCCATGAAGAGCCTCCACTCTCCAATGTCCTAGCCCCCTACCCCACACACCAGTCCTTGTTATCACATAGCCTGCTATTACACATTACCTATTGTTATCACTAACAGTCCGCATTTACAACTATCCACCCTCCTAGCCGGATCACTGTCACCTCATTTGTCTATCCCACTGATCTTCTCCCTCTTCGGTCTCTATCTTATTATTTACTCCCTACACCATCCCCCTCCCTATTTTCTGCATATAAACCCACGTTTTCCCAGCTACCATCAGTTCTGAGGAAGGGTCACCAGACCCGAACCATTAACTCTGATTTTATCTTCACAGATGCAGCCAGACCTGCTAAGTCTTTCCAGCAACTTGCATTTTTGACCCCAGAATGAAAGTGGTGGCTGCTGGCAGCAGATGTGGACTGGGTGCAGGGCCTACCTTCATGCACAAGCACAATACTGCAGTTAATTTTTATTTAGAAGCCAAAATCATTCCTCCAGCTTTACTCCACACACCCTCTTTCTATCATCCACTTCCTTTCCCATCCATGCCAATCTCATGGTCCCTCTATCCACATGCCATTTTATGCCCATCTATCCATGCCCATGACTTCTCGTATTCACATACCACTCTATACATCCCTTACTAACTCTATGTTCTCTTGTATCCCCTGTGCAAGGGTACACCCCTGCACTCATTACTCTGCTACCTTGGTCTTTATAATACCTAGTGAAACTCAATGTCAAATTTGTGCAAACATATGTGCCCCAAAAACCTTCCTTTTCTCTTTCCCCTTTAGGTCAATTCACCAATTTGAGCCATGGGCAAATGTCACGACCCACACTAACGGAAAATTAAATTGTGCGTTTATTTACAATGTCATTGTTTCTTTAAAAATAAATTCTTGTTGATGAAGAAAACTGTTCAATATATTTCTATGTAATGTTTGCCAATAATAATTAGAAAAGATATCAACAAGGTAACGTTCAATTTTGAAATGTAGTGTTTAGCAATAACTCAAGACTAATAATATGGTTGTAAATAATTGACATTGTTTTAAAATATAAACACTGGACTGAGGACATGGTTTCAAATCCCAACACAGCTGATAGTAAAATTTGAATTCCTTTTTTTTAATCTGGATTTTAAAAAGCAGTTTAATTGTGAGTTTGCAACTATTGTCAATTGTCTTTGTTTTAATGCGATTTGGGAACGTCCTTTCGGGAATAAAATCTGTCATCCTTATCTGGTCTGGCTGACATGTGACGTCAGATCCACAGCCACATGGTTGAATCTTAACTACCCTCTGAAATGACTATTAATATCAAGGAGATTACAAAGTTTCAAGAATGGAATGAAACCAGATAGACCACCCAACACCTAACTAGGCACCAAAAATGACAATGGCAAAGGCAGCCCTGTCAACTCTGCAGATTCCTCCTTACTGACATCTGGGGGCTTGTACCAAAATCAGCAGAGATGTTTGAACAACAGCCTGACAATCATTCTCATAGAAACTTTCTTGGAGATCAACCCTGGTTCAATGCAGAGACCAGGAGGTCATGGCAGAAGAAGCACTGGACATATTGAAATGTGGCCATACCAAGAACATTCTGTCCACAAAAAGCAGGACAAATGCAACCAAGCCAATTGCCACCCCATCAGATACTCTTAAACCCCAGTAAAGTGGTGGAAGGGATCATTGACAGTGCAATTGAATGGAATTTATAAAGGGATAACCTACTCACTGAGACTCAGATCAGAATTCCCCAGGTTATCTCAGCTCCTGCCTCATTATAGCTTTGATTCAAATATGGACAAAACAGCTGAATTTCAGAGGTGAAGTAAAAGACTGATTGGCTTTTGACATCAAGGCAGCATTTCATCAAGTATTAGGTTGAAAACCCTAGCAAAAAACTGGAGTCAACAGGAATAGGAAGAAATCAGCCAACTAATTGGAGTGCTACCTAACAAAAGTTAGCTATGCTTGTTGAGATGGATCATTTCTGTCCCAAGACATCTGTGTAGGAGTTCCCTCATAGAGTTGTTCCACTAGGCAATTTCAGCTGCTTCATCAATGTCCTTTCCTCCATTATGAGATCAGAAGTAGGAATGCTAACTGAGGTTTGCACAATGTTCAGCTTCATTCATGACTCTGCAGGTACTGAAGCAGTCTCTGTCCAAAAGCAGAAGGACCTGGATAACTTCAAGGCCTAGGTTGAAAATGAGAACTAACGTTCTTACCACATGTACGCCAGGCAATAGTCATCCATAACAAAAGATTCTATCCTTCACCCCTAAACATTCAATTTCACTAACAAATCAGAATCCCCCGCCATCAATATCCTGGGAGTTACCATTGATGAGAAATTGAATTGGACCAAACATATAAATACTTTGGTTACAAGGGCAGGTCAGATTCTGGGAATTCTGTGGGGAGTAACTCACCCCTTAACTTTCAACTATCTACAGGTACAAAATCAGGAGTGTGATAGTGTAGTCTCCTATACCTGGAAGAGTGCAGCTCTAATAACAATCAAGAGGTTGAAGATTGTCCAGGGCAAAGCATCCTGCTTTACTGGCACTCCGTTCACCATTCTCAGCATTCACTTACATTTGCAAGATGCACTGCAATAACTCTCCCAGCCTCCTTCCATGTGGTAAAGGCAGGAGATGGAACGGCACCTAGAAGTTCCTCTCCAAACATTTCATCACCATGATTTGGAACTACATCATGGATCTTTCACTGTCGCTGGGTCAAAATTCCCTTCCTAATTGAACTGTGAACTCCCTACGTATCAAGAACTGCAGCATTTAAAGTACACAGCTCACTATTACCTTCACCAGGGCAGTTAACAATAAATGTTGGCACACACAGAGATGTGTGCATCTGATGAAGGCATAAAACTAAAATAAGTTACAGATATTTCTGGAGACCAATCAAAAGATGATCCAATGAAATTAACTTTTCCTGCACTTGGAACATGGGGTACCTTCCTGCTCCTGTCAAGTATATTTCATCCTATTTCTGGCCCAGAGAAGCAGCTACACAGCAACTCCCTAGTTAATTCCCCACCATACCACCCTCGTGTACATCCTGACACCTAGAAAGAAGTATAGAATTTCAGGTCCAAAGTGCCTAAAAAGATATTGCGAAAGCCCGATTTTTTACACATAATGAAAACCAATTTATTCCAATCCAGGTATTATCATAGACAGGTTATTCTGAAAGTGAAAACCTCCTCAAAGTACAAGTCAGTGTTTTGGAGCCTATAAACAATTTAATAATCACTACACATTGCATTACTTTAAGTGTAAAGCATGTTATTAACATCAATCTTTAGTAATGCATTGAATACATAACAATAAAATCGGGGCAGTAAGTTTGACCTAATACAAAGTGGAAATTGTAATTCCAAGCATGAATTACAGTGTTGATGCTAGTTCATATGTTCCTACACAGCTTTTTAGGTATTGTGAACATTTGTGTGTGAATATCAGCTGTAAAGATCCTTATTGGATGAGTGCATTCAATTAGGTCTCAATTGGCCTATCCTTGTATGTATGGACACGTGGTTGCATAAGTAACAGTCAGCAGACCTACACAGAATAAATAAGGAAGCATGCCCAGGCGGAGGAAAACAATGTAGAGCAGTAGAGCAGAATTTAATGCAGTATGCTACAACAGGAAACATGGCAGCCAGGCCCACTTAATTGCAGGACACCTTGTGTCTATCTTCCTGCAACAAAACCGTCTCCAATTAAGATGGAGAGTAGAAGGGTCTGACATGGATTCCCAGCTATCAGCGGAGGGAAGTCAATTAGGATCATTAATGAGTCTTGTAAAATTCAGCTCAAATTAAGTGAAATATTAGATAATTCAGCGATGTAGTCTGTGATTTAAGTCAGCTCCCTGTGGTGGTGAAGTTCTCAGTTATATTTAATTTTCTTTCATCGCTAATGTCATCACAATCACCTTGGGGATTTTGTTGGGCTACATTTCTACAAGTAGTAATGGATACCATATTATGGTAGAGTTGCAGATGCATCACTTTCAGTAGAGACACAGAAATATAATAGAAATACAAGATGGAAAAAGTATATTGACCTGCTTTTTATTTTTTCAAATGCTGATAAATCTGGGGTATATTTCCGTTGTCTGCGTTTGAACTATAAATTGGAGATAATAATATTATGATGTTATTGCCAGCCACAGGGTTGTGGGTTTGGTCACTTATGTTCTGCAATGTAAAACTATTAGCAGTGTTACTTGATGACATCGACAAAAAATTAAGCTTGCTCAACAGTTACATAATCCACATTACATTAAAAAAGACATTACACATGGCTGCCCAGTGAGGGTCCTGCTACTTAATTTTGGCCCCCTTACACCAAACAGCAGCCTCTGCCAGGCAAATGGCATTGAGCAGTTGCATACGCATAACTGTTGCTTAGTAAGGCAAATTAAACAGTTATCTGCCATTACATATAACTCTCCCCACGACCAAGCAAATCCTTTTTATTAGCTTTTTGAGCTGGAGAACATTTGACTTGATTTTAAAGTTAACATGACAGTCTGACTGACTTTTAAGTGGCTCTGTTAATTGTTCTGTGATTGCTATCCCTCAGCAAGTTTCAGACACTCAGCCAAACTTATTGACAGCTTAAAACCTTAACTACAAGAAACTTCAGATATTTAAAGTCAGCTTTAGCAGCTATAGACTGTCCTGTAATGAAATGTTCTTTCCTTCAGGAGTTGTCAAAACAGCTGAAATAAGTATAGTAGATTTTTTTTAAGTTAACCAATATCAGTACTTAAATCCTCATGAGCCCACATCTAGAAGACAGTATCCTAGAATTCTTAAGTAAGGATTCTAAGAAAGACACTACAACTCTTTTATATTAGTTTATGAATATTTACTTTAAGACTCAATTCTAAATTACAAGAATACAAGCTGTATCATGGAATAGCAAAAATCACCTTTGCTGGCAATCATTCGCTAACAAGAATGTTTGCCCACCAGGGAAATTCTGTGTCACTGGTCATGGACTCTCTGTGGGTCCTTGTGTGGCTGATGAGCTTGATTTTTGAGCTATGTCTCCAACAGTATATTTTGTAGGTGTTTGCAGGAGGTGGAATTGGTCCTTGGCCTCGAGATCGCAGGCATTCCTTTCTCTGATTCCTTCTCTGTACTTCCTGTTGTCACCTCTTGGTTGTTCTCAAAGAATTATGTCCTTTCATACCAGAGTTTCCCCCTAGTCATGTTTTTCTGAACAAAGGTCTCTCACACATTGACATCCATGTTGCACTTCTTGAGGGAAGCCTTCAGAGAGGTTTTAAAACACTTCCTTTGTCCTCCTTTTGTTTGAGTGCCTCCCTTGAGCTGGGCAAAGAAGATTTACTTTGGTATGCAGAACTCAGGCGTCCTAAGTATGTGGCTGGTCCAGTAGAGTTAGTTTTGGATGATCTTGGCCTTGATGCTGATCTGTTGGCTGTTTCAAGGATATTGATATCAGTGTGACTGTCTTTCAACTGATGCAGCGTATCCATTTCAAACAAAATAGATGGTACCTCTCAAGGACCTTAAGGTGGTGTCTTTATGTAGTCCAAGTTTTGGAGCCATATAGAAGAGTCGGATGGCTGATTGTCTTATATACTAGAATCTAGTATCAGCACAGATGCTGCAGCCATCAAAGACTCTCATCCTTAGGCATCTGAAAGTGGCACGTGAATTAGATGCTACAGTGAATTTCCACATCGATGTCAGCATTAAATGAGTGTTGGTTTCTCAGGTATTGGAAATATTCTACATTTGGGAGACTTGCTCTGTTGATTTAATGGAGGGATGGACTGAAACTTGACCTGGCACAGGTTGGTAAAGGATTTGAATGTTCTTGAACTTCAAGCTGAGACTAATTCTTCAGTAGGCTTCCACAAAGGCATTAAGTGAGGCTTGAAGATCGTCATCTGTATTCTGAAGTTCCACAAGCAAGGTCAGTTTCATTTTCTCCTTGGATTTCACTGGTTGAGGTTGAAAAATTTTTTGTCCATCCTGTGGACAACATCAACACCACTGGGAAGCTTGTTCTTGACTAGATGAAGAACAGCAACAATGAAGATAGAGAAAAGGGTGGGAGCCATGACAAATTCATGCTTGAATCCTGTCTCAACCTCAAAGGATTGTCACATTATTTTCAGTGAAGACCAGCACTGACATCTTGTCATGGAGGAACCAAAGGATGTTGATGAATTTTACTGGACAGGCAGACTCTAATGGAGTCTTCCAGAGCACTTCCTTACTGACAGAGTCAAAAGCCAAGATCAGGTCGATGAATGCAACGCAGAGTAGTTGGTGCTCCTTGCATTTCTCTTGGAGTTGGCAAACAGTGAAAACCCACAGCTTGGTCAGACATCACACAGGGTTTCAGGAAGGATTTCTTCCGAGAGTGCGAGAATGCGCCTAGTGAGAATTCAGGTGATGATGCTCTTGGTGATGGAGAACAGGGAGATTCATCAGTAACTCCCACAGTCCACTTGTCTCTTCTCTTGAAGACAGTGGTCATGGCAGCATCCAAGATTTGGCAGGAAGATTTGATGGAGATGACAGGTAAATTCTACTCCTCCAAGTTTGAAAATCTCCATTGGATTTCCTCAAGCATATCCTGGTCAACAACTGCATTATGGTTTAGGAGCTCTTTGAAGTGTTCTCTCTGTTGGAGGCTGACATTTTCTGTCTCTCAAAAGGGTATCATTCTTACTCCAAGACAACAAGGTGCAGAGCTGGATGAACACAGCAGGCCAAGCAGTATCATAGGAGCAGAAAGGCTGACGTTTCAGGCCTAGACCCTTCATCA
>NC_063345.1:29946027-29950818 GCF_021869965.1 Rhincodon typus | reverse complement strand
AAGTTGAGAGATGATGGAGGCAAGAGACTGATATAATTTTGTCAAGAAAATGATCTAATGGTAGCAAACACCATCTTCAAGCAAGCACTGCAGAAATTCATCAAAGCTCCTAAGATAGCACCTTCCAAACCCACGACCACTTCCATTTAGAAGGACAAGGGCAGCAGATATGTGAGAACACCACCACCTGCAAGTTCCCTTCCAAGCCACTCACTGCCCTGACTTTGAAATAAATCTCCGTTTCTTCACTGTCACTGGGTCAAAATCCTGGAATTCCCTCCCTAAAGCACATTGTGGGTCAACTTAGAGCAGGTAGACTGCAGCGGTTCAAGAAGGCAGTTCACCACCACCTTCTCAATGGGAACTAGGGCCTGGAAATAAAAGACCATAAGAACAAAAGAGAAGTATGCCACAGGAACAGGCCCTCCAGCCCTCCAAGCCTGTGCCGATCATCATGACCTGACTAAATTAAAAAACAAACCTTCTGCCCTTATTTGGTCTGTATCCCTCTATTCCCCCCCTATTCATGTAACCATCCAGATGCCTCTTAAATGTTGCCAACGTGCCTGCTTCCACCACCTCTTCTGGCATTGCATTCCGGGTTCCTACTACTGTCTGCGTGAAAAACCTCCCTCACACATCTCCCTTAAACTTTTGCTCTCTCACCTTGAACCTGTGTCCCCTTGTAAATGAAACTTCAACCCGAGGAAAAAGCCTCTGACTATCCGCATTATCTATGCTTCTCGTAGTTTTGTAGACTTTTATTAGGTCTCCCCTCAGCCGCTGTCTTTCCAGTGAAAACAATGCTAGTTTTTTTAACCTTTCCTCATAGTCACTGCCCTCGAGACCAGGCAACATCCTGGTGAAACTTCTCTGGACTCGTCTCCAAAGCTTCAAAGTCCTTCTGGCAGTGTGGCGGCCAAAATTTCACACAATACTCCAAATGTGGCTGACCAAGGGTTTTATATAGCTGCAACATGGTTTGCCAACTCTTGTATTTCTTGCCCTGGCTGATGAAAGCAAGCATGCCATGTGCCTTCTTAATCACTTTTAGGGAACTGAGGGCTTGCATGCCCAGATCCATCTGTATGTTAAAAATACTGACCAATCAGCAACGCCACATCCCATAAGTGTTTAAAAAAAGTGTACATTTGGAGAAGTCCAGGCTACATGCACAGAAATGAAATAGATTGTGTGATGTGAAACGATGTTTTAGAAGCAATGTAAGGACTTTCATATATTTCTGGATCACATATGAATTCAGATCACAGTCTTGTGGGAAAATTTAAAATGAAACTGAAAATTCCAAGAAGAATAAAGATATGTGACCGTTTTGACATTGATACAATGAAAGATGAGAACATCAGAGAGGTATTCACTTTTAAAGTAAAAATATGTGACTGTCTCAGGATTGAGAAAACTGAATAAACATGAAAGTTAACAACATGCTGCGTAAGAATGGAAAAGTAAAAAGGAGTGGATGACAGATAAGTTACTAATGATGATGATAGGAAAGGGAAAGAAAAGAAACACTCGAGTTTGAGGAAATTGAAAGAGAATATTGAATGCATGTATGGAGACTAAAGAGAATTTGTCTAACAAGATGTCTGATGAAGTACAAGAACTGGAAATATATCAGAATGAAAGCTACACACCAGGAGGTGAAATCTTCGGCTGTAGAAAGAAAAGGATAATACAAACAGTGGATACAAAGCAGACAAAGATGGAAATATTATTTGAAAGGGATGCAATAGCAAAACGATGGACAGAATATATAAGTGATTGATTTATTGTCATGTGTACCGAAGTACCGTGAAAAGCTTTGTTTATGAGCAGAACAGGCAGATCAAAGTAAGCAAGGATCAAAATGACTTAGACAGAGGTATAAGTTACATTGCACAGGGCGTGCGCTAGGCAAGATCAATCATTATTTGAGGCTAGAGAGTCCATTCATCAGTCTAATAACAGCAGGGAAGAAGCTGTTCCTGAACCCAAAGGTGTTCCTGAACCTGCTCATGCGTGTGTTCAGGCTTCTGTTTCTTCTGCCTGACAGAAGAGGTTGAAGGAGTTTCTTACTGGAGTGCAGTGGGTCCTTGATGATGTTGGCAGCCTTTCTGCAGCAGCGAGCTGTGTAAATAGAGTCCATGGATGGAAGGTTGGCTTCCGTGATGGTCTGGACTGTGTTGAGTGTTATTGTGGAGGAGGTGCAGTTATCTATCCTCACTGATTGAGGCCTATGGGTCAGAAAGGTGAGGATCCAATTGCAGAGGGCTGAGCCGAGACCAAGGTCATGCAGTTTTGAGATCAGTCTGGAGGGATAATGGTGGTGAAGGCAGAGCTGTAGCCAATAAGCAAGAATCTGACATAGGTGTCTTTGCCATCCAAATGTTCCAGGGATGAGTGTAGGGCTAGGGATATGGCATCCGCAGTGGACCTGTTACATTGGTAGGCAAATTACAGGGGATCGAGGTAGGCTAGGGGACTGGAGTTGATGTGGGCCATGACTAGCCTCTCGAAGCACTTCATGATTATTGAGGTCAGAGCTATTGGATGGTAGTCATGAAGGCACATCACATGTGCTTTCTTAGTTACAGGGATGATGGTGGTCTTCTCGAACCAGGTGGGGACTTCCACGTGTAGGAGGGAGAGGTTGAAGATGTCAGTGAATACCTCCACCACTTGGTCCACACACGATCTGAGTGCTCAGCTGGGGACACTGTCCAGGCCCGTCGCGGTGACCGAGGGAACAGGTGTGCCTGGGGCTGTCGGGGCAGGTGTCACTGCGCCGCTGGCATTTCTGCTCAAACCAAGCATAGAAAGCATTGAGCTCATCAAGGACGGATGTGGCTTTGTCCGCTATCTTGCTCTGCTTCATTCTGTATCCCGTAACATTGTTTAGGCCTCGCCACAGGCGGCACAAGTCATTTGGTAGGTTTGAGCCTCTAGCTTGGTCCAGTACTGCCTCTTGGCATCCCTGAAGGCTTTGTAGAGGTCATATCTGGGTTTCTTGTAATGGTCTGGATTATCCGACTTGAATGCTGCACATCTGGACTTCAGTAGGGAGTGGATTTCCTGGTTTATCCAAGTAAATTATACAATGATCCAAACATTGGAATCCTTCAAGGCATAGAGGCAAATGACCAAACATTATGATTTCAGAGGTAAAGAATGCTTTGAAGTTGATGATCACAGGAGAAGCTCCAGGCATGCATTAAATAACATCAACACATCTGAAAGTCCTTGCAGAAATTGAAGAGATGACAGAAATTTGTGATAAAATATATATCAAAAGATACATTCATAGTAACTTGAGACATTTCATGATTTGGTAAGATACCTAAGAAACCTAAAGCAATGGAGTGCAATCAGTTTAGGACCATTTGTTTAACAAGTCATCTCATTTTAAAGTGGTCTTGAAAACCCTGGTAGAAAGAAACAATAACAATCTGAAGTAGATATTGGTGAAATGAAATCTGGATTTAGGCTTGGAGTAGAGAGAAGAGAGAATATTTAATGAAAGAACTGTCTTTTAGAATATTCTATAAATATCAAGAATTAAATATCTGATAGATGTAATGCTGAAATTTGTGACTTTGATGTTTCAAAGATGTGAGATTTACCCAGAGTCTGCGTTGGGAACAGTTAGTAGGCTGACTTAGAAGCTGGATAGTCAGACTTGTTACAAATAAAAAGAAATATCTGACAAGGCTGAAAATTAATTAGTTTGTTTCCAGAACAGATATTCAATATCAGTGGTTCTTCGAAGGGTAAAAATTTGGAGGCAAGAACATCACAAATTTGCAGTGTGCTGAAAACTCAGTATTACTTGTAAAGTCAGAAGAGGCGTTAAAAAATGTCATGCAGCAAGCAAAGCCTCAAAGCTTAGAATAAGAATTAAATTTAAAAACTGAAAAGATAAAAACAATGGTAGTCAAAAGGAATACATTAGAGGAAACCAGAGTGGAGATTGAAATGGATGATATCACACTGGAACAAGTAGATAAGTTTGTCTATGTAGGAAAAATGTTAAAGAGGTTTGAGAAATGCAAAACTAAAGTCTGAAGAAGGACAGTGATAACCAGAAATAATTTTGTGAAGGTGAAGGATTTGTTAGCAACAAGAAAATTCAAGCTTGAAATATGAAAAAAAGATCATGAGGTGCTATATTCTATTCACATTGCAGTGTGTCTCGGAACCTGAACAACTAATAAAGATTTGTAGAAGGAAACAAGTTTTTATGATGTGGATTCTACGATATATACTAAAGATTCCATATACAGACCATAAAACAAATGAAGAGGTGTTTGAAACTGCAACAGTGAAAAGTGACATCCAGAAACAAAGTATGATGTTCAGTCATTTGACCAGAGCTAAAAAGCTGTGGAGATCTCTTCTAGAGGGCAAAGTGGACAGCAGCAGAGAGAGGAGTTGACACAAAAAATGGATACCACAGAGGTTGAAGACTAACTACTGTGGATAAGAGAATAGCACAAAACAAAAGAGAATAACACAAAATGACAGCAGAGCTCCTGGTAGGAGCCAAGCAGCACAACACCGGGGATAAGAGATGCTGGAGAATCCGAGACAACAAGGTGCAGGGCTGGATGAACACAGCAGGCCAAGCAGCATCATAGGAGCAGAGAGGCTGACGTTTCGGGCCTAGACCCTTCATCAGAAAAGGGGGAGGGGAAGGGGGTTTTGAAATAAATAGGGAGAGAGTGGGATGCGGATAGAAGAGGGATAAAGGAGAGGATAGGTGGAGAGGAAACAAACAGGTCGAAGAGGCGGGGA
>NC_063345.1:29907699-29945627 GCF_021869965.1 Rhincodon typus | reverse complement strand
TTCTCGACCACCGAGGAGGGGAAGTTACGGTCCTTGAAAAACGAGGACAACTGAGATGTACGGGAGTGGAATGCCTCATCCTGGGAGCAGATGCGGCAGAGGCGAAGGAATTGGGAATAGGGGATAGCATTTTTGCAGGAAGGTGGGTGGGAGGAGGAGTATTCTAGGTAGCTGTGGGAGTCGGTGGGCTTGAAATGAATATCGGTTTCTAGGTGGTTGCCCGATATGGAGACAGAGAGGTCCAGGAAAGGGAGAGAGGTGTTAGAGATGGTCCAGGTAAACTTAAGGTTGGGGTGGAAGGTGTTAGTGAAGTGTATGAACTGTTCGAGCTCCTCGTGGGAGCACGAGGCGGCGCCGATACAGTCATCAATGTAACGGAGGAAGAGGTGGGGTTTAGGGCCGGTGTAGGTACGGAAGAGGGATTGTTCCACGTAACCTACAAAGAGGCAGGCGTAGCTTGGGCCCATACACCGGGGATACTTTCTTTGACGACAAGCAAGGGAATTCTTCCCAGAGTCCTGACCAATATTTATCCCTAAGTCAGCATCACAACAGATTGATATCTGATCATTGTCACATTGCTGTTTGTAGGAGTCTGATGTTCACAAATTGGCTGCTGCTTTTTGTACATTGCTTGTGTTGATGCGTCAGCGTGGTAGGTAGTGTTCAGGCTGAGGCCATCCGTTACGGGCCGGCCACATTCTCCTTCTCTCCTTTAGTCTTTGTTCTTTTCCTTTCTCTTTTCTTCATCTTCTTGATGACACGGGGAGGCCGGAGCAGTGTTGACAGTGACTCCTGGCTTGTAGGCCCAATGCATGAACTCCTGGAATGGTGGTGATGCATTGGTTGGAGCGGGGACTCCTAGCTTTGGTAGGCCGGAGCATGGACCATTTCACTGGTGGCCAGTCGTTGACTGCAGTGGTGTTAGTGCCTAGAGCAGGGGCTTCTGGCTGCGGTAGGCCCCTTGCAGAAGCCCCGGAGCCATCTTTGGGATCCGGCCAATGAAGATGAATTGCATTTAAGTACTCCCTTTTTATTCTTTTGTACCATAAAATGGCGCCAGATTGTGGCGACCATGCACTTTTCACTGTATCTTCCTAGATATATGCGACAATATATCACTCATTCATTTTTTACAAGAGTAACTATGTTTCAAGAGTATATATAGTGTGTAAATACTTTAGGCTGTCCTGGGGCTGTGAAAGACATTGTATCATTGCACATTTTTTTCAGTTTTTGTATTTATCTAATTCTTACAACTTCTGGTTTTCTTCTCAGCTCTCTGAAATAGTACGGGAGTTTAAATCAACAAACCGTTTGTTACTGACAGGGACACCTTTGCAGAATAATCTCCACGAATTGTGGGCTTTGCTCAACTTCCTGTTGCCTGATGTATTCAATTCTTCTGATGTAAGTTGAGATCTTTTGGGTCTGAACGTCTGATGTTGATCGTTATATCCATGTTTCTGTCCTAATCAGCCGGTTACTTTTCCATAATTCTGCCCACCTTCCATCATATCCCTCAATCCCTTCTCTTTTTAGAACTGCGTCCACTTATTTCAAATCCCAAGCTTAGTCTCCAACTCTTCCTATCCTATGGGCAAAGGTATTCTGTTAACTTAACCTTCTCCTCTGGTGATGGTTTGCTTGGATTAGTTCATGTTGTCTCAGTGATGAGACTATAACCAGTGTGCATGAAGTTCCATCCTCAAGGAGTTTGTGAACTGTCCAATACAAAGCAACCTGTTTGTTAAGCTTCCCATACACATAAATATTCACTTTTCTCACTCCTGTGCACTGTAGCTACAATGTCTACCATCCACAGGATAAAATACAGCACCTAACCAAGGCTTTATCAACAGCAACTCCCAAAACTATGGCCTTCACCACCTAGAAAGTCAACAGCAGTTAGCATGGAGGGATATCACAAACCACAAGTTCCTCTCCAAGTCAGCCCCTATTCTGACTTGGAAATATATTGCTGTCCCTTGATTAATGCAAAGTTGAAATTCTGAAACTCCTGACCTTACCACAGCATTGGTACAGGTATATTTTAATCTGTGTCGTTGCACACCTCTGATAAAAATGATTTCACTTACTTTAATCTCATAGTTGATTCCCTAAGATATAATTTTATTTAAAAATATTGTACTATCTTTGTTCTCCAGAAATGTAAGGTTGGTCACATGTTTTACAAGAACTTCCATTTGTTCAGCCTAGATTGCCTTATGATAGTTATAGTAATAATATAGCTATTTAAAGGTAATATAAGGTAATAAGAATCCCTTGAAAGACATATTTATGAAAATAACAAGTCCAAAGAACTACTTGCAAGCCAATTAGTGAACTCAGATCCAAGGCACTCGTGGTGCAGTGGTTGTCTTCCTACCTTTGAGCCAGGAGGCCTGGGTTCAAGTCCCCCCTGTTCCAGCAGTGTGTAATAACATCTCTGAACAGGTTCGTTAGAGAAGATCTGGATCTCAAATCCAAATATATATAGAGTTATTTATGGGCATTAAAATAAATTAATATTTCGCTTTCAGGCATTTTAAGTGAATACGCCAAATCAATTTAAAACAAAAATTGTTTCAATTAAAGTGACCTCACATTTGTCCTGTAATGAAGCAAGTCATAAAAATGGGTCTGTTCCACCATTGTGTCAATGTCTCTATGTTCTCTGTGGCAAATTTCAGTTAATGACAGGAATGCAGCTAGAGACAAATGCCTCCATGTCGTGACAGTAGTGTCTTACTAGCCAGAATTAAACAGAATTAAATAATAATACCTTACCTGCTTGATCATTACATATAATTAGACTGTGAGTAATTATTAAAAATAAACTCAATCCTACATCCTAATTACTTTTTTTCAACACATGCTGTGAGATCTGCACTTTTTATTGCCGACTTAACACGTCTAATTGTATCCAAAAGCCCAATCATAGCTCATTAATCCAGTTTTGTTGGTGAAGACGAATGACTACTTCAGCAATAAACTGGATTTGAGTTGCCATCTGGAACTGTTTCTATTAATGACCTGCTTCCAACAAGGGTGGAGAGAGAAAAAGGAAGAAAATAGGAGAAAGGAAATAGGATAATCATTCTGACAAGTGATTTTGAAGGAGAAGCAAATTATAGTACAAAATGGCAACAGTTAAATAATTTTTCATATTTCTGTGCAAAGACTAACTTTTTCTTTGGCATATGCAGGATTTTGACTCTTGGTTTGACACAAACAACTGCCTGGGTGATCAGCAGTTAGTGGAACGTTTACATGCGGTAAGTTTATCGCCCCTTTGGGACACAGAATGCTACATTTTGTACAGTAATCGCGAGAGACAAAGATTGCCATCTTATTTCTTGAAAAAATGTTTAAATCCAGCATCATTGAGGAATTACAGGATGGCGAGTGTACAAATTGGCCAGATTTCTGAACAGTCATGATTGCTTTTCAACATTTAATAATAACTCTAGAACTTCAAAGACACATTTTGACTTTCTGATTAAATGAGTAACCCTCAGATTAAACCTCCACCAGTCATCTCTGCAAAACGAGAATGCATCCCTATGGTCTGGTAAGATTATGGTGATTTCTACAATTCCATCTACTTTCTGGCCAACAACGTTTATTGCATTGTTACCACTCTGCAGGAAACAGTCTGCAAATTCTGCTTTTCATCTTTCTCCCCTTTATAATATTACTGTTTCTCATTTTGAAACTTTCAGGTACTCCGACCATTCTTGCTACGGCGAATAAAAGCAGAGGTTGAAAAAAGCTTGCCTCCTAAAAAAGAGACCAAGATCTATGTCGGCCTCAGTAAAATGCAAAGGGAATGGTAAGTGAATATCTGCTGTTGCATCTTGCTAAGTTCCAGGGTATTGTTTGAAGGAGTCAGACTTTGTTGTGGATTTATATTTGTAAAATGCTCTTGGATGGCAATCAAAGAACTTTAGCTTTCCTGGAAATGATTTGCCTGCTCACAAACGCAAGCTCTGCATTAGTAAGCAGAATGTTCTAGTTTGAAAAACAGAAGGTTTTCCAGTGTCAGACTTGTTCACTTGGGTAGCACTGTCGCCTCTGGGTAAAATTTGGCCCTGCAACATGATTTGACATGACGCAGGCTGACATTGCAATGCTGGGTGTGTCAGAGGTCTCTCCCTTTGAGGATGTTAAAAATGATGTTTGGCTATTTGTTCAACTGGATGTTAAAAAGCTGTCTTGAGAAGAGAATAGGGTTGTAAAGACAAGTCACATACAAGAAAATTTTCTGGTTGAATTTCTCGTTCTTAAATTAGCTTACTAAATTACTTCTGCTTTCAGTCTTTATGGCTCCAAAGCACATCTCAACTCAAGATACTTGATGTACTTTTAGCTGATTTTAATATGGAAGTTTTTTCATAGGTTTTTTTTTCACTGCTCCTGAAGTTTTACTGTGTTAGTGGGTGTTGGTGAGCTGGCAGCTCTGCAGTACCTTGCCCAAGTGGCTGCTTTTCATCTTGAGCTCCAAGTTTGAGTTTTGTTTTGCCCTTTTAAAATTGCGCAGTAACTTTGAATTCAAAAACAAAGTTGCTGGAAAAGCTCAGCAGGTCTGGCAGCATCTGTGAAGGAGAAAACAGAGTTAACGTTTCAGGCCCGGTGGCCCTTCCTCAGAGCAGTTCTGAGGAAGAGTAGTCACCGGACCCGAAACGTTAACTCTGTTTTTTCCTTCACAGATGCTGCCAGACCTGCTGGGCTTTTCCAGCAACGTCTGTTTTTGTTCCTGATTTACAGCATCTGCAATTCTTTCGGATTTTGACTTAAAATTCAATTTATATATTTATTTCTTATGTTTTTAGGTACACAAAAATCTTGATGAAGGACATTGACATTCTAAACTCTGCTGGGAAGATGGATAAGATGCGCTTGTTGAACATCTTAATGCAGCTCCGAAAGTGCTGTAACCACCCGTATCTCTTTGATGGTGCTGAACCTGGTCCACCTTACACTACAGATACTCATCTTGTTTACAATTGTGGCAAGATGGTAGTTTTGGATAAGCTGCTGCCTAAGTTGAGGGAACAGAGTACGTATTCGTAGAGCACTGGTGCTAATTTTAATTGGACAGTTTACTTCATCGGGTTTTCTAATTCCTGCCTAATGAAAGCTGTGATCACTGTATTATCACCCTCCACCCTTTATATTTGTAGCTTCAATTGGGCTGTTGAGCTTAGCTATATAAGATAGAGAGACAATTAATGAAAGCCCTCGGTCATATCTCAGGTCCTAATACGACTAGCTCCAAAGCGGTTTGATTAAACCACAATGTTTGCATGTTGTATTGTGTTTGGTTTCCTGTAGGTTCAGTTATGTAACTTAAAGAAGCATAATTGATGTCAGAAGAACTGCAAATCTTTAGGCAGCTGCACTCAGCACAAGTGAATCATGTTTGTTTGTAATCCAATATTCCACGAATTTGCGTTCGTCTACACTGGCACAAAAGAAATTAGCAATGGAAACATTCTAAGCACAAAAATGTGATTTGGCAAGTGAATGAGGCTAAACCAGACTTTCTGTAATCATGACCTTGTATTTCACTGCAAGATTGGCTTCCAAACAGACATCATCCGTCACCAAGACGAACAAATACTATTTACATAACCACACCCATTCCAGTCCTGCCTTAGCTCATCTGCTGTCAAACATTCACTCCTGCCAACATAGATATGACTGCTCCAACGCTCTTCTGACCTTCTTCCCTCTTCCACGCAACTTAAACTTGCAGTCATCCAAAAAGGTTTTTTTTAAGATTAAAATGTATATGGGTCTTAGTTGATTATTAACCTTAAAGTTAATTAGATATGGGGAAGAGTGAGCATAGTATTATAGAATTTTGCAATAAGTTTTAGAGTGATAAAATTAAGTCTGAGGTTGGAGTCCTAAACTCAGAGTTTTAAAAATCAACAAAAGATAGCCAAGAGTTTGCTTAGAAGGAGAAATTAGAAATGAAAATAAACTAGTAAAGCACACAATAATTGACTATAAAAGATTTTACAGCTATGTAAGAAGAGTTTGGCGAAAATAAGCTTAGATCCCTTGGAGGCAGACATCGGGGAAATTATAATTGGGAATGAGGAAATGGAAGAGATGTTTAACAAATATTTTGTTACTGGCATCATGCTACAGGATACAAAGAACAGATCAGAAATTGTGAGGAACCAAGGATGTAATGGAATAAACATTAGTATTAAAAAATTTGCTGGAATAATCAATGGAACTAAAAATTGTCAAATCTCCAGGATTTAATGGCTCACACTTTAAAGAGATGGTTGCAGAGTTATTGGATGCATTGACTTTGATTTTCAGAATTGCTTAGGTCTTGGAATGACGACCCTGGAAATGGAACTAATTGGTGTGGGGAACAAACGTGAAGTGATTATCCATAACGTGGCCACTGCGGATGTGGAGATGCAGCCAGTTACCTGGCCACAACAAGATTAGCTGCGATAGGAAGTGTCTGCCCAGATAATGTCACCAAGTGCATTGCAAATCCGCGCTTTGCCGCTGACAGGGTTGGGAAGTGGGGAAGAGATTTGAACCCTGGCAGGAATTGGATAAAGGCTGAGAGTGAGCGATTTACCTTTTGAGGGGAGCAACCATCACATTTGCCTGGCAGCACCTCGTCGCAGCCTGGCTCTGTCCAGCCATTCAGCTGCTCTTCTGGGAGTAGGAGGCCTTGCTGGCTGATGCTGTGTCTCTGAACTAGGTGGTGGGTGCAGCAGTGGGTCCCAGTGTAGCAACTGGAGAGGACTGTGCAGGTAACAGATCTGGGATCATTTCCAGTTGGTACTTCTGGCAGCGTTATCTTGGAGACTGCCTCTGCCTTCTCTGAGGCTCCAGTTACCTAATGGTCCTCTTTGATCATGTAGGCACTTAAATTGCCACTTGTAAGTGGCACTTATCATATAGTATGCGTCTAATATGTGCACAATCATGCTGCTTATTTTTAATGAAAATACTCTTCTCTAACTAGCTTTTATCATCATCTGGGATTGAGTTAGGAATTCTGAAATACATGCGTTGCAGAGCTGCTGATACCTTACTCTTTGAACTTGAGAGATTTTTTTTTCCTGCTTTCTTATTAACTGTTTGTCCTAAAGGTTCCAGAGTCCTCATTTTCAGCCAGATGACTCGTTTGATGGATATTCTTGAAGATTATTGTATGTGGCGTGGCTATGACTATTGTCGTCTTGATGGACAGACTCCCCATGAAGAAAGAGAGGTCGGTGATGATTCACATTTTCCCTAAAGTATGATGTACTTGCCCAGCTTTCACTGATGAGCTAATTGGTAGTAACATTGCCCAGTGTATGTCTGGGTCATGAAGATCAGAAAATCATTGGTCGGAGCTTCATTTTGTGCTTCGCTGTTGATTCTCCATTGTACAGCTCTGTTAGGCACTGTATCAGTGTAGAAACTGAGTTGGGCTAGTTTGTGATATCCTTGAATAATCTGACCCAATCCTGTCACCATCTGCTATCTATGCCTGGGAACATCCCAGCTGATGTCACCTGATTTCACTTGTAGCTGTCTGCTCTAGTTTAGGAGCTTGGAGACATATTTGATAAATACGATTGCTGTGCTGCCTGAGGTGTCACATTGTCATAGAGCTGGGATAATGTTTTTATTTGCTGTTTGGTCACATGCTATCTCTAACCATGGTTAAGCCATTAGAGTCTTTGAATGGTACGTTTAATACCTGCATAGATGTCAGTCGATCAGGCTGATCTCCAGGCAGGAATTCTGATCTTCCAAACCAAAAAAGAGTGTGGGGAATATACTTCTGGGTCTCCTTGTTTGAAACCTCTTTCCAGCTCCCCTGATCATCAGAAAGCACACCAATAAACATTAAGGCCGTAGAATGACATAGCTTAGAAGGAGCGCATTTGACCCTCAGGCCTGTACGCTTTGGTAGACAATTAATCCTACTCCCACACCATTTAAACTGCAGTCTCTGCCATCTAGAAAGACAAGGGCAGCAGATGCATGGGATCATCACAACCTCCAGGTTCCCCGCCAAGCCACACACCAGTCAGACCTGGAACGATACCGCTGTTCTTTCACTGTTGCGAGGTCAATATTCTTGGGGAGCTCCCTTCCTATAACAGCACCGTAGAAGCTCTTAATGCATATGGACTGTAGCAGTTTAAGAAGACGGCCAACTTCTCCAAGACAGTTAGAGATGGGCAATAAAATGCTTGTCCAGCGAGCAGTGCCCATAACCCATGAATGAATTGAAAAAGAGCCCTCTAAAATCTTTTCGTCAAAATATTTATGGAATTAACTTTTAATTCAATTATAATTGATTCTACTTCTGCCCTTCAAGATGGCACGTTCTAATTTACTCGCCTTATTATTTGTATGCAGTTTTGCGGAATTATAAGTTTTGCCCTTTACACTAAATCATGAATACATATCAAAAAGAGCAATAGCTTTTATACCAGCCCCAGAAGAACACACTTCATCATTATCCTCTACTTTCCTTACCTTCATTTTTTTTTCTCCAGGCTGCCACTAACCCTTTAATCCCATAGGCTTCAATTTTGCAAACAAGTCTGCTCTCTGACACTTCGTCAAACACTTAATAAAAGTTCATGTGCCACAACATCAAATGCATCAAGCTTCTCTGTTCAAGGAATTCAAACATATCATTCAAGTGTGATTTTTTTTCCAATAAATCCATGCTGATTTTAATTTATTTGCCCATTCATTTCCAAATGTCAGTTTGTTTTGTTTTGGATTATTGCGTCCACCATCATCTTTAGCCTGCCTGGCCTTGTAAATATTAAATTTTTTTCAAGATATAAATGTCAGTTCAAACCTCATCAGTTGCTTTTGTTCGAAAAGTAAAATTCTAAAAATGCGCAATGGGTCTGTTACCATTTGAAAGAGAAACATAATAATCTTTTAACTGTGAACTGACTAAATCCTGCCGTTCTGTTCATTGATTTTCTTTTATCTTTGCTTTAAACAGCGGGCAATAGATTCTTTCAATGCTTTCAACAGTTCGAAGTTCATATTCATGCTGAGTACCAGAGCTGGAGGCCTTGGTATCAACCTTGCAACAGCAGATGTTGTTATTTTGTATGATTCAGATTGGAATCCGCAAGTGGATTTGCAAGCCATGGTATGTAGTGGTGCACCTTCCTGAAAAGTTTGGATTGCTTTTATTGGGCCTTTCAGCTTACCCACTTGCTGCTTGTTTCCTTCAGCAGACACCTGGTGGTTGTTAACTTGGACTTCTCTCAAGTTATATTCTGCCGTATCCATGGACAACGCTGTTTGGCAAACTGTGTTGAAGGTTTAACTTTGGAAATATTAGCAACTTACTGCAAATGCCCTCAGTTTTAAAACTGCACTCAAAACTGTCCTACATTGCTGCCTCTTGAAATTCTCCAAAAACGAGAATGAATGGACAGCTTTTTCAAAACAACGATAAACTTTCCAATGTCTTCACTAGGTAACTGATTCCTTGTCCCAGACGAATAGTTTTCTGCGGTGTCCAATGGCCTGAGCTTGTGGTGTTGCTCAAGTTCACACACAATGTCTGACAGCACTGTCTTTTGGTTTAGGAAAGGTGTGCAAAAGCTGGAGTGTTCCAAACACTTCTGGATCTGCTCTGGTCCAAAGTATTGTCGTTTTCCTTTCCCTTATAGCAGAGAGATAGCAGGACTATCCAGGATAGCAGTGAAAAATATCTCGAGCCTCATCAAACATGTAGCAAAAGATTTTCAATGACACGTGTACTGCCCCAGTCTCCCAAGAAGACCTGTTGAAGCAACGACCTTTGAAGGCAAGTCCAGCCATGTGTATTTATCATTGAACAAAATCCTCATAATTCCTCCACTGAGTTGCTGGAAGTTTATCCAAACCAAATTTGTTCAACTAGGAGCATCCACAATCCCATCCTCATCATCAAATGTCACATCTTTGCAGGTAATTAGAATAGTTAGGTGGTTACTTTTCACTGGCACAGACTCAGTGGGCTGAAGGGCCTTTTTCTGTGCTGTAGAGCTCAATGACTCTATAACTTACGGTGAAAGAACGGATAATATTTTGAGAATTGACTCAAACTAAGCCTTTTTTACCTTTTGTATACATATATACAAAATGACCACAAGAGGGTGCAAACACACAAGTAAAAGCTGATCTGTCAGCATCCAAAAGGAGAGCAATTGAGTTAATAATTCTGTAGGAAACCCTCGGTCAGAAATGTTATTGAAAGTGTAACTTCTTTAAAAACTCTATTTTCAGTAGAATAGCCTACTGGGATTCTGCAAAGTTTGCTGAACTGTCAGTAGCAATTCCTTTTCCCTGCCTTTATTACACAGAGGATTCTGTTCTTTCATGGTATGAACTATATGATCAATTAGGCAAAGAGTAATTTTTATGTTCTCTTACCCAAGTAGTTAAAACTGTAGAAAATTTAGGATCATTAATGAAATTTAATTATTCTATAATTCATCAAACCAAAGGAGATTGGTAATTGCAAAAGAAATTTGAGGTTTTCAGGAGCAGAGTTTCATTATTTATGTACACAGTTGCCCTGTTTCTGTTGTAAGGTTGAAATGTTTCCTTCCTTTCCTTATGTCTTTTCTCCATTTCTAAAGGGGTTGATGGCTTACTCAAGATATGGTGCATCAGATATTAGTCTCCTCCAGCACACTCCTGTGTGTATAGATGGTATTGACAGTCAAGTCTGTTGTTTATGATATTACATAAACTGAGCCTCATCATACCCTCAACTGATATTCAAAGGTACACTATCTGCAACCAAGTCATTTCATCAGAGTAAAGAGGGTTAATTTTAATCCTTAGTATTTGAACCTGTTTGCACTATCTTTGGTGTCGCTCAGGCTAATAATACTGCTAGGATTTAAACCTTTAACCTGCTCTTTACAAATGACACTCATTACTCTTATTAGTGCCTATTAAGAATTCCTTTCCTAATAGCACTAGGTATCCCTAAACTGCAAGGACTATAGTGGTTCAGCAAGATATTACCACCTTCTCAAGGGCAATTAGGGATGGGCAATGAATGCTGGCCTGCATCCAATGAATGAATAAAAAAATCTTTAGTAAAGTGTACAGTTTTTTTTATTCTGCGCATATGACATTTAAAATATAATTGTGATGCTCTTTCACAAATAGGACCGTGCACATCGTATTGGCCAAAAGAAAACAGTTCGTGTATTTCGGCTGATCACAGACAACACCGTGGAAGAGAGGATTGTGGAAAGGGCGGAGATGAAGCTGCGACTTGATTCCATTGTTATTCAACAAGGTATGAATACATCGCTGACCAGGGATATATAATTAGGCCAGCCAACATACTCAATCTGTTGGATTCCCAAGTGTGGCAAAGCATTCTTGCGTACTTAGAAACATGGGGATGGCTTTTCATCGTGGAGTGAGGAAAGTTGAATCAGAAAACCTGTCTCCTTTAAAAATATCCCCGCCTGCTAAGTTGTCATTCCAAGGGGTGAGGGCACTGTAGATTATGGTCTGCTGCCTCCTTTGGCTGGCTTCACTTGGCAGTGGAGATAGCGGATGGTGGGGTTGGCAGGTTGGAATGCCCTTCCCTGTTTACTGGGACATTGGTCCAGTTTTAGAATGAAATACCAGGTCCCCAAACCATCACTCCTCATCCCAATGCACATACCTTCATGCCCCCAATGCTCCCCATGTCCCTATACCCTCCGTACTCCCTTACATGCCCATGTCACCCCATACCCTCCCTGCTCTCATACTTCCCTGCTCCCTTTATTTTCCCATGCCACCTATTTATCCTCCTTAGCCATTCACCCATTATCTACTGTGGGCATACCTTAAAAATCATATCTTTGAAATGGAGATTAAAAGAACAAAACTTCTTTTTCAGACACTTGAAAAGAATTCTCATTCACAAAATTCATTTAAAAACTTAAATCTCCTAAAGTGGTCAATCTCTTGTAACCACATTTAGACAGATAATCCTTTCATAATATTTTAAAATTGCCAATCAAATTGTAATCTCAGCCCCGTGATGAGCATCTGAAATTCAGCCAAGCATTCACAGTAGGTTCAGCTTTCAAAACAAACCCTGGGAAGTGCTCACCATGGACTCTGTCGAAACTGAAGAAACAAATAGTCTTTGTCTCCTTCGAAACCATATCAGATGCCCTGTCAATGAAAACAGTCCAGGAACAACAGATGGTGGCTTTTTTTAATCCTCTAATTGAAAGTTGCTGGAAGTTTTCAATTCAAGAGGATTTTGGGCATTTAAATCACTTCACATTATTAACTAGAGTGTTTTTTGTTTTCAGTTTTGAATGCATTTTCCCCCCATGAAGAAAAACACATAATGCTGGTCAACGTAATGCTTAATGTATCTTTGCAGGACAAAGCCCTATACTCGGTCATTGCAGCAAACACGCATCTTTCTGACAATACAACGTATAAGTATTGCAGAAAAAAAATATTGTGTGTATTGCAAAGCCTGTCACTGTAAGAATATCAGAAGCAGGTTGCTTTTTATAGTTTGCCCACCAGGACTTGGGTTCCACTGTGGGTCACACCTGTTCTGAGAGGCTATAGCTGAAGGGTTTGACTCCACTAAAATTGTGGAGGGGGAAGATGGAGTTTGAACTGCCCACCTGCCCAATGGAGCCAGTGAGAGTGTCAATGCTGAGTACAGGCTGATTCCCTTATCTTTATAACATGCCAGCAAAAAATGCTTGAAATTGGAATGGGAATCCCAGAATCGGGTGTCACCTGCCATTTATAAGCGAATCCTGATACTTTCCGATTTGGTGAAAATCTGGGCGTTTCTGTGACTTATATGAAGTGAAACAGTGATCTTCATGTTATCACTTACACAGCCTATATGCCCGTATTGTAAAATGTAGATCATAGATCATTGAAAGCGCTGTAAGAAACACCAAGGAAATTGAGGTTGGTTGGCTTGCCGAGCTGGTTTGTTGTCCAACATACGTTTCATTACCCTGCTGGGTAACATCATCAGTATCTTCATCGGAGTCTGCACTGATGATGATGTTATGATTCACTATTGATACTTGCTTTACAAAGTAACAGAAAAGAAATGGAATTCAATTTTTGTTTTGGAACAATTAGAAACCACACTTCTTAAGGCATGTTTTGCAGTCTCCTGTTCTATGGGCAAAAGTGAGGGCCATTTTATACATGAGAAGACCCCATAAAACCCAGTGAGATTGATGAATAGTTAAATTTTTTTTTGAGTGATCTTGGTTGATGAGGTATTGTTGGCCAGGTGAGTCGCAGAACTTCCTCCCAACCTTCAAATGGTGTCATAGGGTCTTTGATTGATATTAAGCAGTCAGACTAACAAGCAAGCAGCCTTTTAGCTGTGTCACTAATTCAAATCATAGAGCAGGCACTGAACACACAGACCTCCAGACTGTTTGTTAAAAGTGCTATCAGTTGGACCAAATCAACAAATGTTTAAATGATGTGAAAATCCTTTGACTTCCCTCCGTTGAGTATTTCTATACATGAGGTACCAATTCACAAACATTCGACCTTATGAACACAATCTCATACTGGGGTGTAATTTTAAAGATCCAACATGAACAATTCCTGTACTTACGAACAACTCCTTTATATTGTCTTTCATTGTGTTCCAACTTACAAACAGACTCCCGAATTACACCTGTTCACAACCTGGGAACCAGTTCTGTATTAGTCATGGAATTAGCATAGTAAACACACCCAGATTTTGAACTTCAAACTTTCAGTGGATAATACCATAAGTATGGTCACTGTGGGAGATGGAAATTATCAGCAAGATCAGGGCTGGGGAACGAGGATGCAAAGAAGACGTGCCTTACAGTGAAAAGAGAGTTCTTAAGCTTTAACGTTCTTGTTTCAGATCTTAGCTGACCAAGTCATTGTGTGCTGTATTGAGATTTTCATGAGAGAATAGTACATGCCATAACTGCTATTTTTCAAATTCCCCCAACTTTTTCTTTTGTTTTCACTTTTTTTTCTTTTGTTATGTGACTCTGGGAAATTACTTTTCATTAGGACACACACTTTTGGCATCATGCAATCCCAATTAAAATTTAATGCAAAACACTTCCTCTTCTGCAGTGTATTGCATTGCCAGTTATAGATCAGCACCCTCATTACCAGTACCTCACACTAGCTATTCCTGGCTGCTGATTGAGCTAGCAAACTGCTGCTTGATTGGATTGTTTCTGTGCTGTTGGCAGATAACTAGGGATAGGGATGCTACTTCCTGAATCATATTTGAACACAAATTCACCCAGTTCTCTCTCGTTTTCTCTCTCTCTGTCACACACTCCGCACCCCTCTTTCGCCATCACCCCCACTCCTCCCAACACAGTACACGCATACACATACACACACTCCTGACTCACAAGATAATTAATATTTGAATCTAGTTGTATACTTGTACAAGGACTGCATGAATAGAATTTGCTGCATTTATTCAGTCACAACTAGCACTTGCATCATATAACATCCACCTGTAATTCCATTACTTTTGACAGACTTGATATAATTGTACATGTGACATTTGGCACCATAATACCAATTTTCACAGCCACCCTAGTCAATTTTATTCGACATCTGTCTTTATTACAGTAGAACCTGACTACACTTAACTGCACCACATCATCTTTCTGTAAATTGGCAGCTAACATACAAGTGAATTCAAAGGTCGTCTGTAGGCATTTGAAGAGTAAAAAGGGTTGTCAGGAGCAGTGGTGCTGAAACAGGAACTAAATGAAGATGTATTAGTGGAGGTAATGGCTGAAGTTTTACTAAGTATTTTGCACCAGCAAGGAAAAGGACTGTGCCAGTGGAAACAAGGTGGTTTCTGGGATACCGGATGTGACAAAAACAAGGAGTTAGTATGGGAAAACTGGCTGTAATTAAAATGGATAAGTCACTTTGTTCTCTCGGGAGGCATCCTTTGTTGCTGGGGAGAGAAAGAATTGAAGTTGAGGAGATGTCAGTCGTAGAATTCTCTTCCTCACAACACTGTGAATGGATCTACAGTCCAACAACTGTATTGGTTCAAGAAGGCAGCTCTCCACCACCTTAAGGGCACTTAGGAATGGGCAATAAATGCATATTTAGCCAGTGAAGGCCACATCTCATAAATACATTGTTTAAAACCTTCCAATTGTACTTAGTTACAGGGTGACTCTAGATGTCAAGAGAACTGTAAATGTTATACCTTGTTCAATAAAGGGGAGAAACTAATAACCCTAACATTTAAGGGCTGGTTAAGTTAAAGTCAACTGTGGGAAAGCTTTCAGAATCAATAATTCGGGAGAAAATGAAGAGTCCTATGGACAAGCATGAATGTATAAAGTGGTGGTGGGGGGGGCCAGCACTGATCTGTTAAGGGTAACTTGTGTATGATTAACGTGATTGAGGTTTAATGGACAGGGTGGGTAGGGGCAGTGCTGTTGCTGTTGTGTATTTGGACATTGAAAGGGTATTTGATAAAGTCCTGCAAATCAAACTCGTTAGTCAAAGTGAAAACATGCATCAAGAGCTTAGATATAAAACTGGCTAACAAATAGAAAACAAGTGTAGTGAATAAGCTGGGTTTTTTTCTGGTGGAAGGTGTCATGGTGTTTCCTCATGTTTAGTACAATAGAATCATCACTGTTTTGATGTACATTACTTTGACTTGGTGCAGTGCATAAATTTTGAGATTTGCAGATATATAAAATTTGGCAGTCACTAAACAGATGACAAGAGGTTTCAAGAGGACATAAATAAACTGGTGAAAAGGGTGTGCACATTGCAATTGAAATTTAATGTGAATACTATATTCTGATGGGATGAATGGGAAGAGAGACTGTGAATTAAATGGTAACATTTTAAAGAGGCTGCGTGGGAGTGTTCGTGTGTAAATATTTGAAGGTAGGTGGACAGGTTAACAAGTGAGTTTTCCCAGGCTTTATAAATGGAGGCATAGAGTACAAAAGCTAGAAGTTTATGCTAATTGAAATGTTAGTCTGGCCTAATTTGGAGAATTGTGCCCAATCCTGAGAACCTGAAGAATTCAAATGCTATGGAGACAATATAGAATAACTTAACCAGAATTTTTAAAAAAAAAATTAATTCATGGGATATGAATATCAATTGGCCTTTTATTGCCCAGAGGGCCTGGAGTCACATATAGGTCAGACCAGGTAAGAATGGCAGATTTCCTTTTCTAAAGGACATTAGTGAATCTGATGGGTTTTTCCTGACAATTGACAAAGGTTTTGTGGTCATCATTAGACTTTTCTTGGATTCAAATTCCACCACCTGCCATGACTGGTTTTGAACCATTACTTTACCTGGGTCTCTGGATTAACAGCATGGTGAAAATACCACCAGACCTTTGCCTCCCCTAGAATATTCACAGGGAAAAAAGTATTGCTCCTATTTGATTGGAGAAACTGATGTGCTTCATCTTAGAGCAGAGAAAGCTAAGAGGAGATTTGATAGACATCCTTAAAATCAAGAAGGATTTAGATATATGACATAAGGAGAATCTTTTTAACAGCTAAGGGACCTACTACCAAATGGCAAAGATTAGCAAACTAACCAGAAGTGACATGAAGTAACCTTATTAACACATCAGATGGTTGAGATTTGGAGTGCAATGCCTGATAGAGTGATGGAAATAGTTTCAATAGTAAGTCTTAAAAGGAATTACATAAGTACTTGAAGGAGAAACAAATTGCAGGGCTATTGGAAGTAAATAAGAGTGAGACTCATTGGATTGCTCTTCGAAAAACACTGAAACAGGCTGAATGGCCTCCTGCAGTTCTATGATTGTATGTGCAACATAATCACTTTATACAACATACAAGCTAACTTCCTGATGATCTAGAGCTGAATAATACTTTGTTTGGTGTGTACCAATCCATGCAAACAAAAGTATCCATTACAACTCACAGCCTGTGTTTAGTTAGTTGTTCTTAGCTTTAATAGCCATTAGGATGACACAGTTGGTCTTTCTCATTTCCACATTTTCTGCCAGCTGGACACGATAAGCTACAGAAGGGGGATACTTCCAGAATTCTCACCATGAATGCTATCTGTTGAATCCTGCATCATACTGTACACAACATATGAGAACTGGCCAAAAACCAGATTAGATGCAACTTGGAGTACTGTGAGCAGACCTGGGCTCTACACCTTAGGCAGGATATATTGGCCTTGGAGGGACAATGCAACATAAACAATATCTGGACTTCAGCATTAAAAGTTATGAGGAGAGATTACACAAATTAGGCTAATTTTCTCTGGAATTTAGAGGGTTAAGGTGTGATATGATTGAAGTTTTAAGATATTAACAGGAATAGACAGGGTAGATAAAGATATTTGGGGATTCAGGAACTATTGGGCATAATCTGAGAATTAGGCCTAGACCATTGAGCAGAGATGTTAGGAAGCACTTCTACACACAGGATGGTTGATGTTTGGAACTATCTTCTACAAACAGCGGTGGATGCTGTGTCAGTTGCTAGTTTTAAATCTGAGGTACTTTTTTGTTAAGCAAAAGCTATTAAGGGAAATGGGCCAAAGGCAAGTAGGTATATGGAGATAGGCCTCAGATCAGCCATGTTCTCCTTGAATGGTGGAACTGGCTAGGAACCTGAATGACCTACTCCTGTTCCTATACAACTGCATCCATCCTGGAAGACGATGCAGGTGAAGTCAGCAGGTACTCATATGTGGTGAATGGCTGCTTGGGGGAGGAATTAGAGTGGAACTGCTGCACTTGTATCCATAGCATACATTGCTCAGTCAGTGAGGATAAGTCTGGCAATGAGAGGATGAAGGGAAAGTGAACAAACTCGCACTTGGTTTCTCTGGTCTTGGTTATGTGATGAGTGAGTTAGCAGAGATATTCACTTGGTTGTTATTATCACAATGAACTAGTCGATACCAGTATTACAGAAGTATAGAATCCCTACAAGTATGGGAGCAGGCCATTTGGCCATTAAGTCCACACAAACTCTCTGAAGAATATCCCACGCAGACACCCTCCCCTCACCCCCATCCCCAATCCCTGTAACCCTCCATTTCCTACAGCTAACCCAGCTAGCCTGCACATCCCTGGACACTATGGACTATTTAGCATGGCCAGTCCACCTAACCTGCACATCTTTTGACTATGGGAGGAAATTGGAACATGCAGACATGAGGAGAATGTGCAAACTCCACACAGATAGTCGACCGAGGGTGGAATCGAACTGGGTGTCTGGTGCTGTGCTAACCACTGTTGTTACCTGGCAGTCTCCTTCTTGATTTGCTTTTATTCTTCACTTATTTTGGTTACTACTGACTTAATGGAGTAAGTTTTTTTTTAGAAGTCCAATCTGTTTCAAAAGTACACCTGGACATTTGGCATTTCTTTATTTTATTAGGTAGGCTCATTGACCAACAGACCAACAAACTAGGCAAAGATGAAATGCTACAGATGATTCGCCATGGTGCAACCCATGTTTTTGCTACCAAAGACAGTGAGCTAACAGATGAGGACATTGACACTATATTGGAGAGAGGAGAAAAGAAGGTACAATTATCAAATATTTAATGAGTCCATGTCTTCCTGCTCTTAACAGTTAATTATACAATATGTCGTTCTCTGTACTTTCTTTGTGATGTGAATGTTGTGATTATAATGAGAGAAATATTAATGCTTGGAAATTCAGTATTCTCCATTATTTTAAGTAGTGCAGGTTGAACCATGCTGCTGGCCATTGACAATGTTGACATGTTACCTGCCTGTTGGTGGAGGGTATTTCATCTGAGCCTGATGCTGTACACACATACTTCCAGCAAGAGTTGCTGGCTAGTGATTCAGGCACAAATCTTCATTATGGTTTTTCTCCTTACGAATTAAGGTGTTCTGAAGTTAATTGAAGTCCCTTGCTGTCAGCCCAGTTAACAATGGCCAGGCATCAATCTTGAGCCTTTCTTGGTCTGTGTGAATAATCTGTCTACTGTTTAACAGGTCAGGCTGTCAGGGGAGTCACATTCAGATTTTAGACGTTGTGAATTTTCTGTGCCTCTCTCCCTGACTTGATTGTTAATACTAAGCATTATATGTGCGAACTAAATCTCAGAAGCACTTCTTCGCGTGTTTAATTTCTACTTTTTAATGCTATTGTATTTCACTTGGAACCTGCCTTTATTAATGGTCTTAGGGTGCAGCCTGAAAATGTAATTAAAGAAAATTATTTTCTCCATTATAGACAGCTGAACTGAAAGAACGTTTGCAAAACCTTGGTGAGAGTTCTCTTCGATCGTTTACAATGGAAACAGAAAGTTTATATAGTTTTGAAGGTGAAGATTACAGAGGGAAACAGAAGGTAGGACTGCGTTGGTTACTTTGAGTTTAGTACTACTATTGAATCTCTTTTGAATATGTAACTTTTTTTAAAAATGAGCTTTAAATTCCTTCAGCATATCGGTACTGCAGGATAAAACTACTACCATTTCAGGTGACCATTGTTGGAATTTAGCATTCTAGGCAAAGTGTATTTAAACCTAACTACTGTTTCGTACTAACTCGCAGTGACAACTTTGTTGCTGTGTCACATTTGTATATTTCTGCCTAGCAGCTCCGGCTTTCTGTGTATGGCAAAAATTTTAGTGGGAGGCTATCCTGCATATTTAAACACCCTGACCCAAGAAGATGAATTAGAGTCATGACAGGATCAGGAGATTTGACAGAAGATCCCACTGAAAGCACCGAAGGAAATAGTCAGTCTTGTCGCGCCTGTAGGGAGAAAGTACAGAATATGATGGAGGATGACATGAAAATCATACGGAAATGAAAATTGCTGCCTTTAAGAGGTGGAGGCTGTTGCAAAGTGAATTTCCTGCAATCCCCTCCCAAAACAGGTGGGATGACAATGAATGGCTCGGGTAATGCTGACCACATGCTGGAATTGTTTTAACAAAATCCCATCATCAACTGAAGGTGCTTCCTGGGACCATGTGACCAGGTGTATGAAAAGCATAGCTCACCCTCTGCGTACTAGTTTCCCAGTAGATTTGGGGCCACCTTATCCTCAAATATAACCTCCCTCTAGTGGTACAAACAATGTGTGTCACCCTTCATTTATTACACATCTTCCTTTCTAGACAGTTTCCTCAAAGCATTGTTTTCAAAAGGTTAGTTAGATTTTTACACAGATATTTTCACATGATGTGAATGTTGACCATTTTACAGCTGGTGGAGTTATCCCTTGTTGCAAAATATGTCAGATCATTTTTTATATTTGCTGAAGTACTGGCTTTGAAAATCTCTGTCTAAGCTGAGCCTTGGCTCTCATGACTAGAACTATCCGTTGTCCAACATGTTCTCTCATAAGTCAAAATTTGCTGATAGACTCTTCCTGAAGCCTGTCCATTCCAACTGTTCAGATAATTTGTGCTGGAAATTGTAGCAGGAGCGATAGTAAAATCAAAAGTCAGAGTTCCACAGAAATAGAGACTGGGCAAATTCATGATGTGTAATTTGTACTGAATTAGGAAATACAGACTATATGGATTAACTGCTTCCACTGTTAAAGTGGTGTGCCCTTTTATTTTCTGCTCATCAATCCTTATTCCATTCATGGAATCCTACAATTGTTGGTGAAAGTTGAGCAATTAAAAGATTTAGCTTCATAATGTTGTCTTTTGAATATACATGTAATAATAATTTATAAACAAACTGAGTAGAACAAGTCTTGTTTGTCTCACACCTTAACCAAAAGTTGAAGCACCATTGGCCTCAGTAACGACTCATATGTTCAGTTAGTAAACAAAATTTAATTGATGTTAAATAAACCAAAATCATCTACGTTCCATTGGTAGTAGATGATAACGGTCACGAATCAGAAAGCAGTAGAGAGCCAAGGAATCGAGCTGTTAGTTTGTATTTCAAAGCTATTATTCATTAGCAAGCAGTTAACCTGTCCAACTGCTCATTCAAACATGCAAACAATTACATTTCTAACATACTAAGTATATGCAAAAGTATATACTTCAAAGGATCACTAAACTTTAAACATAACATCAAGACTGTTTTTTGTCCTTCTAACAGCACTATAATGCACTGCAACAAATTGAGCTCCAAATATAATTTTCCTCTAGATACTTCGCTATTTCTGTTAAAGTGATACAATTGGACAGGACAAACAAAGCAAGGGAATACGTACTGAACGTAGGACCCTGGGAAACATTGAGGATCAGGGGGACCTTGGTGTGCACTGTCCCTTAATGTAGGAGGACAAATAATGAAATAGTTAAGAAGGAATATGGAATACTTGCCTTTATTAGCTGAGGCATCGAGTTTAAGAGCAGGGAGGTTATGCTGGAACTGTATAAAAGTTGGTTAGGCCACAGCCAGAGCAGTGTGCAGTTCTGGAATCCACATTACAGGAGGGATGTGATTGTACTGAAGAGGATGCAGAGGAGATTTACCACGGTGTTGTCTAAGTTGGAGAGTTTGAGTTATGAGGAGGGATGGGATAGACTGAGCTGGTTTTCCTTAGAACAGAGGAGACTGAGGGGAGACATGATTGAAATGTGTAAAATTATGAAGGGTATAGATAGAGTAGACAGAAAGAAGTGTTCTGCTTAGTGGATGGATCATTGACCAGGGAGTGTAGATTTAAGGTAAGGGGGAGGAGGTTTAGAGGAGATGTGAGGAATTTTTTTTTCACCCAGAAGATGGTAGGAATCTGGAACTTACTGTCTGTAAGTGTTGTAGAAGCAGAAACCCTCTAATTATTTAAGAAGTATTTAGATGTGCACCTGTGATGCCAAGGCATACAACGCTATAGACATGGTGCTGGAAAATGGGATTAGAATAGTTAGGTGATAAAACAGTGTGGAGTTGGAGGAACACAGTAGGCCAGGCAGCATCAGAGGATCAGGAAAGCTGACGTTGCGAGTTGGGACACTTCTTCACCCTCTGAAGAAGGGTCCCGACTGGAAACGTCAGCTTTCCTGTTCCTCTGATGCTGCCTGGCGTGCTGTGTTCCAGCAGCTCCACACTGTTTTATCTCAGACTCCAGCATTGGCAGTTCTTACTATCTCATAGAATAGTTAGGTGGTTGTTTTAGACTGGTGTAGACTCAATGGGCTGACGGACATTTTTCTGTACTGTAGATCTCTATGACTCTGTGATATGCTTAGGCATAGCAATTAATTATGAAGGCCAATGGAATGTCAGTCTTTATTGCAAAGGAATTAGAGCATAAAAGTAGGGAGGTCTTCCTACAGCTGTACATAATATCAGTATGACCCCATCTAGAATATAATTTACAGTTTTGTTTTCTTTTTCCTTACAATTTCCTTTCTAGGAAAGGATATACCTGTGTTAGAAGCGGTTCAGAGAAGTTTCGCTCGACTGGTTCCTGGGATGAAGGGATTTTCTGATGAGATAATCTTGAGCTAGTTGGGCCCGTACTCATTGAAGTTTAGAAAAATGAGAGGTGATCTTGTTGAAACATATAACGTTCTGAGGTGGATTTACACAGTGGATGCTGAAAGAATGTTTCCTTTTGTGGAGAACTGTAGACCTGAGGGGCATAGTTTCAAAATATGGGTTAGATTTAGGGAGATGAGGAGGAATTCCTACTACGCAAGTTTAAAGCATTGATCTACCTGCAATCTTTGTAATAGTAGATTGCTATAAATACACTTAAGTAATATTCACCTCAGTGCTATTAATGAAGGTGGATTTCAACTGAAACTTGTCTGTTTTCACATAGATCCAGTTGTACCGAGGATTGGGTACCCTTACGAGTGTCCCATAAGCCTTTCCAAAAATAACCAAGGGAAATTTTGGAGAAGAATTTTCCTGCAGGCTTCAGAAAACTATAGCTCATTGCCAACTTGCATTCTCCACACATTTGCAGCCTCAATGGATTTGCAGTCCCCCACAGGCCAGACTGGTTAGCTGGCTGCAAACAGAAATAAGATTATCTTTGACCCTTCAAAACTGTAGGTTGCAGGGGATCAACCACCAGTGAATTGATGCTGTTTTGGTCTGAAATTAAAAGCTACTCCTGTGATCTTGCCACACAGCAAAAGAAACAACAAAGTTGCGTGCAAAATCTGTAACATGTTGCGTTATACATGACAGTGTATAACTCAACCTGGTGTGTGAGATGACTCCTTTTCTTATCATCAGTCTCATGCTTTTGCATATACTCAGCAAGAAGGTCTTTTCCAGCTAAGAAAGTCGATACTTCTATTCGTAGTTGGCCTCAAATTCTTCATCATACACACTGTGTATTTTATTTTCCTCAGTGCATGAGATCAAGCAGATTTTGATAAAGGCTACGTTGCAAAAAAGATGCATGGGGGCTAAAGACCATGCCATACAGAGCAGATTGCAAACGACAATCATAAATGTGTCTTCCAACAAATAGAATGAATTACAAAGTTGCTTTCAAGGTGAGAATCATAATGTTTGTTAATTCAGCAAATAATGGTGGTTCATCGAGGGAATTCAGTGTGGCAAAAAACTGGTGCAAGAAGGGAGGAAGAAGGAATCACCTTGAAGAAGATGTGCCAACAGATGAGGCAGCAGCAACTGCCTGGTCTTGAGAAGTGGTTATCAGAACAAGTCCTTGGAATTTGTTGGAACGATTACACTGGGCTGAATCTTCTGTTTCTTTTTGTGCCAGCTGGGTCGGGTTTTTTTTGGAGGGATACTTCCAATGAGATCTCTCTCCATATCTTACCAAATGTGCTCCACGTCTTACCAAATGTGCCTTGTTAAATACCTACCCCAACCCTATGGGTGCCCTCACATCATACCATATTTCCATCATCACCACCATTCCCATTAACAAGGTGTTTAACGAGTCACTTGGTAATTCGCTGTTGCCTAGCGAGGAACTTGTCACGCTGCTTGTCAGAAGCATAAAAGATGGAGTCAGATATTCCTGACATTAAAATGAGCCTTCGGTAGACTTCTTGTCGGATTCTCACATAAAGCTTGTCATAGCCTCTGTTGCTGAGACCCCTATAAGATTCTAGCCCTGTATTACCAGTGAGATCAAGAGGTGCCCATCAATAAATAACACCAACATAACAGCTATACCTGGGGCTTTATCAGCCAAAATTTTACCTCCACAAGCCATTGTTCAACCATCTTATTCAAACGGAATGGAATAGGTGGATGATTGACAGGGAAATACCTTCACATAAGAAGTGCACAGCTCGCCTGATGTTTTGTGTGGTTTCATCATTCAATTGTGAGATGCTGTTAATGCAAAGTGGGTCATCTGGAAAGGAAGATGTTTAATTGTGTAGGGTTAATTCTGAAAGTGAAAGTACCTGATCTAGAATAGGATCCTTACAATGATGCCACAACCAGTCTGACTGAGAATAATGTCAATGATTTATATGTCTTCAGCATTCGATGCAATAATTTCAATGGTTGTGTAAGTCATTTTGGTTCAGGTTATATTTGTACAGTAATTGCATTCAATAAACCATGCCACATTCAAAGAATATGTGGCCAAGCTTTCATTTACATTTTGCAAGGGTGACCACCTACACCCACAACAGTGGCTCACGTTTTATGCTCAGTGTGTAAGGCAGCCACCATTTTTGGACACTTCCAAGATTGACTTATGCGCTGTGATCTACAGCATAGATACTAACCTAATGTATCAAATTTAATGATTTTGTTGCCAGTTTTAAATGCAGAGCGTTAATAAAAATGTTCTGTTTGTTTTTTCTTTCAAATGAACAGATTGGTTTAACAGAGTGGATTGAACCTCCCAAACGAGAGCGGAAAGCCAATTATGCAGTAGATGCATATTTCCGAGAAGCTTTACGCGTCAGTGAGCCGAGAGCACCAAAGGTAAAGGGGTGAAGAAATCTATATGTTTGAATTTCAAATGACTTGAGCCTAATGGTATTTAAGGTTATGGTTAGTAGTTTGTGACGGTTAGAACTACCAAATTATCCAAAGGCACAGGAACAAAATAAAGATTTAGTCATGTGATAGTACACTTCCTGGGTACCTTAGCTGCTTTGATTTCCTTGGAGAATGCTCGTCTGTAATAGGTTGCTGAGGATGGTGCAGAGAGAAGAGTCTGCCTTATCTGTATCAAAATTGTAGGTCAGATTTATGAAGAATGGGCTTTGTGATTTTGCTGCATCATGCTCACAGGGTAAATTTCCTCTCCTGTTCTACCTGATTATTTGAATTACCTCTCAGAACTTCAGAAGCAACATTTTCCTGACAGAAAATGAACAGGTTGACCGATTAATATCAGATGTGTTTGATCTTGGGGTAAAATATTACTCACAGGAGGGTTGTTCAGTTACTACAGTCTTGGCCTTTATGCTTTCTCGTCAAAACTCCCTCCTCTCTTTCAAAGTCTGCTTACGTTTTTGCCTTTGATTGTGGCATTGGTCCCCCAGCTCTCTCAACTCTTTTATCTTCTTCTAAAGCATTCCCCAAAGTTCTTCTATATCATGAGCATTGAATAAATACAAGCTTTTATTTGATGAAATGTTTAAAAGCACTACACTGATGTCTGCACTGATGGAACATTAAAAGACATCTTTGGGTTTGAAACTAAATCATGGTGCAAGAATTCAGACCTGTTATTCCCCTGTCTCATCACATGAAGTTATCCTGTTTAATTTTTATTTGAACATCCTCTCAGTTCAGCATTCTGCATATCATTTTCCTGGGTTTCCAGGATTTTCACTCAATTTGAACGGCATAAATATGAAGGTACATAGAAACAACAAGCAAGAGTAGGCCATTCAGCCCCTCCAGTCTGTTTTGCCATTTATTAAAGATGTGACTGATTTAACTTCAAATCCACATTCTTGCCTAACACTGATAACCTTTTACTTCCTTGCTTAAAACAAGGATCTGTACACATCTGCATTAAAATTATTCAAACACTTTATTTTCAACATCTTTTCAGGAATAGAATTCCAAGGATACTCAACAGTTTAAAAAAAAAACACTTAATCTCTGTTTTAAATAGATGACTTCTTATTTTTAAATGGTGATCCCAAGTACTAGATTCTCCTCGAAAGAGGAAGAATCCTGTAGACATATATAACCTGTTAAGATGCTGCAGGATCTTACACGTTTCAGTCAAATTGCCTCTTACTGTTCTAAACGCCAGTGGAAAAATAGATGAGCTTGTCTAACCCTTCCCCATAAGATAACCAATATTAGTCTTGTAAACTTTCTCTGAAAGTTCTTTGGTGCATTGATAGTAATAGAAAGACAAATTGATTGAATGAATGAACTAGCTTTATTGTCACATGTACTCACCTTAGTACAGTGAAAAGTTTACAAGTCACCACTTGGGCGCCATCTTAGGTACAAAGGTACCTAGGTACAGCTTCTGGAGTCCAAATTCTTAGGAAAAAGATAAAAAAATACAAAGAAATGAGAAGTCCAGCATTGCAGACCTTCAAAAGTACAAAATCATAGTCATGAATTGGAAAATAAAGAAATAAAAGTTTAGAGTAATAGTTCTTCCACAATAGTATAATAAAAGAAGAAACTAAAAAAAATTAAGACAAGTCCAGTTGTGCGTGACACAGTAGGTGACTGTTCAGCTATTGACCATTTTACCCCATTTAACAAAAGATTAGAGATCATCCCCAAAATTCCCTTTGATCATCAGTCCCAATTCCAACGCAGTCATTATTGCGGGAATTTTCCCATTTTAGTGAATGCATTTTGTCAAGTTTCCTGGCATCCAGTACACCACAGCTCAGAGCAACTTTTCTCATGCAATCTTTTGCTCTTCACCTTATCAATTATTGTAACCAGGTTTCCGGGTACCTTTCTGGGGAACCGTGGGGCAGGAAGGAGGTGCACGTTCTTGTCGCTGTTGTTGATTTCTGGCGTGCACATCATTGGTGCCATATTTAAAGCTTAGCTGCACTTCAGACACTGCTGACCAGGGACTACCCCTCACTCTGTGGTGGTCGACTGTTATCACCAAGAGCATGGCCCAGAGGAAAGGAAAGCTTGCTCCTCAGTTTAGAGACAGAGACCTGGAGATCATGGTGGAGAGGAGGTCTGTCCTTTTTTCCTGTGATCTACCACAGGAGACTGCATCACCAGAGCAGTTCAGTAAATGAACAGGGTCACCCGAAGAGCATGAAGAAGTCTGATGATTACCTGTTCTGTCCGAGGCAATGTACCATCATAGCCTGTCTGTTATCTCACCCCTAACTCAGAGACCACCACTCATCAGCCGTGCACTAAGGCTTATGGACTGCAACGCTTAGTGTGGTAAGCTACATTCAACAGTTCTCATCCACCTCATCCTCCCAAACTGCAAACCTTCCTACCCTTTTGTGTTTCCTGGTCACTCATTCTTCTGCTTGTGCTTAACCACGACTGACCCTTCCATCTTAGTCGAACCCCTTCTATAGCCTCAGTGCAGGAGACATTGCCTCTCTCTAATCTGTACTGATATCTTCACAGCCACTCATAACTTTCAGACTGGTTATATTTGAACTGCAGGACTGACCATGGCCAGATTGCCAGACTGTAATAGAACCAAGCACCTGACTGACCGTGGCCAACCGCATGGAGTGGAACTAAACGAGTGCTTGAACTGACTGTTGTGGTACCCCCTGAGTGTCCATTGGCCTTATTCACTTCAGTTTGTTTTGCTTCTATTTGACTTTTACACATGGCCATTTGCATGAAGCACTTGTAGTGTCTTTGTAGTGTAAATTGTGACACATACTGGAGATGTGATGTTGACAGCATGGCGCCAAACAGCTCATGTCCACCCATTCGACTGTTTAGTGCTCTCCAGAATCACAAGCTGTCTGCCTCTTCTTCTACGCTTGAAGCAATGTAAACTATGCAAAGGCCGGCAGTCCGTAAATCAGCGAGTACACACCGGGAAAGCAATGTGAAATAGACAGAGGCTGGTGGCCTCAAGTTAAGTGCAAAGTGATTTCATGCTAAGAAAGCAAGCAAACAGTCATAAGGTGAGTGCTGAGTGGATGCATGTGTGTCCCTGCATTCAGACTGACCCATGTGTAAACTTGCAAACCATGGGTGTCCATGACCTGCATAGTAAAATGCTGAAGAGCTGAACTGGTGCCTGAGTCAGACCAGTGGCAGGCATGGTGATGTGGCAAGGTTGGTGGTCAGCCACTGCCAACTGTAAATGAAGAGGTAACCTCGGAGCATGCAAGGACGTGAAGAAGCAGTCAAATGGTGGCTGGGACAGGCAACTTGCAGCTGCCAGGTACCTGCTTTGATTTATGTCGGCAATTTGCACCACCTTGTTTCTTGGGAAATAGAGAGTAGACTTGGCAAAGGCATATAAATAAAGCAAGTTGGGGCTTTAATGAGACACATGTGGAACTACAATGGTCACTGTCCGATGATGAGACCTGTGCTCATACCATACCAAGAGAAGGGAAAGTTCTGCCCATTCGTTTTCTCCTTTTGAAAAAGATCTCTCCCTATCTTTGAACGCTTCAACTAGCTCTGCTTTGGGAACATTTTCAGTGGACTTAGACTTTGGAGATAATCCACTTCAAGTTTGCAGGCTCACTTTACTGTGATTCTGCTTAGCTATTTCATCGTGCTGACTGTCTTGATTACTGTAGAAGCTTCCTTAAAAATGTTTCTTCTTTTGCCACTTTCATTCCCTCCTCAGTTCTTAGACTTTATTTTTAAAATTCATACTCCAAACTGTAAAGAGTTGTTTTTTTCTCCAAACAGTATCATATGAATGTGATTTGTTCCTCAACCTGATCCTTTGTTGCTATTTAGTTGGCAGGTACAAAAGAATCTTGGCAGAGGTGTGGGTTAACACATGCTTACCTCTCCATTAGGCTTGCAAAGTGCTTTCCAGGAAAATTGCTTTAGGTTATTTTAAAAATGGATTAGCCTATTCTGATCCAGTCAAAGGTACTTAATGATTGAAATTTTGAAGTTTTAGTTGGTTGCTTTGCTGTATTTTAAAAATGTGAAGGATTATCATTGAAGATGTTTTTTTTTCTTTTCTTGGAAGTCTTTTATAAAGAGCAAAAGAAGATGATTAAAAACAACAAAAAAATGATGTACAGTTGTTGCAAACAGACAAAAGAGATGTCTTTAAATAGAGAGATTATTTGCAAACACTGAATATTTCCATTCTGATTGTAATCATTGTGTATTATAGGCACCCCGACCTCCAAAACAGCCAAGTATTCAAGATTTCCAGTTTTTTCCACCACGCCTATTTGAACTACTGGAGAAAGAAATCCTTTCCTATAGAAAAAGTATAGGCTACAAGGTAATGCACTGCCGATGTGTGGTAAGAATTAATTAGTTAACTAATTGGCTGAAACTCTTTACATTAGGGTGTAAATGATTCTGTGACTTTCTGTGAAATCCTTTACAGTGCACTGGGGCTACTGTGTTGTATTCTAGTACAATGAACATCAGTAGCATCACACAAAGTCAATCTTTTCCCATTGAAACCTCTTTACATTTGTAGAGAAAATGAAGATAATCCATCAAATATGGAGATGTAGAGTTCATGGCTTCCCAATACTACTTCTATCATTCACCATGCCTTAAAATTTGACTACATCTTTCATGTTAATGTTAGTGTGCACTTGCATTGAGTCAACAAAAACTGAGTTTGTTTGTTTTAATGCATGACTGCAAGCCTTCTGATCCTCATTGAGATTGTACTAAATAATTGAGCCTGGGTGAAGTGTTCACAGAATTGTTATCACACAAAAGTAGGCCATTCAGCACATGTCTGAGCAGTTCTCCAAATGAAAATCTCACTTAGGGTTCTCCCCATAACCTTCTCTGACAGTCCATTTGTTGTCAGTTACTTCAGACAGTGAACAGTTGAGGCACATTTTCAGTGACAAATTCTTTGTTACCTCCAAGCTGCAACTCTGGGCCCATTTGATGTTCTAGTTCCAGCATATTGTAGGTATTGATGATGGAAGTCTAATCTGTGGTTGATATTTTTGTTACACAAAGGAGCTTAATATTAATCTTAATTTATTACACTTAATCTTGACCGTTGTTTTTAAATGCAACATATTGTGTTTGGATTTACAATCTGTAATCTATTCAGTGTTTGAATCTTCAGTGAAATGTGATGTTGCAGATGCAACTATTTTCCAAACAAACAATTTTAAGAAGCAAAGGAATACATGAAATGTGGATGCAGTTTATTACAATGTTGAGATTTGGAGGTAACCTGTCTTTTGAAGTCTTTTAAAGGCAACTCTTTTCATAGGTAGACAAGCCAGTTGCATTATTCCCTTGCATTTCCTTGGATGCCACTATAAGAATATAACAGTATGGAGTAATGCATATAAGTAACTTGCAGTTCATTTGGGAATGATTCCAGGTCCCCAGGAATCCTGACTTACACAATGCAGCTCAGGTACAAAAGGAAGAACAGCGGAAAATTGACGATGCACTGCCTCTCAATCAGAAGGAAGTTGAAGAAAAAGAGAAGCTTCTTACACAGGTGTACTTCCAAGCCTGCTCCAGTTTAAACAAAAGATAATGTTGATCTACATCTTCTTCATTGTTGGAATTGCAAAATCCTTAAGAATGCATATATATGTATGATACTGTAATTGCTTACATAGCACTTGCACAAGTCTTTCAGTTCTGTTGCAGAATAGTTTCTGTCATTTGTCCAACAAAGTTGAAGATGCATTTTTTATTTGTATCTTGCATATCATTCACAAAACAACAGCAAAACACATTCCTAAGCTACCTATCAAAGAAGTAGGACCACCAAAAAACTGCTCAGCTGCCAGTAAAAACCTTATTAAGGAAGTGAACTAACTAAATGCTGTATGTAAAGCTTTTTTATTATCGCCATTTTGTTTGCACAATTGTTAATCCTATCCTGTTAACAAATGTAACACATATTGTAGGAAACACAAAAATATAAATGACCAGATATGATTTAATTTGCTGTAATATTGCCCAGTGCATGTTGAAATTGTATGCAGGAAGTTTTGACCTGAAGATCTGACCTTCGTTGGGTTTGGAATTTAGCCATCAGTTGAATGTCTGTTCCCATCAGAATCGCAGCAGCTTTTGGATGTTTCACCTGGTTGCTTAATGAACGTTGTCTTGGGAGTTTGAAAATGTTTTTGAAACAAAAAAACTTATCAATTCTAACCATCTGAGTCCTATATATAGCTTAAAAATCGATCTTGAGTGTTTCTTCAGCTAACTACCTGCCTGTGTGCCCTATCATATTGACTATTAATTAATTTTTAATAATTAAAAAGAAATCCTCTGTTTGCGTTCAAATTGTGATCTTCCATCACATGCTACAATATTATAACATACTAACTTAATTAATAGGATTAATCTACAATAATTGTGTTTTGCAATGTTTGGAATTAATTTATTTGTATTGAGGGATAATTAGAATGATCAAAAGACATTGACATTTAACTAAAACTGATGGAATTCTCAACTCTCCACATTTAATATCCCTTACTCCAAAATTACCTGTTACGTTTAATGATTACTTGTTACTTGTAGTAATGAGTTTGCAGTGTAAATGTAAGTTGCATTACTCAAATTGCCACTGGCAAATTGTTTGCTAGGGTTTCACAACTTGGAACAAGCGGGACTTCAACCAGTTTATCAAAGCCAATGAGAAGTATGGTCGAGATGATATTGATAACATTGCCCGAGAGGTTGAAGGGAAAACTCCGGAAGAGGTCATTGAATACTCTGGTAAATGTGTTTCCAGTTCTTGACATAATTAATATACTTCTTAGTTTTGGTCGTCAAACATCAATTGTAAATCTAGGTTTGACAAAAAAAATCTTGTTGTTGAAGATATTTTGTAGTTTTGCATTTTTTCCCTTACAGATTTAGGTTTTCTTCCTGTTTAAATTGAACGTACTGTTTTAATACAAAAATCTTTTCACAGTGAAATTTGAGTCACCCAGCATTTTGGCTGCCTACCGTGGGCCATAGAAAGTGGAAGATAATTAAAAATCTGTTATGATTGACTTGGGAAAGTGTGCTGATGTTCGAGGCCACCACACCCAGGATTGTCACAAAAACTAAAGTTTTAATCGAGTTACTCAAAGTCTCCACTATTTCTGTTTGATGCACTTACGTTAGCAGGAAACTCTGACCGGATCTCTGTAGATAACAAGAAACGACTATTTTTACAAAGAAATTAATTTTAACCACAGGTTTACAAAACTATGAATTATAAACATATGAGTTCTCCTGAGCTGAAATGCTAGCTCCCTTCTTAAACCATTTCACATATACATTAAGACAGATACAGAGAAATAAACAAACATGGATGTTAAGGGTGGGGGAAAAATATTGATAGCACCAGTCCACAGGATTCAGTGAGGCATCCCTTTTGCTTCCCAAGTCCCTTTGATCTCTGAGCTTCTTATTCTCACCGAGTTTCTTTACTGCAGACACAGAGCAGTTGATACTGTAATTGTTCAGTCACTGCTTAGAGGCAACTGCTTATAGCAAATGGTGAGAGACTATAGCTATCTTCCTAGTTTTGTTACCTCACTGTGGAGAGAGAAAGAGAACCATTCTCCTTTGCAGTATGGAGTTTTCTGTCTGTTTGTTCGCACATTCTCAGGGCTACCTGCCAGAAACCAGATGGTGGTTTTCCTCACCTCCCCAACTGGTCCTTATTGCACAACCAATCAGCTCTCTGTCTCTGGGCAAAGTTTGCTCTGATCACATGCCCATATTGTCATGGCATCTTAGACATCTTCCTCCATTGCTTGAACAAAGCAACAGTATAAACACAGTTCACAATGAGCTCCGATAACTTGTTTTTAAACATGCAGCAACTCCTTCCACATTCCTTGCCCTCTTCCCAGTTTAGCCCACAATCCAAAATAAAGAAAACTAAAGGAAATGTGGTCTTTACACTCACTGAATTATTTGACAAGAGATGCTTTTAATATTTGACAAACTAACAGCTGCCTTTTCGGTTGAAACTCTGGGAGATGAACGGGAAAATTGAAATAGGAGCAAGGATAGTTGAGGTTTTGTCGTGTGATCAGATATTCTTATGGTATCACAGGCTGTTTCATTCTTTACATATATTTGAATCTGTGTTTTAGCTGTTTTCTGGGAACGCTGCAATGAATTACAGGACATCGAGAAGATCATGGCCCAGATTGAGCGTGGGGAGTCAAGAATTCAAAGACGGATTAGCATAAAGAAAGCTTTAGATGCAAAGGTGATTTTTAAAAAAATTTTCTTAATACCACTAAATGACGTGCAGTATTCCCTCTAATTGTATTTTTTTGTTTGCCGTGCATTCATTTAAATGCTTGGGCAGTGAAACTTTAGGCATACTCATGTATGCATGGTAATTTAAGAGAGTTGACACATGCTCAGCCTGCACAGGACTTCTGAACTGCACAGTTCTGATGCAACATGAGTGGCATGTGTGAAGTTGACAGTATGGAACACAGAACTGTTTCATAGTTCATATGTGTTAGTACATATCTGTCTGTTAGAAGATAGTGGGATTAATATCCTTAAACTTATAATCTGGGTTGACATTCCCTGCAATGTTGATGGCGTGCTGTGCAGTCAGATGAAAAGTTAATCCAATAATGAACACTTTTAAAAGACCTATTTTGAAGATCTTAGCATTTTCTGTATCCTTACCTTTAAAATTACTAATGGATTATACTACAGGTAGTTCTGCTGTAATGCATGTTTCGTTAATGTGAATTGGCTGCAATGTGATTGATGAATAGTGAATGCTGTTTAGATAACGCAAACTTTCTAGTATAGCGATTTCCCTATAATGTGATTTTCTATAGTGCGAGGATGCACAAGAACACAACTATTGTGTTATAGGAGAACTACCTGTGTAAACTATTGTTAAAGCAGAGAGTTTAACATTCTTTTCTAGAATGTCAAGCTCTGTTTTAAAGATGATGTTGGGTGATTCACTTCACATATGCCATCTTTTAATCTGACTCCGAGTTTTACTGAGGGTGAACTTTCTGGGCTGGCACATGTTTCTAATTTGTGTCCATCTCTACCTTCATTTCAGATGGCGAGGTATAAAGCTCCTTTCCATCAACTGCGTATTCAATATGGAACTAACAAAGGAAAAAATTATACAGAAGAGGAAGATCGCTTCCTGATCTGTATGCTGCACAAGATGGGCTTTGATAAGGAAAATGTGTATGATGAACTGCGACAATGTGTGCGCAATGCCCCACAGTTTAGGTTTGATTGGTTTATCAAGTCCAGGACCGCAATGGTAAGATGCGTTAAGTTAATATGGAAATGTTCACAAGGTTTTCAAATTGCTAAAATTTGGTTTAAATGCTGCAAAGATTTGAACTCTCCATTGACAGGCACTAAAATCCCTCACAAAGATCATGTTATGTTCATTAAATGCTAGGGTGGTGCTTGTTTTGGGAGAGTTATAAATTGTACATTCAGAATAATTAAATGTGACATTATCATTCATATATAAGATCTACATGGTGCTGAGCAAATTTTAAAAAACCCTCTTAGACCCTAATGTCTATTAATTTTGTCAAGATTTATTCACAACGCACAAACAGTTACCAATTACTTGTATTTATAGAGTTTTGTTTGTATAAAAAAGTCTTCCAAGGTGCCTTTGAGAACAGTGGCTTCGGTTTGTTTTTTAGACTTGACTGTCACCTTCAAAGAAAAACATTTGCAAGTAATATATTTCATAAATTGGTTTGAAACTCAGCAGATGAAAAATCTGTGCAAAATGTATTTAGGATAGCTTTAGTTTGGCTGTTTCAGTCTTTAAGTGATGCAAGTAATTTGCTCAATTAAATTACAGTTACACTCTTTAAATCTAATAGCTGTGACAGTAAAACTTGAACATTTATCTGCTTTTGTGATTTTACTATAAAATGATGGCCATGTTCTTTAGTCCCAATCTAACAAAGTAGTTAGAAACATAGGGTGCGATTTTCCCCTTCCTGGAGGTGGCAAGAAGTGGAAGTAATTGAGTGAATTTTACCAGTAGGAAGCTAATCCCCTGCTTGCCATCTCTGCATTGAAGTGCTGGGTGAGAAGGTCCATGAGTGACATTCTTGATTCACCCACAATCACAAGGCCCTCAAGTGGTTGATTAATGATGACTCCTCATTTTTAAACTTATGACCCTTGGTTCTTGATTCCCAGTCAGGAAAAAAAAATCCCACACAGCATCTAACCTGTCCAACCCTTAAAGAATGTCATATGTTTCAATGAGATTGCCCTCACCAGTACTTTGATATCGATGGATATAGCTTTTCTTTTCTTCCTATCCTTTTTACAGGAACTCCAGAGACGCTGCAATACATTAATATCTCTAATCGAGAAAGAAAACTCAGAACTTGAAGAAAAGGAGCGTGCTGAGAAGAAACGACGAGGACCTAAAACTGGAACGGTATTTAAAATTCTGTTCTGAATAAGCATAAAAGGCCAGGCGCGAGTAATCTTGACATGCTTGACAAGCAGTTCCCTTTCATGCAAGGAACCACAAAGAGAGGGAGTGCTCCATTTCCTAAAAAAGAAACATCTCATCTACCTTCCGTAGTTAGCCACTTCTGTGACCGAGTTTTGAACCATCTAGTGCCATTGATGAAATGTCTGTCTGCCTTCTCCATGAAGTCACTTTGGGTAATCTCGAAAGGTTTCTAGTTGCCACAATATAATTCCTGACCTGAATGTGATCTTCTCAATCTCAGAGAGGTCACAGGATGGCTGGTGTTGGTAATGAAATATTACGCTCCTGCAGTAAAGGGTGTCTTTTTTTTTCTGAAATTGGAGTTATAGCACATTAGAGCATTAGGATAATGGAATTTTACAGCATACAGAGGTGCCAGTCAGCCATCATATCTTTGTCAGCTCTCTGAAAGAGCCCTCTACTTATTCCCATTCCCCCTGCTTGCTAACTGTCAATTTTTCTTTTTCGATTTGCAGCTTACTTAAAAACTATGATTGATTCTGCTTCCACAATTTCTGGAGATGCATCCAGATCCTAACTGTGCTGTATATTAAAAAAAGGCTGTTTCAGTGATTATCTTAAATTTATACCCTCATGTTAGCAACATAATAGCTTGATAGACCTTTCTAAATTAATTTACCTTATTCATGCCACCTCGTAATATTAAGCACAATTACACAATCTCCTCTTAGCTTTCTCAGAGTCCCAGGACAGGAATTTGTTGCCAGGCTATCAGAAAGCTGCACTGTACAGCAAATAATTGCTGATTGTCATTTTCCCTGCAGAGGGCAGGCTAACTATCCAATTAAAAATAATGGGTGATCTCTTGAAGCTGAAGAGCCAATCAGAGGACTTCCAGCTTGAAAATAGGAGCAGGCTGCAATTCAAGCAACGTAAGAGAGATAGGACTTCAAAGTGGTCTTTTCATCCAGGAAATCATTGTGAGCCAGGGGAAATTCCTCTCTGCTTGCTGCTGGTGCAAATCAGCATGTTATGAGGGACTCCAGGCCTCCCTTCTTGGAGTATTAGCCTCCCTCCCCCTTCGCCAACCCCAGCTTCCTGTAGAGAGTCCACCTCCAAGCATCTAAGCTAGCTCTTACTGCCAACAGAGGCCTGGAAGCAGACTGGAAATCTCCATTTGACCTCCTTCAGCTGGTTTTTATAGGCTGTTAATGAGTAATATTGTCTACACACCAAAACTAAGAGGGTTTTCCTGCCACCCACCTTATTGGGACTTCAGAAAAATGGTTGGGGTGGGCTGGAGCCAAGAAACTGGCATTCAGGCCAGCAGGGCTATTAAGAACTAATTGGATAGATTGAGAGGAATTATTTCCATTACTTAGAGCGTCCAGGGTTAGGGAGCACAGTTTGGAGCCAGACCTTCCAGGAGTGAAATTAGGAAACACTTTGTCACACGGAATGCTGTGTACAATTGTAGTCGCCCTTCTGTAGGAAGGATATTGCTAAACTTGAGAGGATACAGAAAAGATTTGAGTTATAGGCAGGGGCTGAATAGCCTGGGGTTTTGTCCCCTGGAGAGTCAGAGGCTGAGGGGTGACTTTATAGAGGTTTATAAAATCATGAGGGGCATGGATAGAGTGAATAGCCAAGGTCTTTTTCCTAAAACTAGAGGGCATAGGTTTAAGGTGAGACAGGAAAGATTTAGAAAGGACCTGAGGGGTAACATTTTCATGCAGAGGATATTGTGTGTATGGAATGAGCTGCCAGAGGAAGTGATACAGGTGGGTACAATTACAGCATTTAAAAGGCATCTGGATGGGTGAATGAAAGGAAGGGTTTAGAGGGATATGGGCCAAATGTTGGCAAATGGGACTAGGTCAGATTGGAATGTCTAGTTGGCTTGGATGAGTCAGACCAAAGGGTCTGTTTCCATGCTGTATGACTCTGACAAAGGGCTGTAGAAATTTGAAATTTTCTAGCACAAGCAGCAATGCCAGATCAATTAGTAATTTTAAATCTGTGATTGTTGGCTAGATGAAGGTTCATGGGCAAGGATATGGATCTAGGTCCTAGAATAGCCATGACCTCACTGAATGGTGGAACAACTCAATGGGCTAAATGGCCTATGCCTAGTGCTGTGTTTCTAAGACTATCAACCGTATTGTGAATGCATTTCCATCTTGTTAATGGTAGGCAAAGACATTGAAAATGGACCATGTTGATTCCCTAAAAGGAAACTAATTCATTCTATAATACTAACATTCTTCATTTTATGAGCACAAAATTTTCACAAGAAATTGTTTAAAAAGCTGTTCTCTTATGCCAATATAGATAATAACGAGGATATTTTGGTTATTGTAGGAACTGCAGATGCTGGAGAATCTGAGATAACAAGTGTGCTCATAAAATGAAGAA
>NC_063345.1:29900818-29907299 GCF_021869965.1 Rhincodon typus | reverse complement strand
ATCTAGCTCTACACCTTGTTATCGAGGATATTTTGGTTGTTAGCTTTAACAGAACCAGATTCTTCACTTTATTTTCACACTGACTTCAATGGTGAAAAGCAAGGATTTCATCCTGAGTGTGAATGAAGAGCATAAATGAGCTTGTTTTTAAAAAGTCAGATGATGTTTGAAATTGCGTTGATAATTTTGATAATACTTAAGTTCTTTGTGCAACTTTTTAACTGAGCTTTCCAGAGTTAAAATAGCATCTGAATGCAGAACAAAAAAGTACTGTTTGAACCATTGTAGAATGTCGACAGATGTCAGTGCAGTATTTATTCTCACTGTTTGCCTCAGGAATTTGGAAACTAATTGAAGGGAAACATCCATGAAACATATTACAGAGCTGTGCTGCATAAATTACCCTCCCTCCCACACTTCTGAATATAGATTCCATCAGAGAAACAGAATCTCTGCTTCTGGCAGTGAACATTTATTTCTAGTTTTTTTTTTAAGTTAGCCACTTTCGGTTATACACAAACATAGAAAGGCTGATGTGAAGTTTTTTTTTAGCAGAGTGATCTTGTTACGATGGGTTCTTGATATGCAGTTATAGTACCTTTCAATGATTGCATTCCTACTGATGTTAGTGCAGTTCCTCCAAATTAATCGGCTTGTTAGCATTCACTCCTATAGAAAAATAATGAAGAAAAGATTTTTAAAATATCCATGTTGTTTTACCTTTAGGAAAGTAAAACAAGTGACAATGAAAGCTTTTGACATGTTTCCTCCATTTCCTGCAGTCCTTACCAGAAGCTGCTAGCTTTTGCTGGAATACTTGTCTCCATTTGATGCCAGTCCCCTGATATTATGTGCATGTAACGTCCTCTTAGTATTGTCAGTCCAACCACTGAAATTTAGACTATTTAACTGAAACAGCTGATTATGCCTGAAGTTCTGAAGAAGGGGTCACACTGGATTTGAAATGTTAACTCTATTTCTGTTTCCACTGATGCTGCCAGACCTGCTGAGCTTCTCCAGCATTTACTGTATTTGATTATGTCTGATATTGTCCAAGCAATGCATACAGTTGGGATTCTTGTTGGAAATATTAAAGTGAAACTCTGCAGGTTTTTTTTTCCTCCCATTTGCTAGTTCATAGTGCTCAGATCATTGCTGCCTGAAACCTTCTAAACCTGTTACAATCAAAGCAAAATGTGAACAATACCTGGAAGTTTCTTTTTTAATGAATTACTGCTAAACTTGATTGTGCCATCTCTCAATAAGCTGGCAGGAGGGCTGAGCCAATGTGCAGAATATTATGGGGCATGAACAATCTAGGCTATGCTGAAATTTGTGACAGAATAGCATGAGAAGTCTGGTGAGGATGGTCTCGATGTTCGGAGGAACTTGCTGTCTTTAATGGATCTTTGGGCATTGAGACGAGGCTCTTGCTAGGTAACAGTGAGTTGCCTATTAAGGTGAACTATTTTTTGTTAGTGACCTTATTAACTACACATCACGCTTTATTAATATGCAGCTTCCTATCTTGTAAAATGAGCCATACAGACTAGAGGCCAAGAATTCTTAACATGGAATTCGGACTGTGTACCTGGTAACTTCAGCTCACTGCTGGCTACGAACAGCCTCCATGTTACTCACCAAATAATACAATCCATTGGCACACACCCCTGTGCACAAACATTGGCCTCTGACATTTACCAACCTCTTAGAATGCTCATGGCCCTTCTCTGATCCACTTGCATGATGCTTAAAAAGACCAGATCTGTATTGCAGGGCACATCAGCAAATAGCATTGATGTGCTGCTGCAGGGATGGTTTATGTATATAGACAGGCACCCACGTCACAGATTGAACCAGGCTGTTATCTCAGAACCTCTTTATTTTTCACCCACATAGCACCCAGCATTAATGCTGAGTCACGCCTTTTAGCACATTGTTGCTTCAGCCAGAGCCTATTAGTACTGCCATATTGACGTGCTCTTTTGTAAAGTCACACAGGCACAGACTGCTTGTTGTGCTTGTTAGTAGGCATCTCTTTGGGGGTCGGGAACATCTTGCTGTATGGCTCACTCAGACGTGGGTCTGAAAATTACAGCACATGTCAGCTGTCTACACACAAATCCAATTTATTCAACCAAATGATGGGGTCGGAAAGTGGGTGGGGCTAGTTTCCATTCCAGTCGGCAAGAGTCACTGTCTGTCAGGGGGTCCCAATCACGGAAGACAGTCTGCACGCAATCCATGGTCATTGACCATGGTCATTAAATTACTCAGACCACTTATGGTCAGGACATCTGTCTGACTACAATCCAGGAAGCAAACAACGGTCAGTTCTATAGGTCTGGCACCAGCAGTCAGGCAAATCGAGACTGATCAGTTAGGGCCCTGCAACGACGGTGGTCAAGGGTCTAGTCAGTCATTTTTCAGGGCTACTCAGTGAAGTCTGTCAGCAATTGGAGTGAATATGGTCCTGGGGTCCTTGCCTTGATTGTTCAGGAGGATGCAAGGGACAGCCTGTAGGGGGCAAAGGGAGGATGATCCTTCTTTGATGTAATGTGTTGGTCACTCAGCTGGCATGGCGCTTTCACCGAGTTGATGCACATGCTGTGACCAGGACCGTGGTGGGGCTGCTGACAATTCAGTTCCACTGCTTGCAGTGATCTGGGAGGGTTCATCCATTCCAGCCCAGATCGAGTGTGTGTCATCATCCAAGTGTGTGGTGCTGTGCGCAGTTTTTTTTTCTTAGTGCTGTGAAACCGAGAGGAAGGCATCAGCTTTCGGAGGAGGATGAGGACATTGGAGAGGAGGAAGCTCCCTTGGTGGATGATGGCACTCTGCTACATGGGGCACTGCGAGGTCCTGATTTACACTTGGTTCCAGTAAATGACAGCTGGATGCAGCAGACCATTAGGAATGCACAGTTATTGGGCGTATGGTAGCCTGAATGTGTTTTGTGTCTTCGTGCTTTTGCCAGTTATAAATAAAAGTTCATGTTGGTAGTTGTTCGATTTCTCACTTGTATGTCATGTCCCCCTTGTTGGACAATAGAGCTGCAGGTCTATAGTGACACTGGGAACAGTGCAGTGGTGACTGAGAGAGGGTATTTAGCTTTGATGTAGGTAAGAATACATTAACTGTGTGGCACAATGGTTAAACAGTGGGATTATGTGTACGAGGGAGTATTAGCCATGTCGGCTGTGTGCCGAGAGCTCTGTGGTTATGTGGCCACTGTGCCATTATGTTGTTGGGGATGGGCAATACCAGATTGCCAGTGCTTGTTCAGGTACACAGCGGCATTCTGAAGATGGCACGGGTGTCAGGATGCCAGTCTTTTGGCAGCTACTCAGTGAGTGAAGAGTCATTCAAGGAATTGCATTTGGCAGATACGGCTATAGTTGGAGAGGGATGCCAGTTGGGCAGGAGAGGTAACTAATGAGGCAAGTTTCATAAGCTACAGTGAAAGATCTCACTAAAGCCACACACCCTTACTCAAAACAATTGAGACTTAGTCAAAGAAACATAAAATTCGGCCCATTTATTCTAATACAGATGTGGAAATGTGTAATTTAGAATGGAAATTGTCTCTTAAGTGTAGTCTGATGTGCAGTGAAGTTTGTCAATTTACTCCCCTGGTGCCAATTGGAATTCTGTTTCCAGTGACAGCCAGGTGCACAATGGAATTTCATGTTCTATATGTGAAGTTTAACTAATAAAAAGCGTAATTACTTTGAAACTGTGCAGTGCACAGTAAATCTGTTAGCATCTGAAGAGGAAAGACAGGTTAATATTTTGAGTAGGGCTGCTTTGACAGAACAAAGGTTCTTTAATGAGCATTTTGATCTAAGTTTTCTTTATTAGATGCCTTTGTATCTGTTCCTTTTAAGGATTTTCTGTTTTTGTTTGAGATTTTGTATTTATTATCTCATTTGTGACAACTCTCTATATTCTGTTAGGCACAGAAGAGAAGGGCAGAGACAACTCCAGAAACATCTGGACGAAAAGATTGGAAGAAAATGAAGAATTAAGCCTCTTGCTCAAATGAAGACTGCATCTTGGTTAACTCTATAGTTTCATATTGCTGCCTTTGCTCAATTGTATATTCATTAGAAATATATTCAGTTGATGCAGTATAATACAATTTATGGAATAATGAATGCATTCACATTGAAGCTGGAAATTGAGATTTTCTTTACTACTCTGTTGTGGATGCCTAGTTATTTTTGTTTCAGTCTATTCCATTCCAGTATTTTATGTCAGTCATTCAGTTGTATGTACAGTGTTTGATTTGTATTTGAATGGTTTGCACCTTGCATGTGTTTTAATATGTTGGATGTTTTTAAAGTAAAACAGAGAATCTCTTTTATGTGAGTGGGAATTGAAACAGATGTGTATTTGAAGTATTCAAGGAGGTATTCATCAGGACCTCTGAGCCAGTTAACCAAAAGAGTCCTATTTTAAATAAAGCAACTTGTTTCTTGGATGTTTACCTTTTATTTCGTTTAACAATATCAACTGTAAATTAATGAAATATTATTGGAAAAATATAAATCTCAATGCTCAATAATGTTTCAGTGAATTTGTTTAACTTTAGGAAGATCACAGATTTTTACTAGTGAATTTTGGGTGCTTCAGAATTTCATTTGAGTTCCATATTTTTGTAAAGTTGCCCAGCCAGCAGCTCCATTCTGACCTGGCCAATTGTTGCAGTGGAAACAAGGTACAAGTTTATTGACATTCTATGCAGGCAGATATGGCAGCTGTCAGACGTTGGAGCTCTTGGGTTCACCTAGCCTCTTCTTCTCAATGCTATGGCATTTAAAACTGCTTGACCATCAGTTAATGTCATTATCAGCACTGCCATTGCTTCCTTTGAAAAACTGCCTCTGTCTTGGCTCTCTGAAAATCTGTGTTGATGTTGAGACCGAAAGAGTAGTAATACAGGCTACACAGATAACAGAAAATAGCAATGACCAAGTCATTTCCTCATCTCCAAGTTTCTGCGCCGCAATATTATTTTACCCTTGACTGTGAATGTATTTATCTTTGAAAACAATGCTTGAACTGGCTTGCACTTACTAATCCAATTACAGACCTAGTTGGTATGTCTGCAGGTTATACTTATCCAATTTCTCGATTGACTCCAATGACACAGTCTAGCAATAACAGTTGAGATCAGCATGCTATTAACCAGGGACAAGTGTAACAAAGTACATTTCATGTCTAATTATTCTGCTAGAGAGAAAGCATTAAAGGATTTTTTATTTTGCACTATATCTTCCAAATCAACTCATTACTCCAGTTAGAAACTGGTTGGTTTCAGTGCTCTAGATCAATAAGCAGTTAGGTAATTTCATTGTCCACATGAACTCAGCCTCTGATACTGTCCAAAGCATTCCTAGCAGCTCAAAAAAACAGTATCAGTTAGGGTTTGTCAGCTCTGATTGAAAGCATTCCTGGAGGTTTGATGGCTTGATACTCTGTTCCTATGACCTTAGCTGACTGAGGTTGGGTTTTGTGGAGTTGAATATCTTTGCTTGTGGCTATGCACTAATCAAATCAAAGTTTCTCCTCCCTCTGAATCACTCCCTTGGTTTCTCCTGCTATTTAACCTCTGCATCTCTTGTCTGCTTATAAGTAGTCTGGATTAGGGATGTGATGCAAAATAGTTTCTGACGGGAAACCTTATGCAAGCATATAAACTAATTGATTTAAAGACAGACAATCTGATGCTGCACCAAAATGGGTGCAAATTTCTAGTAAAGCCCTCATCCAAAATTCGCAGTCTTATACCTGGGTGAATATAATCATGAGGTTTAGTTTAATGTGTGTTTTCATTCATCCCTGTCCTGAGTGCTTTCTCCACTCCTAAATATGGGCAGTAAAGTCATGAATTTCTGATTGTAATTTTGATGATAACCAGTTTAAAATAAATTAATTATTGCCAGTATTACAGTTAGGCCTGATTTGGGAAATCCAGCCATGGCAGTAGGTGCTGTTCCCTTTCACCTTGCAAGATACATTGATCTCCAGCTACAAAGCTTAGGAAATGTGACAGATTCCTCTCTCCAGTTCATCAGTTCCGACACCAAGAGCAATACTAACATGCTTGCCAAAATTCCCCACGCAGACAAGGGACTCAATCTGAAACTTCTTCGTCAAACTGCCAATCCTTTTAAGGAAACCCCTTTGTCTCTTGTAAACATGATCGTCTAAATATCAAACGTTTCTGAAAGCTAATGTCAATAACAGCAGTTGTTGCATCTTTAATATGTTAGTTCTGTAGAACTGAAAAGTTCTTAGATGTTGCAAGTGTCGTGCAACAATTGGACAGAATGCTACTGTTTCCCAGTATCCTTTGTGTAAACACCAAATCTAAATGTAAATCTCTTCTTCAACTAAAAATGACAGTAGTAGCCAAAACTATAATGTAATACAGAGCATCTGATTATGTTTGCGATCCTCTGGATTTTCAATTAAA
>NC_063345.1:29806361-29900318 GCF_021869965.1 Rhincodon typus | reverse complement strand
TGTCAATCAGTGAGAGTGATATGATTTCTAAATAACTTCATCAAACTTTTATAAGTTTAAGAAAGGCAACAGACTTTAAGTTTATGATAAAAATATCAATCTCAGCATCAATATAAGTTTCAATTATAAATTAGATAGGGAGCCTGACATGTATAATAATCTGAAGCTACACGGCCCTGTGATGTATATTCGACGCATACCATTATATAGCAGCTGTCAAAAAGCCAATTGTGAGATTTTGTGTATCAAGCAATGAAATGGATAAAAATTGAATATCAAATGGGATATATTAAAAATGCAGTTACTGGTACACACAAGGAATTGAAAGATATCAGGAAATAATAAGTAATTTTTAAATTGTTGCATAGTTTCAAATTAGAATGTGGCCATTCCAATTGGCTTTTTAAGCACTAATGAAAAAAATCTGAAAATTAAATAAACAAAAATGAAGGCTTCTACTCATATAGTTCCTAATGACATGCTCCAAAGCATGTTACATTTAAACACTTACTTGGAAATGTAGTGATTTGCACAAACAAGCTAAGATCTTACTTAGTTTGCAGGATTCCACAAAACGCATTTGATTTGGATGGCTTTCATTTGCTCTGGTGGTGATGGTAGAGAGAAGACCAACTTCTTCCAGCCCTTAAACTCTCTGAGATCTCTGGGCTCCTCCAATTCTGGTTTCTTGAATATCATTCTGTTTCATTCTGTCATTGGTGAGTATGTCTTTATCTGCTTAGGAAGAAAGAAGGGTTGTATTTCAATAGCATCATTTATGGCCTCAGAATATCCTAAAGAATGATGCAAATTAAACACTTTGAAGTTGAATCTGATAACAATTTTACAAAAAGCACTGTGGTAGTGACCAGATCATCAATTTTAGTGTCGTGTGTTTTATTGTTAGGAAGTAATTAAATGTCTCTGCTGAAAGATAAGCCCTACCGATGGGACTCCCTTCCTAAATATTTTCACTGTTCTACCCGTTTTGCCTCCTGTAGAGTGCAACATAAAAACGTAAGACCTTGACATATGATATCTTCTAATGCAGATTAGTTTTAAATTGCATTCCTGAGTTGCACTTTGAATGTTTCATTAAAATGAAGTATTCTGTTTGCTTTTGCACCACCTTATCCACCTATCCTGACACCTTCAAGGACCTTTGAACCTGCACTCACACTTAATCTACACTTGTTAATATCCATTTATTGTGTACACCCTGTTTTTATTTCCCTCCCAAATGCTTTATCTCAAACTTTTCTACATTGAATTCCATTTGTCATTTTTCTGTCAAATCAATCAAACTATAGTCAATGAACAGTTTTATCAAAAAAAATCTTTTAGATGCAATTAAAGCAAAACAACATCTTCTGCTTCTTCCAAATTTTTAAACATACACAACACTATTCAATGTTCTGGTTAGTTACCTGTTCAACAATAGCTTGAGATTTTGTAGCATCCCTAAACTTTTAAAATTCCATTACATGTTCTCTGTCCCAATTTAAACGAGGGAGTTGTGTGAATATTCTGACAATATGCCTTTGACCTTCCCTTGTTTCTTATTGATCTGGTACTTACCCTGATCACTTGGTTTCCTTGAGTGAGTTCCACTGACTTCCTGATTAGGACTTGTCTGCTTACCAACAAGCTCTGCTTTTTCTTTTCAGGATATGGGCTATAAAATGACCTGTTATAAGAAGTCAAGTTTGGATTCAGTTCTGACTGCAAACATTTCAATGGTAAAAGTACCTCCAATTATCAAAACACAGGAAATAACTCCTAATAAAGGAATCTTAAAACTTTCTGGTTCAATGGTTTTACAGATAGAGGAGTAAGGAACCTTGAAACATTGTGACTTGGGTGATACTTAGCAAACGTGGAGCTTTGGGCATCATTGAATGTCTTGAACCAGTCATAAAGCCATTTTGAGACAGTTCATAGGGACCCAGTCCGTGAGGGGTGACAGCACTCTTGAAAACAAGTGCTGGCCACATAGTGTGTAATCAATCCCCATCTACCAGATAGAAATAAAATATTGCGGATGCTGGAGATCTGAATTAAAATCAGAACGTGCTGGAGATCTGTGGAGAGAGAAACTGCATTAATGTTTTGAGTCTGGTATATTATTATTCTGAATTGAAAAGAATAGAACTAAGTAGTTGTTTATAATTATGTTCACAGAGCGGGGAGGATGAGCAATTGGAACAGATTGTGAAGGTGCCCAGAGCAAAAGACAAAGTTAGTGATGGATTAGTTAGTAGTGGTGATGGATTAAAGAGGTGTAAAATGAGTGTAAGTGAAGGTGTGAAAGGAGAAAGTGGGTCCACTCTGCTGACAGCAAAGTCAACAAGACGCAATGGAAACATGGCTGGAGGTAGGTGGGGGGAATAAAAGAAAAATGGAGGACAGAGGTCATGCATCACATTTGTGGCCCTCAATATTGAGTCCTCGAAACTGTAAAATGTCTAAACTGAAAATGAAGTTTTGTTCCTCCCGCTTGTGTTGAGCTTAATTGGAGCATGTGGCAGGCTCAGGAAGGAAATCTCAGCAGACAGTGAGGTGGTTTATTGAAATGGAATGTCAGATAATTCTCAAGGAAAGAACAGAAGTGTCCCACAAAGTGGTTTCCCAGTCTGCATCTGGTCTCACTAATGTAAAGGAGATGACCTTTTATGTCTATTTCTTTTGCATTTTACATCTCTATCACTCCCTTGGCACAAAGCAGCCATCTCCTCTCCCAACAATATTATCGTTCTTTCTGTGGCGCTAGGTCAAAATCCTGGAATTTCCTCCCAAGGGCAATGAGTGTCTACTTACAGCACATGGACTGCAGTGGCTCAAGAAGACAGCTCATCACCGCCTTCTCAAAGACAACTTGAGATGGCCAATAAATGCTGGCCTAGCCAGTCCTGCCTACACCTCATGAATAGATTGAAAAAAGAGGTATCAACATGGTTGGTCTGTTTGATGTTAATTGTAGCCCCGAGACAGGCCGACCAGTACTGACCCTTCTTATAACTACAGTGCCAATCCATTCACTCTTGTGCCTTTTATGATGATCCTTATCGAAATATCATGTGCCGATTTCCTGAGGGCAACTTGCTGAATAGACAACGCTTAGCACCCTCTTTGATTCTTTTAGTCTGTTCCAGATACTCCAGATCCATGCACTCATACTATTGCGATTTATGCAATGTATTGCACCTGGCCCCAAAGCTGATCTTTATGCAAAAGTTTTCTCATCCTCTTAGACTGGAATGAATGGCTGTTGTTTGGAGCTATTTTGGATGTGGCAATGGCCTCCTCCATGTTTTAAAATTTGTCACATGATGGTGATTATTCTGTGTCATTGTTGTGATGATGTCCCAAATTCCAGTCCTTTAAATAGTATCTACTTTACTGTCATGTAGAATGTGTGAGTGAGATTAATCCCCCTGTGCCTACCCCCTGCCCCACCCATACACACACACACACACGCGCACAATATAGCTTTCCTGTGTGTGTGTTTTGTATTAAGGCCTGGCTTTTATTTACAGAATTTGTGTCTGTAGGGTTTGGGCTTTTTCCATCATATCTCAAAGTACAGTCCAGATTCTGATCCCATACTAGTTCATTCTATTTTCAGTTTTACAGTGAATGTAACCAGAATTCATCAATCCAATGTTAATTGTCTAAACTATACACTGGAGAGGCACGATGGTCTTCACATTAACACATGAAGAATTCCAAATAACAAATTTGGCTTTTCAGAAAATGTTATTAATTTAGATTTTGTTCACATGCAACAAATTTCAATACAGTTCCAGGATGATCTGTGAATACTTTCCATGCTGCAGAATGCAAGATCAATGCGTGGGACTGTTATTGACAAAGTCAGACAGCAGAAATGCCAGATGGCTAATACAGAGGATGATCAAGGGCTTGTATAAGAAGACAGAGTCACAGGAGTGTTCAGGGTCCAACTGTTTTGTAAAGATAGTAGATTTTCTTTGAAAAATAAAAACAAGTTAATAACAAGATTTCAATATATGTTTGTGCAAAATCCAAGTTGAAACCAAGTTGAATTTCTTCATATGTAAACATCAATTGGCTTTATGTATTTCATAATATGGTATTTTGTATTGAAACCCAAATCATTTTTTTTTAAATGGCTAATGCAAACCCTATTTGTCAGCTAGACTTTAATACTCTGAGAAAGATGTTAAATGAGTTATTGTATCCAGAAGCCACAAGAGGGAGCAAGAAGACTACATTAAGAAACAGTATGCTGGAGCTGCTCAGCTGGTCTGGGATCATCGATGGAAAGAGAAACAGAGTTATCTAAAATGTAAACAGAAAGTGCTGGAGAAACTCAGCAGGGATAAAAGCGCCTTGCTTTGACAGATCAGTGCACACCAGGCAGGATTGCTCTGTGTTAACTAGTCTTAGCTACAGCGGCAGCATCTTCCCTCAGACTGGCTTCGGAATTCAATGTTAGAGAAGCAAAATCAGTCAAAACTCTTAGTCCTGATCCCTAGCCAGTGACCCTCACCAGAAAAAGTACGTGTGCAGCTGTCAGATAAGAAGAGCTTGGCAGTTATATCTCTCAGCAGTTGAATAGTATGCTAACACTCACTGTCAAGACTTACACGTGAAGAATAGCCCCTTAAGTAAGGCATTAGAGAGTACATCACAGGTAGGAGTCAACACCATCCTGTGGAGAGCAGAGGAAAGAAAAACAGAAAATATATTTTCTTCTTTAGAAAAAGACTGTAAGGTCTGTACTTACAGGGAATTTTATTACTAGAAATTTTCAGTGCTTGCAAAATATCTTTTTGTCTCTGGCATTGAATGTTTCCTTTACTATTCCCCAGTACTAGAGACAACAAGGTGCAGGGCTGGATGAACACAGCAGGCCAAGCAGCATCATAGGACCTTGTTGTCTCGGATTCTCCAGCATCTGCAGTTCCTACTATCTCCTATTCCCCAGTACTGTCTTTATAGGCATTTACACACCTTCATTGGCTTTTGATCCACTGCAGATAGTGCAGAAGCAAGCCCAGGAGTCCTGAGCACGGTCCTATATACGCTGCTTTAAGCCTCACTGAGTTTGAGGGGAGCAATGTCACATCAGTTATAATCAGCAAGTTTAGGAATATTCCTGTAATATTACTGAATACAGTATTAACGTTACAATTAAGTAATTGCCTAGCTACAGGCTGGAATCAGTTAGTGCATGTGCAGAGATACCATTCTGACAGTTATATCAATCACACCACGATTGCCTCTTTTCAATTTTAACCTTGACTTTTCTGAAGTTTATGGTGGCAGAAGAGATTCTCCAGGAGTGGCCTCGTTTGTTTGTTTGTATAAGCATGTATGAAAGAGTCAATTGATCTAAGCACACATGACAACAGTGTCTCTACGGTTTACTAGAGAACCCGCTGCAGCAGAAGTTAAAAATCTACCAATATTGCCTCTCCTGATCGTTATCTTGTGCCCCTACTGGAAACTGGCTGTGCGTGAGTGTCAGACCATGACACACTGTTGCTGCTGAGACTCTTTATCAGTTCTTACAAGAATTGGTCAGGTAAAGTGATAAGGAGCCTATAGAATAATGCATCTTTCATAAAGAGTTATGAGAATATACATTCAAGGTGCCATTTTAATGCTGCACTAGCAGTCAGGTGCTGAACAGCAATGTATCAGTCCACCAGCCAGGTACATTGGATGAAGCACATGAACACACAAGGACACAGGAAATAGGAGCAGGAGTAGACCGTACAATTTATTGAACCTGTTCCAGTATCCTTCTCATGTAATTGCAGAAGGTGTAACGCCTGCCCCTTCACCTCCTCACTGCTCACTTTCCAAGGGCCTAAACAGTCATTCCTGGTGAAGCAGCATTTCGCTTGTACCTCCTCCAATTTGATCTATTGCATTTGCTGCACAGTATGGCCTACTCTACATTGAGGAAACGAAACACAGACTGGGTGACTGCTTTGCAGAACACCTCCGGTCTGTGCGCAAACATGACTCCAACCTTCCTGTAGCTGGTCTTTTTAATACACTACCTTGCTCGCTTGCCCACTTGTCTGTCCTCGGCATGCTGCAATATTCCAGTGAATTATAGCACAACGGGAGGAACAATATCTCATCTTCAGACTAGGCACTTTACAACCTTCTGGATTTAATACTGAGTTCAACACCTTCAAATTCTACCCTTTCTTTTAGCTTTAATTGTTATATTCTCTGTCACCATGTCCTCTCTCCCCTCCCCGCCTACTCTAGTGGGACTGTCTGTTCTTTCCAGATTGGCAGTTAGACACATCATTGTTCTGCCATTCTCACGTTCTGATCACTTAATGTGCACTATCAACATCCTTTCTCCTCCAGCACTCCATGTCCCACTATCGCATAAATGCTGCCCCCTCCACAATTCATGTCAGCTCTAGACATGAAATGTTAGCTTGCTCTATCTCCACAGATGCTGCCTGACCCACTGTGATTTCCAGCATTTTTGTTTTCACTATTTGCAATAATTTGCTCTTACCTTTAATATTATTATGCTGATCTTGGGCATCAACTCCATCTTCCTACCTGCTCCCCATATTCTTGATGTGGAGAGACCAAACAACTGTCTATCCCAGCTGTGAATGTATTCGACGATAGAGATACCATCATCCATAGAGGTAGAGAATTCTACACATTCACAGCCCTTTGAATGAAGTAATTTCTCCTCATCTCAATCTTTAGAAAACGATTGCCTACCTGTGTCTCAGGAAATTACAATATAATGTATTGTGTAATTTGCTTAGTGCCTAACCTCATCTTCTCTTGAAAGTTCTGCTTGAGCATTGTTCTCTAAACACCTCATCATACTACCTGATCAAATTCTGATAGGAGGCAATAAAGAGTCTCAGCAGCATTTTGATTGTGTGGGGTCATTGCAGCAATGTCTATTTCTGTCATTGCCTGACACTCATGCACAGCCAGTTTCAATATGGGTACAATACAACAATCAAGAGAGGCAGTATTGGCAGATTTTTAACTTCCACTGCCGGTGAATACTAAAGCAAACTATAACCCATGCTGAGATCAATTAACTCTGGCGACTGAACTGAGGACTTCTGAATCTGTGTGGTCTAGTCACGCTCACCAAGGAATCTGAGAGCATTGTCTCTTTTAAAGATAGTTGTTAAGGTTTTAAATTCATAACAATTATATAATACAATATCTAGTAATTTTAGAAAAGCACTTCTTCAGATACCCTACATTACAAGCAAATATTCTGTCATCAAATACTCTATGTTATCAAATAAAATTAACTAATTCAAAACAAATGTAAATCCCTAAACAAATAAAACCGAAGAATTACGAATGTTCCAAATCAGAAACAAAAAAAGAAATCGCTGGTGAAACGCAACAGGTCTGGCAGCATCTGTGGAGAGAAAACAGACTTAACATTCCATTCTGAGGGAAGGGTCACCGGACCTGAAACATTAACTCTGATTTCTCTTCACAGATGCTGCCAGACCTACTGAGCTTTCCAACAATTTCTGTTTTTCTAACATTCCATTGCGTTAATTTGAAATGTTATTTCTGCTTTCTCTGCACAAACATAATTCCCCTTTCTTTAAGTAAAACTTCTATATCAATGCAACTGCTCCAATCACTAACCTTTATCATGTTATGTTTAACAAAGAGGATTAATGATCTACTTTTATAATTAAAACTGAATAATTTAAGAGCCTGCTTTTATCTTGTTATCTTTTGAGAAAACATTTTTCACAGTAGCATTTAGGTGACAGAATGTTGTGCCCATCTTGTAGATTCAGCATTCATTGCTCTCAGTTGTGATTTAACTCAAAGCACAGTGATGTAGGAGTCTGCTTAATGTTACTGCTGTATCTTTTGTTGGTGATGTTGATGTTTCACCAGTTGTTGGTGGTGCTATTGATGTGTTCTCACTGATTAGTGATGTTGCTGGTGTTGTTGATGGTCTTTCTGCTTTTCCGGCTCAGTGGTTTCTGCACTCTGTTTCTTCTCATTTGCTTAGCAGTTGACATTTGTCCTTGGAGTCTCTGCTTCACCTTTTGCTAGAGTCCAAGTTTTCATGATTGGACCCTGTACATATACTGGTTGTCCTTTTGATAATTCAGGCAGGCATGTCCTTGTTGACCTCCTCCTATTTGTCCACTGTCTTATTTCCACCTGATTTTATGGAGGCAGGAGTTTGTTTGACTGAATTATCTTGTACTTTCTTCCACTAAACAGCTCTGCAGGCAATTTCAAGATTGCCTTGAAAAGTGTAGATTGGAGTGACTGTAAGGCAACGTTTGCTTCTTTTTTTTTAATTTCTTGGCATTTTGTGAAGGTTGTTTTGGCGGTCTAGCCATATCTTTCTATAAACCCCTGTCCCCTTGGGTAATGTGGTGATGAGTAAAATGTAGAATCAATAATGTTCAGCAAATTCCTTAAATTATGAAACCATAAGCTGTAGGAGCAGAATTAGACCATTCAGTCCATTAAGTCTGCTCCGCCATTCAATGAGACCAAGGCTGATCTGATAATTCTCCACTCTACTTTCCTGCCTGTTCCCCATAACCCTTAATTCTCTTGAATATATTTAATGACCTAGCCTCAACCATCCACTGTAGTGAAGAATTCCACAGATTCACACCACTCTGAGAGAAGAAATTCCTTCTTATCTACATCTTAAATGTGTGACCCTGAGATTACGCATTCTGGCCCTTTCTGCATCTATCCTAACAAGTCCTTTAACAATCCTGTATGTTTCAATAATGTCACCTCTCATTCTTCCATATTTCCAATGACTGCAGGCCTAATCTAATCAACTCACCTCATAAAACAGTTCCTCTATACCAGCTATCAGCCAAGTGAACCTTCCCTGGACTGCTCTGAATGCCACCATGTCTTTCCTTAGATAAAGGACCCAAATATGTTCACAGTATTCTGGCTGTGGCCTGACCAGTGCTTTATATTATTTTAGCAAAACCTCACTACTTTTATACTCCATTCTCTTTTAAATAAAGGCCAACATTCCATTTGCCTTCCCTATTTAACCCAGTGAACTTAGATGCAAGATTGAGTGATTCATGGATGAGGATTCCCAAATCCCTCTGTTCTGGAGCATTCTGCAGTCTTTCTCAATTTAAATAATATTCAGTGCCTCTATTCTTACTGTCAAAGTGCACAACCTCACTTTTACCCATATTATATTCCATCTGTCAAGATTTTCCCCACTCACTTCTTACCCATGTCCCCTGCAGACTCTTTGCATTATCCTTACTACTTGCCTTCCCAACTATTTTAGCATCTCTGGAGGAGAGTTGAAAGCCATTGTCACATATTAATCTTTCAGAAACCCCCCCCACCCCGAAGTCCAGTGAACAAACTCATACTACTGAGCTGTTTGTTGTGGCCCTCAAATCTTTCACCATTTTATTAAAGGCAATTTTGAGGAGTAGTCAGCAACTATAAGACATTATTCTTGATTGTGTGCAAATAAATCAACTCTGATAGTATACCATTGAATAGATGTTACTTCAGAACCTATCATCTCCTCTATCTGGTGTGTATTTCTATATTTCTGGTGTATGTTTGGTGTAGACATAGCGCTTTCACTGCCTTTGTATATGCTTGATCAGTACAGAATGGAACTGACTCTGACCTTATACATTCCTGTCTCCGTATAGTATTCTTGTATCTTCTGAAAATGTTCTATCTGCATTGTCTTTTGCATGATCATCCTCAATCTGCCTGGCAGAACACCATCTTTCAGTGAGATATCATCTTTAATAGACCAACAGTGTCTTATTGATGTTTGCAGTATCTCATCAGGCCATTCCTGGATCTGTCATTGAGTTACAGATGCTGTCTCCCAACCTTTGTTGGCATTATCTCTCATTTGATTCAGTTTTGGGAGCATTATGTTCACTAGCTTTTTTACATTTAGTTCTTTTTCTTTCTTACATCAGTGGTGCTCTCAAGCCTCTTATAGAAGCATTTACTTGCAGAGTGCCATGTTTCTCTGTTGTCATATGATAGGCACCTTAGATTATATTCCTTTGTCTTTATTGAAACTCATCTAATGTGACCCTGATGATTGATACTTCACATCTTCTCTCATCAGCTATTGTAGGCTTACTGTGTGTTCTGATTGGTGAGATTTGGAAGAACTAATTAAAGCTCAATCAAACCAAGGAAGGTTCTCAGTTCTTTCTTGCATCCTGGAGCTTCTAGCTCAGAGCTAGGCATTACTTTTTCAGAACTTGATCCATCAGGGTGAACAGCTCTCCAAAGAACTAGTATTCTGTCATTTTCACAATGCAGTTGTTTGTATTTTAATTGATCTTAGCTTTACTAGTCCTATCCATAGCTTCATATAGGAGGTGGTCATGATTTTGTTCCAGCTACACCATTAATCTGGATATCATTTGTTATGTCAACTGCTTAACATACTCTGCATGTCTCATTTATTTCTTTGCTGGAACATATTCTGGTTCACTTTCAAGCTAAACGGTAGACACAGGAATTTGTACCAAAGTATGTGTTGAATGTTGTAAACAGCGATGATTCTTCACTAAACTTCACATTCCAATTGTCTTTTCTAGTATCAAACTTGCTGAAAACTTTTGCCTCTGCCAATGCTGGCATGATCTGGCCCCATGTTGGATAGGGTAGTGATTTCTCCTTATTGTTTGATGAAGATCTTTGGAATCCAGGTAGCAAATTCTTAGCTGTCCATTTGACTTCTCTCTGATTGGATGAATTCTGCCACAACCTGTAAGCTCTGTCAATCTTGTGCCAATTTTCTTTTCTTTCAAATGTCCCTTTAATTCTATTGGTACTTTGGTCCGAGAATAACTCACTGGTCAACAGTGGTGTGATAATCAAAATCTTCAAAGCATCCAACTACCTCACCAAAACACTGAGGACACCGTTGTTCCAAATCTTTCTTGTTTCTGCTCAGAAGGCCTTTCGATGGATGTGCTACTTTCAATTTTGTGTTGCTTCTTTCAACTCATGATTAATGGAAATAAACATCAGTTTTTCATAATTGCTCTATTTTATGTTAGCAGGAGCCTCTGTTTCAGAGATATAAAGTGTGCAGTTAACATCTTTTGCTGTACGTGTGTCAGTCTAGGTCATTGCTAACTGTTGAATCTTAGTTACACCTATGTTGTTGGCAAGACATTGCTCACTTACAGAACATATTTCCTTCAGTATCATTCTCTTTCAAATTTTCAACAAAGCTCTTCTGGTATAGCCTGATGTTACTCTGTTCTCTAATGTCAAGCTTAAGCTTCAGATTCAACTGTTTCATATAGTTGTATACTTCCAATTACGTACTCCCAAACACATTGTCATCTTCTAGGTACGAATGTTTTGGTTTCTTTTTCTTCTCATTCACCTTGTTTCTCTGACTCTGGTAAATTCTTAACCATTTTCCTACCTTTATTTTTCATGTCTTTTCCCAGTAACTACATTTTTCACAAGATCTGCAGTTTGATCTATATGTGACACATCTGCTTTCGTTCTATGAACTCAAGTAATTATCTGCAGCTCATGAATCTCCTGCCTTGTCTCTGCACATTTTTTGTTACTATTTCACTGCATAAATCCTACTGTCTTTGTCATATCTTAACTGACGGCTAGCCAATTGGATAGTCAGCACCTTCTTATGTCTACTCAGGATTTTATCTGCTCTGGCAGTGCGTACAGGCTTCAACATTGTCCTTTCCAATCAAATCTTGTCGTATTTCTGGATGTTTAGAGATTCAGATCAGCTGATCTATCTGCCTTTTATCTGTTTCTTTGAATTTAAATTTTCTGGCTGCACTTTCTACCTTTTTCCCAAGAATTGTCAACAAGGTCACTTGTGTCATGCTTTGAAATTCATATCAGTAGGTCCGATGATTTGACATCGATTGTAGAAGTTTGCGGAACGTTTCAAAAAATTGTTCAATGCTTTTGTTGCTGTGCTGTCTCATCTCCCAGCTGTTAAACACAATTAACCCTTTTCTCTCCTGTCCTTAAAAGCCTTTCCTTTTCATTAACGCACTTTAGAAAGATATTGAGTGTCAGTCTGCCCTTTTGTTTAAACTTTTCAAATGCCTCTATGACATCACCAGCTTTATCATTTTTAAAAAATCTGCCATGTTACAGAAAGATTTCTTCTTGTCAACACACCTCTGTCACTGGCATTGACCATTTTGTCGAACCAATTTTTTTTTATCAGATGGTTCTGCAGACTAAACAACGTCAGTTAGCAATTCTTGAATGGGCTCAAAAAGTGTGTTGTATTGTTCATTCTTGTTATCTGTAAGTATTGACTTCTTCTCAAATCTTTGCTGGATTTTATCTTTTAATCTGTCTGCAGATCATACAGGCTAACGATGTGAAGGGGTAAGGGGAGAGAATGGAAGTATGACATTGAGATAGAAGGTTAGCCATGATCATGTCAAATGATAGAGTAAGCTGGAAGACCCAAGTGACCAACACCTTTTCCTATCTCTGATTCACCTTTTCCTATTTACTATGTTTCTATGGAGCAGTGAGAACAGTGTCTTCCAAAGTTGCCAGTCTTATATAATCACAGATTTCACTGGTGATCCTAGAATGAGTAGACTTTTGCTAGTAAATCATCCACGCGTGTGAAATACTGTCATTGCTCAATGTGCGTGTTCTGGGCTAACTCACTGGATTTTTAGCCTGGCTATCCTTTAATACAGTAAGGGTGAACGGTAGCACAATCTTGGTCACTCTTTCATGGATGATTTACTAGCAAATTTCGGTTGAGTCTATTTTGGCTTGTTGGTCACTGCCCCCTTTCAGATTTTTTTTGAACTCAAATTTCACCATCTGCTATGGTGAGATTTGAACCTACACTCCCACAGCATTACACTGGGTCTCTGGATTACTGATACAGTGACATTACCAGCAGTCACCCTTTACTCACACATCTTCCATATTTAGATAATCTCAACTGATGCTTCTCGTGATGATGAGACCTTGGGTCAAGGAAGCCCAATGAAATCTTCTACTGGATGTCCTTGACAGGTTGGCTCATAGTGACTTGTTTCCACACCACTAGGTTGATAACAGTTTGTTTCTATACCAGTTGTTCTATTGTAAATAATGGTACTCCTTCTGACTTCTCAAGGAATTTGTGATCTAAATACTTCAGAAGATGGAGGTGAACTGCCTGCAGTTCAATTTGGTTTTGAAACAGCCTCAATTCTGTTTGGGAAGGATCTTCAGTATTTTGACTGGAAGACAGAGGGAAAAAAACATCTATTTCCAAGTCAGGATAGTGAGTGGCAGTTGGGGTATTCCCATGTTTCTGCTGCTCTTGTCCTTGTACATGGCAATGGTCATGTGTTTGGAAGGTGCTATCTAAAGAGTCTTGGTGATTTCCTGTAGTCATTCTTTTAGATGGTACATACAGTTGTCTTTAAAACAACTGAATGTGGTTGTAATGTCAATCAAGTCCTGGATGATATCAAGTTTAAGTGTTACTGGAGCTGCTTTCATCCAGACAAGTGGGGTCTATTCCATCACAGTCCAGATTTGTGCTTTGTAGATGGTGGACACGCTTTAGGGAGTCATGAGGTGAGTTACTGACTGCAGGATTCTGAACCTCTGACCTACTCTTGTAGCCACAATACTTATATGGTTAGTCCAGTTCAGTTTTTGGTTAATGATAATACCCAGGACGTTGAAAGTGCAGGATTCAATGATGGTAATGCCATTTAATGTCAAGGTAATGGTTAGAACATCTCTTGTTGGAGATTCTTTTTGCCTAGTATGATAGGTTCATCTCTAACCTTGAAACTGCTAGGAAGTATTACATATTTATCAATTTCTTCTCAATATGTTGATTAATCATATTATTGTAAAGGTATTTTAAATTTGTGGATTCAAAACATTGTTCATCATCTGCTGTTCGTTAAACTGGAATTCTTGTATTCATGAATGCTACTTTAAATGGAACTACTGTAGAACTTGATAGACATTATGAAACATTCACTTGTTTTGCAAATTGTTACAAAAGATGCTTTATATTTCAACCTGCTTGGAGCACCTTTTTTTTGAAGGATTGTGGGAAAATGAACTTATTTAAAGTTTTGTGGACATACCTGCTGTAGTTTCTTTAATCAGATCATATAAAGTTCATTGAGGACATTAGACTTCCTGGAAATAACACAACTGTTTGCTTTGTTGTAGACTTTGTTCCAAATTAGACCCAGCAAGCTTTGACCTGAAAAGGTTCTTCCACTACCTGAGTTGAAGGAAAACCTGCTAAGAACAAGCTGAATTAGAGGAAAAACTGCAATAAGCAAACTGCCCAAATGATCTCTCTTATTTTTGAAAAGAAAACCTTGCAGAATCATAGAGTCATACAACATGGAAATAGACCCCTCGGTCCAACTCATCCATGCTGACCAAGTTTTCCAAACTAAACTAGTCCCACTTGCCCGCATTTGGCCCACATCCCTCTAAATCTTTCCTATTCATGTACCTGTGCAAATGTTTTTTAAATATTGTATCTGTACCTGCATCCATCACTTCCTCTGGCAGTTCATTCCACATACAAACCATCCTCTGTGAGAAAAAGTTGTCCCTCAGGTCCCTTTTAAATCTTTCTCCTCTCACCTTAAAAATATGCTTTCTAGTTTTGAACTCTCCTACCCTAAGGAAAAGAACTTTGCTATTCACCTTATCTATGCCCCTGATAATTTTATAACCTCTATAAAGTCACCCCTCAACTTTGTACACTCCAGTGAAAAAAGTCCCAGCCTATCCAGCCTCTCCTTATAACTCAAACCCTCTAGTCCCAGCAACATCAGTCCTGTAGGTCCAGTCTAATCCAGCCCAGAGATTACAGGAAAATCAGTTGGAGATGTCAATCCAGGGGCTGGGCTGTGCTCTGTCAGGACTGTCCTCACAAATCAGTCTTGGGCACAAGCCATCATCATTCCTGGGAGTTTGAGCAGTAAATATCAAGGGGTATTAGCAGGAGCAAGTCCATACAATGTAATGGAAAGTGAGGAACTGTTGTATTATGCTGTGATGCTGAGTGGATAGTGACAGTGAAATAGGGCATGCCATGAGCTATGCAGGAAGGTGGGTGGAGTCAAAATTTTCACAAGTAACCACTATCCTGGCTTCAATGGGAGTACAATCGATTGTATAGTGGGCATGGTAGTGTGGCAAAGCAAGCCTGATGGGGATATTAACCATCAAACAAAAGGATTGGATGGAAACATGGGGAGTCTGAAAGCTGATTTGGTTGACAGGGACAGCAACACAAAATGGAACATGAAGGATAGGGGATAGATTTTGACCATCAGGCAGAGAGTGTTATTCACAAGAGGACAAACTGGATAATATGCTATCTTCGACTAAACCGCAACTGCACAGGAAGGAAGAATGATCCCTGCCAAAGGGCACAATGGATTGGGTTTCACTTGTTTGTTGGCAGAGATGGGGTGGACAGATTCGCACTATGAGACTGCGTTTCGAAGGAAGTTGCCCATTGGTCATCACTCATCCTTGAATGAGTGAACAAAAATAGAAGTTGCTGGAAAAGCTCAGCAGGTCTGGCAGCATCTGTGGAGAGAAATCAGAGTTAATGTTTCAGATCTGGTGATCCTTCCTCAGAACTCCGCATATTGAGTGAACACCGCTTACGAAACACTTTGATACATTTTTTTTCTTTTATTATTCATTCAAGTGATGTGAATGTCATTGGCTAGCCCAATGTTTATTGCCCATCCTGAGATCCGCTTAAAGAATGTAGTGGTGACCTGCCTTTTTGAAATGCTGCAGCCATTTCACGTAGGTAGACCCACAATGCTGTTAAGAAAAGAGTCCCAGGATTTTGACCCAGCAACACTGAAGGAATGGTAATGTATTTCCAAGTCGGGACAGTGATAGGTTTGGAGCAGAACTTGCAGGTGGTAATTGCGCAGTGCAAATATTACTTGCCACTTATCAGATCATGTCTGGATATTATCCAGGTCTTGCTGCATTTAGACATCAACTACTTTTGTATCAGAGGATTTGTGAATGGAGCTGAATGCTGTACAACCACCATCCCTTCTGACCTTATGGTGGAGATAAGGTAACTTATGAAGCACCTGAAGGTGGTTAGGCTGAAGACATGACTCTGAAGGATACCTGTAGTGATGTCCTAGAGCTAAGATGACTGACCTCCAACAACAACAATCATCTTCTTTTGTGCTAGATCTGGCTCCAACTTGTTTTCCACTGACTCAAATAAAGGCAAAGCACTGCAAATGTTGGAAATATGAAACAAACACAGCAAATGCTGCATACACTCAGTACGTTTGGCAACATCTGTGTAGCGAGAAGCAGAATTAACATTTGGAGTCTGATATGACTCTTTCAAAACTGAAGAGCTGAACATTTACGAACTGTAGTTCTGAAGAAGAGTCAGGTCAGACTCAAAGCATTAACTTGGTTTCTCTCTGTATCTCCACAGATGCTGCCAGGTTATGCAGAATTCTGTAGTTATTCCACTGAGTCAAGTTTTGCTAGAGCTCCTCAATGACTCATGCAATCAAACAGGACCTTGATGCCAAGGGCAGTCACTCTCACCTCTGGAGTTCAGCTGTTTAGTCTATATTTGAGCCAAGGCTTTAACAAGGTCCATGAAAAACCCAAACTGACACTTAACTCCAGCATTTGATTTTAAGTTACACTCTTTAGTGCCAAGTCACACTAGTTTTGCAAACTTACATATTCTGCCAACACAAATGGCAAAGCTCACTCTCTTAATGAGGATCTTGTTTCAGCTGGCTCTTAATTAGGCTGCTCTTTCGCTGTACCCTTGAAAATGAACCTGCTCAAAACTCAGAGCTACAGAATTTTAAATGGCAGGTTTACTTTGATGCAAACTACAAATTACAATCCAAATTAGGCTAAATCAGGCTTGCACAAAATTAAAGATTTAGACACTTTTCTTACCCAGCAAATGCACACTTTCAGTTCAAGACAGAATTAAATTTAATTGCTGAATTTATGTGCTTCCAAAACAAAGGGCCTTGTTCACTCACTTAATGAGGATCCCGTTTCAGTAGGTGATGGTGGCCTGACAGAAACCAGGCTTGATAAGCAGTATTTTTAAATATACATTCTGAGAGCCAGCAGGGAGACAAGGAAATTCAGAAGGAACAGATCCAGACCAGCCTTGGACTAAAATCAAACAGCAAGCAAAGAACTGGGACATAGAAATACCTTAGCTGCCTTCACCTACCAACTTAAAAAACAGAATTTTTCTGCATGGGTTCATTGTTGTGCTGCACATCAAATTTGGAATGATCTCCAATTAAGAGCTCAAATGCAAATAGACCAAGTCCCCAGATGATATCACATGACACGGCCAAAGGCTTTCTGCATTGTAGCACTCAAGGCTCAAACTGTGCCGGGCAATTATTCCGTTTTGTAAATATCAGTTTAACTGTAAGTAAACTTACAAGTGATCTTCAAAGAAATTGAATCCATGTACTTCATTTGAGTTACATTTGGGTAATATGTAATATTTTACATGTGTGTGCAACTGGGACTTTTTTAAAAGTTAAACAAAACATAACAAAGAAGAAACCAGCTCTACAAGCTTGAAGGTCAAGGGGAACAGGAGCAAAAAAAAACCTAGACTTGGAGAATGATCAGTTGTATTTTGTTATTAAACTCCAGCAAGGATTGAGAAATGCAAATAAGTTATTTGTTAGAATGCAAATTGGAAATATCTGGACCTGATTCTTTTATTGTGCGCAGTTTGAGAATTGAAGTGTGATATATTTGCAACTGTTAATTTGATGATGGGTAGGGGTGGGGCACAGATCTGATGCCAGTGAAAGTGGCAGATAATAACTATTCACTAAAATACATTGTTTTATATTACTTCAAACTATCGTAATGGAAACACTTCAAAACATAACAAAGTGATAATGGTATATGGAAAAATAATTTGTAAACAAATTACACTGACTACTAAAGTTAATGGTATGGAACGGCATTTAAATTTGCCTCATAAAGTTGGAAACAATCATTATGTTCAGGATTTAAATAAGGTCTAAACCAATATTGAATTGAGTTTGTTTATTGCAGTAAAATAAATCAAGGTACAATTAAGTACTTGAGTTTGTTAATAGCAAGCAAATACCAACCAGGCAACGCATTTCTTTTTTAATGAAGAAGTAATAGGTCCCATAGTCTGTTTTATCCATTGATTGAGTGCCGTGGTTCACATGGTGTCAATTATGGTAGATCTCATGACCTATTTTCTCACTTAGCACACCATGAATTGAACAGGTTGTATGACCTGTTGGGTTATAACCTGCTGGGTAAACTTTGCTAGAGTTAAGCAAGAAAGATTGTGATTTTTGACAAAGTAAATTATGAAGGAGATCAGGATGACTAGTGCCTTTTGCGTCTTCAGCTTTCATGTACAAGGTCCCAGAAATGCACTGTCTCCGAAAGGTCGAAAATCAAAAGATTTTCACTTACATCTCTTTGGTTCAATGGACACAATCTTCTTTGTATGACTTATGTGTTTTTTAGTGGAAGCATTTAAAAAATTATGCATGGCTGTAAAATGTTTTTCACATGAACATTTTTAATACATTGATTTTATAATATATCTATAGTGTAAAATATTTGAAGCATTCCCAATTATTAATACATCACGATCAATTGGAGTATCTTATATTTAGTTACGATATCACTTTTGCATTATTACAAAACAATTTAAGATGCGTAATTACATGGAATGAAATTATGCACCAGGTTTTCATTTCACCCCTGAGTGCAGTAAAGCTGGGATATCAGATCCCCTCAAGTCACCAGGATGATTTTTGAATTACCAGTTGTCCATTTTGCTCCTGGACAGCAAACAGATACAGCCGGGCACTTGGAAACACTGTGGCTGCCACATTGGTGCCAATACATTACTGCCATAGACATGAGAAACTTGGGTGAGCAAGTGGAGTTATAGAAATAAGCAGCAAAGGATTTTGGTGGACTTCTGTTCCCTTACCACAGACATCAACCTATTTCTTGGCTATTAGCTGAGATTGAACCAGGTGTCTTGCAAGTGTGTCATTCTATCTGACTCTTAGCTCAATTTCAGACTCTATATCATGTCCAATACCAAGTCTGTCCACTTTTATCTTCGTAAGGTTGCCTCTCTTCCTCTCCCGAAGACCTCTCTCAGAAATTCCATGCATGCCTTTGTTATCATGAGTCTTTACAATCCAGATGATCACTTGGCCTGCAACATGCATTCTTCCCTCCGTAAACTTGAACTCGTCCAAATCTCAGCTACACATATGCTAACTTGTATCAAGTTCTGTGCATCCATCACTGAGTGCTCACTGATCTTCAACGGAGGCTGGCTACCAACATTTTAATGTTAAAGTTTTGCAATTTTGTTTTTGAAATATGTCTATGACTTCATCCTCCCCTATCCCTATAATATTCTGCAGTCCCATACCCTCTCACAAATCTGTGCTCCTTCAATTTTGACTTTCTTATACTTCCCCTGATTTTAATTGGCCCACCATTAGCAGCCACAGCGTAAGCTGCTTAGCCTGTAAGCTCTGAAATTCCTTCTTTAAGCCTTTCCACTTCATCGCCAATCACTCATCTTTTAACATACTCCTAAAAACCAGCTCTGCCAAAAGTTTTTGTCAAATATCTTAATATCACCCTGTGGGTTCAGTGTCAAACCTTTTTTTCACAATGGTCATTGGACCTTGGAATATTTTACTATGTTAAAGGTGCTATATGAATGTAATTTGTTTTTGTAATCCTATAATTGTCACAGACAATTGATGGAATTCATATGTTCTGAAGTTTTGAAGTAGATTTATTGTAAATCAGTTATGCTTGAATTTGCACTGGAAGGAAAATGATGTATCTCTGCTGTTTTGCCAAGGCTAAGGATGTTTGGCATGTGTATTATATCTCTTACCAATTTTTATAGATCCCCCATAGAAAGCATCCTATCTGGATATATCGCAGCTTGGTATGGCAACTACTCTGCCCAAGACTGCAAGAAATCACAGGGTTGTGAACACAGCCCAGACCATCACACAAACCAGCCTCCCTTCCATTGACTCCATCTATACTTCCCATTGCCTTGGGAAAGCAGCCAATGTAATCAAAGACACCCGCCACCCCAGTTATCCTCTTTTCAACCTTCTTCCATCAGGCAGAAGATACAAAAGTCTGAGAACACATACCAAAAGATTTAAGATCAACTTCTTCCCCACGGTTATCAGATACATAAGGGACCTCTCATATGTTAGAATTAACCTTTCTCTGCTCCTTCTCTACAGCCGTAACACTATACTTTGCATTCTATTCTGTTACTCTGGTGTATTTATGTAAAATATGATTTGTCTGGATAGCAGGCAAAACAATACTTTTCGCTGTACCTCGGTACATGTGACAATAATAAATCAAATCAAATAGTTCACTGAAATTTTCAAGGAATTTCTGGCCATAGAATTGGAATAATATTTGTGGTACTGAAAGCCTTGAGGATTCTGTGTGAAAGCGAGTTTTCCAGTTTCAGTTGATACCTCTTTTTATTCATTTGCGAGACATGGGCGTTACCGATTGGCTAGCATTTGTTGCCTGTCTCTAGTTGCCCTTGAAAAGATGGTAGTGAGCTGCTGGAAGGAATAAATGTTTGTAGATGTGGTGCCAATCAAGCGGGCTGCTTTGTACTGGATGGTGTCAAACTTCTCGAGTGTTGTTGGAGCTCTGTCCAGGCAAGTGGGGAGTATTCCATCACATGTCTGACCTGTGCCTTGTAGATGTAGGTGAGGTGCCGGAGGACTGGAGGGTGGCTAATGTTGTGCCTTTATTTAAGAAAGTCTGTGGAGAGAAGCCTGGGAACTATAGACCTGTGAGTCTGATATCAGTCGTGGGTACGTTGTTGGGGGGTTTCTGAGTGATAGGGTTTACATGCTTTTGGAGAGGCAAGGACTCGGGATAGTCTGCTCAGCTTTGTGCATGGGAAATCATGTCTCACAAACTTGGTTGAGTTTTTTGAGGACGTAACCAAAAGGATTGATGAGGGCAGAGTGACAGACGTTGTCTACATGGATTTTAGTAAAGCCTTAGACAAGTTTCTGCATGATAGACTAATTAGTAAAGTTAGATCCCATGGGATTCAGGGAGAGAAGCATCACTTTACTGATGATTGAGAGTAGACTGATGGAGCAGTAATTGACTGGGTTGGATTTGTCCTTCTTTTTGTGTACAGGACATACCTCGATAATTTCCAAATCCTGGGGGTCATGCCACTGTTGTAACTGTTCTGGACGAGCTTGCCTAAGGGACCAGCAAGTTCTGGAGCACAAGTCTTTGGTATTATTGCCAGAATGTTTTCAGGCCATAGCCTTTGCAGAATTCAGTGTCTCCAACCAATTCTTGATATCACTGAGTAAACTGAATTGGTTGAAGACTGCTCTCTATGACACTGGAGACCACTGGAGGAGGCCAAGTTGGATCATCCACTCAGCACTTCTGGCTGAAGATTGCTATGAATGCTTTTGTCTTATCTTTTGCCCTGATGTGCTGGGCTCTTCCATCTTTGAGGATTGAGATATTTTTGGAGCCTCTTCCTCCAGTAAGTAGTTTAATTGTCGACTGGATGTGGTAGAACTGCAGAGCTTAGATCTGATGTGTTGTTTATGAGATCATTTAGCTCTGTCTATCACTCGCTGCTTATGTTGTTTGGCACGCAAGAAATCTTTGAGAAATAAACCGGAAAAGGAGAAGAATCTCTTGGGAGTGAAAAGACCTCTGAAGACTTAGGTTACAAAGCTACAGATTGGCAGGTTTGTGAGGAGCAGAAAAAAAAAACTCCAGAATACTTCAAAGCCTAGCAATGAATATTCTGTCATATTCTGGACAGGAAAGCTAATGAGCCAAACACTTCCATAGAAAGAAGAGAAAAAAAAAACAAGTGTGCATTGATCCCAGTCAGATGTTGAAAGTTCAGAGGGATAGCAGCTCCCATGGAGTCTTCGCAATTACCTCAAACATCTGGTAATGCAGAAATAAACAATATGGCTTTAAGTAGGAGTTCTGGGAGACGCAGTACAATTGCTGTAAAATGGGTCCAAGTTTGGTCCCTGGTGCTGGATATTTTGGCTGTTGTAGTACCTAGTTATATTGCCTGAGAGATCAGAGTACAAATACTGAAAGAAATATGATTTTTGATGCTTATTATTGTACAACTACGAATGGAAGTAACATTCCATCAAGCAAAACAATCGCCAAGTGAATCAGAGAGCGGCTGAGAGTCATCACAGCGGAATTGTGGGAGACATCCCACAGTCATCATGACTGTACAGCAGGTCAGACAGAACCTGGTGTCAGGTTGTGGTTAAACCCAAAACACAACATTGATGTTTCCCACACTCCCTCCTCCTCTGATGATAAAAAAAGGCTCTGTGAAGAGAACAACTAGCAAGGTGAAGACGTACAAGGGAGCAGCCATTAAGAGAGTGGGCCATTGTTAGAGCGGAAGTACTGAGGCCTTTGATAAGAGGTTTTGGTGTGAGGATGCTGAGCAGGGGTGCAGGTAAGGGCTCTTTAATTCTACTTTCTTGCTATCTACACTGAAGGCAGTAGGGATGGCAGTTGGGGCAGTGGCATGCTCCTCTTACAGGATGTGGGAGATCAGGGAGACTTCCAGTATCCCTGGTGGCTACACCTGTGAGAAGTGGACCCGGCTGCAGCTCCTGACAGACGACATTAGGGAACCGGAGCTGAAGGTAGATGCACTCAGGGTCATCCAGGGTGCAGAGAACATCACTGATAAGAGCTATAGTGAAGTGGTTGCTCCTAAGGTGAAGGCTGCAGGTAGCTAGGTGACCACCAGAAGAGGTAAAGGGGGAAGGCAGATAGTGCAGGGTTTCCCTGTGGCCAATCCCCTCAATAACAGGCATACCACTTTGGACACTGTTGGTGTGATGACCTTTCATGGGTTAGCAGCAGCAGATAGGTCAGTGGCACTGTGACCATCTCAGAGGGAAAGGGTGCTGTCAGACAGAGCGATACTGATAGGAAACTCAACTGTGAGGGGGACAGACGGGAGATTCTGTGGCCGCAGAAGAGATACCAGGATGGTGTGTTGCCTCTCAGGAGCCAGGGTCAAGGATGTCTCTGAGCGGTTGCAGAACATCCTGAAGGGGGAAGGTGAAGAGCCAGAGGTGATTGTGCACATCGGTACAAATGACATAGGTAGACAAAGGGATGGGGTCCTGCGAAATGAGTATAGGGAGTTAGGTAAGAAGTTAAAAACAGGACCTCAAGGGTAGTGATATCCGGATTACTCCCAGTGTCATACACCAGTGAAAATAGAAATAGAAAGATCGGCCAGATGAATGCGTGTTTGAGGAGCTGGTGTAGAGGGCAGGGTCAGGAGTATCATCTGGTGTACAGGTGACCTGTACAAGAGGGATGGGTTGCACTTGAACCGGAGGGGGTCCAATAACCTTGCAGATCTGCTAGTGTTACCCGGGAGGTATTAAACTAGTTTGGCGGGGGGTGGAACTCTGAATAAGAGAGGGGCCATCAAGAAGTCAGGGAAAAATACATTAGCCATCGAGAGAAAGTTTACTATTCAGGATAGCCAGGGGCACAGTAAAGGGTGGGAAAAGACTTCTGGTTTAAAGTGCATTTATTTCAATGCATGAGGCCTGACTGGTAAGGCAGATGAACTCAGAGCATAGACTGGCTCTGGGGACTGGGATATTATAGCCTTAACAGAAATATAGCTGAGAGAAGGGCAGGACTGGCAGCTCAATGTTCCAGGATACAGAAGCTACAGGCATGACAGAAGTACAAATAAGCGAGGAGGGGGAGTTGCCCTTTTGATAAGGGAGGACATAATAACAGTGCTTAGAGAGGGTATTCTTAAGGGGTCATCAAATGAAGCCATATGGTTAGAACAAGAAGGGGATAGTCACCCTATTGGGACGTATTATAGATCACCCAAAGAGCCAGCAGGTGCTAGAGGAGCAGATGTGTAGAGCGATTGCAGATAACTGTAGGAAAGATAGAGTAGTATTGGTTGGAGATTTTAACTTACCCTCAGTTGACTGGGCAAGCTAGAGTGTAAAAGGCCCAGATGGGGTGGCATTTGCCAAATGTGTCCAAGAAAGTTTCCTAAATTAATATGTAGAGGGGCCTACTCGTGAGGGTGCAACTTTGGACCTCCTCTTAGGAAACGTGGTTGGGCAAGTGATTGAAATATCATTTGGAGAGCACTTTGGGTTCAGTGACCATAATTCTCTTAGTTTTAACATAGTTATGGAAAAACATAGGACAGGTCCACAGGTTAAGATCCTGATCTGGAGCAGGGCTAATTTTGGTGCCATTAGGCACGATCTAGCAGCGGTCGATTGGGTGAGTGTATTTGAAGGAAAAGGAATGACTGGCAAATGGGAGGCTTTTAAAAGTGTGTTATCAAGAGTCCAAGGAAAGTATGTCCCTGTTAGGGTGAGGGGTAAAGCTGGCAGATTTAGGGATCCTTGGCTGATGACAGATATTGAGGCTCTGGTCAGGAAAGACAAGAAGGCATACATTGGGTTTAAGCAATTGGGTTTAAGTGAGTCCCTGGATGGCTCTTAAAAAAATGTAGGAGCACACTTAAGACGGAATCAGAAAAGCAAAAAGAGGGTATGAGATGGATCTGGCAGATAAGATTAAAGACAATTCCAAAAGGTTCTATAGCTATATTAACAGTAAGAGGGTGGCTATGGAGAGAATAGGACCCCTTAAAGATCAACATGGCTGTTTATGTGTGGAGCCACAGGAGATGGGGGAGATTTTTGATGAATATTTCTTGTCGGTGTTTACTGAGGAGACAATCACGGATGCTAAGGAAATGAGGGAAGCAAGTGGGGATGTTTTAGACCTCATACATATTTCCGGAGAGGAGATGTTTGCAACCTTAAAGTCCTTTAAGGTGGATAAATCCCCTGGGCTCGATCAAGTAATCCTCAGACATTGTGGAAGGCTAGGGAAGAAATTGCAGAGGCCCTTGAAGAGATTTTTCCTTCATCTTTAGCCAATGATAAAGTTCCAGAAGACTGGAGGGTGGCTAATATTGTTCCATTGTTTAAGAAAGGCAACAAAAACAAGCCAGGGAGCCACAGGCCAGTGAGCCTGACATCAGTGGTAGGCAAGTTACTGGAGAGGATACTGAGGGACAGGATCAACCAATATTTGGATTGTCAAGGTCTGATTTCCATGTCTGGACATGGAAAGTGTGCAAAGAAGATTTACGAGGATGTTGCCAGGACTAGTAGGCCTGAATAGTCAGCATGGATTTGTGCTCAGGAAGTCATGTCTAACAAATCTTTTAGAGTTTTTCGAAGAGGTAACCAAGAGGTTAGATGAGGGTAGGGCAGTGGATGTTATCTGTATGGACTTTAGTAAGGACTTTGACAAGGTCCCACATGGCAGGCTAGTTACGAAGGTTAGGTCACATGGGATCCAGGGAGATCTAGCTAAATTGATTGAAAATTGACTAGCCAATTGGTAGGAAGCATAAGGTGATGGTTGAAGGTTGTTTCTCCTACTGGAGGCCAGTTACTAATGGTGTGCCATAGCATCGGTGCTGGGACCTTTGTTATTTGTGATTTATGTAAAAGGTCTGAATGTGAATAGACAAGACATGATTAGTAAATTTGCAGATGATACAAAATTAGGAGGTATCATTGATAGTGAGGAAGGTTATCAAAGATTACAGAAGGATCTTAATCAGATGGGGAAGTGGGCTTAGGATTGGCAAATGCAATTCAATACAGATATGTGAGAGGTGTTCCACTTTGAAAAGTCACACCGAGGTAGGACTTATAATGTGAATGGTAAGGTCTAGAGAAGTGTTGTGGAACAGAGGGACCTAGCAGTACAAGTACATAGTTCATTGAAAGTGGAATCACAGGTAGGTAGGGTGGTGAAGAAGGCATTTAGCATGCTGGCCTTCATCAGTCGAGGCATTGAATATAGGACTTGAGGCGTTGTATTACAGTTGTATAAGTCATTGGTGAGGCCACACTTGGAGTATTGTGTACAGTTTTGGTCACCTGTTTATAAGAAAGACATGGAAAGTGTGCAAAGAAGATTTACGAGGATGTTGCCAGGGCTAGTAAGCCTGAATTACAGGGAGAGGTTGGCTAGCATAGGACTTTATTCCATGGAACATAGGAAAATGAGGGGTGACCTTACTGAAGTGTATAAAGTCATGAGGGGCGTAGAAAGGATGAATGCATATAATCTTTTTCCCAGGGATGGGGAATTGAAAACTAAAGGGTATAGATTTAAGGCGAGAGGGGAAAGATTTAAGAAGGACCTGAGGGGCAACTTCTTCACACAGAGAGTGGTGCATATATGGAATGGGCTGCCAGAGAAAGTGGTTGAGGCAGGTACAATAGCAACATTTAAAAAGCATTTGGATAGGTACATGGATGGGAAGAGTTTAGAGGGATATGGACCAAATGTGGACAATTGGAACTAGCTGAGTGGGCACCATGGTCAGCATGGACCAGTTTGGGCCAAAGGGCCTTTTTCCATGGTGTATTACTGTATGACTGTATGTCTCTGTGACTTTAGCAGTGGATTACATACCTGCATTATAAACTCTATCACCATTATGTGTTCACTGCAAACTCGGAACAAACTTAGAGAAACCTTTGCACAAAGCCTAAAGAACAATAAAATTTGGCTCAATATTTTGAATAAAGGAAATAATCTGGCATGGAAAAAGGCTTGCGACAAGGCCGTGGAAATGGCAGGAAAAGATAGTTGCCAAATGCAAAGGAATTCTCATAGTCAGCAGTTGAGTGCCATTAGATTTCAGCAGGATCCAGGCCAAAGGTGCCAAGTTCACCAACCCAGAGTCAGAAGAAATGGTGGTCAACAACCATCTACATATTCCCTTTTCCAGTCAAAGTGCTAAATTTGTGGCAAATTTAGTCATATCCGGATGCAATGTAGGAGTAAAAAAACAGTAATGCTTCAGGAAGCATTCAAGCATCAGGTTTCAGCCAATGGCAGTTTGCAGTTAAATACCAGGTTGAGGTTGTAATAGTTATAAAGCTGATTCAGGAGCTGAAAGTCCTAGAATGTAAATTTGATGGAAACAGAAGTTCATGTTACTGAGGAGGAAGATCGAGGATTATACTCACTCAGAGAACAAGGGAAACAATATTTAGAAGATGAAAGTATTAGGATTGAGAGATACAGTTGTAGCACCCACAATAGGAATGGAAATAGAGATTCACAACTCACTTTCATCATTTTTACAGAAACACCAGTGTCTGTTAACTTAGAATGAGAGTGTACAAAATCCCAAAATCATATTATTTTACACAAAGTCTGTCTGAAATTGATTAGTTATTCCCAATCATAATATTTCACTTTGGTCAAGTTAGTGTTAGTGTTAGTGAACATCACTCCTGTTTGTTATAGCTGGAAGTAACAAAATTCCCCTAATTCAAAGGCATTATTTTGAGGAAATAAGGTTAAACGTGTTGACGTATTTAGGGCAGGCATCAGGAAGACTATATCTGTCATTCAAAAAGTGCTAAGTAAGCATAAATTGGTCTTTGAGCAAGTAGGATCAAATGATACCGACGAGGTGTAGGGAGTACATCTGGACATGGTGGGGGCACAGGAGTGGTTTGGACAAGGATTTATGGAGGTTTATGGAGCATTGGAATGACATTAGGAACTTGGCTATTGCCTTGAAACATTGACGTTAGCTTTCGCAGCAACCCATCTCTGCACACTTATTTCCAGCCTACTCTCCCTACTGTATTAAAGCTTGTAGAATCTGAGCTCTCCACACATCTTTCAGAGACAAAAATATAACTGGAATAAGGCTCAGAGATGTCTTATGTTTTAGAAGATTCAAATCTGCCTACCTTGTGATCTGCCATTTCTACACAAAAATCTGATTCCCAGGGGTATTACAGATGTGGAAATGAACTGAATATAGATTAAGGCTGTCTTTTGAGGTTAGGTGCCATTACTCTGCCAAGGTTTAGAATGGCGAGTGTCAGAAGCGCTATGTCAAGAGCATACAAGGATAACCCATATGGAAACAGTAACAAGAAGCTTTTTTGGTATTCAAAAGTTGATAGAAATATTTGAAGAATTGTTGAATATTTCTGAAGTGTGGCTCAGATAGACAAGGTGTGTCTTTAAATGTTGAATTTATGACCAATAGTATTATCAAAAAATATGTAGAAATAAAGAAAAGGTGCTCTTTTCATCATCGGTGAAAGCTACTTGTATTAAAAAGGTGAGGAAAACAAAATGAAAACATTTACGTGCAAATTGGTCTCATAATACTAGTCGTATGTATTATTTGTGATCACAGTAAAAATTGCAGGTACTTTTGTTGCTTGTTTAGACAAGTTATATTATAGGAATTATGCACATGTACTGTTCTACATTTGACATCATTTTCAAGGTAGTGATGATGGACAACTGGCATAATGTCAGGTCTGATCATGCTGTGATACTGCCCTGTCCGTTGGGGACAAGTAAATAAATTGTGTTCAACATGGCAGCTTACAGTTGACCCCCAGCATGAGATTTTTTTCCCTAGGCTAATGTACAAGATCCATGTAACTTCACTATGTTTATTACAAGTCAAAAAGATACCCTGTTGAATGTGATTGTTATTCCAGAGTCTTGTGAGCTTACTAAAAATTGTGCTCACTTAATTTTGCTACCTCAATATTTGATACAATACAGAGTAATAAATAGCATGAATATTAGATCAAAGTTCTTGTCATAAGTTTATAATGAAACAAATGCAACAAAAAACAGAAGAGCAAAAAACCCATTCCTCTTGATTTATGACTTGCTTCCAGAAAATGAAAGAAGAAGAATTAGGTTTGTCAGAGGTGCCAAAGTTGTCCTTGGTAATAAATAGAATAATGGCTGTGGGATCATTCAGTCTTTAAAATAGCAGAACAAAAAGAGAATTAGAATAAAGTCAAGGTTGCATGTGTTATATTGTTATGCTTTGCTGTCAGAAAAGTTGTACTTCTTTCTAAAGACAGTAATGTTGGAAGTGTTTTGTGGGCAGACCAGCTCACTGTGCTGCATGAACTGCTGTTCATGATGAACATTGCTGCCAACATCCTCTTTCAGTGTTGGAAACTACAGGGCTGCTTGGTTTAGTGTGGATGAACATTTCTTGGTCTGACTAGAAGAGTCTCTTGTAGTTGACAACATATCATTTGTTACAAATTAGCAACTAGTTACAGGCTCCACTGATGTGATAGACGTTGTTACATAGATTTTGAGGAGGACCAGATGTTAGGTCTCACTTGTCTAAACTCTAAACTATTCTGTCCACTGATCTGTACGACATTATTATAGAGGATGATGCTTATGGCAATCATCAGTATTAACACTTTCAGATCCATATTCAACAGAAAGGACACTGCCTGATATTAATAACACTTACACTAACATATTTGTATCAAGTTCCTTTGTTCACAATTTAAATGAATGGTCAGTTCCTTAGAATCAGGGCTGCATGAAATAGATCAACTCTTCAAAGTAACAACACCTGCAGCAAGACCTAGAACTATAGAAACTGAATTGTGTAGCAATGTGTCAAAGAGTTGCTTGCGTTTTACTACAGACCATCACAGTGCAATATAAGGTGAATCCTAAATTTATACTGTAGGTAGGCAAAGGTTTTTTCAGCCTCAAAATTTGATCATTTCATGTCCATTTTTCAAACATAAATTTGTGCCTTAGCATCCATCACATTGGGTTGGGCCTGAATGTTGTTTTCATGAATAAAGTGCACCACCCATCATTTTGGTAAAGGCAAATCAGAGACTTGCAGCATTTGAACATAAAACAGACCTTAATTCTGTTGTATATTCAGGCAAAGAACATAATAATTGAGTCTCATTTGCAAGATTCACCTACACTGACAGATGTAAGAATTCCAACTTTCAAAACTTAGATTGGCCTTCGATTTGAAAATGACATCTATTCAGTGTCCTTTTTCACAGCTTCTCTCGTTGAATCCCAGCAACAATATACATAGTAAACAATTCACATTCTCTTAACAGTTTTACTGAGTGAATCCTGTTGCCTGCAGTTATAATAAAAGAGTTCTGTTCTCTTAAAGGCTTTACAGAATTAATCATGCTGTATCTAGTATCTTCAGCCATTTCTTCACATCAGATGGAGTGAATTGACTTGGTTGAAGACTGGCATCTATAATGTTGTGGATGACTGGAGGAAGCCAAGATGGATCATTGCTAAATATTCTTGCTGAAGATTATTGCAATGGTTCAGCCTTATCTTGTTCATTGAAGTGCTAGCCTTTCCTATCATTGAGAATTGGGATATTTGTGGAGTGTCCTCATCTAATGAGTTGTTTAATTGTCTACCACCTCTCACAATTGGATGTGGCAGAACTGCGAGCTTAGATCTGATCTGTTAGTTGTGGAGATGTTTAGCTCTATCACTTGCTGCTTTTGATGTTTGGCATGCAAGTAGTCCTGCATTGTAGCTTCATCGAGTTAACACCTCATTTGTAGCTATGCTTGGTGCTGCATCTGGCACGCCCTCCTGTACTCTTTAGGGAGCAAATGTTGTTCTCTTGGCTTGATGGTAACAGTAAAATGGGGAATATACCAAGCCATGAGATTGAAGATTGTGTTTGAGTACAACCTTGCTGCTCCATAGCAACTCGTGGATACCCAATCTTGAGTTGCTATATCTGTTCAGAATCTGTTACATTTAGGACATTAGTGGTGCCATACGGCATAACGGAGGGAATACTCAACAGAAAACTTTGTCTCCATAAGGTAATTGCAGGAGTCACTTGTACTAATGCTGTCAAGGGCAGATGCATTTGCAACAGGCAGATTGGTGAGCATAGGGTTGAGTAAGCTTTTTCCTCTTGTTGGTTCCTTCACCTACCACTGTGGCCCAACGTTGTTAGGATTCAGCCACCTCACTTAATAGTGGTCCTTCCAAATCCCTCTTGGTAATGGACATTGTTGCCTTCACCCAGAGGAGGAGTTGCCCTTCAGAAGGCTTCAGTCCGTGTGCTGTAGATAGACCCACAATGCTGTTAGAGAGGAAATTCTAGGATTTTGGCCCAACGATGAGTAACATCATATTCTCTCTGCTACCTCACTGTATCTTCACTACTGCATACACCTCCCAGCAAGGTCTACCACTCTCTCACTGTAGTCTTCAACATCTCCCTTCACTCACTCTCACTTATCCTAATGCCCCTCCCAACACACATACACGGACAAACACACACACACACACACACACACACACACACTTATGCATGACCTTTGCGCTGTTGACTCACTCACTCGGATAACTCACCACCTTTCGCCCCTTTGCATCAGCTCTAACAGCTATGTCACCAACTATCATCACACTCAATCCCTCTTTTTATCTCATTCCAGAAGAAATCAGGTGGACAGAGCCTGGATAGCTGGTGGACTGTCCAGTATTCAGCTGCTTACCCACTACAGTGAGGATATTGACCCTGGCATAAGAAATCTAGGACCGCTCCTGTGGGGATGTCAAGATTCTCCATGTCCCAACGACCAAGTAAGAATTGTTATTCATCGCTGTGCTACTCTATCACCACCGCCACGATGAATGTATTAACACACCCCCCCACGTTTCTCCAGCTTATTTTCAATGCATTCTCTCTTTAGTCTCCTGCAGATACCAGCGGAAACAGCGCGTCATTGGCTTCTAAGAGGCCAACTCTGCAAACCAACTACTTTTCTGCCTCTGAGGGCAAAAACATAGATGCCTCAGAGGCAAGGCTGACTCCTGCACTCTCTACAGCTCAGATGCCAACACCTTGGTGGGTACTCTTCGAGCCAGAATCACCTGCTGGCGAGCACCTCACTGATATATCTTTGCAGCTGGCCCATGGAGAAATATCCCACATCGCTGGCACTCAAAGGATTGCGAGAGATCAGACACACGCAGTCCTAGATAGGAGATGATCCTATGCTGTCAGCTATTCATGACTTCATACAAATGCATCAACAGACGCAGATGCAGGAGACACTGGAGAAACTGACATAAAGTCTGCAAGACTGCATCAATGCTGTTGACACCATGTTGCCCCTAGCATGAAAGTATCTGGCTACCCAGCTTCCATGGAGAGTCAGCACCGACATTCTCAGTGTCAGCTGAATCAATGCACAGACCTGGACTCCAATCCTCTAGCCATTGATGCTCAGTATCAACAGCAAGGTGAAGGAGGGAAGTGACCTTGATTACACTCCAGGTCCCCAATCCTCATAAACAGACAGAGAGATGCCAGTAAAGGTAAGGTTGCCATAGTCTTCCCGGACCATAGTGATGCTGTCTCATTAAATAGTGGTGGTTTAACCTGACAGTTAAAAGAGGACAAGTTGAGAAGGAGAGACCTTCATGATGTCATCTGTTGGTGACTGGTGCCGGTGGACACCTAGACAGAGGAGGAAACACATATAGGATTCCCAGAATTCTCCTTTCAGGACATTCAAAAAGGTTTCCAGGTCTTTTACCTCTGCTGCCTGACCCCCTCAGCCTGTGGGACTTCAAGCCAAAGAGGTACACCAGCTTCTGGGCAGGAGAGGCTCAGCATGTCTGAGCCCACTGGAGTCAAACACCCCAGGGGTCACCTGATCACAATTCCAAGACCAATAGTCTCCATTGAATGATAGGCTCCCTTCAACCCAACTGCACATCCCAGCACTGCCCTGAGATGCAGTGGGAGGTAAAGAAAGAAGATGTTCTTTTGAGAGCATGGAGATGACACGGGTGACACTTCAGGGTGAGAAATGAGCAGCTTCTCCACCACGTACATGGTCTGGGAACTTGGAAGGTGCTTGCACCTTTGGCAGATATGACAAATGGTTGCAGATCACAAATCATTGCTTGTGCATCACAGCCATGAGTGGGGTTGATTTCTTATGCTCCATGATGTGGTCAAAAGTGCTTTGGGCCAGGATTTGGACTTCACAACTACGTTAATCCCTAAGGTGTACGTAGCATTTTGTGCTCACAATTGCGTAACTCCTACACAGCATGGATATCTGTGTAATGCTGTTCCCCTTTGAAGGGCCTCACATTGTGCAAAGGTGAACCAGCCCCCTCTCTTGCAGAATGAAACTCTTAGACTACTCTCTGTGGGTGCGGTTCCAGCCACTTTCAGCTCCATTGTCTACCTGTTATTTACAGCATGATGGTAGAAAACAACAGTTGCTCTCATGCATGAGTCTTAGGCACAGCCTCTTTTCCTTGGTGAACTGCTAATGTATCCATTCCTTTCATTAATGTGGTCTTCCATACCTGCCAACATCATCAGAATTGAATTTCTTGAACTACTCCACCTTCTCCAGCTTCCCTTAAGTATATCTCACACTTGATTTTAATTGGACAAATATGCAGGACTCATCGTGGATCACCCCTTAACCCACTTAGACTGATAGCCCAGAATTATGAGTGACCAGGCCTTTGACTGAATTCTGTGCAGTTCTCAACTGACTTACTACCACTTTCTGGACTGTTTGCACTGGACCCACAGGCCTAACCATGTTTCTAGACTTCAGAGCTATGACTGCCCTGACCCTGGCCACCACAAGTGGCAGACTGATTGTGCCCAAACCTCTCGAGTGATATCAGAGGCTGCCCTTCACTTACAGTGCTGGGACCTCTGACTAAATGATGCCTCCTTTGGCTAAAGACTACTCCACGTAGATTTTGAGACATGGCTATTTGATTGATGCACGTGCAGCGTGTCTGTGTGTTTGTAGCTGGCACATTTTGCAGATATGAGAGTGATGTATCATAGTGACACACAGAAACATGTTGACCCCTTGATCACTGCTGGTAACCATGATAAGCTGCCTGGCTTTGTGTCAGCACTAAAAGACAAGTCCAAATAGAAGTACTGTGAGTCTTTAAGCTCCTGCAGAAGATGCAAATGCAAGTCAAGGCTATGCAAGTCAGCACAAATCAGCACAGTGTAATGAGCATTCAAGCAAGCATGAATTGAGTGAGCACTAAGGCAGTAACTGAGGATCCTAGGGATGCACCCTGCCCAGTCCTTGAGATGAGTGCTTAGCCCTGCATGCCTATTGTCCTGGCAGCAGCATTACAATGAAAGGTGCCAGTGTGCCCCAAAATGCAGCATTAAAATGTAGCACCACATTGTAAGTGGCTTATGGATGTACAATGATGATGAGATGAAACTGGTATACGCCAGATGCCAAGGTGAGTGGTTGTGGGGTGTGTGAGGTCACTGCCTAAGAAGGATGCTCTGGGATGTTGATGCCTGGTATCTAAGTTGGAGGGCCGGAAGACTGAGCAACATGCTGTAGTGACAGATACCTGGTCTGACTTTCATTTTGTGAATTGTCACCTGCTAGTTTCTGTCTGGTGGTGGGAGAATGGGAAACAGTATTTCAATAACGTGAGGTTATCTAATTATCAGATGTTACTACATGCAAATACATACAAATAAACTTCATGCCAGTCACTAGCAATGATCCCTTCTTGCCACACAATACTTGAAACTGTTAGCGCTCAACATTGAGAAGCCCCTTTGCTGGTCATGTCACATGATTTTTCCAACATTCCTACCATGATTCAAGTTGCTCAGGGGTTAGGAAGGTTCCACATGTAGTTGTTTGGATATCAACTAGGTACAAGTTACATCAGTATGATAGACATTGTTAGTGAGACTAGGAAAATACCCTTGTTGGTAGATCATATATCTTTAAGGTCCTAAGTGGCTCTAAGTGACTGTGAATGACATCATTTAATCACCTGCCAACTGTGGGTACCCTTTCTGTTCTCCATAAAAAATGCCCAGAAGCAGAACATAGCTAGGAAACCGATACATTGGTTTGCTGGGCTAAAATTTGGCTCTACAGTCTTCCGGCACTAGTGCGAGTGGAAGATCCAGTCTCTCGGATACTTTTAAAAATCTTTATTTTGAATTTAGGATTTAGATGAAGTCTATTTCTGATAAAGGAAAACAATAGAAATAAGAGCATGAGTAAGCCGTACATTCCTCAAATCTGCACTGCACATAATAAGATTCTCTTGATCTTCAAACTCTATCCCATTTTCACAAATGACTTTTTTCGTGAAAAGTGAAACAAGAATGTATAACTTGGAATAAGATTGTTGTAAATAGTTTTATATTATCCAACATGTATTACATTTTTTGACTGTAGCTCAAAGTGGAGTCTGAAAAATTAGTTATACAGTTCATTTGACACAGACCAAAGTATTGACTGCATGAGATTATTTTCTGCCCATATACCAATTTGCTTAATAATGAGCTACTTGTCAAAACTGACTGTCCCTGAACATAGAACGTGGTATAGCTAGAAGCAAAGCAGATAAATTCATTCAGGATATTGTTATAAATAGCAAAGTGTCTTTTATCACCACAATACCTGTCCTCATTCTGAATTTTACACTCTATCTGTGGAATATTCAGTGTAGTGGTGCATGTAGGGGCAGCAATACTGCAACTCTAAAGCTTAGTTGAAGGAGTTATGATGTAATGTAAAAAGGTGATGATTGAATCGTCAGCAAAGGATATTTTGAATATTTTAGTCAAAATAAATAAATTTTATTTTATAAAAGCCGAAAGAACTGTGGATGCTGTAAATCAGGAACAAAAACAGAAGTTGCTGGAAAAGCTCAGCAGGTCTGGCAGCATCTGTGAAGAATTAACATTTTGGGTCTGTTGACACTTCCTCAGAAGCCAGACTTGCTGAGCTTTTCCAGCAACTTCTGTTTTTGTTCCAAATTTTATTTTATGATTGGGAAGCAAATATTGTTCAGGCCCTGTTGAGCGTCCTAGCACCCCAACTTGAGCAGTCCTGATGATTTCAATCCAGTTTTGACAATTTATATTATTTCCTATAATCCCAGAGTTCATGTGCGTTGTTAGTAGCACTGTCACTAAGAATTTGTTTTTTTTTCTATATTCTACTCTTTTACTTCCATTCTTTTCTCTCACGGTGTTGACTGTTTACTGGGGTATGAAGCTATAGGCTCTGTCAGATCCAATTCCTACCCTACAAGTTATTCTTCATGCATGAATTGATGCAGTGAATATTGTCAACGTTTTTGATATGAATGCCATTACAGCCAATCTAATTTTGCTTTCATCCAATTTTGACACATTGGCCAACTTCTAATATGATTTGTTGAATATCAACTAGATAATGGCTACACCCCTCTATCTAGATCAGAACATTGAAGAAAATTGAGACTGAAAGCTAACATAAATGGGAATCCTAAAGTTTTCTATAGGTATACATAAATATTAATTTGTTGGTGAAATAAAAAGTAAGGACCAAAAAGAGAACTAACATATTGAGGTGAGGATAAAGCATTAAATAAGTACTTTGCATCTGTCTTCACCAAGGAAGAAGATGCTACCCAGATCATGATGATAGAGGAGGTAATTCAGACATGAGAAAGGGTAAAAATTGACAAGGAGGAGTTTTGTATAGATTGTACTCACAGTTTATGAGACACCAGGACTGAATTAGACGCATCCAAGTACTTTAAGGGAAGGGAGAGGAGGAATTGTAGAGGCACTGGGCAAAATTTTTTAGTCTTCCTACAATTCAGATAGCAGATGATGTTTAATGATGAGAAATGTGTAGTGATTGACTTTTGTAGGAAGAAGAGATAATATGAAATAAAAGGTACCAACGCTACAGGGGCTGCAGAAGTAAAGGGACCTGGACATATATGTACCTAAGTCATAGAAAGTGGCAGGAGTGTAAAGACTTCATATATCAGTTTAAATATATTGTTCTAAAGCAGCATTTTGACAATGAACCGAGAGGAGAGAGCTGCTGGGACTCAGACCATCAAAGCAAACGACACCATGCTTTTTCTTGCTCTCTCTCTCTCTCTGTCTCTCTGTGTGTGAGTGGAAACTTAGTAATGCTCGAAGTCTTTGCAAAACTTCTAACTCCTGCCAAGACTTAGGCTCAACTGATCAGCTAGAAAATTGAGAATCGCCACAGTTGACAATAATGGAATATCACCGAGAAAAAATGAAAACAAAAACTTGTGCTACCCCTTTGGTTTGGAACAAAAACAAAGTTGCTGGAAAAGCTCAGCAGGTCTGGCAGCATCTGTGGAGGAGAAAACAGAGTTAATGTTTCGGGTCCGGTGACCCTTCCTCAGAACTGAAAAGGTTTGGTTTGGACTTTGTTCAACTGTCCTGATTGGGCTCAGCTCAGAGCAGAATCTACATGATTCTGTAATACACCAAAATCTTATACCGCATTTGAAATACTTTTATTTCTGTTTTCTTCCCCGTAACATCTCAAATGTATCTCACTCAAAGGATAATAAGTATTGTCATATTTTTAATGGCCATCTCTCTCTAGTGCAGGTGTAATGGCCAGAGACTATGTTCTCGGATCATCTGCTCAAATGCTTCGGTTGACAATTGCTCTGTTGCTACCTCTTTCTTAATCCATTGTATTTTACTTCCACATTTGTTTTTTCCACCATATTTGAATGAGATTCGAGTAACACCAAGGTTAGTATTCCAGTTAAAGTTAATTAAACAAGATGTGGCCCAGACATAAAAAGCTCTAGCATTCATCATTAGGCATTCATCAGTCAGTACAACTACCCTTTTCAGGCACAAGCCTATTTGTAATTTCCAGATTGCTGTTCTATGATGTACATTCTGCTGTTTACTTCCTCCACCAAAAACTTCATTGCAGTCATCAAAACATACAAGGATTTGGAACATTAACTTATTGTGTGGTCATGATGTGGAGATGCTAGTGTTGGACTGGAGTGGACAAGGTCAGAAATCACACGACACCAGGCTATAGTCCAAGAGCGTTCATTTGAAAATACAAGCTTTTGGAGCATAGCTCTTTCATCAGGTGAAGTAAGAAAGAAACACACAGAACACAGAAATTATATGTAAAAGATCAACGGGTCACACAACTCATGAGAACATATTAAACAAACCTAAGATGCTGTTAAATCTTTAATCACTTAGAACGTTTCAGTTGGTTCATAAGTTTATGTAAATCCCCAGATTTCTTTCAAGTCAAGGGAACTAAAAGTTTTATCAGTGTAAAGAAGATGTGACATTTTAGTTCAGACAATGTGTGAGGCCTTGTTTAGAATCTGTTTGTGTTTTAGTTTGGAATCAGTCTGGTTTTATTTCTAAAATAGGAATTTATAAAATGCCACGTTGACTGACTGCCTATAAATTGTGTGCTTTTTGAACAAAATAGAATGTATCTGCAAATACAAATTCACCCCACAGATTTATATGTGTGTGTGTGTGTGAGAGAGAGAGTGTGTGTGTGTGTGTGTGTGTGTGTGTGAGTGTTTGGTGTGGTGGGGGTTACCTGTAGTGCAACATGAACCCAAGATCCTGGTTGAGGCCGTCCTCATGGGTACAGAACTTGGCTATAAGCCTTTGCTTGGCGACCCTGCATTGTTTTGTATCCCAAAGTCCGCCTTGGAGGATGTTTACCCGAAGATACAAGGCTGAATGTCCTTGACTGCTGTGGTCCACTGAGCGTTTGTTCGCCTGCAGCCAAAGAACATTCCCCCTTTAAGAGGAGTGGGCTCGATTTAAATACCATCAGTAAAGTGGAAAATAAATATTTTTAATCAACCCTTTTGGATATGTTATGGCACACCTCACTGGCAGATGGGACACTACCAATGCACCACAATACCTCTTTTAAGGATCTTAATCAGACAGGTTTGATGGGATTTAAATCTAGAAACTTTGGACCAAATGTTGTGACACTATCACCACACTACAAGATACCATTCATACCTTTAGTTAGTTCAGAAGTGGGACAAGTGCTGCTTTGATAAGGAGGGCCTCTGCCCAGTTTTACTTACCAGTTCTGTTTATGTGATTTGCTGCTATTAATCAGCATAGTGTAATAGCACAGGAAAAGATATTTTTACCACCTGCATGTCTTCAGTCCAAACCATGGCAGGAGTTTAAAATCCAGTCTAAAGATTCTGGCATGAGTTAGTTTTAAATTGTTTTCCTTTAACTCTAGTCCTTGTACTTTTAAGGACTAAGAGAATCTATATTGTAACAAGAGTAGTATCTGAGTTCAACTGCAAAAAGTTTTTAAATAAGTAATTAAATGAGTACTAAATTACCAAATTGTGATTTTCACTGATTTGCTAAATACTCAGGTTGTAACTTGTATCAAAAGTAATCCCAATTTAATTTACCAGAAATAACACAAAATAATAACTCAATATGAAACAATGGTGTGTTTTTTTTCAGAAAGAAAGCTTGAATTTCAGTTTTATTACTTAACTAAGTTTAATAACTTTCTCTGATATCAAATTACATTCAGTTCATAACAGTACATGAAATAAAGATGACTTCTATTGATAGCACAGCAAAAGTCAACAGGAGAGCAGTGATACTTATATCTGGACTGTTATAGAGCTTTCAGTACTCTTAGCTTGAGAGTCAGTGCAGGTATTTATCAACATTTCCCCAAAACAAGCAAAATTAAAGCACCTGGGATTTTTGGTAATGTACTAGCATAGACTGAGGATTGGTTAACAGGCAGCAAACAGAGACTTGGAATAAATGTGTCATTCTCAGATAGGCAAACTCTGACCTGTGGGATACCACAAGAATCAATATTTTGTCCCCAACTTTTCACAATCCATATCAATGATTTATATGTAGGAACTAATTGTAATATTTCCAAGTTTGCACATGTTACAAAATATGGTGGGAATGTGAAAAGGATGCAGAGGGAATTAGGACAGGTTGAGTGAGTGGATAAGAGCATGGTAGATAATACACTGTGAATAAATATTAGGTTATCCACTTTGGTAGGAGGAATGGAAATGTGAAGTATTTCATCAATGGCAAGATATTGGAAAGTGTTGATGTTCAAAGGTGTTCTTGTTCTTAAGTCACTGAAAGATAGCTTACTGATGCAGTAAGCAGTTTTGGAAGGCATGTTTTATGTTAGCCTTTATCATAAGAGGATTTGAGTACAGGAGAAAAGAAGTCTTGCTTCAATTGTATAAAACACTGGTGAGACTGCATTTGGCATATTGTATACAGTTCTGGTCTCCTTGCCTAAGGACGGATATACTTGCTAGAGAGGGAATGCAATGGAAGTTCACCAGACTGATTCCTGGGAAGGTGGGATTGTTCTTTGAGGAGATTGCACCTGTATTCTCTGAATGAGAGGCATCCTGTGAGAAACTTACACAATTCTTAAAGGTTAGAGAGAATAGATGGAAAAAGGATGTTCAAATAAAAGCAAAATACTGTGGATGCTGGAAATCTGAAAACAAAAAGACAAAGAATGCTGGAGAAACTCAATAGGTCGGGCAGCATTTGTGGAGACAGAAACAGAGTTAACATTTCTAGTGAGTATGACTCTGATATGACACACGGTGTTTGCCCTGCCTGTAGGTCTTGAACTAGGGGACTCATCTCAGAATAAAAAGTAAGGCTTCAGGACTGAGATGAGGAGGAACTTCTTCACTCAGAGTCTCACAGTTATAGAGAAGTACAGCACTGAATCAGACGCTTTGGTCCAACTTGTACATGCCGACCAGATTTCCTCAATAAATCTAGTGCCATTTGCCAGCATTTGGCCCATATACCTCTAAACCCTTCCTATTTATGTACCCATCCAGATGCCTTTAAATGTTGTAATTGCACCAGCTTCCACCAATTCCTCTGGCAGCTTAATCCATACATGCACCACCCTTTGCGTGAAAATGTTGCCCCTTAGGTCACTTTTAAATCTTTCCCCTCTTATCTTAAACCTATGCCCTCTAGTTTTGGACTTCCCCACCCTGGGGAAAAGACCTTGTCTAGTTACCCTATCCATGCCCCTCATGATTTTGTAAACCTTTATAAGGTCACCCCTCAGCCTCTGATGCTCCAGGGAAAATAGCCACAGCCTATTCAACCTCTCTCTTTAGCTTAAATCCTCCAACCCTGGCAACATCCTTGTAAATCTTTTCTGAACCCTTTCAAGTTTCACAACATCGTTCCTAAAACAGGGAGACCAGAATTGCACGCAGTATTCCAAATGTGGCATAACCAATGACCTGTACAGCTGCAACATGACCTCCCAATTCCTATAATCAATGCACTGATCAATAAAGGCAAGTGTACCAAACATTTTCTTCATTATCCTATCAATCTGTGACTCCACTTTCAAGGAACTAAGGTCTCTTTGTTCAGCAACACTCCTCAGGACCTTAGCTTTAAGTGTATAAGTCCTGCCCTGATTTGCCTTTCCAAAATGCAGCACCTCACATTTATATAAATTAAACTCCATCTACCACTTGCTGGGCCCATTGGCCCATCTGATCGAGATCCAGTAATCTTCTTCACTATCCATTGCACCTCCAATTTTGGTCTCATCTACAAACTTACTAACCATGCCTCCTATGTTCACATCCAAATCATTTATATGAATGACGAAAAGCAGTGGACCCAGCACCAATTCTTGTGACACACCACTGGCCACAGGTCTCCAGTCTGAAAAGCAACTCAACACCAACACCCCCTGTCTTTTACCTTCAAGCCAGTTCTGTATCCAAATGGCTAGTTCTCCCTCTATTCCATGTGATCTAACCTTGGTAACCAGTTTACCATGAGGAACCTTATGGAACACCTTACTGAAGTCCATATAGATCATGCTCTACCCTCATCAATCCTCTTCATTACTTCTTCAAAAAACTCAGTTAAGTCAGTGAGACATGATTTCCCACGCACAAAGCCATGTTGACTATCCCTAATCCGTTCTTGCCTTTCCAAATACAAGCAAATCCTGTCTCTCAGGATTCCCTCCCACAAATTGCCCAGAGCCGACGTCAGGCTCACTGATCTATAGCTCCCTGACTTTTCCTTTCCACCTTTCTTAAAGAGTGGCACCACGTTAGCCAACTTCCAGTCTGCCAGCACCTCACCTGTGGCTATTGTTGATACAAATATCCCAGCAATCACTTCCCTTGCTTCCCACAGAGTTCTAGGGTTCACCTGATCAGAGCCCAGGGATTTATGCATTTTAGCCATCCAGCATCTCCCCCTCTGCAATATGGACATTTTTCAAGATGCCACTATTTATTTCCCCACGTTCTATATCTTCCATGTTCTTCTCCACAGTAAACACTGATGCAAAATACTCGTTTAGTATCTCCCCCAACTCCTGCAGTGCCACATATAGGCAGCCTTGCTGATCTTTAAGGGGCCTATTCTCTTCCCAGTTACCCCCTTTTCCTTAACGTATTTGTAGAATCCCTTTGGATTCTCCTTAACCTTCTTTGTCAAACCTATCTCATGTCCCCTTTTTGGCCTCCTGATCTCTCTCTTAAGTATACTCCTACTCGATCTCTGCTGTTTATACTTGACATATGCTTCCTTCTATTTCTTGACTGACACCTCAATTTCTCTAGTCATCCAGCATTCCCTACACCTACCAGCCTTGCCTTTCACCCTAACAGAAACGTACTGTCTCCGGACTCTCGTTATCTCATTTTTGAAGGATTCCCATTTTCCAGCTGTCCCTTTAGCTGCAAACATCCATCCTCAATCAACTTTTGAAAGTTCTTGTCTAATACCGTCAAAGTGGAGAGTGGTAAATCTTTGGAATTGTCTACCTCCATGGAAGCCATGGAAGCTTAGTGATTACATATATTCAAGGAAGATATTGATAGATTTCAGTTAATGATGACATTCAAAGGATATATAGAATATTGCATTGATGTAGATGACCAGCTGTGATCTAGAATGGTAGAGGATGCCTGAATGGCCTAATTCCACTCTCATGTTCCTGCCGTCATACCCATCATCACTCATACCTTCAACATCTCCCTCAATTCTTTTACTTGTTCTCCTGAGGATCAAATATTTGTGACATCCTACAGAAATCTTATTTTTTTGGAGCTATACACATAGTTAACAGCTTTACAGTCTATCCCTCTAACATGGAACTGCTTCACTGTCCCTTTCATCCCATTATTTCAGTCCAATACTTTACTCATCTCACTCTTGTCCTCTGGGTCTATCCTTCAAAATTATCTCACTTATTTTCACTTCCTTTCTGCCTCCAGACTCTCAGATCATTTCTTTAACAATGCTTTTGTAACATGCCCATGCTCAAAGGTTACTTCATCATCTGCTTGGTATTCATTTCACTCATGAAGAAATTACAAATCAATGTGATGTTATTAAATTATTTGCTTTGATTATTTTTTTGCAAATTATATTCACTACAATGGCTGTTGTAATCAACAGGACTGTGTTATTGTCCAATAGGAAAATAAGAGCATTGTAAATACATTTTCCCTATATCTTAGGGCAATAAAATTCATGTTGCAGTTGATTTCTTTGCTGAGAGTACACTAGTAGAAGCTTATGTTAATTCCAGTAGAACTGTTGAGTCATTTGAGGTGTTCTGGAGCGCAACTAACTGCAGTATGTATGCTTGCTGTTGATTGCTGAATAAATAAATCAATTTACATTATTTAAATAAAATTTTTAAAATGTGAGTTTGTCTTCTTTTTTGGTTATAATTACTTCAGTGTTAGAAATTTGTGGTTTTGCAATTCACTAGTTGTAGCGTCTCCTTCAAGTGTGTTAAAAGGAAACCTACTGAACAAACCTCTGTGTGTTGTAAGACCTTGAATGGACACTAATCTGACATAACACAGCCCAGCTTACTTATGTCATGCCAAGGTTCCAAATTTAGATAATGCGTGTTTATACAGTCTCTTATGTTCCAAGGACATAAAATTTGAGTTTTGCAACATGGGCCCAGCAGAAATGTTAAATAAAATTCCCATGAACTGGCAGATAATGTATTAGTTTGGAAATTTGTTGCAAAATTTCTGGAAGCCCCCTGGATCGGGGAAGTCTGGATTTTTTTAGAGTGTGTTGTTGCACCCTTTATGGGCGGTTGGGGTGAGGTGAAGAGCAAGGGGTCAGAACCATAGGTGACCTGTAACTAGAAAGAGCAGAAATTTCATCTGCACCTTCGAGAAAGCCTGATGTGGGGACTTATGCAAAACTTCAGGTTCCTGATGACTGGTTAAAGCTTTGATATTACATTCTTAGAACCTTTCTGACAAATCAACTTTCCTGGCAATCCCCATCAGAAATCTGGTTTGCATTTGTTCTCGGGTCAGCTGCAATTTAAATTGTAGAAAATGTCATTTAATTCAGCTTCTCTAGCTTTAGGTCGAGCAGGCTAGCTGTAGCACATGGTCCACAAACATGCCCTTTAAGTGTTGAGGCAGCAGGCAGCATGAGGGGGTAACATGCAGTGCTGGATCCTCTTAGTTGTATTCTACAATCAAGCAGATGGTATGGATAATCTTCAACCTACATAGGTGTGTGTGTGGTGGTCACGAATCAAGATCCAGGGGTATAAAAAAAAGGGATACCTAATTTCTAGTCCATGGAGTGAACACTGGTCCAGAACTTGAGCATCTAATGCAATCAAACACACAATGCTAGGATGGGACGATAAACGAACTATTGTGAAGTGGTTCAGTTGGAGATTAAATGTATCGATGTAGGGCAGCTCATTTTCAGAAAAAAATTTTGTTTGACGGTTGCCAAAATTATTGGGGTTGATGTCTATATTTTTCATTGCTGACAAATATCTTTCAATTACTGCTTGACCATAATTTACATATGCATGTTTGAATACCTGTTTTACCACCTGGAATACCTACAAAAATATAGGTCTTAGGAATTTAGCAGCAGAGCCAAAATCTGCACATATTGAGCACTGAATACACAACTGCTGAAGTTCTACACTTTGCATCTATTTTATCCCCAAAAACTGGGTGCAATGTGTATACTCCCATTCTTGTATAGAAAGTTTGGTCAGGATTCAACCATTTGTGGTAACTGTGAATTGAGGAAAAGCAATTGTAAACCGTGGAGGAGCTGTACTTAAGCCAACAATTAGTTGCAACCTTTGTTCAGAATTTTTTGGCTGGGTGATGCATCAAATACATTTCAAGCAGATGTCTCATAAGCTGACCTGACATCTTGAATAAAATCCTTTAATGTTGTGTCAGTTCCTCAAGGAGTTACACATTGTCCAGACTCTTTTAAGTTGATACAAGGAGTATTTTATAACATTGGATTCAGGATTATCATTTAGCAAAGATTGTAGGCTGTTCAAGAATATCTTTTTCCACTCACATTCTATCAGTTTTCTGATTTGTTAATTTACCTCCAATAGATATAACTTATTCAGGACATTATCTGTTATCATCTTTGGCTAATTGTCTTATTTCAAAAGGTAAATTTCTAATTGAAAAGGTGAAAGTGCCAACAAAGCAAAAGGAAAACTCACAATTGCTAAAGTCGAGAGATTTATTGTGTAGTTATCCTAATTCAATTTTTCCTGCTGTTCAAAGGAAAGTAATGACCATAACATAGTAATGTCTATGTTTATTATTGATCTATGGCAAAACTTAACAAGTTATGGAAAATTAGCTCTACTCTTATGAGTTATTTAATGTAAAACTGTTTGAACAATTATAAGTGTAACTGTGAAGATTTCTTTTGTAAAGTCTTGTAAAGCTAATTTGTTTGAAATGAAGTAAATGGGCATCTAACCTTTGAGCAATGCAGTTAAGTATGTCAAGACAGCTAATCCAGTATTCTTGTTTTGTATGGGATAATTGGCATTGTTAATTTGCTTTCCAAGTGTACATTCCCAGTAATTCAAGCAACTAATGTGTTCAAGAATAATTGGATGCATAGCAAAAATACAATGGTAGTGGAATTAGAACACTGCTAGATCACACAAATGACTTTTATTTTGGCTATTTGCATTAATAAAAAGAGCCAAGTTACTGCCACGATAGTTAAGCACAATTTCACACTAATCAATTGCATAAAGAAGTGGGAACACACATTGAAGTTAAATAAAACAGCTTGGACCTTTGGCATGAATCTCAAAGACCCCTGGCTGAACATGCACACAGACAGGACAGTAAGACAAATGAACATTGTAATCAATTAGATACTCCTCGATTTACAATTTACATATACAGGTAAAACAACTAAATTAGAAGTTATGTATGAGATAGTGTAAGCCAATGTTAATGGACTTAATATTAATAGTGGGCAGTACTTGATGTATTTTATTCATGATCACCTAAGGAAACAATGGAAGCTATGCTATTTTTATGTATTTTTGGCAAGGCCAGTGCAACTCAGTGGCAAAGGTTAATTAACAGACAATTATTTTCGAGTGGGGATTGATTTTGGTAAGGGCAAAGATTTCTTTCCCTCAGGTGTGAATGAACTAGTTGGGTATTTAAAAGCTGATAGATTCGTGGTCACGTTTACTGTTACCAGCTTTGTACTTTCAGATTGAATAAAAATGAATTCAGATTTTCAACTGGAAATCAAACACATTCAGTTGTAAAAAAATTTAACTGTAAGAACTAAAAGAACTGATGACAAATTAACTGCTCAAGAAATGCCTTATTCCTTGGCAAGCATTGGTATGTTAGGTGGTACATTTACAGGGCTGTTATTCACACTCTGTGATAGGGTAGACTGCATGATAGGAATGACAGACTGCAAGCACTGATCCAAATGCATCATGAATCAATCACTCCATGGTGACCAACTGTTTTTCTCAGGTGAAACAATTTCTTATGCAACCTTGCTTATTTAAGCTGCAGGGTTGTGTCTTCTTCCATTCATGAAGGAGTACAAGTGTTTCCAGAGACCCTTTTCAGATAAGGCCCTGACCCTGAAAAGTCCTATTCTGACAGCTTTGAGAGAAGCCATTGATATCCAGCACATGCTGCTGCAACTCAGAAAAGTTCATGATTGTCTCCTCTAGTCTTAGTCCTCTCCTGAGTATTGAGCATTATTTTGTCTTCTGAGTCTGAGTAAGAATGTGGACCTGAGAGCGGATGAGTATGAAAGTGCTGCTGTTCCAAGGAGTTTGGAGGAACAACTGCCCTGAGATCAGGGATTTAGGATTTTAGGAGATATGATCCAAAGGAGAAATGATTGAGGAACATGAATCTCATGTACAGAGTTATGAAAGTGGTGGAAATGGTATGTTAAGTTTCGACTTCCATCATCTGATTTTAACATGGGGTCTTTTATGGAGTAAAACAGTCTTAAAAAAGTGAAAATCACTACCTTAAAGTGGCCACAGAGATCACCAGACCACATTTGACAGATTATATCATCAAAAGACTTTTGGCAAAACTGGAGCCAATGGGAATCAGAGGAAAAATTCTCCTCACGAACAAAAACAAAAGTTGCTGGAAAAGCTCAGCAGGCCTGGTAACATCTGTGAAAAAAACATCAGAGTTAATGTTTCGGGTCCGGTGACCCTTCCTCAGAAATTCTCCTCAGTTCTTTCAGTGTTGCTGGGTCAAAATCCTGGAGTCAGACATGGCACAAAAGAAGATGGTTGTGTTTGTTGGAGGTCAGTCATTTTAGTTCCAGGATGCCTCTGCAAAGGTTCCTCAGGGTAGTGTGCTAGAACTAAGCATCTTCAGCTGCATCATCAATGACTTCCCTTCTTCATAAGGTCAGAACAGGAGATGTTTGTTGATGATTTGACAATGTTCAGCACATTCAAAAATCCTCAGATACTGAATTGGTCCATATCCATATGCCGCAAGACCTGGATAATGTTCAGGTATTGGGCTGACAACTGGCAAGTGTCAATAATTGCCAGGCAAGGGCCATCTCCAACAAGAGAAAATTTAACTATAACTTCTTGACATTCAATGGCATTGCCATCATTGAATTTCCCACTATCAACATCGTGGGGGTTACCATTGACCAGAAACTCAACTGGACTAGCCATATATATGTACAATCACTATAAGATCAGATCAGCGGTTAGTAAACCTGCAGAAAGTATCTCACCTCTTGACCCCACAAAGCCTGTCCACTACCTCCAAGGCATAAATGAGAAGTATGATCGAATAATCATCACTTTCCTGCATGAGTGCAGCTCCAACAACAATAAAGAAGCTTGACATCATCCAGGTCAAAGCAGCCCGTTTGATAGGTACAAGTAGTGCAATGGTATCCCTTGAATGACTGTAGTCCACTTGACCCCATTGAGAACTGATGTCCACTAACATACAGACATGCCATTTGCCTGAAGCACAACTAGTTTTCTGCTTAAGCTGCTGGTCTGATGTTGTCGTAGTGCGGTGCCACACAGCGACATGACCAACTCTTTGACTTTTTGGTGCTCCCCACTGTGACAAACTGCCTGCCTCTTTCCTACTTCACTAAATGGCAATGCAAGCCAGAGAGGCTGACAGCCTCCAAGCAAGTGTAAAGTGAGTGAGTCTTAAAAAAAATCAAGCTAAGAGCCACAAGATGCATTCTGTGCAAGGCAACCTGGCAGAAGCATGCAAGTAACACAAGACTCAGAGCACCAACTTCAAGGGTTGAAGGACTGAAATGGTCTAATTGTTGGTCTGAGAGCAGCTATGGTGATATGGTGTGTCTAATGGGTTTGCTGATGCTGACTTGCATGGATGAAAGTTGGATGAGTTCTAGCCGTAGAGCATGCAGGATGTTGTGCTGATGGCACATTTGGAAGCAAGCGACAAGCTGTAGCCACCAGGTACATAGTCTGATTACATATCAGGAATGTACACCATCTAGATTCTTGGAAAGGAGAAAGAACTAGAAGTGGTGTAAAAATGTGGGGAGTTAACATACGATTGAGATGCAAATACATAGAAATAAGGTAGTCGCTACTCAATAGTGGGATTTTGAAGTTGCTATTTAAAGCTTAAGGGGAAAATCTCAAAACGCTTTTTTTGATGTTGAGATTTTGATTTTTCATTCTTGCTGTGTTTTCCAAACTGTATTGCCATTGCTAATGCCAAAGAAGGAACAGAAAATTTTGCCCAATGTTGCTGTAATTTTGGTACATTACTTATTTTTGATTCAAGAAGCAAAATTTGCCACTGCAGCATTCAGTTATTTATTGCTGAAGCATTTCCAGACATGACTTGTGATTATTAATTTATCATTTTCTTACTTTTGTAAATACACATCTGCATTCTTTTCAGAACAGCAGTAGAAATTGTGATTCAGGCCCGATTAATATCATCATGATGTCTGATAAAAACGCCCATCCAGCAGATGGCATTTTGTTCCCACCTGCACTCAGAATAATAAATTTTCTCTCCATTCCAATCTTTTCAAATGAACTGAATTGCAGAACACTGCAAGAGAATTCATTAAAAGTGGTGAATTAAGAGATTTCTGCTTCAGTTGATAGTTACCCAGGAAAAGTTGGACGACTAAAAACCTGTCTAAAATATTAAGTTGATCCACTGACTCCACAAACAGCCCTCTCACCTACACCTCCTCTGACCCCTCATATCACTTGGACTCCTGAAAACCACCCACCACCTATGCAGATCAGACCCCAATGCCTCCCCTACCCTTAACCCAAAAACAATTTCTATTTCCACAGACTCAATGTCAACAGTTCCCCTCATTGCTGAGCCTGGACCCTCACTGTTCCTGCGCCCTCCACACCCATTTCGCCCTTCCCTGTCTCTGTACCTGACACACCCACAACCTCCTTCCAACCCTCATCAACACAAGGCATGCCATCATTTACCTGGCATCCTAATCCTACCAGACAGCCTGGTACCCTATCTATCCTGGCACTATGAACCCTAATCCCACACTTACGTTATCCTTTCACAGCGCTGCCAAGTCGCAGGCTGTGCTGCTGGACATTTAAATCACAAATGACTGTACACTGACTGCTGCAACAATATGCATCGACTATCTTCAAAACAAACGTAAAAAGTGCTGGAGAAACTCAGCAGATCTGGCAGCATCTGTGAAGAGAGCAACAGTTAATGTCGGAGTCTGAGATGACTCTTCTTCAGAACCCCTGAATATCCTGCATTGTGAGGGAATTGTTCAATTTCAGGTACACACTACGTCTCTGAAAGAGTCAAGATCTGAATGTCCGGCTCAAAATTTGGAGCTCAGTCCTAACCGATAATAAAAGAGTAGAGTGGCTATCTGATTGTGATTACCAATCCTCCGAACATCTGGGCCAATGTGACAATAGATTATTCAGATCTCCTCTCATCAGTGTACCACAATAGGCCAGAAGATGGCAGGTTTGTTGCGTGTTCTATTTTGAATGAATTGCACTCAGCTAAAACTACACTAAAGAAGTCACTGCTACAGACAGTGGCACCATAAAGATCACCATTAAGTCTTTGCTGGATTTGCAATCAAATGGAAAACACATTGAACTGCCAGTGATGAAGCATGAACAGCTCTTAAGGATCTTAAATTCGAAAGAAATTGAGAATAATGTTTTAGAAATTGAAAATGAGAAAGAAGAGTTGGAAAGAAGAAGGCTCCAAAGATCTAAAACACTATTAATTATAGATACGATATGCTTATGTCTCCTGTTTATCATTGGTAAAAGCTGGGCAATCTACATTTTACTAATTGCTAATCTATTTAATAAATTGAATTTTACATTGCATAAAACAAAAAGACTCGCAGATAATCTCTCTAATTGCCATCAGCACACTTGGCTACATGTGTGCCAAAATTAGCTAAGCTTGATACCAAAAGCTTCTGTTGGACATTCTTTCCTTAGATATTTCAGTTAAATGTATCAAGACTCACTTATGAATTACGAGAATTCAAGTGAGATACTGGAGGTCATTTTGCAGATGTGGAACTATTTCCAGCAAGAAATAAATATTTTCAGGAATGGAGAGGAAGGAAACAAAAGTGCTAAGAAAAAGACTCATCTTCATTGCAAAGACAGTTTCTTTTCAATGTGTTTACTGCTGGTATGGTTAAGCAGAGGTCAGTTAAATCTGGTTGGTGTTTAATAAGCTGACGTCAGCTCACCTCTGGATTTCTGTCTTGTTCAGATCCAAAATCACAAGTGCTGAGTGCAGAAATAATTGAAGCTCCATGAAGTTAAAATATGCCTTGAAAAATCATCAGGAACTTCTTATTTTCTACATTTCTATCCACCAGTCCTGAAGACTGTGGGTTATATTTTAAGGTATACTCCCTGTTATGCTTCTAATGCATTCTCACCTCACCCCTAATGGCCCAATGCCCCTCAACTCAGCCAAAACAGCAGGGAATTTGCTATGCTGTTCTTGCCATTAGTATGTTGATCATTATTTTGCTGGCGTTTTTGAAATGAGTGACTTTGGCTCTGGCCTAAAACAAATGCACTGTCGACGGTAGAATTTATATCTTATGACCTCAGTAGAACACTGACACCCTTCTTCAAGGCAACTGGGCAGCATTGTGCATCTTCCATAAAGTATCAGCTGGCAGTTCAGTTAAAGAAGTGACCAAGGATAAGGGTTCGTGGATATGTAATACAATGTGGAAAAGTGTGTGGTTGTGCAATTTGTTAGGAGGAACAGAGGCATAGACTATTTTTTAAATGAGAAAAGCTTCAGAAATCTGAAACACAAGGTACTTCACAGAAATCATACAATCCCTACATTGTGGAAATAGGCCATTTGGCCCAACAAGTCCACACCCCCCCTTCCGAAGAGCATCCCATCCAGACCCATTTCCCCTACCCCTGATTTCCCCATGTCTAACCCACTTAACCTAAACATCCCTGAGCGCTGTGGGCAATTTAGCATGGCTAATCTACCTAGCCTGCACATCTTTGAACTGTGGGAGGAAACCGGAACACCCGAAGGAAACGCACACAGACACAGGGAGAATGTGCAAACTCCACACAGACAGTTGCCCGAGGCTGGAGTCGAACCCGGGTCCCTGGCACTGTGAAGCAGCAGTGCTGACCACTGAGCTTCTGTACGCCCCATGAGCCACGGTGCCGCCCAATGCCGTCCTGGTTTAGTATTTTCTTAAGTTAGCATGCGGGTTCAGTTGGCAGTTAGGAAAGCAAATATAATGTTGGCATTCATTCTGAGAGGGCTAGAAAATAAAAGCAGAGATGTACTGCTGAGACTCTATAAGGCTCTGGTCAGACTGCATTTGGAATATTGTGAGCAGTTTTGGGCCCCATATCTAAGGAAGGATGTGCTGGTGTTGGAGGGGGTCCAGATGATTTTTACAAGAATGTCCAAGGGGATGAAGAGATTGTCATATCAGGACTGTCTGAGTCTATACGCGATGGAGTTTAGAAGGTAGCTGGGGATCTGATTGAAACTTATAGAATACTGAGAGGCCTGGATAGAATAGACATAGCGAAGATATTTCCACTAGTAGGACAGACTAGGACCCGAGAGCACAACCTCAGAGTGAGTGAACAATGCTTTAAAAGTGAAATGAGGAGGAATTTCTTTGGCAAGAGGCTGGTGAATCTGTCGAGCTTATTGCCAAAGAGGGCTGTGGAGCCAAGTCTTTGATTGTCTTTAAGACAGAGGCAGATAGGCTCTTGATTGGTAATCGGTTCAAGGGCTGGGGGAGAAGCCAGGAGAATGGGATTCAGAAACATATCAGCCTTGATTGAATGGCAGAGCAGACTCAATGGACCATATGACCTACTTCTGCTCCTATACCTTCTGGTCTTATGTTTGTGGACAAGAAGGATTAGGTTTCTCTGGGATGCACAACAATCATCTGGGTCACTACTATTACCAGGTCTATACCAGGATGTTCACCTGAAAATTGGACAAAGTAAAATCAACCTTAATGGCAATGGTTTCACAGATGTCAGCCTTCCAATATCTGACCCAAGAGACCAATCTTCATGTGGGACCAGTGAAAATGGGCCATCAGCAAATCTAGAAAGCATCACAGTAGGTACATAGGAATATAGGAACAGGAGAGAATCATTCAGCCCCTTGAGCCTGCTCGTCCATTCAATAAGATCATGGTTGGTCTGTGATCTAATTCCAAATACCCACCTTGGACCCATATCCCTTGTTACTCTTGCTTAATAAAAGTTTGTCTATCTCAGATTTAAATTTAACAAAGGAATTATCATTGACTACCATTTGAGGAAGCGAGTTCCACTCCTCCAAAGTAGCCAGCCATCAATGGAAATTAAGATTGGCAGAGATTTAAAATGGGTTGATGATTCACTGTTTTCTGTTTTACACTACAGCAGGCATCAGAATCACCCACACGTTATTACTTCATTACGTTTTTTGGGAATTAATGGCACATGTATGAAGTTTCAGCTGAGGAATGAAACATTTTCAATATAGGGCACCAAGGGTTAACATCACTCTTAGATTAAGTATTATATAGTTTGATGCTGAGTAAATCTCTCTCTGAAGGGATGTTTGCCTTGTACCACTAATGTGCCTCAGCTGCAAATTGAGAAGAGTTTTTCTACAGGAGAACTGTTGTTATTTTTCAATTTCCTGCTCCAACCTTCCATTGGCCTCCTCAGAGACTGCCAAATTAATGTCAATTACTGCTGAATTAGTGATAGTAGGAACTGCAGATGCTGGAGAATCCGAGACAACAAGGTGCAGGGCTGGATGAACACAGCAGACCAAGCAGCATCATAGGAGCAGAAAGGCTGATGTTTCGGGCCTAGACCCTTCATCAGAAAAGGGGGAGGGGAAGGGGGTTCTGAAATAAATAGGGAGAGAGTGGGAGGCGGATAGAAGATGGATAGAGGAGAGGATAGGTGGAGAGGAAACAAACAGGTCGAAGAGGCGGGGATGGGGCCAGTAAAGGTGAGTGTAGGTGGGGAGTTAGGGAGGGGATAGGTCAGTCCAGGGAGGACGGACAGGTCAAGGGTTAGTTGGTGGGAGATGGGGTTGCAGCTTGAGGTGGGAAGAGGAGATAGGTGGGAGGAAGAACAGGTTAGGGAGGCGAATTAGTTACAGTTTTCTATGTGAGATTTGAGTCCCACCAGGATTGAGATTACCCAGCTCTTCATAATGTTATCGTAGTCTTTTACATGAATGAAATGGCCTTCAAATTCAGGTTTCTCCCTTGCAGTTCTTCAAATGTTAATAATAGAATTTGTTTGACGTTGGAAGTGCCAATATTAGTTATCGTGTTGAAAGTTGGTAAATGCTTCAAAGCACTTTATGTAGTGTTGCCAATGGTTATCTGAAGTACAAAGAGAATCTGCCAGCACATCGTTATGTTATTTCTAGAATATACTTTATTTGGATACTTTGCAGAACTTTTGATAATGTTCTAGATCCACGATTTACAAAGATGGTGAGTTGTTATGGTATTGATGGCAAATTGTTAATATGGTTGAAAATGTTATTGATCATTATTCAGAGGTAGGGAATGGACAGTAGAATTCTTCAGGTCATTTTACAATCATTGTTTGCACCATTCATTACTTGTGGACAGACAACAAGTTAAAAAATGTATCAAAGATACTGTGTCATCTGGTCAGATATTTCATACACATGAGCATTAAAAATAATTTGCATAAACTAGTAGAGATGTATTTTAAATAAATACAGAAAGTGCTAGTGACACTCATCAAGTCTGACAAAATCTGTTGGGAGAGAAACAAGGTTAATATTTTGAATCTGGGACAGTCATTAGACTTGAAAGGTAAACTTTGTTTCTCTCTTCACAGATGCTGCCAGGCCTGTGGGTTTCTCCAGCACTAATTTTTGATTTCCAGCATCCACGGTATTTTGCTTTCATTCAAGATGTATTTCAACATTGACAAGTATGATCTAACAATGTTGTGGGAAATAAAAAGCCATAACCAATGAATAAACTGCAGAGAAAGAGAAAAAATATTACAAGCATTAATTGAACTTATTGAGCCAAAATGAAATTTTAATCAACAAAACTGAGCAAGGGCACTTGATTTTAAGCAAAGCCCATTTTAAAAGCAGATTTTTAAAAAAATTAATAAATGGGATAAGGGTGTCACTGGCTAGGCAGCATTTATTGTCTATCCCTAATTGCCCAGAGGGCAGTTCAGAGTCAACCACATTGCTGTGGGTCTGGAGTCACATGTAGGCCAGACCAGGAAAGGATGGCGGTTTCCTTCCCTAAAGGACATTAGGAAACCAGATTGGTTTTTATGACAATCGAAAGTTATTGGTCATTATTAGATTCTTAATTCCATTTTCTTTTATTGAATTCAAATTCCACTATCTGCCATGGCAGGATTTGAAGCTGGGTCCCCAGAACGTTATCTGGGGTCTCTGGATTAACAGTCCAGTGATGCTACCACAAAGCCATAAACTCCCCCTAAAGTTGAATATTAGATGGAAGTTGGAAGCTCAGCATTTTGTTTTTGGTAGAGCCAGGAAGTTTATTTATGGGGGTCAGTAAGTGTTGGTGGGAAATTGATTATCCTCATGGGATGGGAATCTTTTCAATGTAGCAGTGAGCTTGAGGCAGGACCAGCCAGAAATTCAGATAAATTAATGTGAATCCACAGGCTGAGACATTCTCACCTCTGGGTAATCTTCCATAGTGCTGGCTTGGCTGCTGTGACCACAGTTTTGTTTTTTAGAAAGTTGGAACTCCTTCAGAGGACACCTCAAGATGGAAGCACACTCACCACTCCTACAGTAGCACTGTTCACCACTGCCACTTGGGCCATCATCTTTCCAGCTACAGGCCCTTTATTGGGCATATCTACCATCTTTCACTGAATAGTGGATCCAGATGTGGCCTCTCAATTGGCTACCTGTGGGAAGATACCTGGGTGTGATAATAAGTGTAGGGTTGGGACCTGGAAATGATCTCACCCTTCATTATCTTTTAAATAGACCATAGACTCTAGATAGAAAGTTTGAAAGAGCTGGGTTATTTTCCCTCGTTTTGAACTTTCTTATAGAATGTGGCAGGGTCCAAGTCTCTAAAAACAGCTGCCCATCTAAAGCTAATACCTGCTACGGTTGGTAAGGAACACTGTTCAAGATTAATAGGGCTGGGCTTTCCTTTGTCATTTGCAATATGTAGGTTAATACCAGGTGCTTCACCTTGTTGCATTTCTTTTACATACTGCTCAGTTTTTGATACTACTGCATGGTTTGCTGGCCATTTCAGAGAGCATAGGAGATTCAATCATGTTGTTAGGCATTGTAAGGATGGCAGATATGCATCCCTAAATGGCAACAGTGATGGCAGTAATTAGTTTTTGTACCAATTGACTATGGTTTTATGGTAACTGTTAAACTGACTTTTATGTCTAGAATTATTAATTGAATTCAAATTTCACTTTCTGCTGTGTTGGGACTTGAACTCGTGCCCAAAGCATTAGATTGAGCTGGTGAAATATTAGCTCAGTGTCATTACCTCTATATATCACCACCTTCCTTTAATATGGACTCAAAACCTCAACCACACTGTTTGTGAATTTGTACAACACACCAATAATATACACAAGGTTTATTCAAACTATCAGAATTAATTCCTTTGAGGCTCCCAGACATATTGTGATCTCAGGGCTGTTGCCAAGTTTGCTGGCAGATGTTAGATTTCCAACGCTGTCTTTAAATTCCACCCAAAGCATATGGTCAATACACCTCTTCCATCTGCAGCTCTGATGTTTTCTTGTTACTAATTAAATATGTTCTTGTTCAGATTAATAACTTCCCATTATGCAATGTCTATGTGGGCTGCCCTCCCCCACACAAAAGGTTCAGCTTGAGTTGTCTGATCTTTTGATCTTCTGAATATACACATTTCTTTGCTCATAATATACATTCCAAACTTGTTAACTTGTATCCTGTGTCTCTTAGCAGATATTTTGTTTCACAACCTCATGAAACCATTGGAACTGATTGTATTGTTTGAACTGATTGCATCATTTGCCTTGATTAACCATTCAGACTGCCTGCATTGTCCGAACTGATTGCATTTCCTATTGAAAATGAGATAACGTATCATAGTTTAACAATGTAGCAGGCTTTCCAAAAGAAATTTGCCCATCAGCACTCTTTAAGATTTCTCAGAACGTAGCTTGTTACATTCTGCAGCTTTATATTCTTTCAAAAAGTCTTTTAGCTTGGCAAAATATTTTTGTATCTACAAAATTTAACATTTGAGCTCTCGAAATAAATAATCAAGTTTAGGCTGTCCCATAAGAATCCAATACTTGCCTAAATTAGCAGATAAATAGAACCTAGTTTAGCAAAGGCTACATGTTTAATACTTTGGCTTTTCTGGGATCATGGAAAAATTTTCATTGATTTAACTTATAAATTTTCCTGGTAGCTATTCATCCCCTACTGGAGATGAAGTCATATCAGTCAATTTAGCTATGGTTCTGATGAAAACACACCAGACTCAAAACATTAACTTTGCTTTCTTCCCACAGATGTTGTCAGACCTGCTGAGTTTTGTTAGTGATTTCTGTTTTTGTGGCTATATCAATATTACACTGCAAATCTAAGAATCCGAGAATCTTAAATGACAAAAGGATAAATTTAATCAGTCATCCAATTTCTGCAGCTTTCTCCTTGCACTGTGTAAATTTGTGTTACAAAAGGAAGAGAGACGGTAGAGAGGTTATTCCTTTCCCACTTCTTCAGTAGCCAAAGACAGATGTCTTTTTAAAGAAAGGTTTCAACGAAAACTCCCTGAGTGCAATAACCTGAGAATAGACAAACAACAGATTTTCTCTTAGGTAGTTTTTGAAAGAATGATAAAAGCAAATTTTTCATCACCTGAAATATACATACATGACACATATATAAGATGAACTTTAAAAGGTAGCATGCACTTCGGTTTTAAAACTAAAATAAAATATTGCTGCCATACTTGCTTCTTTTGAAATAAAGCCTTTTGAAATATTGCAGGTTGAAATAGTGTGGTTCCCTGTTTGGTCTACGGAAAGAAACAAAGATTGGAGGTTTGTGAAGACAGACTTGCAGTACTGTTTTCAGTAGAGGATGCTTACAATTTTGTAATAGGTTGAACAGAGTCTTTACCTGCAACAGTCAGAGCAGTCTGTTGAAATAAATAGACTCAATGGAGCAAATTAGTTTTCCTCTAAAAATAAAGTTCTGAAGAAGAGTCATACTGGACTCAATTCTGTCTTTTCTCTCTGCAGATGCTGCCAGACCTGCTGATTTTCCCCAGAATTATCTTTTTTTTAAAAATTCTTTTTTCTTACTTCATGCTTATGATTACTGTAACAAGTGGTGCAGCTTTCAAAAATAGTTTATATGTGTTATTCCCTGATTCTTGCACCTGAATATAATTGAAATTGTACTGATGGAATGCAGAGAAATAGTTTCATGGAAGCCTGAAAAATCATCTTGAAATGTTAATTGCTACTGTGAGACATTAACCATACAATAAAGGGTCAAGTTCCTTTTCAGTAGTTAGCTTATGATTGGAAATGAACCCTGATGTTCCGAAGGCATATAAAGTAACATTTACATTCATAAAATATTTTGTTAACACCAGTGGAATGTTCAAAAACCTGATAATATTCTTGGCTTAACTAACTATTATTTCTGAAATGCATGTGACATAGTTATTTGATACTTGGCTTAGATTCCAAATAGTAAGAAAAAAGAAAATAAAAACACTTTTAAGTGTCATGACCACTGTCAGAACCCTAAAGTACTGTGGGTGTTTTTAACTTATAATTTCAAAATGTGTTAATTTAAAAGAAGGCTGATACAACCAAAAATGGCTGCGGATGTAAATTAAGTGGCTGCCTGGAAAGAGATCCATGGAATATCATATCCGTGGATGTGAAGGGATCTTCAAACAACAGCCCTTCAGAGGGGGAATAAGATTAATCAGAACAAAATGTAGTGTGACCTCTTGTGACTATAAAGGTAACGAGTGGCTGATGATCCCGCACTCAACAGTAAACCATCCCATACAGGTTATACCCCAAACAGACATATTCTGAGTTTTTTTCCTTTGAACAATACATAAGGACAGTGTTTAGAAGGCCAGTTTCAACTCTCCTGGAGTGTGCTAGTGGCACTAAACAACTCATATGTGCCAGCCTGGTTTTGAATATTAGTGTGCTGTGAAGGTCACTGTCAGAAAACTAAATAGTTATCCATGTATTGCAGATAAAAGAAGACCCTCTCTCACGTCAAATGCTGCAAATTAGACAAAAGGAAATAGGAAGAAAAAGTGCTCTCTCTCTCGCAACCTGAATGTTGGAATTCAATTAGATTCAAAGGAATATGAACTATAGAAACTCAACCAATCTGCAAAACCTCAGGTCAATCTTACTGTTCCACTACGAATGTTGATGTTCTGAGAAACTTCCGATGCAATGGCTGCATCATTCAACTATCTGCTCTTCATGAACAATTCAAAGATTGAGCTTATCTGCTTTAAAAGGAAATCTTTTATCTTTTTGAATTCATCTCTTATTTCTAATTTGTGTGTATGTGCATTTGGGTATTTATGGAGAGGTGATCACCACTAGACTATTAAGCCAGAGACCCAGGTTTGAACCCTGCCATGGTAGATGGTGGAATTTGAATTCAATTAAAAAAAAAACCTTTTGAGTTAAGGGATTAGCCATGAAACCGTTATTGTTTGTTGGAAAGTCCATCTGGTTTCCTCATGTCCTTTTGGGAAGGAAACTTCTATCCTTACCTGTTCTAGCCTACATGTTATTCCAGACCACAACAACACCTGCAAAAGTAGTAGACTCGCCAACTTTAAGGGCATTTAAATGGTCATTGGATAAACATATGGATGATAATGGAATAGTTTAGGTTAGATGGGCTTCAGATTGGTTTCACAGGTCGGCACAACATCGAGGGCCAAAGGGCCTGTACTGTGCTGTAATGTTCTATGTTCTATGTTCTATGGTTGACTGTTACCTGTGCTTTAGACAATTATGGATGGACAATAAATGCTGGCCTAGCCACTGATGCCCACATTGTGTGAATGATTAGAAAAATTATTCTTGTTTTTAGCAATTTATAAACTCACTTTTTGTTAACCTCAAGAAAGCCTGATTAAATTGGCTCCGTTTAAAACATTAGCATCTTTCTAACTGAAATAAAGATCTCCACAAGGGAAGGATGTGTTTTTAATTTAACTTTCTTATGCGGAACAAAGTGGATAGTTGAATAAAGAAGTAAAACCAGTTCAGTCTTCCTCATGTTGAGTTTTAACAATTTGGAATATCTTGTCTGGAACCATACTTTTGGCAATTTGCTTCTGTTGATGCAGTTGCAAGATGGTTTCATCATGAATGTTTGGCAAAAACCGCTGGTGTTGGGAATGGGAGCAAGGATCCTGGAATAAGTTCCCAGCTACCATTTTTAAAGGTCTCCTGAATTGGACTACTCCATGTAAATTATGGGGTTAGATATCTAGAGTGCAAGGAAAAAGGAATTTTATGCTTTAAAAATGCTAATTCAATTGTTCTTAACTGTTTGAATCTGCAAGATCGAATATAAGCTGACAATGATTGATGATATCTACATTAGAATGCAAAGAAATGAATAGACATTGTTAGTGTAAATGCTTTGTAAGGTTTGTAATTCTCAAAATAACAATTGATAGGGAGTCAGAAGCTAAAGAAACATGAATTGCTTTATTGTCCTATGATCAGGAAAGAAGTACTGATAGAGATGTTGCAACAGCCATTAGGAATGGAAAATTTATAACCGAGTTTTGAACATTTGCTCATTGTCAAGGGGTGTTGAAGGTTATGGTTTGACCAAAGAACTGATGCCTCAATGGACAATTACAGTTTAAGCTTGATTTCAATAGGGCAGTACAAACTTTTCAATGAATCATCATGCCTACCTTGGGAAGAGCTTAAGAACCAGTGCAAAAAGTGTTTTGTTGCTTCACCAAGTCACCTCAGTCGGCTCCTAGAAGGAACAAATAATGGCAAGTTGACCCCTTGTTGTTGAACAGATATGAAATTTCTTGTAGCATCTTTGTGACTAATGAATTATTTGTAACATGTATATTGTAGTGGCTACATTATAAAGAGTGAATACTATTGTTAACTGGTATTTCCACCAAATGTAGTAATCAGTCATGAATTTTCTTCTTGTTTCTCACAATTCTCATGCTTGAACTGTAGAGTAACCTGTAAAAGGTCAAAGGTTACTTCTTAAATAAAGCCCCTTTTCATATGTCACATGCTCCGCAACTGCTAACCATGCCTTCATTTATTCTACCTTCTTGGGCATTAACCAACTCCAATAGATTGTGTGTGGCCATACCAGGCCACAAAGCCATATCTGTTATGGATTATCTCATGTGAAGCTGGTGTTGAGTGGGATGTGGGGATGTTGGGGGTCAGCAATTAGGTTGGGTGGAGTGCAAGATGGCAGGACACACTTTGGGTGTTTTGTGTGTCTATGGGCTATTAGGTGGATGGCTGGAGGCTTCTGTCCTGAGCCAGGAGTGGGCAGATAAGTGGCAAGTAACATTTAATCCATACGAGTACCAGGCAATGAACATCTCCAGTGAGAAATAAACCTAATTATCACCCCTTGATGCTCAATAGCATTACCATTGTTGAAGCCCTACTATCAACATTTTGAGGGTTACTATTGACCAGAGCCTGAACCGGACCAGCTATATAAATTCTGCGGCTACAAGGCCAGGTCAGAGACTTGAAATTCAATGGCAATTGCTTCACCTCCTGTAGCCATAATACCTCTGGTGGCCCGGGGTGTTGATCCTGGAGATTCAGCAATTGTGATGCTCTTGAATGTCAAGGGATATGGTTAGACTGTTTTTCATTGGAGATAATTGCCACTAATCAGCCCAAACCTTAATGTTGTCCAGACCTTGTTATATGCAAACACAAATTCCTTTGCAATTTCAGGAATCATGAATATTATTGAATTCTGCATAATCATCATACTTCAACACCAATTAACTCCATTCACTCAGTTTGAGTTCTGCCAGAACCATTCAGCTCCAGAATAGTTCAAATATTAAGAAAAAAGCCGAGTTCCACAGGTGGAGTGAGAATGATAACAATACCATTTGACCCTATGACTTTAAATAGCTCTACAAAATTTGAAGCCACTGAAAATCTTTGGGAAAACTCTCTACTGATTGGAGTCAACAGAAGATGGCTATAGTAGTGTAAAGTCAATCATCTCAGCATCTGAATATTGTTGCAGGAATTCCTCAGGGCAGTGTACCAAGAACAGCCATCTTCAGCTGCTTCATCAATTACCTTCTTCCATCAGGTCAGATGTTGAAATTCAAAAACCTTCAAATACTTGTTTTGAGAAGCTGTGTCCTGTAGAACTCAGTACGACTTACCCAGATAGTGGCAAATTCAGAGTTGCTTCCTCTTTATTACTATACATGACATATGTGTACAAAATACAGCCAGAATTGCCTTTTGGAAGACAGCTGAAAGTATGCAAATAAACTGGGCGCTAGCTGTCCAAAGACATAAATTGGGCTGAATTGCCATTGCAGCTAAATTTATTTTGCAAAATTTTCCCAGAGAGTCCCTGCAGGAAAAATATAGCACAACCTGTGAGGAACTTCAGCCCTTACTTTTTTGACCTGTGTGAAGGATATCAGCAAGAAACCATTGAAGCTGTTGATTGAGGAAAAATAATCACCTTAGTGCTAGAAACACTAAACCTGCCTTATTGAGTGATCAATCCATGTTGCAATCGATACAGTACAACGTTAGCTTAGCCAGCCCTCACTGAAATCTCCCAGGCGGTCTTATGTGTTTTGCATATGTGCATTGTTGGTTTTCTCCCCCATCCTTGCAATTAACTTCTTAAAAGTAAACTCAAAAGTTCAAATAGTTTGAGACTTTTAAAGCTTTGTTTTTTGTTTATGTAATGATGATGGAATCTTTTTGGCATAGACACTTAAGCATTTACAAATACTTAGTAGCGTTTAATAAAGAGAAACTACCGATATTAGCCGTTAGTTGAACATTCGGCAAAACAAATTATTGAACTGACTGGTCTATTTAAAATTTTCTCTAATTCTCAGCATTGGTAATTACAATTGATTTTGATAGTTAGCTTTGTTTTATTGCTATTATAAAAGGTACTACTATGAATTGATATAATTGTCCTCCGAAGTAATGCGCTGTGTAAAGGAAAGTGTACGCGCAAATCCAGAATTCCTCATGAAAATTATCTTTGTCCAGTCATTTGAACTGCTTCATCAGTGTCTTTCCCTTTTGATTAAATGAGGAGTGGGACTTTTTCCACAGGAGCTCCACTTACAGCTCCTCGAATGATGAAGAGTTTTTGTTGCCTTGCAGGAGGAGCTGAATGACCTTCAGGCCTGTGCTTAAAAATGGCAGGAAACATTGGTGCCTTTTGTAATAATCAATTAGAGAAAAAAAGAAATTTATTTCCTCTTGATATTCAACAGCACAGGCATTTTTTAGACCCCTTTACCCCTCCCCCCCTTAACTATTAACACTTTGGAGATTAAAGATTACCAAAGTAATCAGTTTGCTTAATTGGAACCCACATCACCAAGATTAACATCGATCCTCTCCTCACTGTGGATACCTTGTGCTCAATTGACATGATGTACGACATTAACTCACTCACACTTATATTACCTACTCTTCTGCTTATTGTAGGACAAGAACAACAATGTTGTGAGAACATCACCTCATCCAAATTCTCGTTAAGTCACACACTATTCCGACTTGGATATATATATATAGTACCTTGAACAGCACTGGGTGAATATCATAGAATTCCCTACCCAACAGTGAGAGGGAATTTACAACAGTTCTCCCATTGAGACCAACAGTTAAAATTATATCCATGGTCCTGTGACAAACTTAGTATCTTCATCTAAAGCTCTTGGTAAGGGGGGAAAGATGTATCCAATGCCACCCTTACCCTGATAGCCACCTATGTGAGCAGTTGCATCAAGTTGTGCATTGATCTTTGTTATGCAAACATGAAGTGTCACTACGTACCGAGGTTCTATTTGTCCCCGGTATTGTAAATGATTGATCTGGCCTCGGTTCTGTGGAGCACCCCAGTTGCTTGACACTTTCTGTATCACCTGTCCTTTGTGGAAAAAATTTGTAAAGGAAAACACTTTTGATCGCAAGGCAATCAGACAGTGGTCAGCACATAGTATCTTCAAGACCCTGCGGGAAAAGGAGAGGGTTGGTCTTGTCCCTGAGCAGACTGTCAAAGTCATTTGGCAAAATGCCTCATCACCAGAACTTTCTAACAAGCACCAAGACATCGCTTGGCTGGTGGTGAGAAGGGAGATTCTTCATGTACATCCGAACTCTGCGCCATCGCAAGCTGCCCTCAAAGTGGCTGCGCTGGCAAAGAGACTGTCCTACATCTCCTTCTGGAATGTGTTTTTGCAAAGATGTTCTGGAGAGAGATGCAGTGGTTTTTGTGAAGGTGCATCCTGAGCAGCTCCCTTACGCAGGGCTCTGTGCTCTGTGGTCTGTTGCCCAGGACTCACACCGAGATAAATATCAACTGCACCTTGAAGATCATCAACTCAGTGAAAGACGCTCTTTGGTCTGCCCAAAACTTCTTGATCTTCCAGTGCAAACAGTTGACCTTGACGGAGTGTTGCAGACTGGCACATGTCAAGGTCCAGGATTACATGCTGAGTGATGCATTAAAGCTTGGGGTGGCTGCTGCCAAGGCACAATGGGAAAAGACCAATGTCTATGGCCTTTCTGCCAAAGTGCAACAGTGGTCTGTTCGGTTAAGGCACATCTTGGTGCCTTAAATTTATATAAACATAGTCTTGTACAAGTACGAAATGCCTTGGGTCTTTTGTAATTGCAGGAACTGCCGAATTCCAATGTTTAGTTGTTCTTCATGTACAAAGATTGCTTCAGTAGCTGTGTATATACATAAAGCATTTTTTGTGAATAAAGTATATTTTTGAAATAAAAGATATCTTCATATGCATATTAAAAGAAGGACCTTTCCAGCTTAAAGCCCTTGCTATCTGCTCAGAAAAGCACTTAAAATTCAGAAAACAGAACTGTGTGATACATCTGTGTGCAAGCCGCTCTACCGATAATGAGTGGCTTTCTGGTTTCTGAAAGAAAGGTAGGATTAAAATTACTCCTATGAGTTATGTAAAACTTTGTGACATTTAAGGCATTTATATAGATTTTAATCTCATACTAAGCACATTGCTGAGCATGCAGGAACCTGCAAGATGTCTTCCCCAGGTTTCCACAGCCTTTGAACCCTAAATCAGAGTATACCAAATTTGTACAGAGAAGTATCTGTGAGATATGTTTTGCTTCAATCACAATTTCATAGGCATAGTTACTACAATGGTAATGTCAAACAGCTGTTTTGGCAAATCATGAAAGACAGCATTAAGGAGATTTGAGTATTCCAGTCATCATAGCAGTAATGAAAAATCTCTCATAAAGCTATAACCTGCACCACAAGTTTGAGAAAACTCTAATGAATATGACAACCAGTTCAGCTCAAAACAAAGCATTTATAGAATGTATTATCATGCATTTTAGAAAATTTTTAATTTAATGAAAGTTGATTATTATGAGTAATGTTACACACAGGACAGCAGTGACCATTTTGCACATAAAATATCTCAACAGCAATAGGTTGAATTAAACTATTCCCTTTGATTGAAGGGTTGAGAAGGCATAGGACACTGTTTCAATAATAATAATGGCATTTATTCAAGAAGCATGTTCACAGTTTGAAGGTTGAATTGCAGTGTGAGTTATATTAAAAATCATTCAACATGTAATCAGCTTAAAAACATGTAAACATGAAACAATCACAGAGTAACAAAGATAAACAAAGAAATGCTGCAGGCAATATTGTTGTGCTGGGCAGAATATTGAAGGAAGTGCAAAGTCAAATTAAATTATTTTAACATTGTAAACCGTTACACCATTTCCACAAATACTAAGATATATACAAACATCATCATTTCAGGACTTCATCAAGGATCTGAACTATGTAGAAAATAGGGCACACTGGTAGCTCTCTATGTTGCATTTTTAGCAGAATGAACTTAATTGAATTTCTACATGGCTTGAACACCTGTGTATGTTAGGGTTACTGTTTCTAAAATTAGGTAAGTTTCGGAAAATTTCTTTTGCACTTTGTACAAATATTAACTTTTCTTATGGTGATTGAGAAAAGAAACAATAATGGCACGAGAAAGAAAACCTTTTTACGTAGTGAATAGTAAGGATCTGAAGGCATTGCATAAGAGTGTGGTGGAAGCAGATTCAATTGTAGCTTTCAACAGGGCACCTGTTTAAGCATCAGAAGAGGTAGGTTTTGTGGATTTAAAGGGAAAAGACTGAGGAATAGGATTAGAGATAGTAGGAACTGCAGATGCTGGAGAATCTGAGATAACAAGGTGTAGAGCTGGATGAATACAGCAGGCCAAGCAGCATCAGAGGAGCAGGAAGGCTGATGTTTCAGGCTTAGACCCTTCTTCAGAAATGGGGGAGTAGAAGGGGGTTCTGAAATAAATAGGGAGAGAGGGGGAGGTGGATAGAAGATGGATAGAGGAGAAGATAGGTGGAGAGGAGACAGACAGGTCAAAGAGGCGGGGATGGAGCCAGTAAAGGTGAGTGTAGATGGGGAGGTAGGGAGAGGATAGGTCAGTCCAGGGAGGACGGACAGGTCAAGGGGGCGGGATGAGGTTAGTAGGTAGGAGATGGGGGTGGGGCTTAAGATGGGAGGAGGGGATAGGTGGGAGGAAGGACAGGTTAGGGAGGCAGGGACGAGCTGGGCTGGTTTTGGGATGCGGTAGGGGGATTAGTTGAATAGGACTAGTTGAGTTCAGCTTGTGGTGTGCAATCTTACTACCTTTGAAGATTTTCTGAGACTGGGGCTAAAATTTCAATTTACTGTGACATAATGCCTACCCGTATGCCTATGTGATCTTTCCAGAGGCAGGTCAGGAATCTGGCTGGTCCAATGGGAAAACTTGCTGAATTGACCTGTCTGCACCTTTACAGGAAGAGGTCATTGCTGCTGTAGCATGCAGAGGAAGGCAAGGGCATCTTAATGAGAGACTGTTCTGAAATTGAATGAAGTGTTTAAAATAACTTGTTGTCACAACTACCAGGTCCCCACCACAGGATGGCATGAGGCCACACCAGTGGCTTCAGGGGTTACATGTAGGTTTAATTAGAGGAGGTCTTGCTGGACCCTCAGTCCATCACAGGGGAACCACCTCTAGCCTGGCTTCTCCCACCAGGCAGGGCCCATTTACTGTCAATAAGATCCTGGTACTGACCTTAAACAGGCCCTAAATGCCCAGTTAATTATTTCTAATATCTGTTGCCAGGCAATGACTGCTTCCATTGTTCACCTGTCTCTGACAAGATTTTCTGGAGTGGGAAGGCATTGGTGGCTAACCTGATTCACAATTCTGCCAGATGACCATCACTCCCATCTCCAGTACTTTTTCTGTAAGACTAGTAGGATCCTCACCCACAGAGAGCCAATGTAGATACGAGAGGACAAATGGCTACCTTCTGGAGTGTAAACTTTCCACAATTCCATCAATATATGAATAATTTGTAATGGGTTTATGGTTGAGGAAGGTTGAGACAGGATACCAACAAACCATGAAGGATGAACAGTTCATTTCCCTTGAGGCACAAGCAGGTTTAACCACTAGAATTTCCCCATTTTGCTGCTAGTTTCCTCTTGCCAGCTAGGAAATTGCACCTGGAAGATATGTAGCCATTAAGTAGCCATTAATTAGTAAGTGCCTCAATTGAAATGAGACAGGCAGATGACTGAGGTCTCACCAACTGCCTGTTAAATAGTGACCAGGCCAATGGTTTGTAGGTAAGGGATCAAAGGCTCCCACCAAATTTTATGAGGCCACCCATCCTCCAAAATTGTTCACATGAATTTATAAATTTTGGTCTAAGCATTTGTTAAAAATCTCATTAGAGGATGATTTGGTCAGTTTCTTCAATCAATGCTTTTAGATTTGTAGTTGTGACAGATCGGCTATGGCAATGTATTAAGAAATACATTGAGAAGTTTGGCTTTCTGTAAGCTCAGTTTCTCTTCACTCCTGTTTTTAGAGGTCTAGAGACTAGAAAATATGAGTGCAAATCCTACCTGGTACAGAGCCAAAGAGATTAAAAAAAAAATATCCTTTTTCCTCCCCCAAATGAGCAACCTTAACTCATGATTTTAGTGTTGTTTGTGGGATGCTGCAAGTTTGTTTGTCACACACTACAAGCAATACATTAGCTGAAGCACACTGAGATAAAGAACTGTATAAATGCAAGCATTTTTTTCAACCAAAGTTAAAACACTGCTGATGTTCTTGCATGTTCCTTTCCTTTAATGTAATTGACAAGATCATTTGGGAGAGAGAAATTTATGTGGATATGACTGGTAATTATGATTATTGCATCTTGCTTGTGGTGACTCAATCAGGAATAGACAATTGATGCTTTGTATCACATTCAATGCCATGTCCCTGCTTTAAATTAACACTCAAGTCAAATTAAGTTTTCACTAACTGGCAATAAAATACATTAATAAGGATCTCTTTTACCATTATTCTCTTACTTGCTAATAGGTAAAACAATTTAAAGTTTCGTGATCTTAGTGACTTTCAGTTGAACTTGTGAATACTGATTAAGAAATAGTCATCGCTGTTGTTGTCTGCAAGAATGAGACTGTTCACACAGATTACTGCAAATTCATTTGGTTCTCAGATAAAACACTGACAGCCACTGTGTTAATGAAAAGAGATGTAGGCTGGGATTCTTTCCTGGAGCAGTACATTTCTTCTCCCATTCAGTTCACACTGCCAATCTTCTTTCTTCCTCCAATGATGTTAATGTATACATCAGATTCTCGTCAGCAGTACTCCCAAGCCCTCTCTCTTCAGGCCCATTCTTGGTTAATGCCCCATCTTCAATATTGCTTCCTACTCCCACCCCCTCACCTTGGGGGATCTATATCAGTGTCATTCAGGGCTTTGCTATCTCATTCCCCAATCTCTTCTAACCAATCTTTACTCCAATGCAAACCTCAAGCTCTTGTTCCCTTCTTGAACACCATGCCAAAATACTTACAATACTGTTGTTACTGCAAGGTACTGAAGGCTGCTGCACATGCGTAGGTATTTCTGATCTGGCAGGAGTTTGTGACTTTTTCAGATTGTCCCCTAATAATATTTAGCAATATTCAATAATTTAAAGCAATAGGTGGAAATACGAGCTAGGAGTAGGGCTGATGGTCATCTACAATTATAGATGAATGATGAGTAGTTTAAAAACACCAATTAACTGTGAAATATGAATTCTTGGCCTGTATCCATTACAGACTGGGAATCCTTGCTTATTTTTCCCTTGGCTAACTCAGTTATGCAGTAATAAGTTGAAACAGCTTCACCTGTGTTCCAGACTGGATGAGCTAGCTCAGCATAGACCAGAAATCAAACCAAAGTTCTGATGGTATTTAGGTATCGAACTAATCTGCCCTCATGATCTGCTGTAGATGCAGTAATGGGCTTTTTCCTTCAGCACAATGTTTGTAGCTGATGAGGTAATATTTATGGTTGCTCCCGTAAATAAGAAATTGAGAAACATCATCTTGAAGATCCAATAAATGTTTATTATAGATCCTGTTATCTACATATATTACATTAACAGGTATTTCCACGTCCATTTCAGTTTGAGCAATTTGATTACAAACTGTGGCACATGTCCCTCAGCGTTACATTCTGCAATTGGCCTCAGGAAGATGGAGATTGAGATCTTCATACTATTGGGTTACATGCTATGATGCAGTCATGATATCATGAGCTTATCTCTTATATGCATACTAGTTGTGAGACAGAATAAAACCTACCAGGCCATCAATGGAGCAGTATCATTTTGACTTATGTCCATCAGCCACCTTATGTTTTCTCTCTCTTTACTCCATTGCGTTTCACTACTCAGAAGAAAGGGAAAATGATTAGGTGAGCTCTTTTCATTTTTCTTTTTATAAAATTTAAAGACCATTGAACAATTACATTCTTTAGGAAACATTATATATGGATACAGATAAGCAGAATATTATAGAAAACTCAGCATAATTGGCTGAATTTTGTGCCTGAAAAATATGCAAACCTTGAAAACACAATTTGATTTTCAGAATGAGTATTATATTTTCACCCAATTTCTGTTTTACTACAAAGTCCAGGAAACAAAGTAAAAGTAATTTGATGTCAACGCTGCAGTAAGGATATAAGGATTTATAATAAAATGATTGTTAAAGGTTTTCTGTCCACATTAAACGCAGAACAAAATCTGGAATATTAAATTGCGTTCTTTGAGATTTTCCAGCATATTTATTGCTAATCTATTTTGATAATCATTGTTGCTTTTTTTGGTGGGAGGTAAGCTTATCACAGAATCAATGTAATAGATGAATAATTCAAATTCAATAACACTGTCTCTATCAATAACAAAACTGGGAAAGATGCAGTACAACTTTAATTGAATTTGTCAGACACTTTTCTTTATGTGATTAGATCATAGTGATTTAAATATTTTATGTATAAATTTGGTGCTTAATTTCCTACCAACATTCAAGTTGTACATTATACTGTCACAAACTACATCCAGAACTTTATCCCCTTCCTTCATTTTTTTCCAGTTGCTGCATCCTATTTAATGCTGAGGTTGAAGTTTTGACTCCAAATCTTTCGCAGCAAGACTGCCCATGATTGCTATTACTTAATCTTTGGTAAAAAAAAATCAATGATGTTTCCTCCTCTATTGCTTCAGCATTATTGCCCAGTTTAGTGGGTCCACCCTCATTTGCTTCCAATATTACCCATCCAGCCATAACCAGAATACCTCTAGCAATGTTTTCTGATGGCATTCCAGCATCATCACCTGCAAAGTTCATATTTTGCAGATCCCATTTATGTTTCCCACTGGTGATAGCAATCATTTTCCAAAATCATTCATCTTTTTCAGCTCTACCATTCTTGACCACTCCATTGTGCCTGTATACTTACATAGGTTATTAAGCATTCATTCTTGGAAACACCTAATTTCCTGTATCTGAACCTTTTGAATTAATTCAGTCTCGATCAAGGCCAGTTTTGCGAGGGGATGGGATTTGAAACCTAACTTTTTTTTTAAGAGGGGGGCAAATTTGTAGAAACTTGGCTTGTGCTTGAAATTCCCGGAACTTTTGAGCTGGTTTAGCCCATTGCCTGAAAAAAAAATCCCACCTCGTAGAAACTTCTGCCCACTGTCTTAAAATCTTGGTACAGACTCTACCCCCTCCATATTGACTCCAATTCCCTTGTAGGTCAATGGAGACACAAAGGAATTTAGGATGCTGTGTCCAAATCATAAAAGCCATTGCACAGGTACGAAATATAGTTAAAAAGACTGACTGAGATTTTAGCCTTTATCTCAGGACAGTTAGAATTCATGCCTCAGTTATAGAGCCTTGCTCAAACCTGATCTGGAATATTGCATTTAGATTTTGACACCGTGTCTCAGAAAGAATATATTATGCTTGGTATGGTTGCAATATGATTCTTCATGTTGATACAGGGTATAAAAGAGTGAAATAATGAGGGCAAGTTATACAAAGTGATGAAGGGTCTAGGCCTGAAACGTCAGCCTTTCTGCTCCTATGATGCTGCTTAGCCTGCTGTGTTCATCCAGCTCTGCACCTTGTTGTCTATATAAAGTGAGTCTTTGTTCTCTTGAGTTTTAGAGATTGAGGGTTTATCCAGTTCAGCCGTTTAAGTGAAAAAGGGATTAGTAGATGGATGCAGATAATCTGTTTCCTGAGTTGGGGTGTCCAAAGACAGGGAATGCAATGTTGAAATTAATTAAACCACATAAGAGTGAAATCAGGAAGCTTTTCCTCCATACAGAGGATTGGTGAAAGCTGGCATCTTCTCCCTTAAAATGCTATACATGATTAGTATTTTGAAAATTTAAAGCCTAAGCTTGATTGGTTTTAGTTAGCCAGGAATATCGAGGGATAATAATCAAAGCTGGATAAATGGAGTTGAGGTACAGATCAGCCGTGAAATGATTGGATGGCAGAGTCAGCCCAGGAAAGCTGAATAACCTATGGCTCTTGTGTTTCTAGGAATGCTGTGTATAATGCCCTGGGTACAAGGAGGGGCTGTTACTGATGCAAGTCCTAGAAATATCTCATTATGATTGTTGGCATCCACCTGAAAGATGGTAACCTGATTAGAGCCAACAAATTGGGTAATGGTGATCTGATTGGTATAAATATTGATTGTAGACTGAGTAATTCTGGCAATATCCTCTGTAGGTGCATTGAAGGAGCCTTAAAGAGAAGAAAGAGCAAAAGGTGGTGGCGACTTTGACAGCCATGAAAAGCAAAGCAAGCAGTATGTTCAGCTTCGGAAAGCTGCATTGATCTGTGACAGTCTTCCCGGACAACTACAGCCCCTTGATATACTGTTTAGTCATTTCCAGGAAAGTAACACTTGAGCTAAGTAAAGCCTTTTACAAGCTGTCCCCTGCTAATAGATTCATTGGTTGCTTATCCTAGTTGCTGAAGTGTCTGCTGCTGATTATGGTTCTCTTTCCTTAATAGATGCTCCATTTGTAGCATGAAGCAGAACTGACACTAACGACAAAAACTGAAAGAACTGCAGATGTTCCAAATCAGGATCAAAAACAGAAGTTGCAGGAGAAGGTCAGTGGGTCTGGCAGCATCTGTGAAGAAAAATATCAGAGTTAATATTTCGGGTCCTCGCTCGAGGAAGGATCACCGGACCCGAAACATTAACTCTGATATTTTCTTCACAGATGCTGCCAGATCTGCTGAGCTTTTCCTGCAACTTCTGTTTTTGACACCAATGATAAGCTGGGAGAACTCAGAGCTACCAACAAAAGAAGGTGGAAACACAGTGACTTCAAACTTAAAAGGTACAATGATCACAATAATATTACTATTCAATGATCTATGAGCCTATAGCTGAGCATCTCTTTCACACGTCTTCCGGTCAGTGCTTGAAGCCAATTCCATGAGATTTTACTTACCTGGTTTATGGCTTTCATCATGCTCATTTAAAATTGCATTGGGTGATAATTAACTCATTGATTTCCATGCTAATTTCCATGCATTCTTAAAGGACCAGCTGGTTCCAGATGCTTTTTCATTCACCTAAGTAGCATCTGTTGTCGAAATGGTGTCCAGAATGATTATAGTGAGAATATGGCTGGCAACAACAACAATATTGTGCCTTCAATGTCCTAAGATACTTAGAGGTGTGATAGCAAATAAAATCTGACACAATAAGGAGATACTAGGGCAAGAGGCCAAAAGCTTGATTGGAGAGTTGGCTGCAATTCTGTACTGGTGTGTCCAGCTATAAGCAGTCTGTGCTTGCATGGCAATGAGTTGAGCACTTCTGAGAGCAGCTGGAAGTTCAATGTCAGCAAACTGATCTTGCATTGTAGAGGCTTGTGCTTCCACTGCAACCTCCAAATATTGGGTGGCTTCTTGCTTATACTGGAATGCAATGGAATCTGGGGCACAACCATCAGACTCTGCATTATGGACTCTGATTTGGTCCATAAATGGAGTGAGCTTACACATCCATGTTGAAAAGAATGCCTTCTATAATCAGTGTAAAACTTTGTGCCTAGGTGATATCAGGCATCTTCATGCTCCTTGACGATACAGGCTTTTTGACAGGCCTGAAAATGTACCAAACTTTTCATTGTGCAAGAACATCAACTTTTCTCCTGTCATCTGCCCCATCAAAGTCCTGTGCTGCAAGATCTTATGTGATCTTGTCCTCTAACAAGCAGACATCTGTCCTATTCTTGTGCCCTCTGATTCATGTAGTGCCTCACATACAGATCCTGCCTCTAATCTAGGTGTAGTATGAGAACAAGTGAGCATGAAAGCTGGTTATGTATTTCCTTTGTCATTTCTGCCTTTCTGTCAATTCCACTTGTTCTTCCACCACTGCATGGTGAGGTTGGAGAAAGGAGGAAGTACACAGAGGAGAGTTAGGTGAGGCAAGCTGGGAAAACATGAGCTGCATGTACATATCATATGCAGCTTGTAAATCTGAAATGATTATAGAATGAGGGAGAAACATTATGTGAAAATAATAAATAGGGATGTGCATGCTGCAAACTTCAATAATTTCCGCGTACGGTTGACCAATGGCCAATTCAATGATAGTGACTGCTGTCCTCCTCCATCAGGCTAGAACATGTAGCTTTGTATGTCCCCTCCCAGTTGGGTCTTGCTGCCCCTGGATATGCTCCAAATTTTCCCACAAGCAAGGAAGAAATGCGTTAACGAGTATGGCACAAATGTTTGGTTGACATGATAGTATTGTTGACAGTGTGTCCAAGCTGTGCGATGTGGATATGAGGTTTGCAGCAGTATGATATATGTGAGGGCGAGTTGAAGCTGTGAATGTTCTAACTGATGGAGATTGTTGCTAGGTGAGAGATGAATGTGTGTTGCATTAAACTGTGTGAGATTAATGCTGCAGTTGGGGAGAGACTGAATATAAAGTTGCATTCACTGACATTATAAACTCACGTGAGATTATTAAACATTTTGTGGATCTGCATTCAGATTCTCAGGGCATATTTGGCATTAACCACCTCAGGTGTTTGGTCACAAAATTTGTCCAGACGACTTATTGGCTCTCAGGGGTAAATCACTCCTTCACTAAGATGTTCAAGTGCTGCACCAATAAATCTTAGATCATGGTCTCTCATTCGTCGTTAATTTGTTCTTCTAGCTCAGGTCCAACTTCACAAACAGTTACAGCCCCTGATCCAGTCAAAATATAAAAGGTGTAGGCTTGTTTTAAATAATGCTGGTTAACGCTGCATTCTGACTGAAGCCATGATCTTTTTACTTTGCATATTTCCAGCAAAAAATTATTGCAGGCTTCCTAACTGCCTCACCAATATTTGTCTAAGTTAATTCCGAAATTGCAAATGTAAACCAAAGACACGTGTAGCTCCCCAAAAAAAACTGCAAGTGATCTTTATTATTTGATTAATTTTACATGTTATTTGTCCAGTTGTTATAGGGTACATTTGGTAAAGTTACTCTCAAAGATCTAACTAATTGCTGAATTTTGATGATGATCAAAAAGTACATGAAAACTTGAAGACTTTCTGAACCTTAAGAAAGCACTGTGATAAAATATCATATGCGATGATTATAAGTTGCATTCACTAATACCTGTCCAGATAAGAGTTTCTGGTTTGTTAATGCATTCCGTTCCATTCTGCATATGACAATAAGTTTCATTCTCATTATTTCTATCTTATTATGATACATCTACTAGGTTAAAAATATTAGGCTTTCACAGTAAATTCTAACAGGCATTAAATTCTATCAAATGTAATATGATAAAAATATCATTGATTGCAATGCCTTTACCAACATTGGATTCATGTAAACAAAATGAATTTTTCATTCTCCATTTCAAGTGAAATAATAACAATATTCTAAAAGAATATGTTTATGATTTCACTGGAAATAGTTATCAAAGGAAATATTTTTTCCTATGATACGATATTGGTAAGATATTCAAACCAAAGAAAATTCTTTCCAACAGAGCGAAGGCAGCACATTAATTGTCAGTTAAGCGTAAGTATCAGTTACCAATGCATTTGATCTTTCGTAATTATCAGCATTTCCTTTATAATTGATGTTTTAGCTTGGTTATCGTTGACAGTCCTTTACTTATTTAGAATATTATGAATTTCTTTTTCCCACAGAATGTTATTAATATTAAAATATCAGCTCCTGTGTACTTCATTCAGTAAAATTACATCATGCTACTGAAACTTCTTTAAGCACTGTGCCCATTTATTTTTGCCATTGTTAATGGTACGGTGACCAACATGATACCTTCCGCATTCATATCAAGGCTGAGGTCTGCTTATGTTCTATTAATCCCTTATATTATACGCACCTCCATTCAATCATTTTACCTATGAAATGTTTACATTTTTCCTACTCCCACTTTGCCAAACCCCAACTGTCCTACCTCAAAGTCACTGTCAGGCCCAATGAGTCAAAGGGAAAGATGCTGTGGGGCCTCGACTAATCTGCTGGAGGCCATTTGTGTTTTGTTTGAGGGAGATGGAAGATTACAAATGTCTTGTTTTGGAATGCGAACTGCACATGGTGGTTAGCACATTAGTTCCTCTTGTCTGGGTAATCAGCCCAGCTCTGCAAAGGACATTTACTGGCGAACAGTGAAAATGATCTGCTGCATCTGAGAATGCCATGATCAATGTTGTCCAAAAATTAGGAAGAACCAATAGACTTGTCACTTGGTCAGATTGGTTTTGGTCCTAGTCAAGATGCACTCCATAAGACCTTGCAAGTTAGGAGCAGAATTAGGCCATTCAGCCAACCGAGTCTGCTCTGCTATTTCATCGTAGCTGTTAATTGTCTCAACCCCATTATGCTGCCTTTTCCCTTTAACCTTTGATCCCCTTATTAATCAAGAAGCTATCTACCTCTGCCTCAAATACATTCAATGACCTGGCCTCCACAGCCTTCTGTGACAATGAGTTCTGGAGATCAACCACCCTCTGGCTGAAGAAATTCCTCCTCATCTCAGTTAGGGTTGTTCCTTCACTCTGAGTCTGTGGCCTTGGGTCTTAGTCTCTACTACTAATGGAACCATCTTCTTCACGTCCAATCTATCCAGGGTCCTCGGTATTCCATAGGTATAAATGAAATTCCCTCATCCTTCTAATCTCTATCAAGTACAGAACCAGAGACCGCAACTGTTCCTCGTATGCAAAGCACTTCATCCCCAGGATCATTCTTGTAAACCCTTCTGGACCCCCTCCCCTCTCTCCAAGACCAGCACATCCTTCTTTAGATATAGAGCCTAAAACTGCTTACAATGTTCCAAATTTGATCTAACCTGAGGCTTATACAGCCTCAGCAGTACATCACTGCTCTTGTATTCTAGCCCTCCTGAGAACCTTTAATTATATTGATAGATTGGAGAAGTTGGAATTGTCCTCCTTGCAGAGAAGAAGGCTAAGAGGATATTTGATACAAGTTTTCAAAATTATGAAGTGGCTGGATAGAGTAGATGAGGAAAAACAACTCCCACTCATAGAAAGGATCAAGACTGAGAAGATAAAGGTTTAAAGTGATTTGCAAAAGAAGCAAATATGATATGAGAAAAACCTTTCTCACACTATGAGTGGTTGGTCAGGAATGCACTGCTTGGAAATGCAAGTTCAGGCAAGTTCAATCAAGACATTCAAGGGGGTGATTCCAAACCTCTCCATAAATGTGCCAGAGGTTTCCCAAAGCAGCTTCTTGGAATAGCAATGACGGAGGCAGGCAGTTTTAGCCACGGCAGTAGGAAATCTCTTGAAGACCTGGGATTTTCTTGTCACAGACTTTCCTATATTTATATGTTGGTGATGTATAATATGTGAATTTTAATACTTATATACTGAATATTCGTAATTTGCTTTATTACTGGTTTATTTTTATTGGCATCTTGGTAGTATTTATTTTCAGGTGTTAAAATGGAATCCTTTTGGAATATAGTTTGGGAAGTATCACTGTAAGTGATGCAAAATTCTAAATTCTCCAGTGCAACTGAAGACGGTGAATAATTTCTGTACAGCAACTTTTGTGATTCACATATAACACTCAAACCAGTGAACAGTAAGCTTTCTGGATAAGTGAGTAGTAAGGGTGCACAGCTTTAAATTGTAAATACTTTTGTTGTCTTTAAAATTTGACTGAAAGCTACAAATCCAAGAACAGTCTGCAACTACGAAGATGTAAAGAAATGATGGAAAACTCAAAAGACAAACTAACTATCATCCCTGCATTCTGGATTCTCTTGATATCACACTAACTAACACTAATACATAGTGACACCTGACAATGGACTGCTTTTTTTTATTTGAAGCTGCCAGTAAAATACTTTGCTCATTTATAATTAAACTTCATGAATATATTAGCCCTAAGGTGCTGCATGGCAAATAGACAATGGAAATTGTGTTGTGCTTTGAGCTAAGTTAATTGGATCTCAGATGTGACATTAGCCAAAAGCATTGCTATTTCACATAAACTTTACTTTCTTAGTCCGAGGGCTGATACACAAAGGAGAAGCTACAATAGCAGTGATCTCGTATGTGATTGTGTAGCTTTATTGCTGTCATACCGTAAAACAAATCAAGTGGCATAGAAAAAGAAGATTATTCCAGCGTGTTTAAAACTGTTCACAGCTCACTTTTATTGCTTCTCCCAGTTCAATACAATACGACTAATTAATTGCAATTTCTGAGAAAAAGTACAACTGATCCAAATAAAACCTACAGGACAAAAAGAGGAGTGTTCTTCAAAACACGTGTGTTATTCAAAAGCAGGAAGGCCTTATTGGAAAATCAATATGCAGTTTTAAAATGAAATATGATTGTACTTACAAGTGAAAAGAAAAAAAATAAATGTTATCTTGTAGGTACTAATCGAACTTGCAAAATGCAAAATCTATAATGGCTGTACTTTCCTGTAATGAAATGAACCCAGAGGTGCCTGATTAACTGCAATAGGTTTTTTATTCAAACAGCAATTTTGATTCACCTTGATTGACTTCATAAAGGTACCATCTGTTTTTATTCAGAAAATAATCTACATATTTGACTTTCAACGCATCCCCACTAGATATCTGCTTTCATCAACCTAATTATGATAGTGGTAGCTTTGTCACTGCTTTATGTCTGCTCAAGTCAAATAATATTTAACATCTAATCTTAACTCAGCCAAGATACTTCTGAATTATTTGCACAACACATGCTGAGAATTTTTTTTTCAAATGCACACAAGAAGGAAGCAGAACACGCAATACATGCAAGCCTTATGGTCGGACAGGTCCTTCCAAATGTGAAATTTGAGCAAGATCAGGTGTATAAACAAAAGCAAAGTATTACAAGGAATGAAAATCTGAAATAAAACAAAAAAAATCTCATAACACTCTGCATTTCAGGCAACGTCCATGACCTAATTATTAACTCAGTTTTTTTCCTCAAAGCTGCTGTGTAATCCGCTGAAGGTTTCCAACATTTTCTAAATGTATGTATGCCACGATACAAAGCTCTGTAGTATTCTGATGCTGGGAAACACCTGAACTCAAAATATGGTAGCAACAATACTGTGGTGACCTCCAGCTTGCCTTGTGTGGTACAGATTAATGGGGCCAAGTGTGCTCGCATGACAGATAAATAAAAACCTGCAGAGGGAACAATGTAAAATGAAACAACTTACAATGCATTTGGTACAAATTCCAAAATCCTGGGTCCAGTTAATTCCCTTCCTTAAACACTCCCAACTGAAAATGCAGTCACCTGCTCAAGGGAACCCCCATTATCCTTATTTATTCGATTATAGTCAAATTTTTGGCAAACTGTTTTGAATAACATTTACTGATGCATAGATAGTAAATTAACTCCACAGAGGCCAGTTTTCCGTCACTCTATTTACAAGCGGAAAGTCTTTGACTCTGATTCAGCTCCCTCAGAGACAGCTCTCAGAGTGTCATTATGTCTGACACTCTTGTTGTTATCTGTCAGCCAGGGCTCCCTGAATGGACCAGATTTAAAGCCCCAATCAGAAAACTCCTATTCTATGAGGTCTACCTGTTTGATCTCATTACAATCAGTACAGATAGTCCTTTTGAGCTTTTGTTTATTTGGAAGGGTTTTGTAAATCTTTTAGATTTTCAAGAGAGACAATTGACCAGAGAATTTGAAGGCATCAAGAGACACTCCACCTTAGCTATAGGCCTATAGTTGCAATTCATTCTGTGGTACAGCATAATTTTGAAATGCGACACTTCAGAGCTATGCACAGAAAAAGGAGGAGTCTTCTCAACAAAAAGACCCCACTCAACAATAATATTTAGAAATCTCTCTCTCAAATATTAACTTGTGAAGAACCATGTCTGAAGTACCTCGTGGTCAATGAAATGTGTCATTTCTATAGCCCAACTTGCAGGCTCAGAGCAAGCTGAAAGTAACACAGCCAGTTATCCTCAATTTAAATGTCAGGGGCAGGCAACGGGAGTAACACCTTGCATTCTCTGTCTGTTTTTACAACAAAGACAACAGAGGCTTTGTAGAAGAATATAAGAAATAAGGCAGAAATGTGGATCCTTGGACCTGCATTGTCATTCAATAAGACCATGTCTCAATTTTTACCTTATTTGCACTTTCCCAGCTTTGTGAGACAGTTTCTCTGCATCTAGCTGCCAAGCACCCTCAACGTCTTACATGTTTCAATGAAATCACCTCTGAGATGAATCTTTGCAGTGTCTCAAAGACATGTATACCCTCCCTTAGACGAGGAGACCAAAACCATACATATATTCTAGGCATGGTTTCAGCAATGTCCAAAGCAATTGCAGGAGGACTGCGTCATTCTTGTACTCCAATCCTCTTGCAATAAGGAACAAATGCCATTTTTCTTCTGAACTGTTTGTTGTACCTGCATGTTAACTTTCTGCCCTTCTCATGTGAGAATAACTAAAGTTGTCTGAATGTTAACATTTAAAATTCATTCACCATTTGAAAGATAGTCAGATGTTGTATGCAAGTTAGTTACCTCACAATATACTCCACCTGTCACCTTCTTTCATTCACTGAACCTGTTTATATCAGTTTACAGACTTTTTGCATCATCCTTACAACTTACTGTCCTACCTCACGCTGAATCTTCAGAAAACCTAGATACATCAGTCTTGTTCTCTTCAGCTGAGTCATTGGTATTGATCGTAAATAGCTGAGGCCCTAAAACTGTTCATTGCGGCATTCCACTACTTACTGTCTACCAAACTAAAAATACTTTTATTATTTCTACTGAGAGATAGCAAGAACTGCAGATGCTGGAGGAACACAGCAGGCCAGGCAGCATCAGAGGAGCAGGAAAGTTGATGTTTAGCGTCGGGACCCTTCTTCAGAAATGGGGAGGGGGAGGAGAGTTCAGAAATAAATAGCGAGGGAGTGTGTGGCTGGGGAAGGTAGGTGGGATGGTGATAGGTGACTGCAGGTAGGGAGTGGTGGGAATTGATCAGTGAGGTGGGAGGGGGGGATAGGTGGGAGAGAAGATGGACATGTTGTGTCAGGTCAAGGAGGCAGGAATGACAGGGAGGGTTGGACGTGGATGAGGCCGGGGGTGGGGAGATTTTAAAACTGGTGAATCCTATGTTTAGGCTGTAGGGTCCTGAGGCGGAACATGAGGTATTGCTCCTCCAGTTTGTGGGTGTGTCATTGTGACACTGGAGGGGGTCCAGGATGGACATCTCACCCAGGGATTAAAATTTGAAATATATGATGATTTTTTAATTGTTTTTTTAATGTGACTAAGAATGAATTCAAGCTCTTTCCCAATGACTAATACAACACAAACTTATACTTCTGTATGTTCTCTCTCCCTTTTGTGAACAGTGTTATTTCATTTATTAATTTCCAATCCATTGGGCCAATTCTAGAATCTGGGGAATTTCAAAAAATCACAGCATTCATCCATTATTTCTGCAGCCACCTCTTTAGAACTCTGGATATAAACAATCTGGACCAGATGTTTTGGAAGTTTTTAGTCCTGTATAATTATTTACAGTACATTTTTTATAACCAATATTACTTATTTTAAGTTCTTCAATCTCATAGTGCCGTGCTTCCCAAATATTTTTGGCATGCTTTTTGCATTTTTATTGTGAAGACAAAAAACTTTTTTTTAATGTCTACCATTTCTTTCTTCTTCATTATACATTTCCTGTCTCAGTCTTTAAGTGGCCAATGTTTCATTCTGATACTCTCTTCATATGTTCTTTTAGGAATTCTTACAATCTGTTTTTATGTTCCTGGTTAGTTTACCCTCATATTCTATTTCTTCGCTCACTAATTTTTTTGTTCCTCATTCGCTGGTTCCCAAACTTCTCCCAATTCTCAGATTATTTACAACCATAGCATCTTCTTTCAATCTACTCCTACACTTAACTTAGTTCGTTTGCCACTCTTTTGAGTTTTTATTTTTCAATGAAATATATTTTCATTGAGAATTATAAATGAATCATTTAACTGGTATTCATTGCTTATTTAGCTCATATGTTTTCATCTATTTGTCGAATCTAACCTTCATCAACTAGCGGCACAGGAGGATGCTAAATAAGATAAGAGCCTACTGTGTTAGGGGGCTAAGCTCCTGACGTGGATAGAGGATTGGCTGACTGGCAGAAGGCAGAGAGTGGGGATAAAAGGTGTCTTTTTCAGGATGGCAGCCGGTGACTAGTGGAGTTCTATAGGAGTCACAACTGCTCACGTTATACATTAGTGATCTGGAAGAATATACTGAGGGCATTGTTGCTAAATTTGCAGATGACACAAAGATAGGTGGATGGACAGGTAGTGTTGAGGAAATGGAGAGGCTGCAGAAGGACTTGGATAGGCCAGGAGAGTGGGAAAAGAAATGGCAGATGGAAAACAGTGTGGGAAATTGTGAGGTTATGCACTTTGGAAGAAAGAATAGAGGTATGAAGTATTTTTTTTTCAATTGGAAAAGGATTTGACAATCTGAAGCACAAAGGGACTTTACAGTCCTAGTTCAGGATTCTCTTAAGGTTAGCATATAGGTTCAGTTGGCGGTTGGGAAGACAAATGCAATGTGAGCATTCATTTCAAGAGGCCTAGAATACAAAAGCAGATATGTACTACTGAGGCTTTATAAGGATCTGGCCAGACCACATTTGGAATATTGAGGGCAGTTTTGGGTCCGTATCTAAAGAAGGATATGCTGGCATTGAGGGGGCCCACGTGAGGTTCACAGGAATAATCCCAGCATTGAATGCCTTGTCATATGAGCAGTGTTGAGGACTCTTGGTCTGTATTCAATGGAGTTTAAAAGAATGAGGGGGGATCTGATTAAAACTTACAGAATACAGAGAGGCCCAGATAGAAAAGATGTGGAGAAGATATTTCCATTAGTATGACAGACTAGAACCCAAGGCCACAAATTCAGAGTGAAGGGATTATCATTTAGAACTGAGATAAGGAGGAATTTCTTTGGCTGGATTGTGGTAAATCTGTGGAAATTGTTGCTGCAGTGGGCTGTGGATGCCAAGTCATTAAGTATATTTAAGACAAAAATAGATAGTTTCTTGTTTGGTAAGGGAATTAAGGGTTACAGTTAGAAGGCAAGAGACTGGGGTTGAGATACATGTCAGCCATGATTGAACAGCAGGGCAGACTTAATGGGCTGAATGGCCTAATTCTGCTCCTACAGCTTATGGCCTTACAGAAAATCTAGCTTAGGGCAGTGAAAGCTCAGGAGCTAGTATACTTACATAAAATGTAATGGATCCTATTGTCAATTGTTAAATTTATATTTAACATTAAGGTTCAAGACACAAAATAGAGTTATTGCTGCTTAGCTAAAATGCTTCAGCTTCATGACTGTGCAATGGAAATGCATTAGCTGTGACCTTACTTGTCTGCAGTGTGTTTCAGGAGATGGCTTTTTGCATGTAGAAGTGTGCATGAGTTATTTTGAAAAAAACATACTTTCATTAATTTATGTCTCTGATCTTGTCCCAATTTAAATACTGTGGTGCCTCAGGAAATAATCTTTTTCCTTGTGTGTTGTAGCTTTCAGTTTAAAGAATAGTTAATAATTATTGAGGATATGAATGCATTGTACTACTTTTGTTCGGGGATGAGCCCAAGCACCCCATACATCAACACAAATAGACAAAGTATTTTGACTGCCTAAAAGCATCGCCTGATGAATGAAAAAGCAGCCCCAGATATCCAAAAAAAGTAGCTCCCAAAAATCAAAATCCGTCTTCAGAAAATCTCCCAAAATATTTTGACTCTTGCTGTGTATGATTGCCTATCATCTGAACATTGAGGGCTTGGTATTCCTTTCAGTTTTTTTTATATCTTTAAACTGACATGCAATTCTTGCAAAGCAATATGTATGTAGTCAGTTGCACCCTGTGCCATGGGAAACTACAATCCTTGTGAAGAGAAGTGCTCACTCCACTTGCATCTTTCTGCAACAACAATTTCCACCACCTGGAGTTTTGTGCTCACTTTTGGTACCTTTATCTAAAGTATGGATATCCCTTCCATAGAGTGAGTGCATTCCTAGGATACTGGGACTGTCCTATGAGGAGTGATGAAGGAAACTGGGTCTGTGGTCTCTAGAATTTAAGAGGATAAGAGGTGTTCTCATTACTGAAGTACACAACATCCAACGAGAGTTAGACAGGATAGACACAGGAAAGATATTTCCATTTGGCTGGGGTGACAAGGGACACACTCTGAACAAAGTTTGAAATATTTAGGATCAAAATGATGAGGAATTTCTTCATTCAGAAGAGAGTAAATATTTGGAATTCTCTATCTCTAAGAGCTGTGGAAGCTTAGTTATTGAGTGGGTTCAAAAGATTGATAAATTTATCAGTACTGATGACTTAAAGAGATATGGGGATATTATGAGAAAATGGTATTGATGTAGATGATAAGCCATGATCTCAAATGTAAGATCAGGCTCAAAAAGCCAAATGGTCAACTTACATTCCTCTGTTACTAAGAAACCTATTAACAATTCTTGCAATACAGAGGCCCGGTGGCATCAATTATCTATAGAAAATGGTGAATGGGTGAATAGTAAAATGGTGCAAATATTCTCTTGCTCCAGTCTAGGGGGAGACAAACACATTAAAGCTCATTTTCACAGTCACCACCTTCAATGCCACTGGCAATGCCATCTTTACATTGCCTTATCATAAGTGACAGATTTCAGTGAAGATGTCCTTAGTGGGGTGGCAATATCTGACACATAGTTATTCACTGAGTTCAAGTTGGAGAATTGCTCCCTGAATTCCTTGTGCCCATACTGCCTTCTTCTCCTTCTCCATGTCATCTTTCCTCTTCCATTCCAATTCTCATTGATCATTCTCAATTTCACGCTGTGCGCCAAGGGTGACACAAACTACTGCATCAGTATTTGAAGCCAGGAATATCTTGCACAGAATCTTTGAAGTCTGAACAAAATAATGCAAGACATAACAGACCACTCTCTGTTGTACTTTAGCAACTTTAAAATATCTAGAGACAATCAAATTTATTCAACCACAGGGCCAAATAGTAGAACTCAAATTGCAACTAATCTAATCCCTTTATTTAGAGTTGTTGGGTTAATCCTGGGAAATAGCTTGATCAGCTTTGCTAGTTTAAGAGAACATGTTACTAAAATATTGAGCTTCACATTAGCAAAACATCATGATCTACCTGCTCTGTATACTTCCAGCAGATGGAATCTGCATACATGCTAATACTTTTGTCAAAATATACCCAGTGCAGAAATCAATAGAAGTGCACAATTTGGAGGAATATACCACTCATCTCTAAGATGTATGACTGAAAAATGTAGGTTTCTGTGCAGGCACTCACAAGACAATTCCTTTAAGTTTTTGCATGGATGTGCCCATGAAAGGGAAAACATGCAAATTCCACACAGTCACCTGAGGGTCGGATTGAACCAGGGATACCCTGACACTGTGAGGCAGCAGGTTAACCACTGAGCCACCATGTCATACAGTTATCATAGCCCTACTGGGACATAGAGCTGCTCTCTCATCTGAGTAGATGACTGGTGGTAGTTTAATCTGAGGGTCACCATGCTTCACACAAGGAGAGAGTTTGAGAAGGAGAGTCCCTCATGGTAACCTCAGCTGTTTCAGGACTTGAGCCCACACTGTTGGCATCACTCTGCACCACAAACTGCCATCCAGCCACCTGAGCTAATAACAGGAGAAGTATGAAAGAGATTTCTAATTCATCTGGGGTTTGGAGAAGTTGGTGGAAAAGGGTCATGTTGTGAACTGCATGACTGAAATTAAGACCAAAAATGATTATGAATCACTATTATCTTTGCAGAGGATGGCAACTGGTTGGTTGGGTTAGTCATTTTATTACGGTAAAAGGAAATTAACTAGTTTCCATTTTGCTTCTTCATAATTTTAATTATGATGTTATATTTATTGAGGAAAAGCAAAGTATCTGATCACTTCCATTTAATTATTGTTAAATATTTCTAAATATTAAAAAATACTTGCATTAATTATATAAATTTTCCCTTTTTTCTTGCTATTTCTGTAAAATAATTGTACTCAATCAAATAAAGAAAATAGTATTGTAAATTAATGCATGTGTATTTAATTTTAGCTCTGAAATATGGGTTCCCTGTAATGGAAAACACATTTCATGGTGATTCAGACTTCATCACATTAGATTCTATTAGTTGCAAAGCACAAATCTGTTGCAGTATATATTAATTTAATACTGACAGATATCCTTTCATTCAATCAGAAGTTAAAAACAGAATAAATGTGTGACAGTGAGATTTTATTAATTTTTAAATTTTGTTTTAAAAGGCTGATATTGAAGACTATCAAATTCTACAAGAGAAGGATATGCTGCAAATTTATCTGCAGCTCAGCAACATCTTAAAAGGGCCTGGACTTAGACATTTACAGGCAATTTCACAAAACTCCTAATCAGCCCATTTTTTTTTACATGTTCTGGCTAATGAGTTACAAGGGAAACAATACTTGGTTGCAATGGTAGACAAGTGACCTAAGACTGGTCTTGTTTCAAGTCACTGAAAAAAAATTGTAAGAATGTTTGCTTCTAACAAGTACATCTCCCTCTTACCTTTAGCATTAGTACTATAGTCCTCACTCTAACTATTGCTCTCCTTTATTATAACTATTCATCCTGATTTAGTCTCTACCTCTGCTCCTGCAAATCCAAAGGGAGTAGTCCTCAACTGATATCGCAAGCAATTGGTTTAGCTACTTTCTGCTGTATCTGGCTGGACAACTTAAGTCTATATCATGGTGCTGATGTCTTCTATTAAATTTTCTTGCTACTCCAGGATCACCCTGGAATCAAAGATAAACTCTAACGCAAATCCCTTCTTAAACTTCTCTCCTCTATTTCCTCCACACTTTCTTGGAATTCTTTCATGGGATGTGGGCATCACTTGCATGGGCCAATGCTTATTGCCCATCCTCAATAGTCCTTGATCTGGATGGCTTTCCATTTCAGAAGGCAGTTAAGAGTGAACCACATTGCTGTTGGCCTCAAGTCAATGTAGTCCAGACCAAGTAATGACAGCAGAATTCTTTCCCTAAAAGACATTAATGAAACAGATGGGCTTTTACAACAATCAATGATCATTCAAATGGTTTCCGTTACTGAGACAAGAATTATGCTCCAGAATTATGGAATTTTAGTCATAACTGCAAAGCATTAACCTGTTTTTTGGATTACTGGGCTACTTGCATTGAGATTATGTCATCATCTTCTCAACTCCAACTATATGTGTGAAGAGCTTCTATGTCTGTAAAATTAATATAATCCAATTAGCTGCCTCTGTCACATCACTTGCTCTAACCCATTGTTGTGTAAACTTCTGTTCAAGCACCCAAATTGTGCTCGCCCTGAACTTGCCTATGTTTCACTCTTGTATCTCATCATGTCCACTCTGAACTCATTTTCCATTGCTAATAACTGGACTGCGCTGGTCTGGTTCCATTCTTATCTAACAAATTGTAGCATTGTAAATAATAGCTTTTATAAGATTACTATGATTTAAAATGTGCCTTTTGATTCAAAGTAAAACGGAATATTTGAAGAGGGGGTTGCGACCTCCTATGAAATTTGCCCATAGTGAAACCCATGTGGTCTGCGAAATGTGGAGTCAGAAATTCAAATCAAAACTTAATGAAAATAAGGTGCAAATGAGGAGGCAGCTAATCTTACAGATAGTAAGAACTGCCGATGCTGGAGTCAGAGATAACACAGTGTGGAGCTGGAGGAACACAGCAGGCCAGGCAGCATCAGAGGAACAGGTTAGTTGACATTTTGGGTCAGGACCCTTCTTCACTAATGGGGGAGGGGAAAGGGAGCTCCAAAATAAATAGAGAGGAGGGGTGGAGCTGTGGAAGGTAGGTGGGATGGTGATAGGTCGGTGTAGGTAGGCAGTGATGGGGATTGGTCAGTGAGGTGGGAGGAGTGGATAGGTGGGAGAGAAGATGGACAGGTTGTGTCAGGTCAAGGATGAGGGGATAAGAGGGAGGGTTGGTCATGGGATGAGGCTGGGGGTAGGGAGATTTTGAAATTGGTAAACTACACACTGAGGCCATTGGGTTGTAGGCTCCGAAGGCAGAATATGAGGTGCTGCTCCTCCAGTTTCCGGGTGGTGTCACTGTGACACTGGAGGAGGCCCAGGATGTACATGTCACCCAGGGAGTGGGAGGGGGGGGAGTTGAAATGGTCCATGACCGGAAGGTGTTGTTGTTTGTCGCGAACAGAGTGCAGATGCTCTACAAAGCGGTCTCCGAGCCTCCGTTTGGTCTCACCGATGTAGAGGAGGCCACATTGGGAGCAGCGGATGCAGTAGACCACGTTGACGGATGTGCAGGTGAACCTCTGTCTGATGTGAAAGGTTAGTTTGGTTCCTTGGATAGAGGTGAGGGGGGTGGTGTAGGGGCAGGCATAGCACTGCCTGTTGTAGCAGGGAAAGGTGCTGGAGGTGGTGAGGCTAGAGGGGAGTTTGGAGTGGATGAGGGACTTTCGGAGAGAGCGGTCCCTACGAAAGGCAGATAGGGGTGGGGAGGAAAGTATATCTTTGGTTGTGGGGTCAGATTGCAGGTGGTGGAATTGGTGGTGAATGACACGTTGAATACGGAGGTTAGTGGGGTGATATGTGAGGACAAGGGGAATTCTGACTTTGTTTTTGTTGGAGGTAGGGGATGTGAGGGCAGAGGTGCAAGAAACACAAGAGATGCAGTCAGGAGCATTTTCGACCACCGATGGGGGGGATGTTGTGTTCCTTGAAATAAGAGGACATCTGGAATGTTTGGGAGTGGAACGCCCCATTTTGGGAGCAGACACGGCAGAGGTGGAGGATTTGGGAGTAGGGGATTGCATTCTTGCAGGAAGGTGGGTGAGAGGAGGTGTAGTCTAGGTAGCTGTGGGAGTCAGTGGGCTTGAAATAGATGTTAGTTTCAAGGTGGTCACGAGAGATGGAGTCAGAGAGGTCCAGGAAGGAGAGAGAGGTATCAGAGATGGTCCAGGTGAACTTGAGGTTGGGGTGGAAGTTGTTAGTAAAGTTGATGAACTTTTCAAGCTCCTTGTGAGAGCATGAGGCAGAGCCAATAAAGTCATCGATGTAGTGGAGGAAGAGGTGGGGAATAATACCAGTATAGCTGCAGAAGAGGGACTGTTCCTCGTATCCTACGAAGAGGCAGGCACAGCTTGGGCCCATGGAGGTTTCCATGGCCACCCCTTTAGTCTGTAGTAGATGGGAGGAGTTGAAGGAGAAGTTGTTAATTGAAGGACGAGTTCAGGTAAGCGGATGAGGGTGTCGGTGGAGAAGGACTGGTCAGGCCTGCGGGAGAGGAAGAAGCGGAGGATTTAGGCCATCTGCATGGGGGATACAAGTACACAGGGATTGGACGTCCATGGTGAAGATGAGGTGTTGGGGGCCAGTGAATTGGAAGTCTTAGAAGAGGTGGAGGGTATGGGTGGTGTCTCGGACATAGGTGGGAGTTCCCGGACGGGGGTAGAAAACAGAGTCAAGGTAAGCGGACATGAGTTCAGTGGGGCAGGAGCAGGCAGAGACAATGGGTCGGCCGGGACAGTCAGGTTTGTGGATTTTGGTAAGAAGATAAAAACGGGCTGTGCAGGATTGGGGAACGATGAGGTTGGAGGCTGTGGGCGGGAGCACCAAACAAACCTGTCACATCAGACAGATGTTCACCTGCACATCCATCAATGTGGCCTATTACATCTGCAGCTCCTGATGTAGCCTCTTCTATATCTGTGACACCAAGCAGAGGCTCAGAGACCGTGTTGTAGAGCACCTGCGTTCTGTTCGTGACAAACGACAAAACTTCCTGGTCATGGACCATTTCAACTCCCCCCGCCCCCTGGGTGACATGTCCATCCTGGGCCTTCTCCAGTGTCACAATGACACCACCCGGAAACTGGAGCAGCACCTTATATTCTGCCTTGGGAGTCTACAACCCAATGGTCTCAGTGTGGACTTTACCAATTTCAAAATCTCCCCACCCCCGGCCTCATCCCATGACCAACCCTCCCTCTCATCCCCACCTCTTTGACCTGACACAACCTGTCCATCTTCTCTCCCACCTATCCATTCCTCCCACCTCACTGGCCAATCCCCATCACTGCCTATCTACACTGACCTATCACCATCCCACCTACCTTCCACAGCTCCACCCCTCCTCTCTATTTATTTTGGAGCTCCCTTCCCCCTCCCCCATTAGTGAAGAAGGGTCCTGACCTGAAACGTCAACCCTCCTGCTCCTTTGATGCTGCCTGGCCTGCTGTGTTCCTTCAGCTCTGCACTGTGGCAGCTGATCATGCTGTGTACAGATGCACGGACACTGAAAGTCAGTCAGTAAGAGAGATTTGTGAAAAAAAAATCCACAAAATGGGCTGCAATGCTGAAGAGAGAAAAAGAAAGCATCTTTGAGTTAACCACCAAACACTGTTGGTGGGGCAGATTCCCTTTTGGAAGATATGATGCTTTTGAAATGTTAAAGACCAAGGAGTTGTCAGAGGGTGTCTTACTACTGGAAAGTTATTCAAGTATACTTAACTTAAGTGAAGGAGAACACATTTAAAAGAACACTGGAAAATTCGTCCTGATGAGGTAGGGAAAGGAAATCCTGTAAATACTGTGAGAAGTGCAGGCCTTTAAGTACGAAACTACATATCACAGAATCAAGAATTGTTATGATACAGAAAGAGACCATTTGGCTCATGGTGCCACATCCTCAAATGAACATCGTTGCTTAGTGCTTTTTGCCCTCTATCCTTGCATACTATTTCTATCCAACTGATCATCCAATTCCCACTTGAAGGCCTCAATTGAACCAGTCTCCTCCACATTTTCAGGCAGTGCATGCCCTAACCACTTGCTGTGTGAAAAATGTTTTTCTCGCATCTCCCATGCTTCTTTTGTGTGTCACTTGAAATCTATGGGTTTTCATTTTCATTCCTTTTCAAATGGGAACAGCTTCTCCCTATCTCCTCAATCCAGCACATTCATGATTTTGAAAACCTCTGCCAAATCTCCTCTCAGTTGCCTTCTCTCTAATGAGAACAGTCCCAACCTCTTCAATCCATCCTCATAACTGAAGTTTACCGTTCCTGGAATCATTCTTGTAATTCACTTCTGCAAACTCTCCAATGCATTCACATCTTTCCTATAGTGTGGTGCCCACAACTGTACACTATAATACAGCTGGCATCTAACCAGTGTTTATTCAAGTTCTGCATCACCTCTTTGCACTTGTACTCTGTGCAGCTAATAATCAAACCAAGGACATTATCTAAAATATGGATGCTGTAAATCAGAAACAGAAACAGAATTTGCTGGAAAAGCTCAGTATGTCAGGCAGCTTCTGTGGAGAGAAATCAGAGTTAACATTTCAGGTTGAGTGACCCTTCCTAAGAATTGTGTGCTTTATTAACTGAGCTGAAGACACTGAATGTTTTATTAACACAAAGATTTGACTGAAAGTGCGGTGTAATGTTTAAAGCTGCTGTGGGATTTCCAGTTGTGTTAAGAAGTTCATAGGGAATACCTTTTCTGAATTTATTACTTATCTACGAAATGTAGTTATGTTGATTTTAGTTTATTGATTACAGTGCATTTCTGAAAATATGAAACTTATTGTGAGAATCTTTGCATTGGTCAGTGGAAAATCCTTATCTCTTTTCTGAAAGTTATCAGTCACTAGGAGATCATTACGGTAACCAAAGATTAATTGCAATGTGTTCTCTTCCTGCTCCTGTGCCATTACTTTTGGTGTCTTCTAAAGATCTATTCTTGTTCACTTCCTATTTCTCACCTGCATACTGCTCTTTAGTGACATAATCTAAAAGCACAATGTTATTTTTCACATTTTGTTTGCTGACAACAAGCTCTAACTCACCATCACCCTTCTCAACGCCTCTACTGTTGCTAACTTATCATACTGCTTATCTGACATCCGATATGGATGCACAGAAATTTTCTCCGATTAAATACTGGAATGATGAATCATTGACTTCAGTTCCTTCTATAAATTCAGTTCCCTAGTGACTGACTTCACTTTTTTTCCTGACAACTAACTGAGGCTGAATCAAACTGTTCACAATCTTAGTGCTACGTTTGACTACAAGATGAGATTCTAACCATATGTTAGCTCCATGATTAAGACCGCCTATTCCTGTTTAAGTCACATTGCTAATCTCTGTCCCAGCATCAGGTAATCTGCTGCTGAATCCTTCATCCAAGCATTTCTTGTTTCTAGTCTTAACTATTCCAAGTGCAATCTGTGCTGCTGTTCAACATTTTATCCTCCATAAACTTGAGATTATCCAAAGCTCTGCTACCCAATTACTTTTGCTAAGTCAAAGTCACCAACCCATCCACTATGCTAATTGGTCTGAACTTGCTTCTGTTTAATTAAAATGTTGATGTTAAATTCTCCTCCTTGTTTTCAAATCACTCAACGCCCTTATCCTTCCTTATCTCGAAAATCTTCTCTGGCTGGGGAACCCTCCAAATTATTTGAACTGAGCTAAATCTGGCCTTTTGTGTTTGTCTGATTTTAATCACTCTACAATTGAGTTCATGACTTCAGCCCCCTAGGTTCTCAGGTCAGAGAGTTATAGAGACATATAACATGGAAACAGTCCGTCAGTCCAACTCGTCTATGCTGACCAGATAGCCTAAATAAAACTAGTCCCATTTGCCAGCATTTGGTCCAGATACCTCTAAACCCTTCCAATTCATATATCTATCCAGATGCCTTTTAAATGCTGTAATTGTACCAGACTCCACCATTTCCTCTGGCAGCTCATTCAATACATGCACCACCGTCTGTGTGAAAAAGTTGCCTTAGGTCCATTTTAAAATTTTCCCCTCTCACCTTAAACCTATGTCCTCTAGTTTTGGACTCCTCTACTCCGGGGAAAAAGGCCCCTATTCACCCTATCCATGAACCTCATGATTTCATTGTCACCTCTCAGCCTCCGACAGTCCAGGGAAAATAGCCCCAGCCTATTTAGCTTCTCCCCATAGCTCAAACCCTCCAACCCTGGCAACATCCTCGTATATCTTTTTTGAACCCTTTGAAGTTTCACAACATCCTTCCTATAGTAGGGAGACCAGAATTGCATGCAGTATTCCAAAAGTGGCCAAACTACTATCATGTACAAGCGCAAAATGACCGCCCAACTTGTCTGGAATTTCCATCCTCAACTTTTCCTCCACTCTATACTTCACTATCATGCTTTAAAACATTTGTTAATATATATTTATTTGCCAAGATTTTTATCATCTGGTCTAATATCTTCTGATTAGGCTTGGTGTCATATTTTACTTTATAATGCCTTTGTGAAATGGCTTGAGATGTCTTACTATTTTAAAGGTATTATGTAAATACAAGATATGGATGCTATTTAATTTTGAAATAAGACGATCAAAGAAAAGACCTTATGGAAAATGTAAGATTGTAAAATGCCTATAAACAGGGAATGCTGAGCCACTTGCTTGAACTGTTGTAGTTTATTGGTGACAAGCCTCCGACTGTGCTGTTTAATAAGCATGGTTGACTTGCTGGAAAAGAATTTGTGGAAGGGAAATGGCAGTATATAAGTTACAAATACAGAAAAAAAAATATTGTTGATGCTAAACTTGTGAATAAAGTCAGAAAATGCTTGAAATTTATGACTGCATTTTGTCTGAAAACTATCTGGACTATGTGGCCGTAATGATGCTCAATAGGAATTGAACAAAAACAAAGTTGCTGGAAAAGCTCAG
>NC_063345.1:29779575-29801361 GCF_021869965.1 Rhincodon typus | reverse complement strand
TCTTACTATCTCATAGTACATTAATAGTTGGGGTCAAGAAAGGGAGAAAGTATTGAGATCTAAACCAGGGTTATTGTACATGAATAGTAAAACATAAAGGATAGTAAAGAGAATTAGTAAGTTTCAGGCAAATATTGCCATAGAATGGGAGAGTGGTAGTCAAAAGTCAAGAGTTCCTAGAGTATTTTTGGAAGAATTTTTGACAGTAATATTTTTCCTGTTCATGTGAAGACCACCAGATTTATTTTTGGAATGGGGTGGGCCGAGTAAATCCAGGGTGAAGGGGTTTCATTGAAGGGATAGTGATCACTATATTATAGGATTTATGATGGCATTAGGAAAAGATGTTGATTAATTCAGAGTAAGAATAATCAATCAGTGGAAAGTTGACTTCAACTGGGTAAGAATTGATTTGGACCAAATGAATTGGTGTCAAAGCTTGAGAGGAAAATCCGTAACTGATTAATGGGCTATCTTCAAAGAAGAAAATGTTATGGACACAGTCGAGGTATATCCACTCAAAATGTAAAAGTAGGGAAAACAAATCCAAAACTCCCTGAAAGGGACTTTGAAATTATGATAACAAAGACAAGATGCGCTTATGACAAAATACAACTGAGAACCACGTTGAATATGAAGGTTTGGAAAGATAGTCACAAAAGAAAAATATGATGAATGCAGATGGAGGATGAAAAGAAACTAACATAAGAGGGCCTCGAGGTGGTAAAGGAGGAGTAAGCCCCCTTAGGAACTAAAACAGGATTAACCCATGGAATATGGGAGCATGGCTGAGGTGTAATACGAACACTTTGCAACCGTCTTTACCAAGGAAGAAGATGCTGCACAAGAGAATTTAAAGTTGTTAGGGAGGACGAATTGAATAGGTTGACTGTATGTAAAGTTAACAAGGTATCGGGACCAGGTAAAATGTATCCAGGGAAACTGAGGGAAATGAGAATGGAAATTTCAGAGGCACTGGCCATAATTTTTCAATCTTCTTTATGCTCTGGGGTGGTGCCAGAGAACTGTAAAATTACAAATGTTATGCCATTGTTCAAAATCGGTCACAAGGGTAAGCCAAGCACTTACAGCTTACATTTGCTGGTTGAGAAACACTGCAAAACAATCAGTTGGACAAAATTAATAGTCATACCGACAAATGTAAGTTAATTAAGGAGAGTTAGCACAGATTTCTTAAAGGAAAATCATGTTTGACTAAATTGCAAACTGAGATGAGTTTTGTCAGAAGTTATCAAATTCAAAAGAAAATGGAGAGAAAATACACCCACTCAAGAAAGTATCAAGAACAAGTAAAAAAATTTTTATTCACTTGCGGGATGAGGATGGCACTGTCTGGCCAGCATTTCTTGCCCATCCCTAGTTGCCCTTGAGAAGGTGGTGGTAAGCTGCCGCCTTGAAATGCTGCAGTCCACCTGCTGTGGGTTGACCCACAATGCCCTTAGAGATAGGATTCCAGGATTTTGACACAGTAATAGTGAAGCAGCAGCAATGTATTTCCAAGACAGGATGGTGAGTGACTAGAAGGGGAATCTGAAGGTGGTGGTGTTTCCCATATATTTGCTGCCCTTGTTGAAGCTGCTCCTATTCATGCAAGTGGGGAGTATTCCATTACACTCCTGCCTTGTCTCGTTGGTGATGGACAGACTTTGTGGGGTCAGGAGGTGAGTTACTCACTGCAGTATTCCAAGCTTCTGATCTGTTCTTGAAGCCACTGTGTTTATGTGATGAGTACATTTGCGTTTCTGGTCAATGATAACTCCAAGTGTGTTGAGAGTGGGGGATTCAGTGATGGCAACACCATTGAATGTCAATAGTCAGTGATTAGGTTGTTTCTTATTGGAGGTTTTTATTACCTGGCGTTTATATAGTGTGAATATTTCCTGCCACTGGTCAGCCCAAGCCTGGATGTTGCTCAGATCTTGTTGCATTCGAACATGGACTGCTTCAGTGTCTCAGGAACCATGAATGAAGCTCAACTTTGTGCAATCATTGGCCAACATCCCCACTTCTGGCCTTATGACGGGGGCAAGATTATGAATGAATCAACTGAAGATGGTTGGGCGTTGAATCTTACCCTGAGGAACTCCTGCAGATATGCCCTGGAGCTGTGATGATAGATCTCCAACAAACACAACCATCTTCCTATGTGCCAGGTATGACTCCAACCAGCGAAGAATTTGCTCCCCAATAGCCATTGAAGCAACTGTGATATGAGGAAGAATGTTTTCATACAATGAATTGCCTAGTTTCTAGAATAAACAAAAATATAAATTGCTGGAGAAACTCAGCAGGTTTGGTGGCATCTGTGGAGATCTGTTCTTATTTCAAATTTATGGTATCCACAGCATTTTGCTTTTATTTGAGTGCTTACTTAATGGTTTGGCCACATGTCCTGGCTCCTATCCAGCACTGGTTGAGTAACAGTGTCAATGGGATGAGGCACTGAAGAGCCGTTTTCCCAAAAGTCCACTTCTCAATAGCAAAGAAAATTCAAGCTGGTGAAACACTCCAAGTCCAACATTTCACATCAATATACTTTCTGTTCATAAACATTATCATCATTTAAAAATAAAAGTGTACTGACATGATTTCATGTGTATTACCAAAATTAAGGGACTACTTCTGTAGCACTGCCCCACTAAGAGATTTAGTATAGCACAGCCATGTGTAAACCTGCACGCAGTCAACATAATGAGCTCAAGTAACGAGGCTGTGCCAGCTGGGAGGTAGGTGTTTCCTGTTCCAAGTTTTGAGTGAAAACAAATCTGAAAGCAGAAAATTGCCCTGCTTCTCAGCACAAAGTGATTCTAAATCATTTAATGTAGTCAGCATGATCATAATGATAGGTAATGAAAAAAAAACTGAAAGTACTTGCTCTACTGAGCTTATATGAAAGAGAATTTTTTTTTTTGAATAATCAGTCAACTCCAATAGCATTCCACATGGATTCAAGGCCTACAGAGTGTTGAATTTCACAGAATTATGGAATTATTGCTGTGTAGAATGAGGCTATTGTGTCACTGCCAGCTCTCTTGAATGAGCATTTCACCGAGTGTCATTCTCCTGCCTTCTCCTCATCATCATGTGCAAAAAACATCCTTTTCAAATGATATTCTAATTCACTTTTGAATGTCTTGACAGAACTTGCCTCAAGCACCCTGGAGCTGTGTTTTCTAGATGCTAAAATAAAACAAAGAACTGTGGATGCTGAAGATCTGAAACAAACAAGAACAGAAAATGCTGGAGAAACACAGCAGGTCTGGCAGCATCTAAAGTTCCTTGTTTTATTTAACAGTTTTGAATATACTGCTACAATACAACATTTGAGTCCATTATGATTCTTCTACCTGAAATGTTAACTCTGCTTCTCTCTCCATAGATGTTGTCGGATTTGCTGAATTTCTTCTGTTTTCATGCAAAGTAAAGTCTGGTGGGCATATTTACAGCCTGGTAGGGGTTGTCCCTCTTTGTCTGTGTGCCAAAGGGAGAAATCCACCAGTGGCAAGAGTGATCTGCAGAAAGCCATCTCCCTACTCTTTACACTGGACGTTCCCCTCCTCCCCTCTCCCTGATTGTCTCCAGTGATCCTGCCTCACTTTCCTGTGCCCCTGGGCTCTTCAGCTTTAGGTAGACAAACAGGAGGCTGGAAGAACACAGCAGGCCAGGCAGCATCTGGAGGAAAAGAGCAGTCAATGTTTTGGATATTACCCTTCTTCAGGACTGTCCACTTTGAAGAAGTTCTCTGCCTCCCTCAGACAGGAACTCGGGGAGTCCCTTTCTCACTGCCACACTGCCGTGACCTCTTCAGCCCTTCAGTTCTTCGACCACACCATGGCTGCTGCGTTCTTCCAGCCTCCTGTTGTCAACCTTGGAATCCAGCATCTGCAGTTTATTTTGTCTCTCTTCAGCTTTAGGCCTAATACAGTACTGACAATAGGCACCACTCCCTAGTGAAGCTGCCAGTATTGGAGAGCTGCCAGCTTCTGAATGACAAGTAGTTCATGGTAGTGATACATATACCCTGCAGGAAATTTGCCCAGCAATGGTCAGGAATGCTTGCAGAAGACCAAGGTTGCTAGATTGAGATCTAACTCTGGGGCTAATTTTGGGCTTCCCAAAGTGGTTGCAATAGCCACTAACTCTTCAGCCAGTGATTGGATCCACCAATAAATTCTAACCTTGGTCCCAGGATTGAGTTAATCGCATCATAATCACATTTGTGTAGAGGGGACATGATCTAAGGCAAGTAACATCAAAATGATAATGAATAGTGAATGATTTAAAATATGCATATTTCAGAATAAATATTGATTGTAGAAAATAACCTTCATTGAATCTCTACCTCCTTTGAACTGTTTATAATCCTCAAAAAGGAATGGTACAATCAGAGTACTCTGCAGTTACATTTATTGTTAGTCACTCTCCATAGAATTGCAACCTTTACAAATAGCATCAATGAGCTAGTCTTCTTACCCTGAAATATGTTTATCTTTTCCTATTTCTTCATTATTTTGTTTTAATTCAGAAGGTAAACTGATTAAAAGAGATTAGATAATTCAGGAAATTGTGAGATTATAGGAAAAAGACTGAGGGAAGAAAGAGTATGACAGCTCTGAACTCTTTAGAATGAATGGTTAGAAAATAATGAAATGAGTCTTGATTTCAACAGCTAAGATATAGGGAGGAGGTCTAAGAGTGGTTCCTAACATAAGAAACAGGAGCAGGAAGACACAAGATCCTTCAATCCCGCTTCATCATTCGATATGATATTATACTTCAACTTTATCTTCGGCCTGCTTCCCAAACCTCTCAATTCCTTGTCACATCACAGTCTCAAATGCACTCTATACTGGAACATCCACAACATACTGGAGTCAACAATTCCAAAAAACACTCAACTCTCTGAGCGAAGAAATTTATCCTCATCTGAATCTTAAATGATCATGCCCTTGTACGAAGGCTGTGTCTGTATGTTATAGACTCCCCATGCAGGAAGAAGTCTAGCTTCACTTGAATAAAGAAAAGAAATACGTAGTATTTTTGATATAACAGAGAAAGCGAGAGAGAGAGAAAGAGAAAGAGAAGGCAACCAAGCCAGTTGCACCAATTAATGCTGCCTTTAGACAGCTGAGTGTCTGCAGCTGGGCCCTTACAGGCCTGAGCACCCAGCTATGACATTCCAATGGTCTGAACATAACTGTCAGCAACTTTCCAATATCTTTACTGAGAGATAATATTAGAGAAGTAGAGTAGGTAAACCTTCTGGTAAGAAGTACAAGTTAGCCTGACACTTTGATGAGAAATGAACTCAAGATAATTATTACATCTGGCGTGAAATTAATCACCATAATCACATTCGATGCCTTGGTTTGCATTGTGGTTTGCTAGTAGCTTCTCATTTTATATTGTAAGCGTGTGATTGATATGAAAGTTGACTGAATGGTTTCACTGTTCTTTAATGCTGGATTATGGATGTGGTGAAGGGTGTAACCAAGGACTATGAATTCAGAAGCATTTTGTTTTAGTTTTCAGGGAAGTGGAATGACTAAACTACCAGAAGTACTACACAGTTAACTCATTGCTTCCTGCTGCTAGACACTAATGTGACTCTTCTCTTCATTCTGCTGCTGCATCTTCACCTTGTTCTTTGTAGTTTACTGGCTTGTTCTCTGGTGCCTCAATAGTTATACTCAAAGAAATCCAGGATATAAGCTATAACTTCAAATCCCTATGGTCATCCTATTGATTATCAATTGTCTATGGGAAAGTGATATATTGATTATCTCTGGAAAGCAGGACATCAGTGTAACCTGCTTAATGCAGCTGTGTAGTACTGGGGTTTGAATTTTACACCCCCACTCCCCCTCCCCAATCTCCTCAGTTGGGAATGGAATGGCATGTGGGGTAGAAAGTGCTATTGGGTCACTTGGCAGGCACACATCTCTTACCCAGCTCTTGTATTTTACTAGCAGCAGGGAGACATTGGAGGGCCTGTTTGCTCTTGGGCCAATTAAGGTCTTTATTATGCCAAATAATGGCCTCTTAAGGATCTTCTTGCAAAGTCGCAGCTACTTTGGAAGCTGCAGGTAGTGGCCACACTACATGACAAGGCTGCCAGTGCATATCTGATTTCCTTGTTGTGGGTTCACTTCTGTTCAAACCTAACGGACTCAACCCCCTTGCTTTTGCTAATTCGTGTTCTTGCTTGTTCACCCTCCTTGCCCTCTTGATGATAGTCTTGCCTCTTCCTTGCCACACTGGTCCCAGCAATGTAGCTGCTACTCACCTTGTTATCAGGTTCCAGTGACAATCTTTGTTGGTGACTGACTGCAATTTGAGCAGTACAAGTTAACACAACATGCATCCCCTATGGCATTCTCAGCTTCTGTGACCAGTAAGCAATGACAGGAATGCACAACATACCTACATAATGCTTTGCAACAACTTGCCAAGCCTCCTTTGATAGCACCTTCCAAATTTGCAACATTTATCATCTAGAAGTATAAGGGCATGGCAACACCAGATACAAGATCCCCTCTCAAAAATTCAGCAACCTAATTTGGAACAATATTACTGTTCCTTCGGTATTGCAGGATCAAAATCCTGAAATTTCTCCTTGAAAAGCATTTACACCACAAGGACTGCAGTGATCCAAGTATAAAGCTCACTATTAAGGACAATTAGGAATGGACAGTAAGTGCTGACTTTGCCAGCAATACCCATGAGTGAATTAAAAGGAAACTTCTGCCATTGGAGGGGCTGCTTCTGCTCTGATGTTTCTAATATTCCTCCTCCTTCTCCATCCAAATGAAACTGTCAATAATAACACACATGATCAGAAGACAGATGCTAATATCAAAAAAAGGCAAAACATGTCATAAAGGAGTAACGTGGAAGCCGGAAACTTGTCCGTCAATTTTAAAAGCACAATTGCACACAAATCTTATCATCGACAAGCCAACAGCTGAGTGATCTAGTAACTCATGGACCATTAAGCCCATTTTTACAGGTGGATTGAACTCTAGTCGATACTTCAGCCTTCTCGCATAGGAATAGTATTAGAAACCTAACCGCACATTTGTTACATCCTTTACTCCATGTTTGTACCATCTGGATTAGTGACAAGACTGAAATTTTAATTAATAATTTGTTTTTGATCAAACTTAATTCAGTCTCTGCTATTAACATTTTTTGCATTCATTGGTGTTCTGCTTTCATTGAAATTTCTTATCCCTGCCCTCTGGGACCAATGTCAGTACACACTCTATCAAAGCATATTATGAATCACATGCAGAAGAAAGCATGGGTTCTTTCAAGGCTTGTGCACAAGGAAACATATGTTAGGTAAGTTGCAGTATTACAAGATTGCTCTAAATAAATTCTTTAACAAATTTCTCCACCGTTGGCAGCTGTAACTTCAGCTGCCAAACCTCCTTTGAACCATCTCTAATGTAATTTATCCTTCCTTGAATAAGGAGACAAAGACTACATGCAGCATTCAACATGTGGTCTCACCAATGCCCTGCATAGGTGAAGCATAACTTGTTTACTTTTATGTAATTCTCAATCTTATTCAACACCCCTCAAATTAAAGGAGACCATTCTATTAACCTAACTAATTACTTGCTGAACCCGCATACTAATATTTTGTGATGCATTCACTAGAATAACCAAATCCCTCTGCACTTCAGAATTCTGCAGTTGTTCTCCATTTAAATAATAATCAGCTTTTTTATTGTTCCTGCCAAAGTGAACAACTCTACATTTTCTAACATTATTCTCCATCTGCCAGATTTTTGCCTATTCACTCAATTTATCTATATCTGCTTGCATTCTCCTTATCCTTTTCACAACATACTTTCCTACCTTTTTGTCAGCTGCATATTTAGCTACCAAGATTTAGTTCCTCTCATCTAAATCATTGATATGCATTATAAAAAGCTGAGACCTCAGTAAAGACCATGCAGATATCACCCTCACATCTTGCCAATCAGAAAAAAAAATCTATTTATGTATTCTGCCCAGTTGGCTGAATGGTTGATTTGCGAAGCATTGAGATGCCAACAGCATGGGTTTAATTCCCTCCCACTATTTCCTGCCTTGCGTTCCTCACTGTCTGACCCCAACAATCACTTGAAACAATACAGATGAGAGAAGATTTCCAAAATTCTTGCCTAGAGGATGGTGAATTGTTTTGAGGAGCAACAGCTTATTTTGATGAGGGCTGGGGTCCAAGTTTTGAGCTTCCATCAGGGCCCTTGGCCTGGATGTCTGTTCAGCTGCATTTTTGCCATCATTCCTGAAACTGGTGCCAGCAAATTTATTCCACTTGATCTTGATTCATTGATTCCTTGAGATAGACTCACAAGTTGATTTCTGAGTGTGGACCACCTGTCTACAATGTTTCATTATGTTGATTTCAATGTAAATAGTCATCAGTCAATTCCAACAGCAGGTAGCCAAGCCACAATGCCAATTTTACCTCCTCAGAGCAAGTTCCAAATTTATCTCTATGTGCGTAGACATTGCGCATGGACAGGGTTGAGTTTGGCTGTGAAATTCTTAGTAGTTGAAAAGACTCTTCTATTCAAGGTTTTCTAAGCGCAAATCACTTCTTGATTATCTTGAACTAAAAACAAGCTAACAGCCCACAACATTTATACTCCCTGTCGTAACCCAGTACAGGAAAAATAATTTTCCATTAACAATCTAGGGATGCCCAATCTTATACACTTACTGGATTAGGTCATTATCCCAGACGGACTGTCTGACCGAGCTATATTTAAAAATAAAACCTTCACAGAAGTGACCCACCCATCTGCCATTATTTTAATTTCTGAACTCCAAATATATGTATCACATAACTCTCATCTCAGAGTTCTTCTACCATATTGTCCTGCAGCGCTAAATTTCTATTGCCTAAGTACTATGTTTGGTTGTGTAAAAAAAAAAAGTGCCATGACAGAGTGAGAACAACCCAGATTTGCAGCCTAATCCAGCCCCTGAACTGGGTGCGTCTCCCTGAGCATGCAATTTCCTTGTGTTACCATTAAAACGATGGTTGCCAGTGGATCATTGAAACCTCCTGTAAGTTATTGTTTTTAATTCTATCGTGGTATATGGAGGAAGTTTTGCTCTTGTGGTGAGAATTGTCTCATCAACTCAACTTTACCTTTGATGATTTTGCTTTTGGATCTCTATCTTGCATGTCTTACACAAGTCGGCAGAGTTCAAAATGTGGGAAGCACCAATGGCAATCTAGCAGTACACATTCATTTGATGTTTTCATTTTCACCGTATTAGTTGCAAATCGTTTTTCTCCTTTAGACTTGATGTGGTCAACCTTCCTCTAAGGGATACATTGAATCATCTGAAACTTTATCTGACATTTGTCTTGTATAAACATTTCATTTGTAGCAATCATTCCTATAGGCTAGCTCGCACCCCGCTCCCTGCATTCACCATTTTCCCAGTTTCTCCAATACTGTCTTATTTGTTCTAATGATGCTACCTTACACAGGGCGTGCCTCTGACAATGTCTTCCTTTTTCCACAACTGTGAGCTACCTCCCTTCCCCCCTAACCCCCGAGGATAGAAGTTTCTGATCCACGGTAGTTGGGAGGGCCCTCAGCTGTGTCCAAGACACTCTTCTGCCCTCAGCACTTCTCTTCTTTCCCAGAATAACAATAGAATTCCCCTTGTCTTCACTTTTCACCCCACATTTACATATTCAAATGCCCAACCTCTGGTACTTCCATCACAAAACACACCTTCCCCTCCCCTCTCTTGTCAGCATTCCATAGGGACTGTTCCGTCTGGGACATCCTAGTTCACTCCTGCTACTCCTAACATTTCTTCACATGCCCCATGCCACCTTCCCACGGAATCGCAAAAGGTACAATACTTGCCCTTTTAGCACTTGCGTTGTCACTGCCCTGGGCCCCAAATACATCTTCAAAGTGAAGTAGTGACTTACATTTCCTTCTTCAAATTGATCTACTGTATTCACTGCTCAAAATTATATCCACTCCTCTGAGAACAAACACAGATTAGGTGACTACGTTGACTTCCACTTTGTCCATAAGAACAGTGCAGAACTTTCAAATGCTTTATATTTCAATACAGCCTCTTGCTCATATGCTAACATTTTCCATTATGGCCTGCTACTGTGTTCCAGCAAAGCCCAGTGCAAGCTGAAGGAACAGTATTTAATTTCCTGTCAGAATTGAAACGAAAAGTAAGACAGCTCTGTCACATCTAAAAATATAGAAACCTTACAGTGTGGAAGCAGGCCATTTGGCTCATTGCATCCACACCAACCCTCTGAAGAGCATCCCACCCAAATCCAGCACCCCCCCTCCCCCACCCTATTCCTGTAACCCTGCACTTCCCATGGCTAATCATTGGACAATATAGGTAATTTAGCATTGACTATCCGACTAACCTGCACATCTTTGGACTGTGTGAGGAAACCAGAGCACCTGAAGGAAGCCCATGCAGACACAGGGAGAATGTACAAACTCCACACAGACAGTCACTCCAGGTTGAATCAAACCTGGGTCCTGGCACTGTCAGGCAGCAGTACTAGCCACTGAGTCACCATGCCACCCTTACAGTATCAGTTACAAGGAAAGGCCATCAAAGCAGACTATATGCTGGATTTTATGCCTTCTAATGGGTATGCATTGGTGGGGAAGGGGGGATATTGAAGAGCAGTGGACGGACTTGAATTATGATGAATGCATACTCCATAATCAAAACTTTGGGTTCAATTTCTGTAGAAATCCAGTTCACACACTAATGGGTTTCTGCCAAACTTTCATCAAAGCTGACGTGGTGGAATTGAGGAAGCCTGTCATTCCTTGTATTTAATTTTCTGCCATTGTTTTGAATTGAACAGGGGCAGCATGGTGGCCATTGATTAGCACTGCTGCCTCACAGGACCAGGGACCCAGGTTTGATTCTAGTCTTGGGTGACTGTCTGTGTGGAGTTTGCACATTCTCCCCGTGTCTGTGTGGGTTTCGTTCGGGTGCTTCGGTTTCCTCCCACAGCCCAAAGATGTGCAGGTTAGGTGGATTGGTTATGCTAAATTGTCAGTAGTGTGTAGAGTGGGAAATGCAGGGATAGGGTTTGGGTGGGTCTGGGTGAGATGCTCTTCAGACAGTTGGTGTGGACTCGTTGGGCTGAATGGCCTATTTCCACACTGTAGGGATTCTATGAAGGTGACCTTTCACCTTTTTCTCTACCAGTAGTTTTGACTGCTTCTGACAGATCTCCTGAATGCTGCATTGCAGACAATATCTTTATAGGGCCTCAGCTCAGCACTGGCTGTGCAGGACAGCTGAAACAATCTTATGATCTAAGTGTGGGCGTATTCTTGGAGGTCACACAAGAGACAAATCAAAGTGACAATATCCAGAAGGGCACTGATGTACTGAAATACCAGTGGTGGAAGTACTTATAGATTTTCAGACTTTCTTTAAAACTTAAACAGTTGATGTTTGGAACAAGACGGAGTCTCATTTGTAGATATGATCAAATGTTGGTTGGACAAACAAATGGCTTCATATTTGTCTTCATTAAGGTGCTGTCTTTATGATGAATGTGCAGTACCTCATCTGGATCTCCCAGCTGACAATAAATCATTTCAGTATTGATTTTCTGAGTGTTACTTTTTTCCAATTTTGTCCTATCAGTACTAAAATTTCTTGACTCTGGATGCAAATCTTATTCTTTATTCTGCTGCATTCTCTTTGTTTGAATGTAGTTGTCATTCTGCACTCTGCAAAATTTAGACTTGCTTTCCATCTTCCGTTTATCATAATCCTAAAATGTCAGAGCTTTAGGTATGTAACCTATTGCTTTGGTGTTTGTTATAATTCAGTATCATCCAATGATACTTGCAAACAATGACAAAAGATCATTCAGTTGGAACATACCATACCAACAGAATATCATCCTAAGTATTGTTTCACTTAAGCTGTGAGTCTGCTCTGAATGACTGCGTTTGCTGATTGGCATGCTGACTCCGTTCCCAGTGTTGATTTCTGATTTTGGATGTCGCTGCCAGTCAAGGACCTCAGAGGTGTCCCTGCCCCTCCTAGCTGATGAATCATTACACATTCATATTGACTACCACTTGGAGAAAATACTGAGTTTGGAAAAGGTGCAGAATGTACTCTGGAATAGGGATGTCAATTCCATCATCAAGAATGGCTCAGCAGTATCACTACTGACCAAGCTGGTCAAATCCTAAAGGGCAAAAGCAGCAGATATGTGGAAATATTTCCACCAGCAAATTCCTCTCCGAGCCACTTATTATCCTGAGTTGGAAATATATCACTGTTCCTTCACTGTCTCTAGGTCAAACTATTAGAAATCCCTCTCTAACACAATTGGGTGTATCTTCACCTGAAGGACTGTAATAGTTCAACAAAGCAGCTCACAATCACCTTCTCAAAGACATCTGGGGATCTGTAATAAATACATTCCAAGCCACTTCCCATGATGAATAAAAAATGTTAGTGTTAAAGATTCTTGCCTGAATTCTCTGAGGTATGGCAATTACTATTGGAATGCAAGTCAATTCCTATATATTTGCATTTCAGGCTGAGCTCCGCATTTCTGGTTGAGAATTCTGATTCTGGCTCTTGTAGTATTGCAGAACATACCCAAAATCCGACCGATGCCTCCTATTGTAGGTCAGTCATTTACAGTAGTAAATGCAGTATTCTGTTAAATTTGTCCAAGACTTATATGAATGGTATAGTTTTGTAATATTTCACTAACAAAATATCAAAAATAATGACCATAGTTTTAATTACTATTGTGCAAAAAATTGTTTATTTAGTATGAACACGTCTTCACTTCCCCATAAGTCATCAGTCCCCTCCATCCTCAACAGTTTCACCTTCTGTCTCATCCCCAACAGCGATCATTGCAGCCCTTCACCTCCTCTCTCGCTTGCACCATGGAATTACTTAATACAATCCATGTCCAACCAACCAACAACTATCAATGCTCACTCTTCTGATTTCAGCCAGACGAGAGCCAGGAATTTGGAAGATGAGTCGGGGGATAGGGTGCAAGGCAAGGTGTGCATCGTCTGTGGATTTGGGGAGAAGAGGAAATAGTGAGCACTCTGTGGGTTTGACAGTGTGTCAGGGATGGTTGGGAAAAGTGTCTGTGGCTGGGATTTGGGTAGTGACTGTGGATTTGGGGGTAATGGCAGTGGATATTTCTTGTGGTTTTGTCGGGATGGCGGTGTTGACCATAACCTGTAGCTTGAGGATGAGGGATGTGCAATGCCCGTGGTTTTGGTGATTTTTGTCTTTTACCTATGTTTGGAGGTGGTGAGCAGTGCCCACTGTTGGTGGGAGGAGTGAGTTGTGCCTGTGATTTGTCCGGAGGAGTTGGGCAATGTCCAGGAGGGCTGAGACCATGGTGTGTGATCATTATAATGTGCGATGTATGAGCATAAAATGCATAAAGCTGCACAGCTATGGTGTGTTTTGACACTTCAGGTGATTTACCTAGGAGTTACATTGCTCAGTAAGGTTTTGACCTACAACAAAAAGTTTGTAGTAAATTCATGTGATATCTAGAGTAATAATAAACAGCCCAAGCCTGTGTGGTTCAGGCCAAGTACAATACAAACTGAACTAGGAAAGTCCAAAACTGGAAGTTAAAATTTCCTACATAAGTACTGCCAATGGAAGGAGAAGAAGCGGAGCAATAGGGGACTAGGTCTAGAGAGAGTCAGGAGGGTGGGGGTGGCGGTGTGAGGTAAAGGGGTTGGGTCCCAGTATGGGGAGGCAGGTCAGATCCAGAGCAGCAGGTAGGAAAGGGTGTTGGTGGGTGAGGTGGTGGCTCTCGACATGTTGAATCCAGATGTGTGTTGGGACCTGGGTGAGAGAGAGGGTTATCAGGTCAGGTTGTGAGGTCTGTATGTGATCTGGAGAAGGTGTAGTTGGAAGTATGTGATGTAAGCATATGTTCATTTTAATAGTTACTCAGGATTTGGATAATGCGTTTAGTAGCCAAGCTTTTCCTCAGTAACTCTTTATTTAATTTAATCACAACCGTGTGAATTCTCCGATTTTAAATGAAGACTTTTGGAGGGTTCCAGGTGTAGAGTATTTGGAATCTTCAGTTCGCTGGGCAATTTCTTCAGAATCTGCTATGATGACTATTCCACAGGGTCACCATGCACAACTCCAACTACACTGGAATAATAAATACTTGGCCACTGGGAAATCCTGGCCACTGTGTTCTTTATGCACAATTGACAAATACCACATACAATGCTGTATTTTAGATCTCACATGTTTCATTTGTTATTGCCATGAAATATCTTTAAAGTCTTTCTTGAATATGCTAGCACTATGCCAGATATCCTCCTCAGGTAATTCTATATATTCTGTTAGTCCGTTACAATGCAACCCAATCCTGCAATACCAATGATTATGTTCTATCTTTAAATTCATATTCAAAGACCTAAAGGATGGAGCTATTAATGTGGAGTCAGACTGTTTGCGAAATGTAATTCTCACTGGAAACAAAATGCTTGAACATGCTTCATTTGCGACCTTGATAAAAACTAAAACAGACAGCTGATCTTCAGTCAACGATTGGCAGCCTAACCGGTTGTTATAACTAAATGACCCTGGATATCACAAGATGTAATCATAAACATTGTCATACTGACTCCTGTAACCTGTTATTGTCTTTCTATTCAGATTCACCTAAACAGAGTCCCATTATCTCACCTTTCACCTCCTATAAGCTGGGAGTGATGTTCCATCAAAGAATATATGTATCAATAATACAGCAGGAATACCTAGATTATACATCGAGGAGCACATACCAAGAATTGGGTGATCTTGCAAGTGTTTTATATTCACTGCTTTCAAAAACTGCTGGTTGCTGACATTTGCAGCGATGTGTTCATCATAATCCAGTGTAAACTTCTCTATTTGTAATATCCAGCATTTATAGTCCAAATAACAGTGAACACTCAGCATTATTTAAAAGTAAATGACTGATCAGCAACGTATGGTGACTTCAGTTACGCTGTTAAGTGCAGAAATTGCCTGCGTATACTTCTAAAGGATGCGAGGAAGGGATCTGTATGGAAGTTGTTTGGAGACAAAATTGGATGTAAATTACAAGAACAGACAAACTCACCAACCTAGGAAGAAATTCCAAATCAGAATAGTTCCATTACTGTATGAAACATAAATCAATTACTGATTTAGCAAATTTAACTTAGTACTCACCATATAGCTGGGACAAATCATGATTCTGCACCACAGAAACTATTATTTTAATTCAAAGTCCTGCAAAAGAATATAAAAAAAGTCACTGGAATGTATCATTTTTTATTTAGTGATTCAGGAGGTTTGGGGAAAGAGGCAACACACAGTCAATGACTATTTTAACATCGGTTGGTATGCTTCATTAACATTGAGATATCACATTGATGCTACAGAGTTGTAATAAGTATAATACTGCTCCATTGCAACGTACTCTGGTATGGTAGCATGCAACTTCAAATTTGCAATTCCTAGTAGAAAGAGTCTTTAAGTGAAATTGCTCAAAATGAGCCTGGTCCTATTTGCTTTGGTCAGAGAGAAAAGGTCTCAAAGAATAAAACAGACATGGTATTGGAATTGAAAATAGCAGGTTTGTGCAAGTTTCAGGTCATATACCATGATGGAAAACAGCACCTATTGTAAAAGAAATTTCTGAGGTCCAATTCATATATTGCCTCAATCCCCACTGGTCTGATGTTTAATGTCCAGTTGATTTGAAATGTTGAAGTGAATACAGGAGATATAGATATTAATAGGTTCATTCCATGTGTTTTGGTAGGATTAGCATAGAGAAATGACTACTGGTATATAGCATATTGAAAAGAAGTACTCATATCTTGTATAGCACCTTTATGCTCATCAGATGCACCAAAGTGTTTTACATTAAATGACTTACTTTTAAAATATGGTTAATGTCGCTTCAGAGGTAAAAACTGAAAGAACTGCAAATACTGGAAATCAGAAACAAAAACAGAAATTGCTGGAAAGGCTCAGCAGGTCTGGTATCATTTGTGGAGAGAAATCAGAATTAATGATTCAAGTTCACTGGTCCTTCCTCAGAACTCAAGGTTCTGGGAAAGGGTCACTGAATCTGAAATGTTAACTCTGCTTTGTCTCCACAGATCCTGCCAAACCTGCTGACCCTTTCTAGCAATTTCTGCCTTTGCTTCAGAGGTAAATGTAGCAGCTAATTTTGGCTACACAAAAAAGATCAAAAAAAAAGCAAATGACAAGATAATCTAGTTTGATGGTGATAGTTGAGGAAAGCCTGCTTGCTATCTTGTTGGCAAAATTCCCTGTTTCACTTTCAAGTGCCAATATGCTCAAATGAATGAATGTGTCAGATGCTGTAATTCCTTTGCTTAGGTATATAGCACATAGAAATAGGAGTAGGCCATTCAGCCCTGCACTGCCATATAGTAAGACCTTAGCTGATGAAATGCTCAATGCCTTTTACCCACACCATCTGTAACTATTTATGCCACTGCTAATCAGGAATTTCAGAATCTCTAAATGTTTGCTTAGTAATGTGAGGAGGAAGAGTTGGACTTGTTTAAGCTATTGGTGGCATTAAAAGGCCATGACTTGTTGACTGAATTGATTTATGGAGAGATCAAACAGTGGAAAAAACTGATCTACTAAATAAATTCGATGATTTGGTAATTAGGCTGCCACTTTTGTACGTTTGGTTGAACTGTCTTGAGGTAGATTCATCAATTGCACCATCAATGGTGCTGACACCTTTCAAAGTATATCATATTCCATGATTTTAGGATTTGGCAGAGGACCACAAATCTAGCCACAGAAGCATTCCAAAGAAATTTGCAACTCAATTGTTACTTGTCTCAATTATTGCTGCACACTTTATAGAGAAAAGTGTAATGATGTCCAAATGAAAACACAGAATGAAGCTTTGAAGGCTAAATGTGCCAATTCAACAGTATTGTGGGTTATGGGGGATGTCTGGGCAGATGCGAAAGAGTTTCTTTTTGCATTGTGTAGATTTAGAGGCCCATATTAGGCTGGAATCTGAAACTGTAACATTAAAGCACAGCACTGCATGGTCAACTGTATTGTTTTCCATAACAGTGGAAGGTGGTCTGGATGCACAGAGATATACTTTGCATCTCAGTAGTTGCAGCAGTATGCATTCGGGGGATGCAACATTGGTAAGAAAACTGCTTATAAGGGCCTGGTGCTGTCAGAAGATGTTTCACGAATACATTAATTGCTTCTGAGAAGGCTTTGGAATCTAAGCCCCAAAATGCATCAATGTTTGTCTTTAATTTATTTAGAGGAATATTACATAGAGTAATGAAGTTCTCTTAGGTACCTAATTGTCTAAGCTTACACAACCTGTGGAGAGAGTGAAAATATGCTTTCTACCAATGGAATATGCGAGAGAACACAGGACTTGTTGGTTGCAATTCACATCACAAACAGTTCAGAGCCAGTACACAACTGAAAATTGGTGCTATCAATGAAAACACTGAATGTACATCAAAGCACAACAACAGCAGGTATTGCAAGTCCAATATGAAATATTTCCATCAGGTAAGGGGCAAATAAGGCAGCACAACATTAAAACTCTTTAAATCTAAACAACAACTGTGCTTCATTATAGAGTTAGCTTTTTTTAAAAAGTTTGCTATTCTTTCATTATATAAGAAAAACAAAATCTGATTTTAATCCTAACTGCTTAATGGAAGCTAGGCTGCTGGACAGATAGATAAAATTTTCATGGGACTGAGAACAATACATATGTATGAAAAGGAACAGGTGTAGACTATTTTACTCATTGAATCTTCCCTGCCATTCAACAAGTTTAGGGCTGATCTCCTATCTCCGCCTCAATGTTACCTTCCAATAATATCGCTATATCCTTCAATTGTTTAGTATACAATAAAACCAAGAATCCTTGTCTTCAGTATTTACATTTCTCCTTACCCAAGGCCTTGATACTTTGGGGTAGTCTGTCTGGAACTGGAATAAATTGGGGAACCTCACCTGGGGGCTGGAAGACATAATCTGTTTGAAATGTGTTAACAGTTCTTGAGAATTAATGGGTTATCGCCATTATAGACAAAATATTAACAGCTAATAAGAACTGGCTGCTTAAAGACACAAACTCATTTGGGAGAATACCAACTGGAAATTGGAGTGTATGGAACAGCTTCCACGTACCGCAATGGACAAAAACTGATGAAAGAAAGTTTAAAGAAGAGTAAAGAGAAGAGAAAACATAGATTTTCAATTTAAGGATTTTGCATATGATTTGAGTATTTTTGGCCTAAATCAAGTAATAATTTGATTATAATCAGTCTTAATTAGTATGATATTTTGTCCCTCTCTAGAACTAAAGATAAAACAAACTTAAAAAAAAATCTTTGTTGTTGCAACTGTAAGGAAGGAGCGACTTTGTCTGTCCAAGGGAGCTACAAACTATGTAAAATTAGGCCCCCTCAGTGACTCTAAGTATTTTACTTGCTTCAGACCTTAAATAATTTATAGCTAATGCTAATGCTAAGCAGTCATCCATACTACAGCATAGATTAGTAATGTATGTTTGATAAAATTTGAATAGCCTAATAAACTATAAATATTCCTTAAGTTGTAACGTGCCCTGTTACTTCCTGTAATTCTTGTGGCCAAATCAGCATAAGGAGACAAAGAAGGTGTACTGGGTTCATAAGACTTCGAGTGGACCCCTTGATGTAATTACTAACAACTTACTCTCTTCCCTCAAATTCCAGTTTTAACCTGCACTTGTGAACAGGCAGAAAGGACACATATTGGAAACCTGCACAAAAGGAGTTAAAATCCACTTGATACCTAATCTGAGCTGTGGGGGTATGTTACAGCCAATGTGTTCTTGAGGGACTAAAGCACCCACTGACTTTTCTCACTTATTCTTTCATGTGATGTGGGCATTGCTGGCAAGGCTAGCATTTATTGTCCATCCCTAATTGGAATGAAAGACTTGCTACACCATTGAGAGCTCAGTTAAGAATCAATCATGCCAGCACTCCACCCCATTTCCATGAACTCCCTTCTAGAGTGGAGCTAACCTGCAGGATAAGTGGGAAACACTTCAATCTATGACACCTGTAGCCCAAAATCAAGACCACCCACCTTTTGTCCTTGAGCTGCACTATGCAGATGATGCCTGTGTATGCACTCACTCAGAGGTTGAGCTACAAACCATCTTCGACCTATTCATTGAGACCTACAAGAGGATGGGCCTCAGATTAAACATCTGACAAACAATGTTTCTCTACTAGCTTGCTCCTGCCACTTTACACTTCCCGTATGGCCAACAAAATCCAAGGCAAGTCTCTGGACAATGTGGGTCAATTCCCACCACCTCGGGAGCCTCCTCATTGTTATGAGCAGACATTGACGATGAAGTCCAACATCGACTCCAAAGTGCCAGTGCAGCCTTCAGACACATGAAGAACTGAATGTTGAAAGCCTGAGGCTTCAAACCCAGTGCCAAGCTCATGGTCTACAGAGTGGCCATGGTCCCCATGATCCTGTATGCATCCGGATCATGGACAATTTACAGCAGAGATCTCAAATCCCTGCAGAGTTATCACCAGTGCTGTTTTTGCAAAATCCTGCAAATCCACCGCAGGATGGGTGTATCTCCCAGGGTGAGTGTCCTCTCCCAGACCAGTATCCACAGTATTGAAGCACTAATCACACCTGGAAAGTTGCGATCGGCAGGCCACATTGTCCATATGTCTGACATAAGACTGTCTAAACAAGTGCTCCACTTCGAGCTCCACAGTCATAAGCAATCACTAAGATGGCACAGGAAATGCGACAAGGAGATTCTGAAAACCTTGCTTAACAAATGTAACATTCCCAATGACATGTGCTTGCTCAAGAGCACATAAGCTGGAGAAAAAGCAGATGTGAAGGTGATAATCACTTTGGTGTCGAAGTGGAAAATGTGGGGTCTAAGCACAACCAGTGGAAAGAGCAGGCAGAATCCAAAATGTCACATCCATCCACCACATTAAATGCCAACTGTGCCACTCATGCCAGAGTCTGTGGTTCCAAGATTGGAATATTCAGCCATGAGACAACCTCCCCCTCCAGATTTGAAGCAAGTCCCTCATTCCTGAAGGACTGCCAATAAAAAATGAAGAAGAAGATAGATTGATAGTATCATGCTCAATTAATTTTAGCAAAAATGTTGTGTTAAAACCATTACTTTTTTGTGCTTTTCAATAAATGTTTTAATTCAATACTTTTGAATGAATAACTTGTTGAAAAATTTCTCTTGAGCTTTTCTTTAGCTTTTGGATTAGAACATGAAGGAAATAATTTTTGCTATTTGAAAAACAACAGAATTGTTGGGCCTCATAATATTGTTCAGGCATGTTTGAAGCAGAAGGGGGATGGGGTTAGAGTAGGCACCATCGTGTCATTGTGTGAGAACAGTAGAGTAGGCAATAGAAGGAGTTTTGACATGTCAGAATGTGCAATTTCAACAGTCACCTGATTCTAACATTACTTCTGAATTGCCTATCTGTGTTGCATGAAGACATGGTTTTGACTCGCATGACAAAACTTCAAATCAATCATTTAAAACGCCAATCCAAAAGTGGAATTTGGAGGAGTTAGAAATTGCAGCAACCTGCAAGAGAGCTCTTGTCATGGATTCAAGAGTCACAACGAGAGACAAATAATTTTTAAAAAGGGAAATGAATTTCCCAGTGATGGATGAGAAGAACTGCACAATTTTTCATGTTTTAAGAATTTTATTGATAATTTTTTGGTACCAGCTAATAGACTAAGCTACAGAAAAGGTAGCCCCTCTAACAGCACACTGTCATTATGTGTCATACGATAATCCCAGTAGATTTAGAACCTTCTGATAAAAGGTCCAAATCCCTTCCTGTGATCCAAAACTCCCTCCTCCCTGTCCTAGTGTAGTAAGTCCTCCAGTCAGCTTCTAAAAGTTCTCTCATTCAATCCTACTGAGTATAATGAAATTGACTTCCAGCAATGAGACAGATTTGAGTGACTCCTGATTAAGTTTCCACAACTCTCATCTCTTCAAGCAGGGAATCTGTTCTCACCACCATTTTCTTTGGTGGATAATATGAAAATAGTCTCTCCAACTTGGCACAGCAGCTCTGTTTTCTATCTTGAGCTTCACTGGTTTGGTTTCTGAAGGAAACCTTCAACCAAGTCTGAGTGGCTTGTTCTTTGTCTCCTCAGTCTTCTCAGGTTTGCTTGCAGATACAAATAGTTGGTTGCAGAGCTTGGACTGCTGTACGATGGCAGTTTTCTAGGAATCTGACACACAGTGAATGAACATTTTCTTGTGTTTGCACACCCTGTTTCACATTGACTGAATGTAAGTCTGGCAGGTAACATATACACTTGTTTGATTGGGGGTACTTACATAATTTTGTGTGTACACTCAATGACCTCTTGACCAACTACAGAGGCAAAACCAAGCACTTGCTCATTTTAGAGATAGTAGGAACTGCAGATGCTGGAGAGTCTGAGATAACAAGGTGTAGAGCTGGATGAACACAGCAGGCCATGCAGCATCAGAGGAGCAGGAAGGCTGACCTTTCGGGCCTAGACTCTTCTTCCGAAGAAGTCCCTTTTCTGAAGAAGGGTCTAGGCCCGAAACGTCAGCCTTCCTGC
>NC_063345.1:29758968-29779475 GCF_021869965.1 Rhincodon typus | reverse complement strand
TATGTTCATCCAGCTCTACACCTTGTTATCTCACTTGCTCATTTTAGCTATTCTCATCATGACAGAAGTTGGCATAATTTTATCCCTGGTAAGCGTTTCTTTAATCATCTGCCTTATGCGTGTATTTGCAGTTAACTAGCAGATTACAGAGATATCTCCAGTAGCACTCTGCCCGGAGGCAAAAAAACAGTCAAAGATTGTAATTACCTTCTTCGTCACTGGCAATGCATGGTCACCAGGTCCGGCAGGGTACAAATATTCATCTAGGAGATTAACAACGTTGGCTATTATCTTATCGTGGTAACTTCAGTCTATGGAAGCATTATTTTATCAAAAGGTCAAGGAAATGGAACCTTTCTCTTTTTGTTAAATTCATTCATAGGATGATGACATTGCTGGCTGGGTCAGCCTTTATTGTCCATTCTTAATTGCCCAGAAGGCAGTTAAGAGTCAACCACATTGCTGTGGTTCTGGAGTCACATGTAGGCCAGATTGCAGTTTCCTTCCCTAAGGGACATTAGTGAAACTGATGGGTTTTTCCAACAAATGCCTATGGATGCGTGTCATCATTAGACTCTTAATTTTTTATTGACTTCAAATTCCAAAATCTGCCATGGTGAGATTCAAACCCAAGTCCCAGAACTTTATCTGGGTCTTTGGATATCACTCTGGAGTGATATCTAGTGATATTATCATTAGATCGTCGCCTTGGACCTCATTCTAACATGCAGGTTTCTCTGCACATTGCAACATATCAGAAGTAAATGTAGGGTGGAACACCTTCCTTTGAAGAGTTGAGCTGTTAACAGTAGGATCTCACAAAATGGGCAGTATCATTTGCAGCCTATTATGAACCCAGAATGCACTACCAAATGTTTACTCTAATTTATTTCATACGAAAGATTTTGTTTGATAGGAGACATGATTTACTTACCAAAAGGATACAACAAGAAACATTTTTTAAATAAACATAAATTAATTTTATTAATTTGAATTTACTAAACTTGAAAGGTTTGAAAACTAAACCAAACTATTTTATATTTGTGATATACATGTTATTTTCTATTATCCAGAAGTAGCATGAGGTAAATATGGTGAACAGACAAATTGTGGTTATGGACCCCACAGTACACATTGTGTAGCAGATACGGTCAAGCCAGATCCCAGAGATTTCTCAGCATCCCATCCAGACATTCATTATACTGTAGGCCACCAAATCTCATTGAAACTTAGTCACCTTCATAAAAGATATCAAATCTTCAAATTCAAAGACCTAGCCTCTGAATTTCCTCAAAGGCCAGCCTCACTTTGATTGCCTCGGTGACTAATCATGCCCAGATATTTAAATTCCTTCTTCTGAGACCGAGCTCCAAATTATTCCAAAGAATGCTTACAAGCATCTAATTACCAGCACCATTTCAGCTTTTGCAAAGTAGCTAGTTTTACCAAGCTCTGCTGACCTTGAATTCTTTTCTGAGTCACCGTCCTTCTCAGCGACACCAAACAAATATTGCTTGTGGGCTACTTCCAGCTGAACTTTCAAATGCTTAATGCACCCCCAGCTGCTCAGAACCAACAACAACTCTTTAACAGTACGAAGACACTTTTGTAGCCAGCTCCTCTCTCTTCAGCACAGTTCTGGTGACCTTCCAACATCTTCAGGATTTCTTCCAAGCAGTGACAGCAAACAACCGCACCTCTGTTGTCCTTAGCCACTTTGCCTCTTTTTCTAAGTAACTGACCAACCAGCTGTCCAAATGTAGCAAGCATCTTTTTTGACTGCCTCCAAGAATTTGACTGGGTCCTGCATGATCCCTTTTGTGCCCTTTCCAGTCCCATGATCTCTGTCACTGTGATGCCAAAGTTGATGAATTCATTCGATCATCTGACAAAGGGAAAGCCCTTTCAAGACCTTGGCTACGTTTATAGAGGCTGCCTCAACTAAGGAAATTCTGTGAAAACTGAAGTCACTACTTGAGAAAGAACGGTGCAGGTAGATGACTGTTGGTGCAGTTTCTTATGGAATAATTATTTCTATTTGATGAAGTGCATTTTTCACATACACAGCCTTCTCATTGGATATATGTTGCCTGGTTATTAATTTCTGGTGGGAAACGTCCTCTATACTTGCTGCCATAAATTCCTTTTCTTCATCTTCTGAGACCTTGCTTTTGCTTGATTATGACATGCTAGGATTTGCTCATGATGAATTCTTTTCCCTGAAAAGCTCTTACTGTGGGTAGAATGGCAAATCTTCTGGTGATCTCATACTTTTGCAAGCAGTGGGACAAGACTTTGTAGGCCTGATAACAGAAATATCTCTCCAAAAATGCTACTCTGCTATATTATGTATTGCTCAAAATTTCAGCAGTCTTTGCATTGACTCACCAACCAGAACAGAGATTGTGGTGGGAAAGACCCAGATGTTAAGAATTGATGCCAGCGATAGTATGCTACTTAGGGCTTTAATACTTAAGCTCTTTTTTTCTCCCTCATGTCAAATGGGTTTATGTTGTACCTAGTATTTGAACTACTGTACTGTGACATGTCAGTGAGTAAAATCAATAGTATCTGTTCTACTTGAATGATTTTCTTGCAAACTCCACTGCTCTATGGAACTTTATAGATCTGAATTTTGTAACCAGCTGGACATAATAATTAAACAGAAGGTTTTCAATCTGATGCTTCTAACCAAATTCCATATGCATTTTATAATTTTGAGTCTTAATATTAAAATCAGTTTTTAAAATGAAAATAAAACAAATGTATAAAATTCCTAACAAAAACATTTTCACATACAAACTAAGCAGTGTGCAAAGTGTAAGATGATGCATTTTGACAAAAGGATTAAGGAGAGGAATGTAGACATAGTGGTACTGTTCTGTGTGATCATTGGGTATGCAGAAACAAAGGGAGTTGGGATGCAGTTGCATTGATTGGTGAAGGTGGTAGGGAATGTTTAAAGAGTTACTAGGAAAGTATACGGCATCTTCGGTTTCATAAGTAAAGGTATTGTATCTAAAAATACAGAAATTATATTGAAACTCTATAAAACAATGATTGGGCAACAACGTGAGTATTGCTTTGAGTATGGTGGAAGCTGGGACAATACACAATTTCCACATAAAACTGGGAAGCCCCTTGGATTGCTACATGGATAAAACAGGGAAAAGGGACTGACTCCTCAAAAGGAAATTGACATAGACTTGATGGCTGAATGGCCTGCTTCAGTGCTGTAAATACAGGTGACAAAACTTTTATCTTGATAAAAGTAAAAATCTATTTCATCCAAAATAAATACTCTTCAAAGTCCTTCAGGTATTGTGTAAAAGGACAGATAGTAGATGATGAAGCTGTCTTGATCTGTAAAGCTGCCACAATGGATACATCCTCACAGTACCTCATTTGTCAGCAACTATAATGTTGAAAGGATATTCTTCAGACTGAAAGCCATGACCTCGAATTAATAGTGGCTTCGTTGGTGATAAATGTTGTGTTCCCTTGAGCCTCAATTTAGACATTAACCAGCCAATAACCTCTACTATATTGGGGCACTTAGATGTTTAGTGTTGTGTTTCATAAATCATATGGGCTCACCAGCACTTGCTGCATTGTCTTAGCTCTGAGTTATATCTGTATGAATCTAACAGCAATGGCCCTCTTCCTCACAAGAGGACCTTGCAAGCCTCTATGCAATAGTTAAATATTTTCATCATTAATAAAATACTGGGTCAATTACTTGATTAATCAATCTTTGTTTCAAAAGTGTCATGGATGATTTAACAATGTCAGAGCATTTTGCTGTGTACTACTTCCATTATCGCTCTAACAATTTTGGGCATGGGAGCAATGTACCTCGGAAAATGGAAGAAATGCTGAATCAACGAAACAACTATGACAGGAAATAAACAACAAATGCATAAATTATTTGCCTTAAGTATTTGAAATTTATTTTAAACTACGTGCTTCATTTATTTCATTGCATTGCAAAAACATATAAAACCTATGTATGAATCAATATATATTTTTATGGGCCAGAAATGAGCACTGAGTTAAAATACAGCTTGAACAAAATAATACTAAACAGGGACTAGGTTACTAAATTGAAAGCTTATGTACGACAGTGTTCTAATCTTCAAAACATAATGCTGGATAAAAACACGTAAGACTAGCTTCGTACTTTCCAACCAAACACTTACATAAGAAGGTGCACCAAGAACAAATACTGCAGAAACTGAAAATCAGAAATAAAAATAGAAAATTTTGGAAACACTCAGCAGTACTGCTCACCCATATGTAAGAGGGTCTATCAACTAATATATCACCCCAAAGGATGGAAAGCTAGGTGTTAGCACACACAATCTGTTTGGGGACTTTTTGGCTGGCCCTGGGGGAATGGAAGTGGTAGTGGGTTTGGCACTATGGAGACATGTATACAGGGAAGCTAGGAAATTAGAAAGACCGGCATTGTGTTGGCTCCCAATGGATTCCAGCTGTAGTGGAAGTTTTCCAAAATCAGACTGGCACACAGACTGCAAAGTGGCATGTGTCCAGTTTGTATGTTTAAGGTTCCAATTAGAGATCAAATGAATGCATTTTTATGTAGTGGAGCAGCCCCTCCCCAGCGCCAACCAACCCCTTAACCCTAGCCGCTATGTAGTTTAATAGAAGCACAATTCCTATAAAAGCCTTGTGGACAGGGATGGCGAATAATGGGTTAGGAGAGTGGGTGATGGTCTGCAGAACCTCAGACTCCATCACATAAAGAAGGGTTATTGCTGAGAAATGCCTCCCTGTGGCCAGAGGGGTTACCTCTCCAATTGGAGGAGCCTAACTGCCTGAATTTGGAAGAAATATTATTTCTTTATCGCTCTGAGTGTGCCTCCTGTTGCATTCTTCTTTTTCCCTCAGCAGCATCTACTTCACATGGTGAGGTTGTCAATGCTGGCTCTTTGATTGGTCCAGCAGGGTCAGAAGCTCACCCACCATTCTTAGTTGTTGATGAGCTTGGAGGTGGCCTAACAGGAGGTCAAAACTTGGTCTGGATCTCAGAAAGTGCATGCTCATGGCCTTCATCTGAACCCAACTTTAGTGTTCCAGAGGCCAGAGGAACATCCATCCTTTTATGAACAGAGTGGTGTGGGACTAAAAGAAGGAAACAAAATAGAAAAGAAAGTAGAGAACATGTAACATGGGAACCAGGGAGAAGTGAGCTGTAACAACAAATCCAGAGTAGAGATGAGAGTGAAGCTCACAGATGCGTACTCGTTCCGGTGTGAATTGTAGCACCGCACCAGTAATAGTCCTACTATACAATGATGTGCCAGTTTCAAACTTCAACAAGAACCCATAAAAATGTCTATGGTGGTGGGGTCGGATTGCAGTTGGCGGAAGTTTCAGAGGATGATGTGTTGGATCAGGAGGTTGGTGGGCTGGTACGTGAGGACGAGGGGGATTCTGTTTTGGTTGTTATTGCAGGGAGAGGGTGTGAGGGATGAGTTGCGGGAAATGCAGGAGACACGGTCGAGGGTGTTGTCGAGCACTGAGGGTGGGAAGTTGCGGTCCTTGAAAAACGAGGACATCTGAGATGTCCTCACGTACCACCCCACCAACCTCCAGATCTAACGCATCATCCTCTGACACTTCTGCCATCTGCAATCCGACTCCACCACCAAAGACATTTTTCCCTCCCCACATTTATCTGCTTTCCGGAGGGACCACTCTCTCCATGACTCCCTTGTCCGCTCCACACTCCCCTCCAGCCCCACCTCACCCGGCACTTTTCCCTGCAACCGCAGGAAGTGCTACACCTCCCCCCTCACCCGCATCCCAGGCCCCGAGAAGACCTGCACATCTGCTAATGTGGTATACTGCATCCGCTGTTCCCGTTGTGGCCTCCTCTACATCAGGGAAACCAAGTGGAGGCTTGGGGACTGCTTTGCAGAACACCTATGCTTGGTTCGCACTAAACAATTGCACCTCCCAGTTGCGAACCATTTCAACTCCCCCTCCCATTCCGCAGATGACATGTCCATCCTGGGCCTCCTGCAGTGCCACAATGATGCTACCCGAAGGTTGCAGGAACAGCAACTCATATTCCGCTTGGGAACCCTGCAGCCCAATGGTATCAATGTGGACTTCACAAGCTTCAAAATCTCCTCTCCCCCTACCGCATCCCAAAACCAGCCCAGCTCGTCCCCGCCACCCTAACCTGTCCTTCCTCCCACCAATCACCTCCTCCCACCTCAAGCCCCACCCCCATCTCCTACCTTCTAACCTCATCCCGCCCCCTTGACCTGTCCGTCCTCCCTGGACTGACCTATCTCCTCCCTACCTCCCCACCTACACTCACCTTTACTGGCTCCATCCCCGCCTCTTTGACCTGTCTGTCTCCTCTCCACCTATCTTCTCCTCTATCCATCTTCTATCCGCCTCCCCCTCTCTCCCTATTAATTTCAGAACCCCCTTCCCCTCCCCCATTTCTGAAGAAGGGTCTAGGCCCGAAACGTCAGCCTTCCTGCTCCTATGATGCTGCTTGGCCTGCTGTGTTCATCCAGCTCTATACCTTGTTATCTCAGATTCTCCAGCATCTGCAGTTCCTACTATCTCTGACTACTTACTCTTCCTTTAGGCTTGTTTCTTTCAGTTATAGTCTCTCTATAAGATCTATTGAATTTCCTTATCTGCCTGATTGCCAGTTTATGGATTCTCTTCAACAGGAGCATAACCATAAAAATAGTTCAGTCTCTCCTGAGTCAATCTCTACTTGCTCAACAGAGAAACAGCAATGTGGTCTTGCACGATGAAACAAGAAAGAAAACATAGCTAATGCTTATCTTGTGTCAGTAACTTCAATATTTTTAAACTGTTAACACATTGTGTAACAATAAATGACTTGCTAATCCTGAACAAGTTTTCTTTTCCAAAATAATCTGTTAACTTCTTAATTTAAGTCGCTCATTTAGGATTATGGCAGTACCATTCTATCACACACGTCCGTGAGAACATAATGCTTTTTAACTAATACAATGGCTTACTGCTGTGCCCCTCTCTGTAGTTCACCACAAGAAGATGCCCAACAGCTGCCTGAATTGACTCAGCTTCCCCCTCAGGTGGAGAAGCAATTAGTTTTTATTTGACATTTTCTCCTGTTGGTGCAGCTAAAATGTAACATCAAAATACAAGTCCTTTACTTTTAACAGTGAAAGTGTGCAATTACATTCAGTATTGGTTGCAGACTTCAACTTGACTGTCATCAGTGCTGGGCTTGACTTTGTTGGATGTTTAGAGGAAGGTGAAACAACTGTGATTGTGTAACTACTGCTGCAATGATAAATTATCCCACGATTATAAACAATTTCCTCTGATACTCCAGCCATGAACCAAGATAGTTGATTGCCAATATTTATAGCTGATGACAGTCCTTGGACTCAAAGGGATTATTATTTGTTTTAAAAAGCTTTTCAGTGTGTATTTGATCACTTATTTTATTCCATTGGACTGGCAATCCTCCGATATCACACTTGCATGACTTGATCACTAACTAATCACAACCTATATTAGTCCAATGCTTATTCAGTGCCCACATATCAGATGCAATGAAACTAATTATGATGCTGTAGTTTTGCTCCAGCTTTTCAAGTATAGGACCATTAATGCAATTCCAAAAATTTTCCAAATGCAACGACAGAACATTTAAACTGGCTTGTTTGGTGCCACATTTGAAAGTTGAATTTTGGATGATGCAGCTCCAAGACTGTAGCAATCCTAAAGGTGAATAAAATTACACTAGTGGCATTTCAAATACTTCATAACTGACCTTTGAATTCCACAGGATAAACCCCTTACATGCTAACAACTGTCGATTGGAAAAGAGACTTATGACATATGCCTTGTTGATAGTATTCAGAGCAAATTGTAGAGAATACTTAGCATGAATGCAGCAGAAATAAAACTAGCAAAGATGAACAATATCCCCAGAATTCTCTGGTACCTAGAGATAAAAAGGAAATTTAAAATACAGAAATGCTGTAAAGAAACTACAGGCAAGAAACAATAGGTAGAGAAAAAGTGAAAGGATCGATTGATGCCTTTGTCAAATTGGTGAAATGTAGTGCATTTATATAAAATTTACTTTGTGTCTTTAATGATAGGAATATCAGGAAAACCCTCATTAGTAGCTATTTGGTTTGAAATTATGCTGAGTATTGAGTAACAACATAAGAAAATATTCATTGGAAATATTTCTTTGTTAAAATAATTGTGAAATTCCTCACAAACATTTTCATAGCTTTGTTATTTAATTATTAAAAGTTTGTGTTTTGTTTTTCAGTTTGTTGTGGGGCTAAGACTAATTTGTTGGAATCTGTAACTGTCAGCAGCTTCCAGATGACAACTACAACTTACGAAACTGCACCAAAAGCAATTTTACTTGTGTTGTAGATTTTCTGATTATTACATTAGGACCCAACATTTCTGTAAACATGCAGACAGATTTCTCAATGTCACAAGTCTTCAGATGTTTCAATGTTTCTTGGCTACATCTGTCCAAGTTTAAAAAATCTTTCTCCAAATTTATTATTTACTTTTTAAGAAACATTTACTTGGGCTGTTTAAGACCAACCTCCAGCAGTCCTTCCTTTAAAGACTGCTGCATAGACTGCTTTATGGATCTGTATGTAGGTGGGGTTTGTACAACATTGGTATTGCATGCTTTGCATGAATTTGGCTCAAAATATATCTTATATGACCCTGATGTCTTAGGTTAACAAGGCTCCTATTTCTTTCTGGCAGGATTCCTGGGCACCCATTTATTGATGGCATTGACTTTCAAAGAAACCATTTTGCTTTCCATGTATTAATTATAGAGATATTAATTATATAGGGGTATTCTTCTAGTGCAAAACTAAAATGGGAAAGGTAGACAAACCATTGCTTGTAAGGGAAATTAGAGATAGTATTAGATCCAAAGAAGAGTCATAGATTTGGCAAGAGTGAAGCAACAGACCTGAGGAATGGGAATAGTTCAGAATTCAGTATGGGAGAACAAAGGGATTGATTAAGAAAGGGAAAATAGGGTACAAAAGTAAGCTGGCAGGGAACATAAAAACTGACTGTAAAAGTTTCTATTGGTATGCGAAAAAAAAAGATCGGCGAAGACAAATATACGTCCTTTCAGTTGATAAAGGACAGGTTATGATGGAGAACAAAAAAGTAGCTGACCATTTAAGTACATACTTTGATTCTGTATTCACAAAGGAGGACACAAATAACATAACAGAAAAGTTAGACAACATGGGGTTTAGTGAGACAGAGGAAGTGAAGAAAATCAGTTTTAGTAGGGAAGTGGTATTCGGGAAATTGATGGGATTGAAGGTCGATTAATCTCCAGAGCCTGATAATCTATTTCACAAAGTACCTAAGGAAGTGGCTCTAGAAGTAACGGATGCCTTGGTGGTCATATTCTAAGATTCAAAAGATTTTGGAACAGTTCTAACAGATTGAAGGGTAGCTAATGTAACCCCACTATTTTAAAAGGGAGACAGAAAGAAAACCAGGAGTTAAAGACCAGTCAGTCTGACACCAGGGTAAGGAAAATGTTAGAGACCATTATTAACAGCTGAGCATTTGGAAAACAGTGACAGTGCCAACATGGGTTTACGAAAAGAAGTCAAGCTTAGCAAATCTATTTGGATTCTTCAAGGATATAGTGAGTAGAGTTGATCGGGGGACTACTGGATGTGGTTTATTTGGACTTTCAGAAGGCTTTTGACAACGTCTCATGTAAGAGATTAGTGCATAAAATAAAAGAACATAGGATTGAGGTGGTGTATTGAGATGGATAGAAGGCTAGTTGGCAGACAGGAAACAAAGAAACAAATTCAGGAGGACTTTATTCCAAAGGGCAGGCAGCGACTAGTAGGGTCCAACAAGGATCAGAGCTAGGACTCTAGCTATTCACAATTTATATTAATAATTTAGATGAGGGAACTAAATATAATATCTCCAAATTTGCAGAAGACAAAAAGCTGGGTGGGAGGGTGACCTGTGAGGAGGATGCAGAGATGCTTCAGTGTGACTTAGACAAGCTGAGTACATGGGCAAATGCATGGCAGATGCAATATAATGTGGATAAATGTTAGGTTATCAATTTTGGGAGCAAAAATAGGAAGGCAGATTGTTATCTAAATAGCTATAAATTGAGAGAAAGGAATGTGCTACGAGATCTGGGTGTCCTTTTACACTCATCGCTGAATGTAACCATGCAGGGGCAGCAAGCAGTCAATAAGGTAAATGGTATGTTGGCCTTTGTAGTGAAAGGATTTGAGTACAGAAGCAAGATGTCTTGCTACAGTTATACACAGACTTGATGAACCGACACCTGGAATATTGTGTGCAGCTTTGGTCTCTGAAATAACTCCACAGAGGCTGGTATCACACCACCAAGTCACCTTTTATTTACTCATGGAGTGTCCTTAACACTGATCCTGCTCCCTCAGAGCCAACTCTCAGAATGAACAGGATGTCTGATCTCCTGTTCTTATCTGTGAGCCAGGGCTCCCTGATTGGACCAGATTAACAGCCCCAGTCAGGGAATTCATATTCTATGATGTCCACCTGGATAATCTCATTACAATCATCACAGTCTCTCTACCTGAGGAAGGATATTCTTGCTATAGAGGGAGTGCAGTGAAAGTTTAGGACACTGATTCCTGGGATGGCAGGACTAACATGTAAGGAGAGGTTGAACCAGTTAGGATTATATTTGCTTGAGTTCAGAAGAATGAGGGGGGATGTCATAGAAACCCATAACATTTTAACAGGACTAGACAGGGTAAATGCAGGAAGGATGTTTCCAATGATTGGACAGTCCAGAACCAAGGGTCACAGTCTAAGGAAACTGGTAAAACATTTAGGACTGTGAGGAGGAGAAATTTCTTTACGCAGAGAGTGGTGAGCCTGTGGACTTTGCTGTCATAGAAAGCAGTCAGGGCCAAAACCTTGTGTAATTTCAAGAAGTAGTTGGATAGAGCACTTGAGGCGAAAGGGATAAAAGGATATGGGGAAAAGCAGGAACATGCTATTGAGTCAGGTGATCAGCCATGATCATAATGAATGATGGAACAGCCTCAAAGAGCCAAATGCCCTACCCCTGTTTCCATTTTCTATGTTTTGTACGAAGGGTGATAGAACCTCTAAGACCAGTGGAAGGAACCCTACTGGAAGTTTGTCAATCACAAGTCAACAGTATTGGACAAAACCATCAAAATAATTACATAACAGCTTGAAAGATCAAATTTAGGTGTGCTGTCAACACTTGCCAAGGTACAAAATGGTATCCAAAGGGTGAAGAACAACAGTGCTCATGATCCAGACAGCACTTTGTCAAAGATCTATATGGTGATTGTTGTGAACCTTACTCAAACTCTCAGACCTTTTCACAAACATCTGAGAAGAGATGACTTTTGACTCACATAGTAACATAATTATCTCACTTTTCAAGATGGTAATTAATCAATTTGAGGGAAATATAAAGACTTAGGAACAAGGTGGGTTGATTAGGAAGTGTCAGCATGGATTTCTAAAAGAGAGATTGTGAGTACAAACTCGCTGGAGATTTTTAAAGAGGTAATGGAAAGGGTCAATGAGTATAGCACTGCGGATGTGGCATGCATGGATTTCCAGAAGACGCTTGATACAGTGCCACACAGATTTGTGAGCACAGTTACAGGTTATAGCATAAAAGGGACAGCAGCACAGTGAATTTAAAAGAATAAAGAGTGAGAGGGCTTAAATTTAAAGTGATGTGCAAATAAAATAAGAGTGATTTGAGAAAAAATTGCCACAAAAAATATTGTATGATTGCACCTCATTTAGAAATCTGCAAAACAGTCAGAGAGTGACCACGTAAATTCTGCTGCACTGAAGTGGTGGAAGAGGAAGGAAAGTGACCTCCAGAAATTGATTTCCTAAAAGAAACCCATTGCTTTCTCTGACTAAAAGCCTGTGGCTCTAGGAGTGGTTGGCTGAGTCACCTGAGGATGCTGAAATTACAAAGCCTGGCAGATATCATCCTTGTCTCAAGGGATTGACAATGCTAACTGGCCAGACATGGGATGAGGGCATCACTGACTAGGCCAAGATATATTGCCCATCCCTAATTGCTATGGGTTTGGAGTCAAACTTAGGCCAGTCCAGGTAAGGATGGCAGTTTTCTTCCCTAAAGTGAACCAGATGGATTTTTCCCCTGACAAATGTCAATAGGTTCATGGTCATCATTAGAGTCTTAATTCCAGACTCCTATTGAATTCAAATTCCACCAACTGTCTCCAGATCATTACCTGGGTATCTGCACTAACAGTCCAGCAATGATACCACTAGGCCATCACCTCATGTTAACTCACTCTTGACCCCATTTTTCATCACTCAAATTTTCTGTGAGCTGTAAAAATGCTAGATGCTCTAGCAATTATAGAAATATTTGATGTGAATGTATGTTAAAAAATACAGTATTTGATGGATGCTACTTAGGCCAAATGATTTGTTTTAATCCTTTGAACAAACAGAGCTTGGAATTGTCAATTCTGGAACTACATTATTTGCACAGCTTCAATACAAAACATCATCCTGCATTGATCTATATAAATCTAACTTTTTGAATTTAATACAGTGAAACAGATTGATGGATATTTTGACAGGTGCAATCTTTATGAGATAGATTGACTAGAACAATTTTAATGACATTAAATAAACTTTTATTGTTGTGTGGCATCACTGTCAGTTTGAGGTTAATATTTAATAATGCAGCACGTAAAAGTATAATGTGTAACAAAACATTCTCGCCCATCGGTTTCAGCAAAGCATTTATGTGTTATTGGAAATTGTTTTTACATTTTCTTTTGTGATCACCTTCTGGATTTCAAGCTGAAGTCCATCGAGTTGATATTGGTTGGAATCCTGCGGTGGTTGCTGAGATCTTGGCAGATAGCTGGTGAGCCAATGAGTGACCTATGATGATTCTTTCAGGTAGGCCCATTGAAGCACATGCCAGTCAGTCCACTCAGTGGGCTTTTCCTGGAAGCAAAACTTAGGTGGTATATTCAGTCAATACATGTGGAGGAACACAGCAGGTCAAGCAGCATTAGAGGAAGAGGAAAGTCGACGTTTCAAGTTGGGACCATTCACCAGGCTGGTGGGGAGGCAAGGGAGCTCAGAGATAAATGGGGAGGGTGGGGCTGGGTGAAGGAAAGTGGGGTGGTGATAGATGGATGCAGGTAGGAGGTTGTGGAGATTGGTCAATGGGAAGTGTGGGTGGATAGATGAGAAGGAAGATGGACAGATAGTGTCATGTCAAGGAGGTAGGGATGAGAGGGAGAGTTGGACATAGGATGAGGCCGGGGTAGTGGGGAGATTTTGAAACTAGTGAACTCAATGTTGAGGCCATTGGGCTGTAAGCTCCTGAGGTAGAATATAAGATATTGTTCCTGCAATTTTTGTGTTGGCTCATTATGACATTGGAGGAGGCCCAGGATGGGCATGTTACTAAGGGAGTGGGAAGTGGGGTTGAAATGACTGGCAACCAGAAAGTGGTGTTGATTGGAGCAAACAGAGGGAAGTTGCTCTGCAAATCTGTCACCGAGTCTGTTCTTGGTCTCTCCAGTGTAGAAGGGACCATGTCAGGAGAAACGGATGCAGTAGACCAGGTTGGAAGACATACAGGTGAATCCCCGTTGGATATGGAATGATTGTTTGGGGCCTTGGGCAGAGGTGAGGGGGGAGGTGTAGGGTCAGATGTAGCACTTCCTGCAGTTGGAAGGAAAGGTGCCGGGTATGGTGGGGTTGGTGGGGAGTGTGGAACCGACAAGGGAGTCATGGAGAGAGCAGTCCCTACGTAAAGCAGATAGGGATGGGGAGGGGAATGTTTCTTTGCTGGTGCGGTCTGATTGCAGGTGGCAGAAGTGGCATAGGAAGATGTGTTGGATTCAGAGGCCAGTGGAGTGGTATCCTTGTTGTTTTTGGGGGGAGGGAGTTTGAGGGCAGAAGTGCCGTAAATGCAAGAGATGCAGTTGAGGGCATTATGAATCACGGGAGAGGGGAAGTTACGGTCCTTGAAATAGAAGGAAATCTGGCATGTCCCGGAGTGGAACGCTTTACCCTGGGAGCAAATGTGACAGAGGTGGAAGAATTGGGAGTGTTGGATCACATTTTTGCAAGAGGGTGGGTGAGAGGATGTGTAGTCAAGGTAGCTATGGGAGTCGGTGGGCTTGAAATAGATGTCAGTGCTGAGTTGGTTGCTGGAGATGGAAACGGAGAGGTCCAGGAAGGGGATGGAGGTGTCGGAGATGGTCCAGGTGAATTTGAGATTGGGGTGGAAGGTGTTGGTGAAGTGGATGAACTGTTCAAGTTCCTCATGGGAGCACGAGGCAGCACCGGCACAGTCATCAATGTAGTGGAGGAAGAGGTGAGGAATAGTGCCAGTGCAACAGTGGAAAAAGGGCTGCTTCACATATCTTATGAAGAGGCAGACATCTCAAATCCATGCAGGTACCCATAGCCACCACTTTGGTTTGTAGGAAGTGGGAGCAGCTAAAGGAAGAGTTGTTGAGGGTAAGGACAAGTTCCATCAAGTGGATGAGGGTGTCGTTGAAGGGGGACTTGCTGGGCCAATTGGGGGAGGAAGAAGCAGAGGGCTTTTAGGCTCTCCTCATGGGGGATATTGGTGTAGAGAGACCGAATGTTCATGATGGAAATGAGGAGTTGGGGGCCGATGAATTGAAAATCTTGATGAAGGTGGAGGCTGTGGCTAGTGTCCTGACCGTAGCTGGGTGTTCCTGTACCGGGGGGAAAAGACAGAGTTAAGGTAAGCGGAGATGAGTTCAGTGGGGCAGGAGCATGCAGAGACAATTGGTCAATGGAGGCTGTCAGGTTTGTGGATTTTGGGAAGGAGATAGAAACAGGCAGTGTGGGGTTGGGGAATGATGAGGTTGGAGGCTCTGGGCGGGAGGTCTCCTGATGTGATGAGGTTATTGATGATCTGGGAGATAATGGTTTGGTGATCAGGGATGGGGTCATAATTGAGGGGAAGGTAGGAGAAGGTGTTGGAGAATTGGGTGCCTGGCCTCAGCGATGTACAGGTCGGTATTCCATACCACCACTTATCTGTCCCCCTTATCTGAGGGTTTGATGGTGAGTTTGGGGTTGGAGTGGAGGGAGCGGAGGGCTGCACATCCCGTGGGGGAGAGGTTGGACTGAGTGAGAGGGGTGGAGAGGTTGAGGCAATTGATGTTGCGACAGCAGTTGGAGATGAAGAGGTTGATGGAGGGTAGGAGGACATGAGGAGGTGTCCAGGAGGATGGGGTTTATTGGAGGTGGGAGAAGGGGTTGGCAGAGGGTGGGTTAGACTCGTGGTTAAAGAAATAGGCGCAGAGGTAGAGGCGGCGGAAAAATGGTTCAACATCGATGCGTGTACAGAATTTGTTGATGTGTGTCCGCAGGGGAATGAAGGTGAGTCCTTTGCTGAGGGCTGACTGTTTGTCCTCAGTGAGTGGGAGGTCTCGGGGGATGGTGAATACCCGGCAGGGCTTGGGGACTGGGTCTTTGTGTTAGGATGGAGCTGGGTGTGGAGGTGGATACTGTCTCGGGAGTGGTGTGTGTATGGAAATGGTCACATGGGCAGAAGCAGAAGTAGCAAAGTGGTTGGCAGCGGAAGCAACGCTGTTGGCGGCGTCAGTGGAAGTGACGTTGGCGGTGTCTGTTGTCGGCATCAGCAGGAGTGGCCGAGGCAACTGCATGGTTAATGGTGCTGGGCAGATTCAAGAGAAGGTTGGGGATGGTGTTGGGGTCTAAGGGTAGTTGAGGGGGTCTATGTTTGGAGATAAGTACAAGCCAGTTTGGTGCACTTACAATCTTTGATGTCTAATAGGACAGAGAAAAACCGTTTATTGAGCATGTGGATCCTGTGTAGAATGAAGAACAGTAGAAGGTCTTTTGTGGATCTGGGAAAGGGATGCTCTGAGCTGGGGTAGGCCTGACTGTAGTGAGAGAAGATACCAGCACATAGCTGAGCGTGTGGAGCTGAGGATCTGTAGGAGAACCATTTCTTGAGGCTTTGGAGGTACCATAGATAACGGTTATTGTCATGGTTTGGTCAAAATTGGGATGGTCTGAAAGTTATTTGGAGTCCATGGGGGATAAACTGGTTGCAAAGGCAGGTACTGAGAAAGGAGACATAGCTGTAGTAACAGGTTTGTTTCTGCATGTGGTCGAAGACCTTCAGGGAGGAGGAGATCACTGGGAGTTGGGGCAGGTGGTGGGGGCGGGGGCGGGGGCGGGCGGAAGCAGTGAGAGAGAGATTCACTGAGATCTTTTCGGAGGGAGGAGGACAACTTCCTCAAGGTGGGCATCGTTGGAAGAGGCTTCACAGTATGGTTTTCAGTGACGAGGAGATAGTAAGAATTGCAGATGCCGGAAGTCACAGTCAACACAGTGTGAAGCTGGAGGAACACAGCACGTCAGCCAGTATCAGAGGAACAGGAAAATAGACCTTTTGATTTGGGGCCCTTCATCAGGACTTGGGAGGAAGAAGGGAGCTCAGAAATAAATGGGTAAGGTGGGGCTGGGTGAGGGCAGCTGGGGTGGTGATAGATGGTTCACGTAGGTGGTTGTGGAGATTAGTTAATGGGAAGGGTGGGCAGATAGGTGAGAAGGAAGATGGACAGATAGTGTGAGGTCAAGGAGGCAGAGATGAGAGGGAGGTTTGGACGTGGAATGAGGCCGGGGTGGGGTGGAGAAATTTTGAAGCCAGTGAATTCTATGTTTGGGCCATCGAGCTGTAAGCTCCAGAGGCAGAATATAAGATGCTGTTCTTCCAATTTTCATGTTGCCTCATTGTGACATCCGAGGAGGCCCAGGATGGACATGTTGCCAAGGGAGTGGGAAGGGGTTTGAAATGGCTGGCAATCAGGAGATGGTGTTGATTGGAGCATACAGAGCACAGATGCTCCGTGTATCTGTCACTGAGTCTGCGCTTGGTCTCTCCGGTGTAGAGGAGATCACATTGGGAGATGCAGTTGAACAGGTTGGAAGTATACCCAGTCCTTTTATTAGCAAGGATTGCCTTTGCTTTAAAAGAAATCTTTTAAAATGTCCAACATATGGAAACAGCTGTTGAAATTTCAATTTAATATTCTATGCAGGACATCTTTATATCGCACAATAAATATGTAATTAAACGAAGGCCAAGCTGTTGTTTCAAATATATTGAATATTTTTACATTGATGGCCTATTTTCTCCTGCTGCTGGGCTCGAGCTCCACTTGCTGGGAACTCAACAAGCTGTTCCCAACTGCCATTACAGTTGCTCACTGCACTGCGGAAATATTGTGCAGAAGATTGTGCTTTTGAGTACAATTAGCAATCTGTGTACAAATTATGTTTGCAAATATGTTGGTTAATTTTTTGATGTTGTGATGCAAGTTTCCACTCAAACTTTCTTGCATGGGCAAAAATGTAAAATCTTCCATGTATCAGTGCAATTGAGCAGTGTAGCAGAACACAATTATTTATTTATTTTACTTGTGCAGTGCAATGTATTAATTAATGTATTTAAGAGTGGTGGTCTTCTTCAATTATAGATATTTTCTAGCAAATCTGTTCAGAGATGCTGTTACACAACTCTGGAGCAGGTAGCAATTGACCCTAGGCCTCCTGACTCAGAGGTAGGGACTGACAACTCTTTTCCTTCAGTTTTGTTGACACAGCTCAAGATGGGTTGAGACAAGATACAAGCATGTTTAATAAGTGTTAGAATTCTCAGTGATTTTTTTATTATTTTTATTGCTGTTTTTTTGTCAAATATGAATTGTGAGCTGGAAACGACTTGCAAATTTTCGGACAGCTTGTGGTAAAAGGAAAAGAACAGACCAAATAAGCTTTGTTAGTGAGACCAGGTCTGGTGGTTAGTTGCTGACTGATTCTTCATTAAAGGGGTTCTAACAGACACAGTGACCCAAGCAAGAGCATTGTGTTTAAACAGGATAGCAGAAGTTGGCTATTAATGAGGTCAATATATGTGAACTGCTTCCAACAAATCTAGAAGAGACCCTACATTCAAGCACTTGGCGTTTAATGACTGGTATTTGAGAACTCAGGGAGAGTAGGTCAATCTATCAGGGTGGAACCAGAATTAAAGTTGTTGCTTTGAACTATAGATAACAAGGTGTAGAGCTGGATGAACACAGCAGGCCAAGCAGCATCAGAGGAGCAGGAAGGCTGACGTTTCGGGCCTAGACCCTTCTTCAGAAATGGGGGAGGGGAAGGGGGTTCTGAAATAAATAGGGAGAGAGGGGGAGGCGGATAGAAAATGGATAAAGGAGAAGATAGGTGGAGAGGAGACAAGTTACCCTCCTCCCTCTGGAAGAGGTTACCCTCCTCCCTCCTGAAAAACCTCAGTGGATCTCTTTCCCACTGCAACTCTCTCGTCTCCACCCCTTCCTCTTTGACCTGTCTGTCTCCCCTCCACCTATCTTCTCCTTTATCCATCTTCTTTCCGCCTGCTTGGCCTGCTGTGTTCATCCAGCTCTACACCTTGTCATCTTAGATTCTCCAGCATCTGCAGTTCCTGCTTTGAACTATGTTTTCTGGGAGATGGTTTTTGCTGTCGCTGAAACAGCATGAAGATTTGAAATCTCTCTGACAACTCTGCTAATACCAGCTTCCGGAAGCCCAAAGAATAAAAAAGCTGAGTTGAGGTCTTGCTGCCTTTGGTTGAACTGAGAAGGTCCCTGATCAATGTTTCAGAAAAAGTAGCCAAGGAGTCCACATTTATGCCGTGAAACAACACATCTTGAAGGTCATTTAAGTAAACTGACCAGTTTTGGATTTTTTGTTCTTATTTATCCCTCAACTGTGTTTGTTTGTCTGCCTTTTGTTGGAATGGGGGCTGTAAACAAATATTACTGGAAAATCTCAGCAGCTTTTGTAGCATCTGAGGAGAGAAATCAATGTTAACATTTTGGGTCCAGTGGCCTTGCTTCAGTTCTGCTCTGAAGAAGAATCACTGGATTTGAAACATTAACTCTTATTTCTCTCCACAGATGCTGCAAAACCTGCTGAGATTTCCAGTAAATTCTGTTTTTGTTTCAGATTTCCAGCATGCACAGTTCTTTCGGTTCAAAAAAACAATATTTTGAGTTTAAAGCAGAGACACTAATAAACATATCATTTTGTTTAATTTTCTTACTGCTGAAATTATTATGTACCTAATAAATAGTTAAGTCTTTTGTTTCAGTTACAAAACTGGTATCTGGAAATTAATTATTCAAAAAATATGAGATTGCTTATTCAAAAGTGTGGGTAGGGATCTTTGGAGTGACTATTTGTTGGTCTTCAGTTTAACTTTACTGTGCTGTGAATATAGAGGTACAAAGGATGATTTGGTTTAGCTATGTGTGTCTGTGTTGTAACATGAGGTTGTCTAGTGTACCAACTGTGAGTATCCTAATTGTAAATTACTAAACAACTTATACTGATCTATTTGTTAGTCTCATACCTCGTATCAGTTGGCTAGTACCTTAAATATTTTTAATATTTGAAAAAACTTTTAAAGTAGTCCTAAGACTGTTGTTCTGCCTAAATAAGAACAAGTTTAAATTTGAAGACTTTTCTCCAATGTTAACAAAACAAGTGGAATGAACAGAGACATTAATTGTTGACATTGCATGGTTGGATAGTTCTGTGGGTAGGGCTAGCTTCCCGTGCAATTGTTTTTGAAATTAGCATTAAAGATTACAGAAACTCAACTTATACTGTGTAACTTGTCATTAAATTTCATTGATATATTTTACACTGGCTTGGCCAATCTGCAAACAATCTGTGTATTTTCTTTTGATGTCAGTGGCCTCAATGAGTCAGTGTATCTGTAGGCCCTTCTTAATCGCCAACAGAAAATTTCAACATTGATCTTACCATCATTGTGCTTGTTATTAGTTTAGCTATAAAATGCTTGGATTAAACAGATCACACTTGAAGGTATCAAAGAGGTAGGAATATAATGGGAATCAACCGAGCTTTTGTTGGTGCCAAAGCATCAAAGTCTGAGATACCTGGAAGCTTTCCGTTAAGGCATTGAAAGCTCTTAAAGTTATCGAAAAGAAGCTCTCAAAGACATCATCTAAAACCCTTAAAGGCATCAATTGACATTGAATGCAACCAACAATCCACACATTGGAAAAAGGCAAAACAAAGACACAGAAAGGGATTTATAATGCAAATAAATGAATTAATCATATTGTGCAAAATATCTACAAGGCATAAAACCTAGAAGACAAACAATAACTATGAAAACCATATAAATTATGCAAATGAGAGGCAACAAGGTGCAGGGCTGGATGAACACAGCAGGCCAAGCAGCATCATAGGAGCAGAGAGGCTGACGTTTCGGGCCTAGACCCTTCATCAGAGAAGGGGGAGGGGAAGGGGGTTTTGAAATAAATAGGGAGAGAGTGGGA
>NC_063345.1:29716130-29753968 GCF_021869965.1 Rhincodon typus | reverse complement strand
CCCCTTTTCTGATGAAGGGTCTAGGCCCGAAACGTCAGCCTCTCTGCTCCTATGATGCTGCTTGGCCTGCTGTGTTCATCCAGCCCTGCACCTTGTTGTCTCGGATTCTCCAGCATCTGCAGTTCCTACTATCTCTGATCCAAATTATGCAAATGTATGATTTTTAAAAGAAAAATCAGAAACTATGGCATGGTAAGTACACTATAAAGTATAAAAGTGAGAACCACAGAAACCACCTGAGTCCGATCCCTCTCAGTTATTAAATAGTTGCATACTTTCAATGATACAAGTAAAATTGACATGTTGCATGGTGGGCAGCCATTTTACATTTACTCAGCAGCTGTTGATTGTACAGTTGAGCTCTGACTGTTTCAATAATTATGGGACTGTGGAGACTAGTTGCTCTTAAAATGCACAATTTCATTACAAGGACACCTCACCATGACTACACAACTCGCCACCTCCACAACTATTGAAATTGTGATGGATACCTACCACTTTTAGTCCATTTTAGCTAATAATGATTGAAATATTTTAACCTTGAGTCCCAGAAGTGTCTGTGTTCATTTCAGCACATAGCTCTGCACTTTTACAGAGAATACTTTCCATACCAGACAAGTTTATGCTTTTATGTAACCCCTTAGGTGTAAAGGCTTTTTCCTAGCCACTGTTGCAGAAGACCTGCTCCAGCTGCATGGCTTGACCTCAAGAAAGCTGCACATTTCTTTTTTCAAGGAGTTGGAGACATGTAGACAGGGAGGTTAAGAATGTATTTAGCACACTTGTCCTCATTGCTCAGACCCTTGAGTATAGGAGTTGGGATGTCTTGTTGAGGTTGTACAGGATGTTGGTGAGGCCTCTTCTAGACTATTGTGTCTAGTTCTGGTTATCTTATTATAGAAAGGATATTATTAAGATAGAGAGAGTTCAGAATAGATTTACCAGGATGTTGCCAAGAATGGAGGTTTTGAGTTATAAGGAGAGGCTGAATAGGCTGAGATGTTTTTTCACTGGAGTTCAGGAGGTTAAGGGGTGACTTTACAGAAGTTTATAAAATCATGAGGGGAATAGATAGGTGAATGACTGGTGTCTTTTCCCTCAGTTCAGGATTTCAAGACGAGGGGACATAATTTTAGGGTGAGCGGAGAAAGATTTAAAAAAGACATGAGGAAAACCTTTTTATACAAGAGAGTGGCTTGTATATGGAATGAATATCCTGAGAAAATGGTGGATGTGGGTATAATTACAACATTTTAAAGACATTTGGATAAGTACATGAATAAGAAATGTTTGGAGGGACATGAGCTAAGTGCAGGCAGGTGGGACTAGTTTAGTTTGGAATTATGTTCAGCAAAGACTGGTTGACCCGAAGGGTTTGTTTCTGTGCTGTATGGCTCTATAACTCTATGAGTTCAACAAAAAGTAAAAGTAAAATAGTTTGTGATGCCTTGGCCACATATGTGGCTCATCAGTCACATCTGTTGAACAAAGCTGTTTAGTTAAGAGGGATCTACTTGAAACCGCTTTATATCAACAATGATTGGCAGTCCCACAATCTTATTTTGACCAGATGGTTAGTGTTGGAAATATGTAAACATCATTTTGATATAGTGATGAATTCAATTTTACATCTAAGATACCTGGTTGGATTGGATTAGAGCAATCTTTATATTGTTCTTAACCAACCAGATTCTCCAGCATTGGCAGTTCCCACTATCTCTGCACTCAACCTGAGCTGTTTGATGTTAATAGTGGAAGTGTCTTTTCCTTCAGCATTAACATATATACCTTGGTGAGCATCCACAATATTCATGCACAAGGGCATCAAGGGTTACTGAGAGAAGGCAGGAGAATGAGGGTTGAGAAACCTATCAGCCATGATCCAATGATGATACACGCTCAATGGACTAAATCTTACGGTCTTATGGTCACAACAAAAAGCCCAGAGAAAGAAAATTGGTGCATGAATCTGCCAAGTCTTGAAGGTTATTCTGCTGGTCAGAAGAGAAACAAATTCAGTTTACATGAGTTCAGCTATGTGGAATTTTCTGCATGTCCTACATAGTGATTGAAACCAGTAAATAATTAGGAATAATTGTCAGTTGTGTAAAAATAAAACATTACAGGGCTTTGGGATTCATCAACAACAGTTAGTTGTTTAGAGACACATCGTTGAGAATTGTTTGTGAGATTTATTTATCATGCTGGCTCTGTGTCATGAAATATAGTCAGCCACGACTTGATTCAGTTCTTGTCATATTTATGAAATATATTATTGCTGTTAAGGTGCGTAATCTTCTGACATTCAGTAGCAGATGCATGGTGGTGAAGAAAATTAGAGTTGATAATGGTCTGTCTCCGGAAATTTTTTTCTGTCTATAATTCTTTATCAGCATATATATTGAGTGCTGGCTGAATGAAAAAGCAATTGCTCCAGGATTTGGTGCAAAGCTGGAAGATGATACTTGAAAAGATTATCCTAAACTCCAGGTACATTTTCGATAGCTTTTCAGATGATTGCTCAACCAGCTTTATTTCCTATATAATGGAACCTCAGATCTCTCATTTTTATATAATATTAGGTCTAAACTATTATTAGCTTTTCTCAGTTAGTAATACTCTCTGTTTTAAATTAGAAGGCTGTGGATTCACTCTATATCTTGGATGAAACTCATAATATTAATGGCACTCCAGTATAATGCTGTGAATTAATGCATTGGGAGAGAAGTAACTCTTCATTATACTTGGGCTCAGTTAGTCTGTTCTCATAGTTCAGACGGATTGCAAATTCATTAATCCCTTTGTTACTTGTGTGTAAAATGGTGAGATTACTTAGACTGATTCCTGTATTATGAGGGCTGGTCCTTTGAGGAGAAATTGAGGAAAAAAGGGTCTGTATTCTTTTGAGTTTAGAAGAATGAGAGGTGATTTCACTGAAGTTTATAAATTCTTAAAGGGTTTGATAGGTTAGTTGCTGATTTTTCTATCCAGAGAATTTAGAACAGTGAGTCAGTCTCAAGATTGAGACCAGCTAGGTCATCTCCTCAGATAAGGAGAGGTTTCATCACTGAGAGCATTGTGAGTCTTTGAATTCTCTATCCCAGAGGGCTGCATACTTAGTTGAATTCAGTTGGTTGTTGAAGGCTAAGGGAATCAATGGATCAGGAGTAAGGACACAAAATTGGATTTGAGATGGATTATCAGCGCAGTGTTACTGAATAGTGGAGTAGGCTTGCTTTTCTTGATATTTTCTTAAATTGGCTAAAAAAATTAATTAAATTCTTTAAGGAAATTGTGCATAATTGTTTTCGAGAAATAAATAAAAATTAGACCATTACATTTCATGTCCACTTCATACCGCAAATTCACTAAATGCTTTTTTGTACCTGTTTAGTTCTAGACATTCAGTATGCCTGTCCAAGTTTGGCAATATGATTATTTCAGCATGCAAAATAGGTTCCTGCACATATGTATAAAGATCAAAATGTTATTTTGAAGAGCTCTTATATTCTATTCAGGAGTTCCTGTGGTGCACTAGTAATATTACTACCTATGGGTCAGCCAACTGGGTTCAAGTCCTAGTTGATGGCAATAGAACCTGTATTCATGTCACCAGTTTGATTATCAGCCTGTGAATCCATCCAACAGCTGCTGGTAACTGCGGAAGAGTTTCCTGTTCAGTGACACCACGAATGTCAATGACCATTTGCAGTGCTTTGCCAAGGAAATCATGGACCAATCCAATGGAAGTCCATGATTATGAATTTCGTCCTTCCACCTGGTACCTGAGTGAGAGGGAGAGAGATCGTTCCTATTCAATAAATGGTCACAGAAATCATGGCTAAAAGCAAGTAGAAGGCTGCCTTTTTTAGACATATTTATAGGGTTCAATAGTTGCCCTCTGATAAATTATTGTTTTCACTGCTAGTGTGCTGTTTTTGAAAGTTTTATCAATTAGAGCAGATCTGAAACTATTTGATGAGTTAACAAATTTTGGGCTTCTGAAAAATATATGTTTGAATAAGATCGCTCCTGATTCTTCTAAACACTGATAAACAAAGCCATTTTTAGCCATTTTTGATACATCAACACCTTTAAGATCAGCCCAGTGAATCTCTTTTAAATAGATTCCAATGCCAGTGTGTTCTTTCTTAAAAAAAAGGGACCAAAACTGTACACACTACTCAAGGTGCAGCCTCACCAACACCCTGCAGAGTTGTAACAAGATTTCCTCAGTGTTAAATTTCAAACCCTGACAACGAAGGGTAAAATTCCATTTGGCTTCTTAATTACTTGCTGCACCTGTGTGTTAACATTTTGTGTTTCACTCTCAAGGACACTGATATCCCTCTGTTATCTACTATTTTGGAGTCATTTTAAAATGACAGTCTGATTTTTGATTCTTCTTTACCTTGCGCTTTCCTACATTAACCTCCAACAGCCAGGTATTGCCCTTTCACTCAACCTATCCATATCCCTTTGCAGTTTCCTTATGCTCTCATCAAAGCATGCGCTCCCAGCTATTTTTGCATCATCAGCAAATTTGGATATGTTGTACGCTGCTCCCTCCTTCAAGTCATTAACATAGATGGTAAATAATTGAGACCAGTCGTGGCACTTCACTAGTTACATCTTATTAACCTGAAAAAGACTCATTAATCCTGATTGTCTTCTGTCTGTTAACTAATCCTCTATCTATATAAATACTATGAGCTCCTATTTCGAGCAATAAACTTTTATATGAAGGTAAAGTCGTTATAGTGCTAAGGGGCTGCTCTCTCATTAGAGAGACAATGGCCTTTAATTTGCAGGTTACCACACCTCAGGTGAAGTTGATGAGGCAAGATCTTTACGGTAATCTTAACTGGTGCAGGAATTGAATATGCACAGTTAGTGTTACTCTGCATTGCACACTACTTTGAGATAAGCAACCTTTAACCTTTTATGAAGACTGACGCAAAATTTTGGCCATTTCCCTGTTCCATATTATCAATTACCCAGTTGCATCCTCCAAAAGTCTTGCATTCATTGTAGCTACTCTCTTTCTTTCTATATACCTGTAGAAGCTATATTTTTTGCCAATTCAATTTCATAATCAAATTTCTCACTTTTTATTAACTTTTCAGTCATCCGCTAATGGTTCCTAAAAAAAAAATCCTAATATGTGGCCTACCACCCACTTTTGCTACATTGTATGTCTTAGCTTTTGATTGGATACTGTCCTAGACTACCTTTGTTAACAACACGTAGCTCATTCTTCTCATAAAGCCCTTATTTTTTATGGGGAGAGACAATTGCTAAGTGTTATGAACTGTCTGTTCAAATGTCTGACTCTGCTCACCTACTGACTTTCCCCTTTATCTACTTTCCTAGTCCCCTTCAGGCAATACTTTCATTATCGCTCTGAAATTGCCCTTAATTAAGTTGAGGACACTAGTTTGACACCTGCGTTCTCCCATTAAACAACTCCCTAAAGTATCTTAACTGTGAGATTTCTTACTAATCCACCTGAGTACACATTATTAGATCTAAAATAGCCTGTTCCCAGTTAGGCTTTGCAATGTAGTGATCTTAGTTGGCTGGTTTGTAATGCGGAATGATGCCAATGTTGTGAGTTCAATTCCTATTTCTGACTGAAGTTACCATGAAGGACTCTCTTTCTCAACCTCTCCCCTCACCTCAGGCATGGTGACCCTCAAGTTAAACCACCATCAGTCTACTCCCTCTTATGAGGGAGGAGCCCTAAGTTCTGGTAAGTCTGTGGTGACTTTTAGTTGGTTTTGATTTTTAATTTAACCTCTTGTTGCACATAATCACTCAGCAGAAACTCTTTAACAGTCCTACCTATGCTGTTGGTATCTACGTGGACCACGATAACTGGGGATCTTTCCCTTTACACTCTAAATTTCTATCTAGTCCAGATGTTCTGAAGCTTGGGATCAGGTACACAACACAACCTTTAGGACTCTCAGAATTTGTTGCAGAGAATTGTATCTTTTCCCCTAACAATACTATCCCTTATTACTATTACGTTTCTTGTTTGTCCCCCATTTGAATGGCATTTTTCACTATATTAATTAAATCAATTTGTTCATTCTCATTGCAGTCTGTGTGCTCATCCATACTGGTAACAAGACCCTTGTACTTATTGGACAGATATAAGAAAAACGCAACTATCAAAGACACTTGCCGCTCCATACCCTGTCCGTATTTCAAAATCAGATCACAGTGCTGTGGTCCTCCTCCCAGTTTAAAAGCAGAAGCTGAAATGGAAAGTAGTACAACGCTGGTCTGAGGCAGCAGAAGGGCTTCTCCAGGACTACTTGGAATCGGCAAACTTGACCATATTCAAGAACTCAGCAGACAACCTAGAAAAGAACGTCACCACTGTCACAAACTTCATCAGCAAGTGCGTGAAGGACTGCACGCCAAAGAAGTCAATCTGGGTGTTCCCCAACCAGAAACCTTGGATGAACTGGGAAATCCACTGCCTACTGAAGACCAGGCATGCAGCATTCAAGTCGGATGAGCCAGACTGACACAGATAATCCAGATATGACCTCTGCAAAGCCATCAGAATTGCCAAGTGGCAGTAGTGGACCAAGTCAGAGGCTCAAACCACCCATACGGACATTTGCTGCCTGTGCCAAGGCCTAAACAACATAATAGGACACAAAATGAAGCAGAGCAAGATAGCAGACAAAAACACATCCCTCCCTGATGCGCTCAATACTTTCTAAGTTTAGTTCGAGCAGAATGCCAGTAGCGCGGTCATGCCTGCCCCAACAGCCTTGGGCACACATGTTCCCTACGTCACCGCTGCAGACATCAGATTGTTCTCCCTCAGAGTCAACCCAAGGAAAGCGACGGGCCCAGACGAAGTCCCCAGCTGAGTGCTCAGATCCTGTGAGAACCAGCTGGTGGAGATATTCACCGACATCTTCAACCTCTCCCTTCTACAAGCCGAGGTCCCCATCTGCTTCAAGAAGACCACCATCACAGTACCAAAGAAAATACATACAATGTGCATTAATGACTACAGCCCAGTGGCTCTGACTTCCATAATCATGAAGTGCTTCGAGAAGCTGGTCATGACCCACATCAACTCTAGCCTCCTAGCCTACCTCAATCCCCTCTAATTTAAATCCCAATGAAGCAGGTCCACAGCGGACACTATTTCCCTGGCCCTATACTCATCGCTAGAACAGTTGGACAACAAGGACACCTATGTCAGACTCTTGCTCATTGACTACAGCTTCGCCTTCAACATCAAAATCCCCTCCAGACTAATCTAAAAACTCTGAGCCCTAGGTATAGGTTCCACCCTCTGAAACTGGATCCTCAGTTTCCTGACACACTGTCCTCAATCTGTGAAGATAGACAACAGCACCTCCTCCAAGATAACCTTCAACACTGTCACCCCACAAGGATACTTTCTGAGCCCCTACTGTACTCTGTACTCTCACAACTGTGTAGCCAAATTCCTAACAAAAGCCATCTACAAATTTGCTGACAACACCACTGTGGTAGGATGGATATCAAACAACAATGAATCAGAATACAGGAAGGAGATGGATTTCATGGTGTTGCGGTGCAATGATAACAACCCCTCTCTCAATGTTGGCAAAACAAAAGAACTGATCATTGACTTCAGGAAGAAAGGAGGAGGACATGGCCTCACCTAAATCCATTGAGATGAGTTGGAGAGGGTCAAGACTGTCAAGTTTCTAGGAGTGACGATAACAGACAATCTGTCCTGGACATGTGGATGTGACAGTCAAGAAGGCACAACAATGCCTCTTCTTCCTCAGGCAGCTCAAGAAATTTGGCATGTCCATAAGGTCCCTCACCAACTTCTACAGATACACCATTGAAAGCATACTGCCCAGGTGCATAATGGCCTGGTATGGCAACTGCTCTGCCAGGACCATAAAAAACAACAGAAGATTGTGTGCACAGCCCAGACCATCACACAAGCCAACCTCCCAGACATGGACACTATTTACACTTCTCATTGCTGTAGAAAGGCTACCAACATCATCAAAGACCCCTCCCACCCTGTAATGCTCTCTTGCTTTGCACACCTCCATTGCAATTGTAACCTTGATTGCCTCGCTCTGTCTAAGCAACCTATGATCTGTTTGTCCCTGTTTGCTATGATCTGCCTGTGCTGCTCTCAAAACAAAACTTTTCACTGTGCTTAGATATATGTGACTACAACAAATGAAATGAAATGAAATCAGATCATTTGCTGAGATTCTTCCAAAGTTAAATTCTAGACTCTAACACCTGCTTTATTTGGCATCTCACTTACCTGTCCTTGACCCAGTCCAATTTGATGTAATCTAAGTGGAGTAACTGTCTCCTCAAACACAATGCCTGAAGTTCCTTGAGCAGCCAGCATTTGCTGCAGATGTGATCACCGTGGATTGTACTTATGTCCACCAGCTCCCACGTACTATAGCACAACACATTGCCTGCCTATCTCTATTCAGTTTGGTTAATTAATTTGGATGCTAAATATTTTAAAAATAAGTTTCTTTTAACTTTACTCTTCAGCTGTAATAATGTGTCTTGATTTAAACCAGTTGGCCGATCAAAAGAGACACAAAATAAATACCTATCAGTCACCTATATGTTTTCCTGTGATTTCACACTTCAATTCTGACAGGTCAAAACAAGTTGAAGGGTCTCTCATCAGCAGTTTTTATGTTTCACTGATGCTGCCATTCTCACACAGGCCAGCTCTCCAAGTCTGTTTCATAGTGATGCTGACTCAATGCACACTCCTCCCAGTCTGCTTCACAATGATGCTGACCCACTGCACACTCCTCCCAGTCTGCTTCACAGTAATGCTGACCCACTGCACACTCCTCCCAGTCTGCTTCACAGCGATGCCTCTACTCCTCTAAGGTAATTCCTCTAAGTTTTTGAATGAATAGGTTAATCTTAGGTTGGCGAGTTGTGACTGTTACTGCAAGGACCAGTGCTTGGTCCCAGCTATTTATAATGTATATTGTCTGATGTTGATAAAATATGGACTCTTGACTTATGAAAAACTGGAACTAGTCAACGTAGTCAAACATGAAGAGACCTTCATCTCTGGTTTGACTTAATCAATATGGGAATTTTCACACATTGATACTAAACCTCATCCAGAATTAACAACCCTAAAAAAAATACTTCTGAAGTTGGGATCCACAAAACTAATTTTGACAGAGCAGAGGATATGTATTTTTAACTGCAGAACTGGAAATAGCTAGAGGATGATCTTTCTGCTTCTCAAGAATAAAAAGTGCATGATGATAGTATTGATTAGAGAAAAATACCAGAGACTGATAACTTAAAAGGGATGTTAGTATTATTTGCTGCTGTCAATGCCAACTAAACCATCATGGTCCCAGGTTAAAAGCTTATGTCTGAAGATTATGCCTCATAGATACCTGAAGAATTTAAATTATATAATCGTTTCATCCTACTTTTGTTCTGGTCACAATCCTTTTGAACTTTGTATTTGTGTATCAGTATGTTTAATATCACATCTTGTTAATTTTCTCTGGGCTAATGGATAATAAACTTGCCCTTTTTCTCCAAGTAAATGTTGTTATTGGCTCATTATTTCTGGTGAAAACCATTAGTTGCATTTTAATTGGAGAAATGTATAATCTCTTGCTAGAAAGCACCATATCATACTATAGCTGAGTTCATCAATAGAAAAGAATTGTATTCCACCAATGTACAATGTATCTGTGCTCACTGATACTACATCTTAGACATCTGTGCCAGGTACCCTGGGAGCTACCATAATGTCTACATCTTTGAGAACTCCAATATTCCTGGGTTTTTTTCAAGTGACAGATGCTCTACACTGAGAGTTACTGACAGGCAAGTGTTATCCTCTACAACCATAGCTGATGTTTTAGTTGTCCAACCCGCTGACTGAGGCAGAGTATAGATACAATGTAGTCCATTCATCAACCATATTGAAACAGGCAATAGGCCTCCTGAAGATGAAGTTCTAATGGATAGATTGGTCTCAGGGTGGGGTGAAGGGTTTGGCCTCACAGTACACTCCAGACAGTGTGTGACAGAATCCTGGTATGTTGTGATCTGCACAACAGGAGCAGGCAACGAGGTGATGGAACGTGATTGATGTGAAAGAGCGTGGAAAATGGCAGCAGTCATCTGAAGAAGAGGTTTAGGACATTGACCAGGAGGAACATCATTTTCAGGATGATAGAGCACTGCAGGGTAGGTAAGAACGAGTCAGGCAGGGCTAAATTGACACCTATTTCTAATAGATGAGGGTGGGTGCAGTAATCATTCATTGACTATAAATTTGTTATGGCTTGAAAGGCAAGCAGCCCCTGTCTGTTCAAAGAGGCAAATACAGCTTCTGGTTATCTGTTTATTATTTGCTTCTGCATTTGTTAAACAAAAATGAATGTTTTGAACTGTTGAAATCTTCCCCGTATCTAATCCTACCACATTGAGCAATGATAAGGATTTGGGGTACATTGGGCATTGGGAAAGAATAGCACTGTTTGGGAGAGTGTTGTAAGATGGAATGGGGCTAAGGACAGGCAAGTTGTGTGGCTTGGATCCAAAACAGTGAAACTGTGTATTTGTATGTACAATGAAACGTCAACCGTGCTACCTGTATGCTCTGACAAGCAATGTTTTATTGGTAAAGGGCAACTCTTGACTGGATGTATATGAGGCCAGCACCATGAATCCCAGGAGGTCCTGACAATGGTGTGTACTTCCACCAATAGGGAGTGGCAGAATTAAATGAGTCGGGTACCATGGGGCATGATGCGTTGGTCATGAGGCAAGTTTAGGATGATAGTGTGAGGCAGGAGATAATTTTACATTTAACCATGCTATATTCCTTCTGCCATTTTCTTGCTAATCATTTAGTCTGTTTAAATCACCGTAAAATCTCTTCCCAACCTCTTCACAAATTACGTTCCTTGCTAGTTGTAGTTAACTGTTGAAATGTTGAAAATAGCTCGTGGCACCTGATGATTTGTGCTCAGGAAGCTCCCACAAGATCATCATTATGATAAAACCTGCACTCATCCAACGATTTTAATTTGTTAGTGTACAAGAACAGAAGAGTTGAAAAACCTTTTAAACAGATAATATCACAGGAATAAATTTGACCAATTCATCAGAGAAGATACTCAACAACTGTAAAGGCAAAACGTTACTAAATTCTTTTATATGGGAATTAGAAAAATAATTTCAGCTGTATGACCTAAGCATTTTTATGCGATTATGTTATCAAAGCAATTACTTTAATTAAGCAAGGACACTTGCAGAGATAAAAATAATTTTATGACAAAGTTGCAGTTTAAATAGATGAGCATAACTCAAAGGTTTCACAATAACTTCACAGGTTGGTTCTCTGGGCTTCAGAAGGGGAGTAGGATATCTCTTTGCTGCAGATAACACCTGGAACTTTAAAAAAAAATTATTTTACTTCATTCATTGCTGTGAGCTTTGATTTTAACTAATAAGTCAGAGACTTTATAATTTATGATCTAATCACATATGTCTCCTGCAAGGAAGTGAGAAGTAGCTGGAGAAGAACAGCAAGCCCTGGCAAGGAAAACGATAATCTGTATGAACCTTGTGGATGGAGACAACTGAACTGCCTTCACATTTTCTTTTCCTACTACAACACCAATGTCTTTTTTGCCTGTCTGTGTATGTCTATATGTGTGCAAGGGGCAGCTTTACAAAGGGCTTAGAGTTTTAGCTAGCAGACTTATATGTAAACAGTTTCTAGCTGTTTACCTGAAGCTATCATCTATTTATTTGTATAGATTATAATTCTTGTTAAGTACAGAAACTTTGGCTGTGTTTTCTGTTTTCCTAGGTCTAAACAAACAGACACGTTGGTGAACTTTTGTGTACTTTGATAAAATCTTTAATTTTTGTGACAACTCCAGGAATAGCAGGGCTTGATTTCCTGTGTGTCACCCCTGTGAGGCATGGTACTAAGTAACACCTTGGTAAATCTACACTGCACCCTCTCAAGTGCAATAATATCCTTCCCATAATGTGGTGACCAGAACTGCACACAGTACTCCAGCTATGTCAAAGTAACATTTTACACAGCTTCATCATAGTCTCCCTGCTCTTGTATTTATTGTCTCATTGACTAAAGGGAATTATCCCATTTCCCTACTTAACTACATTATTTACCTGAAGTCATGGAAACTATCAGAGTCATTAGCTTAAAGTATGTCAAGCAAAACAAGCTTGGCATCTATGGTTATGGTGGAGATGAATGAGAGTGTGCTCATTAACAATGTGCATTGCTCTCCAATCTGTCTGACAGACTAATGAAGAATGAATTGCATTGGGAAGTTTCAGCACGACAGACACATCTGCTCTCCAATATTAGTTCTCATATCTTTTTGTGTCTTTCAGTGGACTGGATGCAGATGGAGCAGAATTCTGAACAAGTACCTCAACAACTTGCCAGCATACTTTCGATAAGTACAGATATAGTCACCATGGTGAATTCTTGTTGCATTTCGATAAGGTGGCTTTGGGCAATCAACATAGTACTAGTACAGGAGAGGGGGTGCCAGGTGCACTAGCAACTATGGGATCTTGTCCTCAGAGGTGAAGAACAAGTGGACCCTTGATCATTGGGCATAAGAGTGGGCTTTAGGGATCAGAGGAAAGGAAGGTCTACTTAAATCAGCAGTAGAAGATATTCTTCCATATGTAGTGTTTCCAAGGCTGTTTGGAGTAGTGGGTTTAAAAATGGGTGAATTCAACTGTTCATGTGTATCCTAATGGATCAAGCCTTCAAGTATACGAGTTTCTCCTTTGAGACAATGGGCAACCTCACATCTTACCACAACCTATGCAACAGCACCTAAATAAATGCAGTGCACTAATATTCACAAGATGCAGGTATGCTATTTAGCCTTGAGAGGTCAGTGCGCCAATTGTATGAGGATATCTGAAGGGGAGATCAGCTGACAATGGTTTCCAACTACCTGGAGTGTCAACTAAAGGTTGAGATAGTCAATAAAGATGATAATGGTGCAAGCCCTCATTCGAATCATTGTGGACCTCATTAGCTGTTTGACTTAGAAAGTATTTATACAGCAGGGCCCAGTGATAGAGATTACTCCCCCTGCATTATCGCAGTGTAAGAACCTCTTAATGTGCCTCTACTGGCATCTCTGTGGTACTGATGACTGCCATGTGCATTTCAGAAGTAAATTGAGAAAGTGCTCAGGCAGTCTCCATCTCCTACAAGGGAAGCACTGCATGGAAGCATCCGAGAGCAGTGGCCACCATGTTAGGCAGGGGACTGAGTAGATCACTAGTGTATCTTTTACTTGTTTATATGCTCCCGTAGTTTTTCAGGCAACATGTAAATATTGACATCTGAAAGAAAATTCCTTTTGATTTCCTTTTCTACAATTTTCCTTTTGTTAACAGTGATACTGGAGAAGAAGGATGAAGTGGTGAAGGAATGCAAGGATCTTTGAAGATAGTCTCGGAAACTTGTGGGTAGATGTCCTTCATTCGTTGACAGTAAGGGTTGACTTGTTCCAGGCTGTATTTTCAATGGAGATTTTCCAACAGACAGCTCAAGGTTGGTTCTACAATGTGCTATTCCTCCTGGATCAGAGACACTCAGCTGAAATTAATCTGATTCAGATAATTTCTTATGCTGATGGCATCAAAACAAAATCCTTGAGTGCTTTTCTGTTATATTTCTGTGATGCCAGGATAGTGACAGCCCCTTCACTATTCACACACTATTCCCTGTACAGCCTTATGCTGACCTAATGATACCTGTGTACCAATGCCAAGTCCCTCTCTGCCATTCTCGGTTTCACGGGTGCCCCCAATTTGTCAAGACAGTCATCACTGACTCCTATTGTGTTGCTGCCACTTGGCACCTGTTCTGTCCCAGATACAGCAAACATGGTCCTCTGTGAGCTCCCAACGTTAATTGGCATAATTGCTATATTGGGTGGGTTCTCAGGTGCACCCTCCTCATCGTCAGGTGAAAATCATTGGTGATTGGAAACTGGCATGCTGACTGGTGCTACTGTTTTCATTCCTCACCTGCTTCCATTTCCAGTCTTAGGCAGAACCTTAAAGTTATCTAATATGCTTCAGACCAAATGGTACATTCCCCACTGATGCATTTGAGGATTTAGATGCAGCATCTCATTCTTAAATGTACCTAACCAAATAAATCTTAGAAAAAAATCAGAATGGACTTTAATCAATGAGTTCAGAATTGTAAACTACATCAGGGGTTTGTGGGTGTGGGGTGGTAGTGGTGCTGGTATAGGAAGCAAGAAGCTCTTGTATTGATGTGATTTACTTCTCTGGGAAGTTTCAGTTGTAAACTCAATGTAATGCAATTGGTCTTTCCCATTAATTGAGTGGATTACATACAGATCAACTTGGCACAATTGTTGGTATTCGTCTATCTGAATGAGCAAGTTGTAGTTTCAACTCTCCATACAAGGTTAGAGTGCACTATCAAGGATAACACATGAGTGAAGGACTGCAATACATTTTCTACTAGAAATACCTCATTTGGATGAGGTGATAAATCAAATCCACATTTGGCTACGCAGGCAGAGGTTAAAAATGCCCAGGCACTATTTTAGCATCATGATCTCTCATTTTTGTTAAAATTCTTCCTTCAATAAATACTGTTGAGAAACATGTTATTTGGTCCTAAATGTGAAATCATAATGTGCAAATAATGGTGGTTATATTTGCCCAAATAATAGTTCTATACTTCAAAAATTATTGGTTTGTGAAGCACATTGTGAAACATTTTAACAAAACTCAGCTTTTTAAAATATGTTTTTAGTATTTCATTCTAACCACTAATACAGGATACAATGGGATGTTATCTAGAATGTACCATGGTAATGTCAAACATTCTAACATGCAGAAATAAAGATGCTGCGAGAAAATGAAAAAAATCATGGTGTGTTTGCTGGGGAAGATTCCACACCAGAACTCAAAGGTTACAGCATATATTAAATTTATAGAGATGGATGCTAAATGTAATTTTAGTGAGTTCTTTATTGCTAATGAAAGGCAGTTACCTATTGCTACTCCAACTGATGGAAACTCCTTCAGATTAGTAGCTTGACCATCCTTGCAGTGAAGTGAGATCGATCTATAATATTATCAAGCTTGTCAGGTTTGAGCATAGCATGTCAGAAATTGAAGTAGATAATCCATTTTTACTGATTTAAATAACACTGAAAGACTGGTTCAGAAATCCTTGATTAGATATGCTTATGGAGAGGAAAACAAACATATCATTTTTTTATATACCATCTGTTCTGGTTGCTTTTTGCTCTGGTTGCTATTTGTCATGGAATATTAAATAATTGTTCATGAAGATTTTCCATATTCCCTATTTCTTGCAAAACTGTTAATGTTCTTACATTTCTCTGGCCCAAGCTATTCATTCTTGCATGTGCAATTGCAATAGAAGTAACAAACAAGAGAAAATCTTGACGAATGTGTTAATGTCACTAGGCATATTGACCTAAGGAATCATCACTGTTTCACCTCTCCTCTCAATTTATGGAGTCAACCTATTCAATTACATTGACAGGTGATAACATTTCTGATAAAATAAATACTTTAGGTACATTTTATTATCAAATAAAAATATTATGGTAAAATCTTTTAACAGTCATTAAAGAAAATTTAGTTAATTTCACATTTATACTGTTCACTGAGTAACTTTGTGATCAGACTGATTTTGGATATGATCCAGCAATAAAAAGTCTAGCATGTTTCCACAATGTGAAGTTTATTAATAAGCACATAAGCCTGGAAACTGCAAAGTACTATGCTCCAACAACACACCTTTATTCCTTGCCTGAAATGAATTAACTGAGGACAATATGACTTATGCTTCTGAATTATGAATACATGATCTGCTTACAGAGGCAACATCACCATTTAAAAAAAAGACACCTTTTTAGTGTCGAACTGTTCCCTCAGAAACCGTGTGGATAATATTAGTCAGATTTGCATTGGCCATCTTTTTTTTACACCCTGAATGCTTTTACACTCCGTTACTACTTGTGGAGAGTAAAATTAGATGGTCATTCAAAAAGCAAAATGAAGTATTTATTAATATCATTCATTTGTAACTGCTTGATGTTTGCTCTGATTTACAGGTAGTCATGAAACTTAGTAGCCAGACCTTCCATCCAAAACAGCTAGAAATCTCATACAGACAAAAATGATTAAACCCCAGTTTCTTGCACATGCAGTTACTTTCTGGCTATTGCTAATTCCTGTCCACCAAAAATAGACTGTAGAGTTCAGATTGCAGTTATTTTGAGCAATGCTTAATGAAATCTAGAGCTTTGAACAGGTAAGGTAAAAGTGACATCTTTCTGGCAGTTATTCGAAGGAACTGTACTGTAACAGAAACAAACATTTATGTAGCAGCTGCTCCAGGTTCTAAAGTCATGTTGGCTGCTGCTGTACTATGTTTCACAAATAAAAACTCTTTCCAAACTACTAATTATATTTCCTGAAATACCATTTCTTCCTATTCTACGCTCATCAAATCCTACCATTTTCTCAGGTTAAACCAGACAATTTGCAACCTTAGCATCTTGGTTGACCCTGAGAAGAGATTCTGACTCCACTTTGTCCCAACTGCTAGGACAGCTTTGTTGCCAACTGTGTAACTTTGCCCGTATCCACCCCTACTTCAGCACATCTGCTGATAAAACTCTCATTATGTGTTTCTCATCTCCATATTAGACAATGCCTTCCTGTATGTTATAACTGGCTTCTCATTTTTCAATCTAGATTAGCGTGAGACCATACAGAACCCAGCTGCCTGATGTGCACCACGTCCTATTCATCAATCACTCCCTGCTCACTGGAGTATATTGGCTCCCACCCCAGCGACATTCCAATATTGAAACTCTTAGCTTTCAAAAATATCTCCACGGTGTTACTGCTCCCTTTCTGTGTGACCTACCCGGTCCTATTTCTGTAACCTCCTCTAGCCCTGCAATTCTTTCAAACTCTCTACATGTAAAATTTTGGCCTCTTGTGCAAGTTTGAGTTCTTTCAGTCCACGTTGGTTAAGTTCTGAAGTTCCCTAAACTGCTCAACAATTATCTCCTTAACTGGCTTGTTGTACATTTTAGTTTATGCATAGTGATGTGCCTTGGGACATTAACATATTGTAAAGATGTTACATAGATGTAAGGTATTAAAAAATGCACCAAGATATGCTATTATTGTCAATTAAAACACACTTACATTTCTGGATGACTGCCAAATAACTTACATTGATATATCTGGATATGATTGCTAATTATTTGATATTGAAGTCTTTTAATAAAGAAATACCCCTTAATGCTAAAGCTTTGCTTGTTAAAAGCAGTTCAGGAAACATGGGAAATCTAAATCTCTGCAGATTCAATCCTGTAGTTGATTACTGTTCCACATCTGTCATCAAAATTGGCGCAGAGGATGTCTCAGGAAAAAATAGTGAGTTATAATCCAGAATGGAGTGAGTTAACTCAATTTGGTTCCCATAGTGGAGTTCAAATGAATAGTTGTCTTGCTGTCAGAGCTGACATTCATCCATTTCTTTGCTTCTGCTCCCTGCACGGTTCAACCTTTACTTTATTGCCACTATGCTTCAATGGGAATGGTAAAACTTGCACTGAATTTGCTTTGCATTGCTCATCATTCCAGTCTGACACTGCTCCTAAACAGCAAATTGTGATCGAAGGCCCAAGGCCAACAGAAGTCAAGCTATAGAAATGGTCTAATGTCTGTCAAGCTCCTACATCTTTGGAGGTTACAAATGTTAAGCTTTTGGGTTTTTATTTTGTTTTCATTCCAAATAGCAAAAAGGTGCCTGAGGTCTAACTAACTAGTTGGAGAGTGTTTTTTAAGAAGGGTGACTTAATGAATTGCCACTTAAAAACGATCTTTCTTTCCTTCACAATAATGATCACTGGACTCCAATAATAAATTAATGTTGATAACATTCCTTCAAAATCCAACGATAGAAATTATGACTCCTCCAGGAACAGGTTGACAGGTTATTGCTGTTATTGCTGACTGCCACTGAGCCTCAGTGGTGGAGGGAGTGGATGTTTGTGGATTTGGTGCCAATCAAGTGAGCTGTTTTGTCTTGGATATTGTCAAGCTTCCCGAGTATTGTTGGAGCTGCATCTTTGCAGGCAAACAGGGAACATTCCATCATACTCCTGAATTATGCCACGTGATGTACTTTGCGACCTTTTTGTATACTGTTTGGGCAGCCTGTGCACAATAGAGACCTCTTTCCAAACTAGGCACTACACCTTCCCATGTTCCACATTGACCTATCCTGCCAAATGTCAATGCCCAACACCAGGACCTGTCAGCCTGCCCAACAATATGATTCTTCTTCTGTGAATGGCCTATAATCCCAGCAGATGTCATCTCTCTTGGTGGCTTTGCTGGGACAAGGGAGATGCCATTTTATTGGATATTAGCTCTTGGAGGCAGGATTCCCTTACAGATAGGAGAAGGGATGGAAATGGTTCAGAGTGAGCCTATGTAGCAGTCATTACAGTGTAATGGCCAGTTGGAGGTGGGTTTACTCCCTAACTTTGCAGCCAGCAGGTTGGGCATGCAGTTCACATCTCCACCTAAAACTCCAGCCCAATCTTATTTGACTTTTGAATCATTTTTGTTTAGCATTGAACTTTAAGTTCAACTCAATATTTTGTATTTATGACAAATGAAAACACAAAATCTAACTCTGGGTCTCATAAATATTTGAGTGTCTCTAAGCTTTTTTTTTGTTGGTTCATTACCTTCACACCTGAACATGGTCCTAAAGTGCTCAATGCCTTAAATTCAATAGTGACTTTTCCAGGCAGATGCACAGTTTGCATTTTCTTCAAGCTATTCAAGGACATAGATAGCAGCATGATTTCGGTCTATATAAGGCATCAGCTATGGTGTTTATGCTATTCATATATATTTATAAATAAACTGAAGTTGAATGGCAGAATAAGTCAAATGTGCTGAATAATTGTTACCTCCTCATGCTCTTATCAGACTGTGAAGAGATAGCTATGAAACTATCACAGTTGAAACCTTGCTTATGGATACAAAACCTGATAACACAATAGCAACCACATATTGGATTTTATACCATTCTACTCAATAAAGCAATACCACTGACATTTCAGACGCCTGGTGAATCCTGATGATTTAACATCAACAGCATGACTTCTAAGTAATAAGTCCCTGAGAAAGTTCCATTATGCAGTAGCACATTAAGGATAATAACAAAATCAAGCTAATACATCAAATTCATATAACTAGATATTTAGATACCCAATACAGTTCAGAACACCCTTAACTACTTGCAGGAACTGGACCTTAGGTTTATATAAAGCAACTAAAATGCAACACAATGAAATTAATTTTCCCCTCCCTGGTGTGGCGAGACTTGAGGTGAATGTAGTTTCAAAATATTGTGAGAATAGAAAAAAATCAGATTCTTTACTTCAAGAAATCTTTCCCAAGCTGCCCCTCAAGCATTAATTGGCAACTTCAAAATCTTACTCTTGATTAGCATCCATCTTACATCCATGCATTTGCATCTCATTAAAACATGAACTTGCCCTATTTTTGTTTCACTTTCATGCTACACTCCTCCACCGAGAAACAAAACAACACAAATTCCTGACAAGTAAAGCAGAGTGGCAATTTGGCACCTGTAGCTCACCTGATGCCTGTCCCAGCAACTGCTTCTTTTGTACAATGTCCATGTGTGCTCCATGACCACCATTCTCCTTGATCCTCTATGCACACAACTCCACTTCAGCACACCACAAGACTTCCATCATCATGCATGCTCTCAGGTTGACCCAGCCATCACTTCAGGCCTTCAGCACTGTATTTAGGACATGACTGATAGCTACATCAGGCATGTTTCTGACCAGTTCTGACAACCACACAATATATTCATCTATAGAGGATGTCTTTGTAGTGATATTCATGTACACATCTTGTTAGAATTATAAGTTACCATCCTCTGCAGCTTAGCTTGCTTTTTATCTCAGAGTGTGAGAGGATGTTGAACCCTGTCAGTTAGTCAGGGGGTGGACATCTCACTGTATGACTCTGTGCTACGTCACTGTTACAGATGCAACATGCACCAACAATTTATGCGACACACATATTAAATGCGCCCCAAACGGACTTTAACAAAGTCAAAGAGGAGGGTTAAGAGGGACTACGGCTAATCGAGACTACAGTGATGTCAGTCTTTGGGACCTCCTATACCAGCCCAGATTGTTGGTCATGGTCACTCCTGTAGTTTAATTGCAAGCAATCCAGGGAGATCAGTCAGGGTACTGTTGAGACATCAGTGCAGGGGATAGACCAGTTTTACCTGAAACAGGACATAGGGAATGATTGAGTATGATGGAAGTGGGTGCAAGAGCATTTAATGGTCATGCATGAGCAGAAGAGGTGGCGATGTTTTCTTAGTGAGTACGTAGAAAGTGCAGACGGCAGCTAGCATTAGCAGTTTGGTGTGAGCAACGTGCAATACTGAAGATTATAGTCCATGAGCTTTGGTGAGATGTGTGCATGGTGACCATGAAACTCAATTCCACCACACTTTGATTGCAAATGGGACAATTCACCCCAATGCTTTAATTTGTTTTTCAGATTTTGAGTTCTTGATAAGGAAGTTAAGTAGTTATTATTTATATGTTCATTACCTGATAAAATTAACAAACTAACTTTATAATTCAATGTAATTTATTTTTGATTCTAGTTCAGGGCCAATCAGATGCACCCCAGGACCAAGTGCGCCTTACTAATAGGCAGGAGCTAATGTATTAGCGCTTTCATTAGCTCATTCGGTAGGATGGCTGGTCTGTAATGCAGAACACTATCAACAGTGTGGATTCAATTCTCATTATTGGTTGAAGTTACTACGAAGAACTCTTCTCCTCAGGCATGGTGAAACGGAGTAATTTCATGCTATAGTTTGTGTCTACATATGATGTGGAGGTGCCAGTTTTGGACTGAGTTGGACAAATTCAAACATCACACGACACCAGGTTATAGTCCAACAGATTTATTTGAAAACATTAGCTTTTGAAGAATTGCTCCTTCGTCAGGTGCAGTGAGAGAGGCATCAAGACACAGAATTTATAAGTAAAAGATCAAAGGAACAGACAACTGATGCGAATATATTGAATAAACCTAAAATGGCTGGCTGACTCCCTCCTGTTAATTCTTTAATCAGTCAAAAGGAGGAGTAGCTTTCGACTGATTAAAATGCAAATCCCAGAATTTCTTTTAAATCATTGCCTTAAGATAACTAAAGGTTTTATCAATGTATTCAAGAGGTGACATCTCAGGTCATGCATTTTAGGTGTGTCTATCTCATACACTGCCGGCAAGGATGCTCCAGGGCATGGTATATTGGCAAGACCATGCAGACGCTACAACAATGGGTGAACGGACACCGAGCAACAATGACCAGGTGGGGTGTTCCCTCCCAGCGGGGGAACACTTCAGCAGTCAAGGGCATTCAGCCTCAGACCTTCAGGTAAACATCCTCCAACATAGACTTCAGGGTACCCAACAATACAGAGTTGCCAACAGAGGTTGATAGCCAAGTTCAGTACCCATGAGGACAGCCTCAGTTGGGATCTTGCATTCATGTTGCTCTACAGATGACCCCACCACACTATACACTCACACTCACACACACTCACGCACTCAAACAGACTCTGGCTCACACACACTCTCTCACACGCCAACAATCATACATACAAATCTATGAGGTGAATTTGCATTTGCAGATTTGTATTTGCGGATACATTCTATTTTGTTCCAAAAGTGCACAATTTCTGGACACAATCAGTCAGTGGGGCATTTTATAAATTCCTGCTTTGGAAATAAAACCAGTCTGACTCCAGGTTAAAACAAAGACAGATTCTAAACAAGGCCTCACACCTAAAAAGCATTGTCTGACCTGAGATGTCACCTCTTATATACAATGAAAAAAACCTTTAGTTATCTTGGGGCAATGACTTGAAAGAATTTCTGGGATTTGCATTTTAATCAATTGAAACCTGCATCTCTTTTCTAACTGATTAAAAATTTAACAGGAGGGAGTCAGTCAGCCAGCCATTATAGGTTTGTTCAATAAATTCGCATCAGTTGTATGAGCTTTTGATCTTTTACTTATAAGTTCTGTGTCTTGATGCACAGAACTTTAAGACACAAATACCTGAATGAAGGAGCAAGGTTATGAAAGCTTGTGTTTTCAAATAAACCTGTTGGACTATAACCTGGTATTGTGTGATTTTTGACTGTACCTAGATAATTTCACCCAAACATTTGATGATCCATGTTGATAAATCTTTTGATTCAATTTCATCTGATTTGATCTTGTTGATTTAATTTTAATTTAGTTTATATTTATAGAAATAAAATGATAGAATTTCACAAGGTAGTCCCCATTGAAAGATCACCAAAACTTTCTTTCTCCTAATGCATGCAATTTGGCGAATAGTTTCTGAGCTCAGTAGGAGGGATAAATACTTTGTCAGCATAAACTTATATTCCTCAGCCATGTATCAAATCCAATGCATGCACACACAGCTTGCCTTTTGCTGGATTCCAAACATCACTGACAATCCAATTTCCAAAAGTACAATCATTGTTGTGAATCCTGGTCAGGGCTTCAGGATATTTTCGGTGGGTGCATGAGCCCTCTTAACTAGACAAAGACCATGAACTAATTTTCCTACATTCATAGAATAAAGACACTTTTCAAAAATGTTGGGGTTTCCATCCACTCTAAGGATGACTCTTATTTCTGCTTATCTTCTGACCTCATGATCATAACAAGTTTTGGCCATCTACACACGAAAAGTATAATCTATCCTATTTTTCTCTCTGTAACCTAGGGGTAAGTCCATCAATTATATTATTCTGTCTGCTGTCTCCTGCTGTGATCAGCTAACATAGCACAGATAAGGAATTGAAATTGAGGCCTTATGGCTTAGTGCTACAAGACAGGATGAAATTTTCACAAATTGAACTTTTCAGTTATCAGTATAGAAAGCCTATTGGTTAAGCTCAGCTGAGGGGCAGAAGATGGATTCAATAAATAACTGATTGTAGATATGGATTTTATCCAGTTTCGCTATCAATAAGGATGTTTATTTTTCAGAACAACCTGTAATAAACAGATTTTGGACTCAGGTAATCTGACTCAAATTTCAAGAATGAAAATGTTTGTTAAGTCTTCAAGGTGCAGCATATTGTCCATGCTTTGGACATTTCGACCAGCTTATGTATTAAAAACACTTTATCCAAGCACTCTTGTCGGTGAGGTGGAGAAAGGAATATAGAATTTGATTTGCAGCTCAATTCGATTTTATTACCATAATATTCCTTATTAAGAAAACCATGTGAATATTTCCCAAATTCCCACAATATTTACTATCTATCTAGCTCTATCTGTCTGAGAAAGGATATTACCTGCAATATCTACATGTTTGAGCTGGGCCATTGGAATCTCCTTCCTCTCCAACATAAGTCTGGCTCTCTTCCATGAAGACATGTCTGGCAGGTCGGGGAAGATTTGCTCCTGGCTCTTCTTGGGTTGCTACATGGTCTGCTGCCTGGAGTCTTGCTGCAAATCTTCACAGACGGGGTGGCTTCCAGCTACATGCTTTCACCAGCCTCATCCCGGACCTGCCTGAATATTCTGCCTTTGGTCTATGGGGTCTTGAGTTGGTTTTAAAGCATCAGTGGGGTCCTTCACCCTTCACTGTTGCCATGCCTGAGAGGAGTAAAGTGTACGTCCTCAGGCATTGGCTAGAAGTTAAGGTGCCAGAAAGTCTGATCGATACTTTTCCAGTATACAACCTGGTTGTAACTGGTTCCCCTGAATCATTTTGATTTTTGTTTCCACTGCTCTCTTTAGCCGATACTGCTGGCTGCCATTTAATTTAGTTTGGCCAATTTTCTGTCAGGCCCAATTTCTCCAATTTCTCCAGCTCTGGGTCAATTTAGAATTTCCAATTTTGGACCCCTGGTTGCTTGACCACAAGCAGATTGAGTCAGTTATATAAAAATAAATATCCAGTATCAGTGATCCTTTATAGTGAATGTGGTTCTTCTTGTATGTTTGATTCTGATTGTTTCTGCAAAATCAAACCTGTTAGGAATTCTGACAGAGTTACAATTAATTTTATTATTGTTGTTCTTCGCATTATACTGAAGAGGTAACTTCTGCGCAGATAGATATACAAAAATGACCAGTGGCTTTACGCTATAATTCAGGCATATTACTCATTTCTGTAACTGCATTCTGAATTTTGAAGGTGGCTTAAAGACACATACCAATTATAAATTAGTTTTATTGTGATTGAATAAGTTAAACTCTTCTTATATCACTTGGAATTCAAGAATTTTTTACTTGATTGTATTATCTGGGCCAATTTGTATAAAGACAACGCAGCTGTCAAGAGGTAAACAATGGCAGTTTATATCATTTCTTCATTCTTTCTGTGATCTTCTACCAAAATTATGATGGGAGAAACCTTATGGAAATTCAATGCAATTTTTATTCGTTCCAATGGAGAGACTTGTTTCTTTTTTTTAGGATCATTTTACTTGATTCTACTTATTTTCAGTAGAAGTCACAAAGAAATGAGTTCAAACTTTGAGTAAATCCCTTGGAGCCAATAAAGTAGATTAGAATATTTCCCACTTTGCTTATATTACACAAAAAGAAAACAGAGGCCGAGGAATATCATAATATTAGCTTCAACTCGCTAAAAATTGTCAATTTAAATTTGTATTCAATGCATTAGTTTCAATTTTGACCATCAACTTCTTAAAGAAAAAGCACATTGTTTACAAATTTTTAGGATTGTATCCACACTGAAAGTATACCAGTATTTACACAGATTTCTATGCAATCCTGCTGACAGAATCTTTGGCCAAAATGTTTTGTGGAGCTCACTTGATTATACCAAAGAAAATAACTTGCATTGACCAAACCCGAATATAATTTAATCAAGAGAAATAATACTGTTTTCTTCTGTGATGCCTTGCCTTCAGAGCCTCTTGACTCTTCTGTTATGCTCTTTTGTTATTCCATTATCTTATCCCTTCTCTGTTGGGTTCATACCCGTACTCTCTCCCACTTTCCAGCACTGGTAACTCTAGTGCTCTGTATATTTTATTGAGGTTTTTGTGTTTGATTGCACCTGCGACCATCTCCTGCTCTTCATCTTGTTGCGGTCATTCTCATTAATATAAGGTTTTAACATACAAGAGAGAGAATCTCAATCTTCTCCCCATCTAGAACTCTGATAGTATCACTCATTTGAAAGTGGTCAGGATTGGTAACTCAATAGACAAAGATTTTGGTCTTCATTTTTCTGCAGTAACGGTTTTATTGCTTATACTCCTCCCCCAGCTTCTCCACTTACTTGAGGATAATAGCTTGAATTGGTAACATGAATGAAGTCATATTCAAGTGAAAATCTCTTGAACTAATCATTTACAAACTGCGGTTGGTTGTCTAATGCTACAATGTTTAGAATCTCATGCGTTGAGTAGATTCACTTGAGTGTTTGTATGACTTTCTCTGCTGTGATACTATGCAGATGGCTGACTTCAATCTATTGTGGATATGAATCAATTTCAGTAATAAGGATTTTTCCCTTGAGCTCAAATATATCTACTTGCAAGAACTTGTGTAGCCTTAACAGAAAAGATTCAGGTAATGGTGGTTCCTATTTCTTTTTGCTACTTACAGCACAAGGGATCCAGGTAAAAATCATTTCTTGTACAGAGTAAAGGCAATACGGCTATCAGACTTTTGTTGCCATTGTATGTTTTTTTAAAAAATCTCAAGTCACACAGCTCTTGTTATTACTAATATCTCAATGATGACTATCAAGTCATCAATGACAACGAGATGTTTGTGTAAAGTATTGGCATAGTATTGGATTGTCAGGTGTTTATTCTGGGCAACTTTTCAGATATTTCAGATTTGAAAACATTTTTCATCCTGTTAATGGGCTTCCCTTATCTCTTGCAATATTCTTTCAGTCATTGATATGTGTGTACGTTGATGTATATGCTTCAACCTCTACATTGAAGTCAAAATCTTCTTGTGCTGTTCCATTCAATAGTATTCTTAACCACATGTCTGGTATAGCTTGGCACTTCACCAGTACACGCTCAGCAAATTAATCATAACTTATGAGTCTTAATTCTGGGCAGAATCTTGGCTATTAGTTTTGTGTATAAAACAGTGACCAATGGTTTATAGTCGGTTTTAATTTTGAAAGGTAATCATATCACATGGTCTGAACTGTTTTTCAGAAGCAGAGATTACTGTTAAAGCTTCTTTATCATTTGTAGCATAATGTTGTTCTGTTTCTGTGAAATTGTACACTGGTCTCTGATTTTTATCTTTCTGCATCTAAAAGTATACTGCTCCAAGCCTATTGAAGATGCATTTGTCACTATTAATGTGCTAGAATTTCTGAATAGGTCAAGAGTTGATTGATTTTCTTCAAAAGTCTTTTCTGGGTTGAAGTTCCAGCATTCACAATGGCCTTGCCTTGAAAGCCTTTTGCCATGTTTGCTAGAGACTTGCCCACCTGACCGACCATATTAAAGATATTTGAAATTCTATGACATTCCTTGACAGTGGAAAGTCTTGTGTAGCTTTTCTTTACTTGTGCATCAACAGTGATTCCATTAGCTTTAGTGATGTGTCTGACAATGTTTATCTTAGGTTTTACAAACTTCCACTTCTTATTCAGTGTTAGACCTCAATTCTCTGAGACTTTTACCACTGAACCAGCACTTTGGTCATGTTCTCTTTTGTGAAATGATGTATCAGTATCACAGAATTTTTACGGCCCATTGTGCCTGCTCCAGTTCTACTACCTAATGCCAATCCCCTGCCTTCTCCCCGTATCCTTGCGCACCATTTATATCCAAATGATCATCCAATGTCCTCTTAAAAGCCTCCACCACATTTCCAGGTAATGCATTCCATACTTTAACCACTTACTGTGCGAAAAAGTTTTTTTTTCTCCTGAGCCCTGAAGCTGTTATCCCATGGCTTTACAAGATGTGCAAGCAGGCTGCTCAAGTACCTTTATTGACCATTCAGATGCCTTGGTTGTCATCCTCTGGGTTTCGGGGCCTGACTGCATCGACACAGGGGAGGCATATCTATCAAGACAAGGATAACATACGGGGCTCTGACTGAGTAGAGGGCAAGGGGTAAGGAATGGGAGCAGAATCTCACACTTCTATATCATCTTCAACCATCTGTACCGGGCAACTGCTGAAAGCATATTACTGCACTTCAACAAAATACTGCATGATATAAGCTTCTTTTGATCAATCCAATTTAATGTGGCAATCTGCAGTTGCAGGCTATTGGTGAGAACCAACTTGCACCTGGTTACCTGCTGTGCCTGATTCGACATCAGCATGAAGGTCTGAAATGTTGTGACAATTACATACTCTGCCAAATCCTTTCCAATGGCGTGCACTACAGCTAAAATGACCGACAGAATTTCACATATTTTCTGTGGGATGGCTCGATGGGGATGGGAGGATATGGTTAAACAATAAAGAATGGGTGTACCTACAAGGTATCTTGCAATGAGCAATGATGTGTGGAAGTAGGCTTTGAAAGGCAGTGTGCAGTAGGATAGTGCACACTATAAAATACATTTGAATGTGCCGTGGCACTCACTTTTCTTGTCCTGATTTGATGATGAAACGTCTGGCTCTGAATCCAGATGGAGGACTGCCCTTTCCCACTGCTGACCTCAAAAGCGACTTCCAACCACACTTTTCTGTTCTCTGCAACAAGCTTCTTCCTCCAATTAAAAGGGAATAGAATCTCCCTGCTGGACCATACAGCTTCCAGCATCATCTCCTGGGAGACATCAATGAAGCATGGTGTTACCTTGCAGTGCAGTGAATCCATTACTCCAGATAAATATCTGAGCAATGCTTTAAGTTTCAGGTTGGCAGGATGTCTTTAAATAGTTGAACTGAAATGAATCAACGCAAGCCATTATCATGGAATTCTATGATATTTACTCACCATAACTGAACAGATGTATATATAATGGCTGCATTCAGACAAATGACCTTCTAAAACTTCCCAATTTCTTACATATTGCCTAGTGAGTCTGGTCCTTTCCACTGAGCATTCAGCTCACTATTTAATATAGCGGATTTGTGTTTCATATAGAGGCTAATCCTGCCAAGTGCCTTCCCAGTCCAACTTCAGCGAAGTTGTAGAACCATGCTAAGTATATGAATATCTGATTCAGCTCACAAGGGTATATCATTGCTGCACTCCCTAGTGGACCCTATACACACAGGGAATATCAACAATCCACAGACATAAGATGCTTGGATCACTTACATTAGGAATTAATGTCACTGGACAATTTAAGGTATCAATGGCAGATGTAGACTTTCAACAATTATACAGCCAGAATCTATTTTATACTGTAGATTATCAGCTTTAATTAAATAGCTTTGACCAAGTGAGGAGGGATGATCAGCTCCCTCTTCCTTTTTTCTAACCTAATTTTGTTCAGTGCAACAAATATTTTTATTTTGTTTTAGCATGTATTTATCACACTGCAATTAAATTTAGTTAATTGATTAAAAATGAAGACACACCAGTTCCAGGGTTTTGTGGAGTGAACGCAAGTGGAAATTTATTACCTATTAAATCCAAGGAAAATATGAAAACTCTGCATTGAATATTTACATACAAGCATAGGTATTAAATTTTACAAAGAAGGCAGTGGAAGGTCTATACATACGGAAATACAAAGGCAATTGTTGTTTAATGTTTATAAGAGAGTTGAGTTTTGAGATTGAAATTTGAGTTCCAATCGTTTAGCTCTTGTCCCATTTCCTTGGGAGCTGCAAAGATTGTAAGGAACCTTGCAGTGAACAGTAGATTTTCCAAGTGGCTTTTTTACCATTGCTGATTTCTGAGATTGAGAGAGGGAAGGAGGGAAGAGCTTTCAGTATTCTTGCAGCTAACGCTACATTTTTCTTTCTGTCTCATGTTACTCAAAGCAAGCTACTGAAATATTGTTTTGCATTTTCCAAATCTAACTTGATTCTCTTTCTCAAACTGAACACTCTACTAGTAAACTTATATCATTCAATTCTGAAATTATCATGCACGTTGGAGTAATACAAGAGATACTAATTCTTGATGCCCCACTGAGTCCCACTGCTGCTTGAGTAAAATGGCAATTCCAAGCGGTTGATTTCATATATTCTGTGTGGGTATTCTGGAGTTGTCAAGTAGTCACAGCAGCCATTTTATGTCAGTAGTGTCTTTTTAAAAACATTTTTAGTCCATGAATATCTCAGGTATTAATGTCAAATGATGAATGATTATTGAAAGTCTATTTTCACTACGATCAAAACAAAACTTTCACATTATTTGCCTTTGGAAAGGAAGCTCTCTGTTGAAATCAGTTTATCTTATCTCACCTCAATTGCAATTTGTAGAAAGAACCAACTAAGGAGCCAATGCATTTAAAAGAAAATCATTATCTAACCAAAGTAACGTGCAGCAATAAATCAGGTCTGCTGAATTGATACGAAACTCTCCATTTCTGGTCTCTTTACGTTGATACTGGTCAGTCTTGCATCATAATCAGTGTCTTTATTGATTGTATGTGGCTAAAATAGAGGCATTAAACATTTGTTCTCTGATTTATATGGGGTAATTTTCCATTCAGATGCTTTTAAGAGCTTAATTATATTATAAATTGCACTTATTTCTTTCTCTCCCATCAATCTTACCATACTAAATGAGTCATGTGCTTGCTTTCACTGCCAGTGCAAAATATCTTCCTCGTCTATAATTTTGCATATTGATTAAATCAGGTATTGCTTTGGACAATGTCCTTTCAGGATTAGATACATTCATGTCTGAGTTTGTGGATATTTGTTAGAGGAGCAAAGATGCTGCTGTGCTAATGAATAAGGGGACAAAAGGAAACCAAAGCAGTTAGTTCTGTTTTCTATAATTGTATATCAAAACCAAATGAACATCAAATCAAAAGGTACTAAGGAAATATTTTATCAACTCAAATGAATAACACAGATACATCTCTGTCAGTAATGTATTTAGACGCAAAATCTGCGTGGTTTGAAGTTATGAAGGAGGTGTTGCAGATTTGATTTCCGAAGTTAAGTAATCTCAGTTAGGTTATTAAATCTGGCCTCAAGTGAAATGCCAGAAATTAGCCAGGATTCCAATTTTCCTCATTATCTCGTAATCCCTGATAAAAGGTGGATGTGTGTCAGGCAAGGGAAACATTGAGCTCAGTGATAATATTCTACATGATTTCATGTTAATGCTCATTATGCAAGAATACACATTAATGACATGTTTTTCAAGTGAAGCGTCAGCAGTAGTAAGAACTTTTGGAAAACAAGAAAGAAATGGTAAAAATTGGAGTAAAAAACCTTTATTCAAAATCCTGTCTAACAAGCATTCTTAAATATGGTCAGACAATGTGCATGCTAATCATTGTCCCTTAAAAAAAGAATATGGACCACCTCTTAAAACGTTGTTGCATAAATATAAATGATCATTTAACTGCATACCCAATTAATGTAACAAAACAGCTTTTGTCCTGAGGTTTCAAAGATGTCATATTCAACTTTATCTAAGATCACTTGCAGCATGATGCTCTATCTGTGCAAGAACCTTTGTTGTAATGTGACAGATCAATATTAGCCCAGTCATACATGTGGCTGTGGAAAGTAATGCTTGTTCATAATAGTTAGTTTTAATGGATACCTATTAGATTCTTCAATACCAAAATTTCCACACCTAATTTCTTATAATGTGGGAGATAGCATAAACATTGCCACACATGCTGGAGGCAAAGTTGGGGGAGGTGGAGCGAACTTTGTTGAGAGAGAGTTGGTGAGCATTGTTGGGAAAGGGTGTGAACATTACTGGGTATAGTGAGTAATGCTGGGGGACAGGTAGCAAACATTACTGTGGAAGCGGGAGGAGGGTATTGTTGGGGAGAGCGATGAGTATTGCTGAAGGTAGAGTGTAGGCACGGTTTGAAGAGTAAGAGTGAACATTGTCAGGTATGGGGGATTGAACATTATTAAGGGAGGGTCACATGAGCATTGTCAGGGAAGGGGGAGTGAATATTGACAGGGAAAGAAGGTTGAGCATTGTCAGGGAAGTGAAAATTATTAGGGTTGGGGAGTGCACATTATCAAGGAAGGGAGCGTGAACAATGTTGAGGGGGACAGTTAAGGATTGTTGGGGTTGGGGGTTGAGCATTGTTAGAAGGTGGAGGTAACCATTATTGAGAGGTTATATTGTTGGGAGTTGGTGTGTATTATCAGGGAAAGGGGGTGAACATCACTGGGATCAGGTGAACATTATGGGGAGAGAGTGAAAATTGTCAGTCCAGGGGAAATGCATTAGTGATCCTGGCAATGTCAGGATTGCCATGGTGTTGGATTATTTTCCACACTTGTAACCACTCTGGAGGGAGGGGTGCAATCGAAATCAAGTCCCACTAATTCCATGGGCTGTACCAAATGTGTAAATGTCGTATTTAACTACCAATATCGTCAATTTATCTCTCTTTATCACTTTTATTGAGAACAAATGAGATTTACAGTAGAGTTAATTAATATTTTTAAAAATAACTTGCATATTATGACCAAATGCATTCTTCAAACAAGTGAGTCAGATGTCACACGATGCCAGGTTATAGTGCAACAGGTTTATTTGAAATCACAAGCTTTCGGAATGCTGACTCTTTGTCACCACAGCAGCATTCCAAAAGCTTGTGATTTCAAATAAACCTGTTGGACTATAACCTGGTGCCGTGTGACTTCTCACTTTGTCCATCCCAATCCAACACCAGGAGCTCCACACAAAACAAGTGAGAAAGCAGATTATTCACTAAACTATTATGCAGGATTAAACAAGACCCTTGCTGTATCCCAAACACATGCAAATTCATGCATTGACAAGATGAGATCACACAATTCTGCGATGTAATTATGAGAAGAAAAATTTAAAATAAAACTCTGTGAATCAAGATTCCAGACTAAAACAGAGGAATGAGGCGACTTTCTCACAGTTCCTTCAGTTTCTTGTTCTTGAGTTCATATTGCTGTCAGCTGCAGAATCTTGGTAGAAACAAAAACAAAATTTGCCAGAGAAACTCAGCAGGGCTGGCAGCATCTGTGGTGAGAAAGCAGAGTTGATGTTTTGGGTCCAGTAACGTTAACACTGATTTCTCTGCACTGATGTTGCTGGGTCTGTTGAGTTTTTCCAGCATTTTCTGTTTTTGTATCCGATTTCCAGAATCCACAGTTTGTTCAAGTCTTGATAGAGCATTCATTTAGCTGGCAGGTCATTGAGACATGGTCTTATGACTGACTTAACAGATTGGTTTTCACAGGTTATGGGGAGATCAGAGAAATTAGTGCTTGGAGCCTTCTTTAATTCTTAGTATATATTTGTTGAGATAGCTCTTCTACTGGCTTTTCTTATGGTGTAATTTGTAATTATTGAGAGAGAGAGACAAAGAGATGCATTGACTCCATGCAGGCCTCTCCAAACTAAACAACTCTCCAGTTTGTGGCAAAACAGAAACTAAAAGTGCAGAACCTTTTGCTAGGCAACCTTCAGCACCCGGTCATCTCCAAAACTTGTTTGGTTACCTAATAATCAAGGCTATAAAAAAATCTCTTGGCTTTCTTTAAAAAACTTTTCTCAAAAAAATCACTTGGCTTCTTGGAAACAGCAGACAATCCCCGTTTCTCTTGACCTTTTGATTTTTGTGTTCCAAAAGGTGGCATGGTAAATCCTTTGTAATCCAGGAATGATCTAAATCTACATTTGTTCAATTTTTATAATGCACAAATATATCTACGTTCTCAACACATTTCAACTGATCTACATGGAGCTGTGCCTCCTTAGCAGGCTTTACAAAAAGGAAAATATCTAAGTAAATCTCTGTAAAAGCCAGGGGAAGTAGAGCACAAACAATCTAAATTACATGGTTTTGTCCCTCTGATCCCACTGCGATAGTGAACCTGGTCAGGATAAACTTAACAATTGGAAGTGTAAGCTTCCATATAAGTACTATACAGGACTTCCTAAGGATCCCGACATGCATCAGTGACCTAGTTTGAGTCATTTGCCACTCTCTGGATGCTTCGGACTATTAGTTCAACTTTTTTGTGAAACAACGGATGACATCATTTCCTATTGATGTGTTGATATAACAACAACTTAAATAATAGAAACTACACTAGAATTAAGCATTTTAAGACCACAGAATTTTTAAAATTTCGATTTAAATACCAGACTTTTGTTATTAACTAAAAACCTTGCATTTAGTCATGGCTCAAATTTAATGTACTTTCCAAAAAACAAACAGAATACTGTGCCCAGTTCTGGTCGCCCCGTTGTAGGAAGGATCTTATCAAGCTGGAGAGGGTTCAGAAGAGTTGTTGCCAAGTATGGAAGGTTTGAGTTATAAAGAAAGGCTGGACAGGCTGGCACTCTTTTCCACTGGGTATAGAAGGTTGAAAGGCGATCTGATAGAAGTTTATAAAATAATGAGAGGTAAAGACAGAATTAATGGTAGTTATCTTTTCCCTCAGATGGGGAATTCAAGACTAGGGGTTACATTTTTAAGGTGACAGGTGAGAGATTTAAAAAAGACATAGAGGCAAATGTTTTACACCGAAGGTGGTTTGCATGTGGAATGAACTTCCTGAGAAAGTGGTGGATGCGGGTACAATTGCAGCGTTTAAGAGACATTTGGATAGATACATGAGTTGAAAAGGTTAGGAGGGCTATGGACCAAGAGCAGGCAGGTGGGACTAGTTTATTGTGGAATTATGTTCATCATGGACTGGTTGGACCGAAGGGTCTGTTTCCATGCTGTATGACTCTATGGCTCTATGAGAACCTACTGATAAAAAATGCAATAAAAGAGTTAATTTTTACTAATAGGTTCTGTCCTTTCCAGTGTCAAATGGGCTTTGGCAACACTACCAATTTTCAAACATGAGAAATGGACTTTGGCAACACTACCAATTTTCAACCATGAGAAATGTTTAAAAAGGAAATCGAAACACTAAAATTTCATTTCCAAAGAAAATTGATGGAGTGAAACTAGAAGAAATTTAACAGTTAAAAAATGAGTGAATTGGGATTTGGGTGTAATGAAAATAGCAGAAAAATGAAGCATGACCTTAATCCTACTGCAGCATGCCCACCTTTGAATTTAGCTGAGCTGAATTTAACTGCATTTGAGTATGTGAGTAATCAACATAGTGCTCAAGCTCAGGATTGCATATAATTTGTTTTCTTGTTCGCAGGACAGTTCACATCAGTCAAATTCGGCACTAACTGCCATCCCTAATTAATCTTGAACAGAATAGTGGTGAGTCACCTTCTTAACCCACTTCAGTCCATTGGGTGAATGTGCACCCACATTGGTATTGGTTAGCTCTGTTGCTTGGATGGCTGGTTTTCAATGCAACATGATGCCAACAGCATGGGTTCAATTTCTACACAGGTTGACTTTATCACAAAGAACTTTTATTCTTAACCAGTCCCCCTTTCCTGAGGTGGGATGGCATCTAGTTAAATCACCATATTTGTCTCTCTAGTAAGTGAGCAGCGCTATGCTCTGGTAAGACTATGGTGTTCTTTTACATGTGTTGTAGGGAGTGGATTCCAGGATTTAGCTCCTGACTTGGTGAACCAATGTTGACCCATATCTGAGTCAGGATGATGTATGATGTGGAGGGGAACTTGCAGGTAATGGTGTTTCCAATAACCTACTGTCCTTGTTCTTCTAGGTGATAGAGGTCGAAGATTTGAAAGTTTCTGATGAAGAAATCATACTGAGTTGCTGCATTTTTTGTACAGTACACATGTCTTCTGCTGCATAGAGTGGTGGAGAGAACAAACATTTAAGTTGGTATATACAGGTCAATCAAGCAGATTTCTTTGTTCTGGGTACTGTTGAGTTTCTTAGTTGTTGGAGCTGTACCTACCCAGCTAAGCAGAGGCTATTCCATTGCATTCCTGACTTGGGCCTTACTTGTTGGAATTAGGGAGCGAGTTACTTGCTGCTGAAATCCCAGTCTTTTGTAGTCTTGTGATTTAGGTGACAATTTTACTCACAGCTTTCATGCATAATTTTCCCACCCCTGCTCAGAATATGACTTTACATTAATTTACATTAATCTGAGATCATAGTTTTATTTGAGAAGATGGAGGACTACCTGAGCTACCTACAAAGAACATGCTATTGAGGATTTATATTCATCTGAAAGTGTAATCTCACCCGTCATATGAACTGGTGAGTGGTTAATGGCTCTAATAACAATAATGCCAACTAGAGAGTAATATTTCATTCAATCTAATAGTAATATGTAACCACTGAGGCCACTAAATAATAATAATAGTTTAATGAATGATAGTTATTTTTTGAACTATTTTGGAATAATGAATTATGCAGGAAAGATGCTGAACAGGAAAGTTTAATGTGATCAACTCAGTGTGATAGATGGAAGAAGTGTTTCTTGAAATGGTGATAAAGCAAAAATAATGAAATGTCCTTTGTGGAGTAAATGGTATTTCACTAAAAATCTTAGCAACGTGTTGTTGAAAATCATATATACATTTCTGGGAACATTTACATATTGCTGGAGTATAAAAACTGTCTAGGGTAGCAGTTAAGTGCAGTTGGCTTCAGTATGCCTGCACTAAACAGAACCTGCCTTTATTTTCTGATTGTTAATCTTGTTACAATCCCAGAAAAGGCTTACATATTTATGCTACAAGCTGGAAGGAACCAGAAACTATTATTTTTAAAGTAGCCAAAATGTGAGAGCCAGGGGATTTAATAAGCAAATTAAACTACACGAATCCATGGTTTTGAGCAAATATCAATAAATTATACTGTCCAAATGACAGTAGTAATGCAATCCACAATACATGTACAACTTATACTTTCATACTAATATGTGATAAACATGGATAACCGATAATGATCAAACAACCCACAAGGAATGTGCAGCGGGATATAAACAGGTTAACCTGAGTGGGGTAAAATTTAGCAGATGGGATGTGGGGAAATGTGAGGTTATACACTTTGGCAGGAAGAATTGAGGAGCTGAATATTATTTATATTGAGAAAAACTGCAGAAAGCTATGATACAGAGAGATTTGAGTGACCTTGTCCATGAATCATACAAATCCAGCATCCAAGTTCAATGGGTAGCAGAGAAAGCAAATAGAATCTTCCCTTTATTTCAAACAGAATAAAATATAAAAGTAGGGTGTTTTTGCTAAAACTATACAAGATACTAGGCAGACCATAGCTGAATAGTGTGAACAGTTTTGGGCTTCCTATCTAAGGAAAGTTAAACTAGCATTGGAGGCAGGCTAGAGAACATTTCACTTGGTTGAAACTGGGTACGGAAGGATTTTCTTGTCAGGAGACATTGAGTAGATTGGGCATCTACTTGTTGAAATGTAAAAGAATGAACCATACAAGATTCTTACAGCACTTGGCAAGGTGTTTTTTTTTCTTTATTCATTAATGGGATGAGGGTTTTGCTGGCAAGGCTGCATTTATTTCACACCCCTACTTGCCCAGAGCGCAACTGCATTACTGTGGGTCTGGAGTCACATGCAGGCAAGACCAGGTAAGGAAGGCAGTAAGGTGGAAATGTTGTTTCCTCTTGCAGGGTGGTCTGAGACCAGAGGATATTATCTCACAATGAGGAGGTCACACATTGAAGACAGAGATGAGGAGGAACTTCTTCCCTTAGTGAAGCTGTGGAATTCTCTACTACAGAGGCTGTTAAGACTGGGTCATTATGTATACTCAAGACTAAGATAGGCAGAAGGAGAGTTATAGGGAAAAGCAGGAAAAGGGAGTTGAAGGTTATCAGGGCAAACTTGATCTGATTGAATGGCAGAGCAGACTTGATGGGCTGAATGTCTTATTTCTACTGCTATATCCTATATTTTATGGTCTTCATCAAACACATAGGTTTTCATGAGTATCTTAAAAGAAGAAATTGAGACAGATAGGTGGGGATGTTTAAGGAATGCAGTTCAGATGTTAGGTCCAAACAGCTGAATACCGAATAAATGATCATGTTGTGATTTTCAGCTCTACTCATTAGCTAAACTTCATGTTTGTTCAGATCAGTGGTGAAGTAATGATCACACATGAATAAGACATAGAACATAGACCGTAGAACAGTACAGGGCAGGAATCGGCCTTTTGGCTCATCTTGTCTGTGCTGACAATGATGCCATTCTAAACTAATCTCATTTGCCTACACATGGCCGTCATCCCTCCATTCCATGTCTGTTCATGTGTCTGTCTAAATGTCTCTTAAACATTGCTATTGTATCTGCTACTACCACCTTCCCTGGCAGCAAGTTCCAGACACCTACCACTTTCTGTGCAAAAAGCTGCCTTACCTTAAACCTATGCCCCAAGTATTTGATATTTCCTCCCTGGGGGAAAAAAAATCTCTGACTATCCATTCTATCAATGCCTCTCATATTTTATATACTTCTATCAAATTACTCCATCAGCCTTTGATGCTCCATGAAAATAATCCACGTTTGTTCAATTTGTCCTTATAGTTCTCTAATCCAG
>NC_063345.1:29689064-29715730 GCF_021869965.1 Rhincodon typus | reverse complement strand
TGCATTTGATCTCCCAAAATGCATCACCTGACACTTGTCTGGATTAAACACCATCTGTAATTTCCCTGCCCAACTTTCCAATTGATCTATGATTTATTATATCCTTTGACAATCTTCCTCACTATCCACAGCTCCACCAATTTTTGCGTTGCCTGCAAACTTACTAATCAGACCACCTAGATTTTCATCCAAATCATTTATACACAATACAAACAACAGAGGTTCCAGCACTGATCCTCGTGGAAAGCCACTGGTCACAGATCTCCATCAGAAAAACACCTCTCCTCAACAACCTTTTGTCTTCTATAATTAAGAATGTCCATAAGAATCTTTTCCAATAATTTCCCTACCACTGGTTTTTGGATCACAGGCCTATAATTTCTCAGAATTTCCCTGCTGCCCTTCTCAAATAAAGGTACAACATTGGCTATTCTCCAGTCTTTTGGAACCTTGCCTGTGGATAAAAGCAATACTAATATCTTTGCTTGCCTCCCTCAGTATCCTGGTATTGATCCAATCAAGTCCTGGAGGCTGATCTACCTTAATATCTTTCGAAACACCCAACATAACCCCCTTCTTAATATCGATATGCCCTAAATAACAACATATCCCTTCCTAATCTTACCATCAGCAATGTCCTTCTCCTTAAGTGACATATTGAGTCCTGATTAACTGCAAGGAATTTTATATTGGTCTCCATCACTTCCTCTAATTTCCATGACAAAATCAAATAAATCAAATCGAGGGGTGACAAATTCATGTTGATTGCCACTCCACCCCGTTCTATTTAATGAAAGGAGATAGTTCTGCATTTCTAGCTAGAGATTCTGATCAGGGTTCTTTCAGAAATATCAAGCCATGTTTCCATTCTGACAGTTCTCTTGTATTTCAGATACCTGGGAAGGGATGGAACAGGTTCAGTGCACCAGAAGGGTGGAGGGAGTCCAGATTGGGGAGAAAGGGTGTGGGTCCAGAGTGGTGATACTGGGAAAAGGCTGCAGATTTGGATCTTGGGAGGAGAAGGGGCATATCAGCCAGCATTTGGGATGGGGAGGTGGTCTGGGGAAGGTTTGTTGTGGGATGTGTGAGGCAAGTATGGGGTCAGTTGAATACACAGGAGTTGATTATGTATACAATAGTCTAATTTTTCCAGCATAATTATTTGCTTCATTTCATCAGAGCCCTCTGATTTAAATGGATACTTTAAGAGAGTTCTAAGCATAGACAAATTGCTGAGTGGAATCTTCAATTGCCTGGGCAATTCGTTCAGAATCTGCAATGATGGAGACTCCACATGGACCTCATGCACAACTTTCATTTACGCTGGAATAATGACTATCTGGCTATTGGAAATTCCAGGGCTTTATAATTTTATATAATTTGATAAAAGTTAGGACCTATGTCATTTTGTGCATGCAAATGTTAATAATCACAATGGCACATTGCTCACTGTTGCACTATTGAACTAACAATGCATCATTCCTCACCATATTTGCATCATCAATAGCCTCTGGTGAGGTGTCAGAAGACTGGAAGTTGGCTAACGTGGTGCGACTATTTAAGTAAGGTAGTAAGGAAAAGCCAGGGAACTACAGACCTGACATGGGTGAATCCAGAAAGAGAGGATTTACATGTGTTTAGAAAGGCAAGAACTGATTAAGGATAATCTTTCTGCATGAGAAATCGTGTCTCACTAACTTGATGACGTTTTTTGAAGAAGAAACGAAGAGGATTGATGAGGGTAGAGTGGTGGACATGATCTATATAGACTTCAGAAAGGCATTCGACAAGGTTCCTCATGATGGACTGGTTAACAAGGTTAGATCACATGGAATAGAGTGAGAACTAACTATTTGGGTACAGAACTGGCTCAGAGGTAGAAACACAGGATGCTGGTGGAGGGTTGTTTTTCAGACTGGAGGCCTGTGACCAGTGGTGTGCCACATGGCTCGGTGTTGGGTCCATTGCTTTTTGTCATTTATATAAATGATTTGGATGTGAACATGGGAGGTGTGTAGTAAGTTTGCAGATGACACCCAAATTGGAGGTGTAGTGGACAACGAAGAAGGTTTCCTCAGAGTAAAACGGGATCTTGATCAGATGGGCCAATAGGCTGAGGAATGACAGATGGAGTTGAATTTGGATAAATGTGAGGTGCTGCATTTTGGAAAGGCAAGTCAGTGCAGGACTTATACACTTAATGGTAAGGTCCTGGGGAGTGTTGCTGAACAGAGACCTTGGAGTGCAGGTTCATAGTTCCTTGAAAGTTGAGTCGCAGGTAGATAGCATAGTGAAGAAGGTGTTTGGTATCTTTTCCTTTACAGGTAGAAGTATAGGATTTGGGAGATCATGTTGTGGTTAGGCCACTTCTGGAATATTGCATGTAATTCTGGTCTCCCTGCTATAAGAAGGATATTGTGAAGCTTGAAAGGGTTCAGAAAAAATTTACAAAGATGTTGCCAGGGTTGGAAGGTTTGAGCTATAGGGAGAGGCTGAATAGGCTGGGGTTATTTTCACTGGAGCGTCAGAGACTGAGGGGTGACCTTGGAGAGGTTTACAAAATTATGAGGAATATGCATAGAGTAAATAAACAAGATCTTTTCCCCGGGGTGGGGGAGTCCAAAACTAGATGACATAGGTTAAAGGTGAGAGGGAAAAGATTTAAAAGGGACCTAAGGGGTAACTTTTTCATGCAGGGCGTGGTGTGTGTATGGAATGAGCTGCCAGAGGAAGTGGTAGAGGCTGGTACAATTACAACATTTAAAAGGCACCTGGATGGGTATGTGGATAGGAAGGGTTTAGAAGGATATGGGCCAAATGCTGGAAAATGGGACTCGATTTATATTGGGTATCTGGCCGGTGTGGATGAGTTGGACCGTAGGATCTGTTTCCATGCTGTACATCTCTATGACTCTATGACACTTCGACAAGGTGAGATGACATGAAGGTTGGTGGAGTTGTGGACAGTGTGGAGAGCTGTTGTAGGTTGCAGCTGGACATTGACAGGATGCAGAGTTGGGCAAAGGAGTGGCAGATGGAATTCAACGCAGAAAAGTGTGAAGTGATTCATTTTGGAAGATCGAATTTGAGTGCAGAATACAGGGTTAATGGCAAGATTCTCGGCAGTGTGGAGGAACAGAGAGATCTTGGGGTCCACGTCCATAGATTCCTCAAAGTTGCTACCCAAGTTGATAGGGTTGTAAAGAAGGCATGTGGTGTGTTGGCTTTCATTGGTAGGGGAATTGAGTTCAAGAGCCGCGAAGTTATGCTGCAGCTCTATGAAACCCTGGTTAGACCACAGTTGGAATATTGTGTTCAGTTCTGGTCACCTCATTATAAGAAGGATGTGGAAGCTTTAGAGAGGGTGCAGAGGAGATTTACCAGGATGCTGCCTGGACTGGAGGGCAGGTCTTATGAGGAAAGGTTGAGGGAGCTAGGGGTTTTTTCATTGGAGCGAAGAAGGATTAGAGGTGACTTGATAGAAGTGTACAAGATGATGAGAGGCATAGATAGAGTGAATAGTCAGAGAGTTTTTCCCAGGACGGAAATGACTATTATAAGGGGGCATAATTTTAAAGTACTGGAGGAAGGTATAGGAGAGATGTCAGAGGTAGGTTCTTCACACAGAGTGGTGAGTGTGTGGAATGCGCTGCCGGCTGTGGTAGTGGAGTCAGATACTTTAGAGACTTTTGAGCGGCTCTTGGATAGGCACGTGGAGAATAGTAAACTGTAGGGTATGCAGGGTAAATTGATCTTAGTAGGATAATAGGTCAGCACAACATCGTGGGCTGAAGTGCCTGTACTGTGCTCTATTGTTCTATGTTCTATGTGAGGTCTGAAAAATATGTCCAATGTCACTTCATGTGTATACGTAAAATGCTGTGGTTATTTTAAACTTCTGGGAACCACAAAACAAAAAAATTCCCTAGTTGGTGGAACCTTTTCAATTATATGTTTATTCCCTGCTGTCCCAGTTAATCACAAATCATTCTGACAAGCAGGTAGTTGGATTACCTCCACACTTTCTTACTACCTCTGAGGTAGAAGAATTAGCACCATGTTCAAGCTAAAAAAGTCTTGTCCACTTTTATTTAGAAAGGAACTTGGACATTGACATAAAATATTTGTAAGATGGCATAATGCAATACTCAGTTTCTAATTGTAAAGGAAAGGAAGAACTTTTTTTGCAGCATTTATCATCCCAAAAATTTCCCAAAACACTCCCGTGGCCATGAAATGCCTTTGATATATATTTACATGGGTAATATAGAGAAAGCTATACAAATAGCAATGAAATAATGCCCACTTAATCTGTTGTAACCTGTTTAAATGATATTGGTTGAGAGATAAATATTGACCAATGTCCTAGTAATACCCCACTCTTCTTTAAAATACTGATCATGTGAGATTTTATCAGTAATATTTTTGGAAAGCCTATAACTCAATGTCATAGAGTCTTTCTCCCTACCCCTCCTCTCTCAAAGCTCATCATCATGGTAAAGTGAATCAGAAGGACCTTGTATCCCTTGTATTTACCTAGGAATGCTGATTAGATATTTTTTATATCCCTGCCTGGCTAGCAGAGTTGGTAGAGCATGAATGTCTTAATATTAGCACCATATATTCAAGCCCCATGCCAAGTGACATTGTTTTTGGGGTTGGTTAGCTTGATTGGTTGGCCGGATGGCTGGCTTCCGATGCAGAGTGATGCCAACAATGCAGGCTCAGTTCTTCCATTGCTGATGTCACCACGAAGGCCCCAACTTTTCAACTTTGCTCTTTTCTTGACATGTGGTGACCTACATGGTAAACTTACCACCAGTCATCTCTAATGAGAAAGCAGTCTCTGGGATTATGGAGCCTTTCATTTCAATGTGGAAGTAAATAGATGGGTTAAGGCATAGCTGTTTACAATTGAGAATTCTCAGTATTGGTTGAAACTATTGTTTCTAAGAGTAAGCACCTTTACTTTTATTTCAATAAAAGATACTTGCTCCCCTTTATACTCTAAAATATAAAAAATAACTGCCCAGGCTTGCTGTCTGGCAGATTTTGGAACAGGTCACATAATACATTTCTTTTTATCTTCAATTAAAGATACCATAAACATAATAATTTTATAAAACTCAAAACAATAACCATATACAGGCAAAGATGTCATACTGAAAATTTACAAAGCATTACTCGGCCTTACCTGAACAATTGTTTCAATGGTTGGCACCACACTTTAGTAAAGTTGTTAAGGATCTATGGTATGGATGAGGTTTGCTCAAATAGTACCAGGAATGAGGGACATCAGTAATTTGGAGAGACTGGAGAAGGTGAATCAAATGACTTTCCATTGTTTATAAGTGCAGAAGTGTTAATAAACAGAGGTTAACATTCTCACCATTGAACCAAGGATAACATGTGGAAACATACTTTACACAGCACATTGTTGTGATCTGAAATGAACTCCCTGAAAGAGTAATGAAAACAAATTCAAAGTGGCATTAAAATAGTGTTGGATGAATATTTGTGGAAAAAATACAGTGCTTAGGACAAAGAGTAGGAACGTGGAATTAATTGTACAGCTAAGGGTCCAATTTTAACTCATTCAAAAACCATTCACTTTCACAGAGTTAAAATCGTGCAACTGATTCTAAATAATGTGTAAAGCAGTCACTTTCATTTTGATCATTGGGTGTTAAGTGTAAAGATTATTGTATGTGTGGTATTGAACAATGTATCTGCACAAATTCAAAGTGAAATTGAGAGATTTACTTTTTTAGGCTTATTTTCAGGCTGAAATCTTTTCATGCTCACAGCAATCCAAGAAAGCAAATGTCAGGTGTTCACTGGAAATTGGGCTGCAGAGCCCACCTGAATAATTCCAGGGAATTGCAGATGCCTACTTGCAGCTCTTCAGTTTCCTCTGGACAACTGTGATCTAGCTGAGATGCTGAGAAATGAACAGGAGAGGGGAAGCCACAGACAGACACACTGAACAATTAACACGCACATTAGCAATAACACACGGAACAAAACTAGCTTTCCTCTTCCTCCATACCTTATAAATAACACAAGTTGAATCCCATGCTTATCAATAAGATAACCTATGACAATTGGATTTTAACTCTGAGTGGGTGTATTCATTACCCAACAAATTCCGAATATCAGTGTTGACAATACTTACAATTAAATAAGAGGAAATATTTATTTGGTAAATAACCTTGGTGACAAACATATAGAAAAATGTTATCTCCTAATAGCAATCCAGTGGCAGAGACAAAGAGGCAAAACTAAATTTATGATTAAAAACACATTAAAACAACAGATATACAATAGAAAAATGCTAATAAAATGCAAGTCAGAAAAAAAAACAGTGATGGAAATGCTCAGTAAGTACAGCAGTACTTGTGGAGTGAGAAACAAAGCTAACACTTTCTCTGAAATTTTAACTTTGTTTTTGTTTTCACAGATGCTACCTTATGTTTCCAATGCTTCTGTTCTCATGATTTAGTTTCAATGCTAGCTATTTTCCAGTTTAACACACTAATGTACTCAAATGTGTTCGTCAATTTGTCACTTACACGATCAATTATGTGTAAAAAGATTATGAAAGTCATACCTTAGCGCAGCTGTAATGTCAATTGCGATTGCATTAAATGAAAATATTACCTGGAAGAGCAACACAATTGTTGAATTGGGAATATTGTGTGTTGAAATGTTCAATTTTATAGCTTGAGCCGGAGAATAAGATCAGAAAATAAATGTGTCAGGTTTTTAGAAGAGATGCTTTTAAGGTAATGAAGGCGGAGTCAGGAAAGATGTATTGGGATTAATGGAAAAACAGCCGGACTTCTTTTGATATACAGGAATGAGTGCAAACAGCATAATGGTGTGAGAATAAACTTGGATCAAAGTAGACAATGAGGTTAAAATAAGTACATAGAAGAAACAAAATAGTGAGAAAACATTAAAATTGGAAAAAAAAACATATATACTCAAGCTAAAAAAGAAGTGGTAAAACAGTTAAGTATTAGAACCATATTCTCTCCATCATGGAAACTGAGTACTTGATTACTGAACTGGAGCAGGCTTGAGGGGCTGAATGGCCTACTCCTCTTCCTATGTACTTCCACCTTGTATACACCCCACCTCCATCTATCTGATATGTATTTTGACATGAGCAGAGATGCACACTTACAATCAAATTAGCAAACTTAACCAATTTCATCATCTCATTTACAGTCCCCCATGCCATGATGAGGAGGTGCTGACATTAGATTGAGTTGGACAAACTCAGAAGCCACACAATACCAGGTTATGGTTCAACAGGTTTATTTGAAATCACAAGCTCTTGGAGCACTGCTCCTTCGTCAAGTGAAGACTTTACCTGATGAAGGTGCAGCGTTTCAAAAGCTTGTGATTTTAAATAAACCTGTTGGACTATAACCTGGTGTCATGTGACTTCTGACTTTCCCCATACTATGCCATCACATACTATTTTAATCTCACCCAATGCCATCCCACTCATGACACTCTCTTTCTTCCATTCCTCCCATGCCATTCCCATACTCTTTAAAACTATATTTGTTCCATGCCATTCCCTCTGTCCCTTATCATCTCCATCCCAAGTCATCCATCCTTCCTATAACGTAGCTCCTATGCCATTCCCTTTCTCCATGCCATCTCATTCCATTCCCGTGTCATTCCCACCAATGATATTAGCAAATGTTTGTGTTCAAATTGTTACTTTCTGCCACAGTATTTCTTTAAACATAAGTTTTCTGTTATTCCTTCACCACAAAATAAAACTTTTCTGTCTGGAAATGGCTACACTAAAGTTTTCCATATTTAAAAATGGGTCAAGGAATATACGTTCAATTTTTTTCAAAAGTGTGGCTTTGGGACTTGTTTTTGTTATTGAATATTGAACATGAAAATCTAATTGGGAACAGCATTCTCCTGATCTGAAAAGGCAGGGTTACATCCGATCGGCTCAATTTGAGAAATAAATATTTTATCTCCATGCAATAAGCTTGCTATAATTTCGGTATCTATCATTGATGAAATCAATTTCCCAACAATGAAATATAAACAAAATTCTGGAAAAATTCAACAACAGACTTAAAAACTTAAACTGGTAGCATCTGTAGAATCTCAGTTAATGTTTGAGTCCTCTATGTTCTCCTTCAGAACTCTGTTGTAAAGCTAGTGGAAGAAATTGCCAGTCAGAGAGTGCAAGCTCTTGAAGTCTAAGTGCCAGACTGGGAAACTGAGGAGAGTCATAGTGAATTCCTGACAGCAATGATACACTCTGGTTCGGTCCCAGGAGGAGTGAAAGATACTCAAGGCTGGAAGATATGGGGAGCTCTTTGGTAGAATTAAAACAAAATGAGAATGGCCTGTTAAGATATTTCAGTTAAAGGAATAAGGATTTGCAAATTATAATTATGCATTAATAGTAGTTGTGCCTAACTTCGAACCACGTTCCATCATAATTATAATCATATAAATTATGATGATGTGATTGATCTCAGGATTCTGACATCAGTAAGAACGAGGAGATGAGTTGAGAATGAATACTTGAAGAAAGACTTTGTAGAAATTACATCGCAGAGCTGTATTTGATAATCTACTATGTTATAGAACTAAATAAAGGAATGTTACAGTACATAAAGAGTTGATTTAGAGATATAGACCAATTGGCCTTAGGGACAGTGTATGTGCAGTAACAACTCGAGATACTTCAGATTATGTGCAGGCATTCGTATTAGCTTATAGCAGAAGATGGAGCACATTATGAAGTCTTTGTTTAGGATTCAAATTTTGTACCAAAATTATAATCGCTGTTTTCTTGAGTCTAAGTGTGTGTGGTTGCATGCACCTTGGAATTAAACTGTGTAGAAACTCTGGAGCGTATTGATTATTACTAACATTTTTGTCTATAAATTTGATGCTGCGGTATTCTTTTATTTCAACTGGCAGCTTTGCTGAAAGGTTTTTTTATTCAAACCTAATGAATCTTTATCTCCAGTGCAAAGAACAGTTTTCAAATAATAAGTGGAATACAGTATATCACTTGGAATATCATGTATGGTTCTGGTCACCATACTGCCAGAAGGATGTGAATTCTTTGGAGAAAGTACCAAAACGGTTTACCAGGATATTGCCTGATATGGGGGATTTTAGCTATGAAGAAAGGTTGGTTAGATTGGGTTTGTTTTCACTGGAAGGCAGGGAGTTGAGGGGGGACCTGATAGAAGTTTGTAAGATTGCGAATGGCATGAATAGAGTGGAAAGAGACTTTTTCCCAAGGGTGGAGGGGTCAATTACTGGGGTACACAGGTTCAAGGTTTGGGCTGGGGGTGGGGGGGGGAAGATTAAAAGACATATTTGAGGCAGGTTTTTCACACAAAGGGTAGTGAGTGCCTGAAACGAGCTGCCAAAGGAGGTGGTGGGAGCTGACACAGTAGTAACATTCAAGAAGCACCTGGACAAATACATGAATAGGAAGGGAATAGAGATATATGGATCCTATAAGTTAAGACAGAAGGGTAAAATGTGTCAGCACAGGCTTGGAGGGCTGATGGGCCTGTTCCTGTGCTGTATTGTTTGTTGTTCTTTCAGGAAATAGGGAATCCTTGGACATGTACTTAGTTTGATTCCTTGGAAAACAATTCTTTAGTACTTCAACTGAGTCTCCCAATATTCTATTCCCTAGATATTAACGCAAAATGTGCTCCAAAATCCTCTTTTGAAAGTTCATCATTGTTAAAAAAAAAAATTGGCCAGCCTGTGATTTGTGAAATCGGTGGGTGAATCTTCTCCCCACTGCCCTTCCACCATAAACAGAGGTCTCTGGTTGCCTTTTATCAGATGAATTGCTATTGCTACTTGATATACCTGTTTCAAATGTGCAACACAGCAGTGTCTTCAATACAAGAACTTTATTGAAGTGAAGCTGAAGATGTCTGTTTACATATTTGTGCCTCGTGGTAGAAGTCACATAATTATGACAGGCGTGTGTATATGATTAAATTTCAATCCAAAAGTACCTGGATATTACAATAAAGTTTTAAAACAGCACATTAACCAATTGTTATCCTGCAGATATGTTATGAATCTCTAGCAATATTGTAGTTGTGACCTATTCAGAGCTTTTCTGAAAGTTCAGCATAACTTCCCTGCTTTTGTAGTCAGCATGTCCATTTATTAAGCCCAAAATCCACTGTGCTTTGCTAATTACTCTCCCATTATGCCCATCCACTGTCAAAAATCTATGTACATGTGCTCCCAGGTCCCACTGGTCCTGGACATTCTTTGGAACCATGACCCCTTCCGTCAGTTAATATGATGAGGTTAGCAGAATAAGCTACATGTGTGTATAATACTGAAGAATTAACAATTTCAATATTTCAGAGCTGGGACCACATGATCAGCATCTGTATGGCACAGAATAGAGTTGTTTTGTGTCCAATGGAAATATTGATGTTTACTTAATACTATGGCGTATTTTCATTCGTAATCCAGCACATTGAATGAGAAAAGTGCAGGCTCTGTTTTTTAATATGTATTCTGACCCAACGATTATATATTAGTACCATTCATCAATTAAGACAGCAAATTCAATCAATACAACCTAGTTTTGACTACAATTAGCCAGGCTCCATTCCTCAGAGAATGACGAAGTTGTGTATTGTAAGGTGCACTTGACATGATGTTTTACGCCTGTTTGATCATACAAAATACATTTTTCATTAAAATCTCACACTGTTTCTTTATGCATAGGCTTATTGAGTCGCATGAGATTATTGACATCATTACCCAATTGTATCTTAAGCAGCCTAAGCAATGTGTGATGTTTTAAAATTAGCAGCTATGAAGCTTTAATTTGTATATTTTGTTTAGAGTCACTAAATGTCCATTTGTGTAACAATATTGAGAGCATCTGTCATGCTCCAGATGGTATGCTACTAAAGTGTCAAAGCTTGTTCCAAAGATAGCTGGTAATTTTTTTTTCTGACTTGGAGTCTGAGAAGAGTGAGTGCTTGGCAACGTGCAATCTTTGGACTACTTCCACAAAGGTAGTAACTATACTCTACTTTAAGGAGTACAGGCCTGGTTAGCTGATAAATATCACAAGCATGCTCCAGAACACCTGTGAGTATGAAAGAGAGCAAAATTTTATACTATGCTGGAGTATATTATGATTTTTCTTCTTTTGCCCTGCAGTTCCCACGTAAGGGATAAAGGTGTACCTTTTGCTTGCCTCTTCAATTCAAGGGAATGCCTTGATTATTTCCAAGCTATTTCAAGAATTCCACCTAATATGTCTGTAAATGACTTTGTAGGACCAGTTGTCAGCTGAGAGCTGGAAAGAGTTCGACTGAGACTATTTCAACGGCTTCAGAGATTTCCCAAACAGCTGTAATAAAGGTTAAAATAGATAACCCCTGAAAACAGGCACCTGGAATGCAATACATGATATACCAGTGCCCATTGCTTCTGACATAGGCGGCACATCAACTAACTGGCATCATTCAAGCTGTCCCCGAGTACCTACAGTCAGCCTGCATCTCTTATGGGGTTGAGGGGGATGGTGTTGGACAGGTGGAGGGAATGCATGAAGTGGTCTGAGGGAATGGGATATATTCTGTCTAGAATAATTGTTGGCCCCATTTGTAGAAGTGATTGAGACCAGGAAGAATATGTGGAGCTGCTGGTGTTGGACGGGGGTTGACAAGGTCAGAAATCACACGACATCAGGTTATAGTCCAACAGGTTTATTTGAAAACACAATCTTTCTGAATCTTAATCCTTCTTCAGGTGTCAGTTTTAAAAATTCCTATTTTATAAATAAAACCAGTGTGACTCCAAACCAAAACACAAACAGGTTCTAAACAAGGCCTCAAACCTAACATGTATTGTCTGACTTAAAATGTCACCTCTTCTTTACATTGATAAAACCTTTAGTTCTCTCAGAACAGTGACTTCAAAGGAATTCGGAGATTAATATATACATTAATTAATTAAAACCGTCTAACTGATTAAAGATTTAACTTCATGTTATGTCAGCGATGTGACCCTTTGACCTTTCGCTTATAAATAAGACCAGACATGCATGGCAGTGCACACGATGCACTGTGACTTCAACTTGTGGGAGCTTGTGGAATGCATTGCCATCCTGGACAGTCATATTTGTATATCTATAGCTTGTGCAATCTTGGCTCAGGATTGCTGAACAATAGTGTGAAGTGACGATGTTGTAGGGCAAGGGTGAAGGATCAAATACCTGGACAATTTATATCACTAACCGTTTATGCCACTTTGATTACGTAGAATTTTACAGTTGTTGAATGGTCAGGGAGAGGAGGGTGTGAATGCCGGTCAGGTTAAATATGGAGATCTAGAGTGTAGTTATGGATAAGCCTCAAATCTTGTCTTTGACTAGTAAGTATGAAGTGTTTGTTGCCTGTGCTGATGAGAAAAATGACTATGAATTGGATGAGCAAGTTGGGCAGGATGCCATTTAAGTGGAGCAAGTGAAAAGAAAAGTAGTTTTAATAATATAGAGGGTAACCAGGGGAATGATATTGCGTTTGGCAATCACAACTGGGAGCTTTGAATGTTATATTATCTATGCAGGGTAGAGGATATCTCCTTGCTGCTACAGATATACTTGGATTGGGAGAAGGAGGACACCATAGTTATTGTCAATGGAGAAACAGGACAACTTAGGCAGAATTCCAATTAGTGCTCTGCTGAGAAAATTTTGGATTTTGGATTAAATGACGGAACTTCAAAGGTAATCATTTTTGGATTGTTACCTGAATCATACACCAATTAACATAAAATTAGAGGATTAAACATACAACTCCATGTATGGCGTGGGAAGGGGGTGTTTCAATTCATGTTGCACCATCACCAATGCTCATAAAATAGTTGGCTGCTCCTTTGGGATAGACGTCAATTAAACTGGGTTTGGGATCTGTGTCCTGTAAGATTGGAAAATTACAGCTGTGGACAAGACTGTAAATTAACAGAGGGGACAGAAAGGAGGGTTCAGATGAAGGAGGGTTAGGTAACCTGACGAAAAAATTCGAGATCATAGAACAGTACAACAATTTGGGTAAAGCCAGGTAGGAGGTGACAGAAAGGCACAGAGAGTTTAATAGCAATAGCACATCAGCAATTAAGGACCAGGCAAATAATAGGAATCAATAAATAAAATTAAAAGTTGTTTTATCTGGATGTGTGAAGCTTTGTAACAAGTTAGATGAACTAATGAGATAAATTGAGATTAATGTTTTTGATTTAATCACCATTAGAAAGACGTTATATTGGATTTTCCAATTGCATGTCGGGGCAAGGTGGGGTAAGGTAGCACACAGGCATACAATAACACGCATGAGGAATGTCAATCTTACAATGCGTCTAGCACAGAGGGTAACTTTTTAGAAGGGCAGTATGGTGTGGAGGTAGCAGAAGCCCACATGCCATTAACTAACTTGTTGTTATTCCCATTGTAGAGGTCGTTAATAGACTGGGGAGAGACAGAATCAATTTTTTATAGTTAGTATTGGGAAATGTGAATGGTTTGGGATAAGTAGGAACAGAGTGTGGAATTATTATTGATTGTGGCTACTGAAGAAAAATGTATAGAAAAGGACTTGCAAGGATTGTGAATACTGCTGGCTCTCTATCCTGCCTGGTCTCTACCACTCGGCTACAATTTTCCTCGTCATGGCTGTTGTTTGCTTTTTAGAATCGTACATAATTGTAGTGTTCCTTCATGTTGCTCCCAGTGCCAATAATTGGCCACTTAACTTGTTTCTGGGCCAAACCTTTGTCTTTATAAGAGGTGACAATCAGCATCAAGCCCTGAGAATATGATTATGGTGCAGCTCCGTAGAGGTGATGACTCAATTACTATTGAAGCCCTAGATATTTCTCAACATCTAGCTGACCGCAATGGAAGCTCAAGCAATTGTTACCACAACTGAAGCCACCAATGTTTCAAAGGACCATAAAGGACAAGCAACCCTGCAATCTGCTCTCCAAAAGACCACTAACATGCAGAGGCACTGGAAGGAGTAGTGCCTTCATGGACCATGAGCCTGCTGTCTTCTCAGGATGATAGCATTTACCCTGTCACCATTGTCACACCGTCAAAGTTTGGCTATTTCATTTGAGCCAACCAGCATGGAATTTTACTTGACATTGTGGCAGATGATGCATCCCAAAACTTCCAAGCCCAGAGCTGCACAAACCATCCTGCAAGATGATCTAGGATAACCAGATGTAGAGCTGGATGAACACAGCAGGCCAAGCAGCCTCAGAGGAGCAGGAAAGCTGACGTTTTGGACCTAGACCCTTCTTCAGAAATAGGGGAGGGGAAGGGGATTCTGAATTAAATAAGGAGAGAGGGAGAGGCGGATAGAAGATAGATAAAGGAGAAGATAGGTGGAGAGGAGACAGACAGATCAAAGAGGCGGGGGTGGAGCCAGTAAAGGTGAATGTAGGTGGGGAGTTAGGGAGGGGATAGGGTCAGTCCAGGGAGGACAGACAGGTCAAGGGGGCAGGATAAGGCTAGTAGGTAGGAGATGGGGGTGGGGCTGGAGGTGGGAGAAGGGGATAGGTGGGAGGAAGGAAGGACAGATCCTACTATCTCTGCAAGATGACCTGCAGGCTTGCACAGTCAAATTTAACAACCTTCCACCAGTCATGATACAGTAGCTGAGGTAAAATTGAATAGGTGCTCTAGACCAGACCAAAGCAAGAGAGAGACAGGTGCTAAGCAGATTCAGTTTCAGTTGTTTGCAGTATGCCATATTTTAATAGATTTGTTTTGAATATTTATGTTGTATTGGCTTTTATTGAATTGTAGCCAAGAAAATGTTGATGGTAACAGAGAGAAGGTTAGATTTGAGACCATTGAGAAGGGAGAACTGGGGTGCATTACTGGATTTGCAATAGATAACATGTTCAAGGATAGCCAATCAGAAAATGGCTTTGTTGTTTGCCTCCTCCTTTACCTCATTATCGTCCTTTTCCACAACTTCCACTTCCAGCTCCAGAGCAAGTCACTATAAAATTGATGGTATGGGGCTGTGCCATCACCTTGCTATGGTTGTGCAGCATGCAGTTAAGTTCTGTGACTCCTGACAAGTAGCCTGTAGGATAAAATCTGATTCCTATAGAGTGGTACAATTAGTCAAAGTCGTGTTGTTTCATCTCCCCCGAGTAGTTGGACTGACCTCATTTTGTTGCACTACATGGAGTTAGTTGTATGCTTTGTTACAATCCTCACAAGAGCTGCCCATATAAAATTAACTTCTTGTAAATGGCTGATAAACCAACAACATTTCAAGTTTCAAGATTTTTTTGTAGCAAACAAGCTAAAACTAAAACATTGACTAGAACCTACTTCAGTAGGCAACCTATACTCTAAACTACAGAAACCCCATTTAACGTTTGCAATGGATGAAATCTCACTGCCACAGTAATACTTAACTCTTTCCCTTAGGTGAACACTTTATTCTCCAGGCACCTCATCCAAGGAGATGTTTTCTTCCTTTTCCAGTTGGATAACATCTACTCCCCAAATTCAAAGTTTTAGCGAAGATCTGTAACTTGGGTTGTGGGTGAGGTTGTTGACTTGCTCGCCGAGCTGGCTTGTTTTCGTTCAGACGTTTCGTCACCATACTAGGTAACATCTTCAGTGAGATCTCTGATGAAGTGATGTTGTTCTACTCTGCTTGGAATTTATACTGTCTGGTCCATTATGGTGAGTAGTGTCATTTCTGGTTTTGTTCTGTATGGGTTCTCAACCCGTAATACAATCAACAAACGTATAATATTGGATCCCATGTACAAACCCATACAGTTTGTACATGGGGTCCAATGTCACGTTGTACTATACAATCCAATTAATGGCTTCATCCTGATGTCAGAAGTGGGAATGTTCACTGATGGTTGCACTGTTCAGTTCCATTCGCAATATCTCCCTCTTTTAATGTGTCCATATGTCCATATGCAGTGTCACCAGGATACCATTTGAGCTTGGACATTTAAGTGGTAGATAGCATTCACTCCCTTTAGATGCCAAACATTGACCATCCATGGCAGAAGAAAGTTTAAGCTACTTCCCTTAATATTTGAATTTGTTAACATATATTAACAACCTTGATTCTCACCATTGACTCGATTCTCAGCTGGATCAGTCATAAAAATACAAAAGTAAATACTGTGGATATTTGAAATTGACATAGAAAGACAACATGTTGGCAATACTCAGCATTTTGAGGAGTGTCAGGGAAATATAGTTAATGATTCAAATTCATCAAAATTCTGCTGAAATATTATTTTCCTAAAAATGTTGACACTGTTAGTCTTTCCACTCACATAAATACTATGACTGTGAGATCAGATCAGAGGCTGGGTATGCTATAAATATGAGCTAACTTTGGCGCCCTAAAGTGTCTCCATTATCTTCAAGGCTTAAGTCAAAGTATGAACTTCCTTGGATGAATGCAGCTGCAACAACAGTAAATTAACTCACAACCTTGCAGAACAAAACAGTCTGCTTGTTTGGCAGTCTATCAACCAGCTTAACCAACAACTCCCTCCATCACTGGTGCATTTTAGCTGCAGTGATTACTATCTCTACGATGCTTTACAACAATCTGTCACATTTATGGAGTCTGGCTGTAATTAGTTCACACACTGTTTCTTGAGTCCAAGGTACTTTTAATTTTTTTTTAAACTTAGTAAAGACACACATTCTTTCAATCACTGGTAGAGAATCACCAACCCCTTTTGAGTTCTCTAAATCAGCTTTCATAATTATGCAATTATACATCATCATCTTCATTATACATCTTGCTGATGTCATGTTGTACTATAAATCTAAAAGTACAAAGATGACGTCGAATGAGATATAATTAGCTTCATTTTCTTCACCAGTTCATTCACAATCCTGACATGGACATATATCAACATTTTTTCATCTCTGAATGGGCTAAAATCCTGAAACTCCTTCCCTAAAAGCACTCTGGGAATATTTTCATCACATCGAGCTCAATAGTTTAAGAAGAAAGTTCACCGTGACTACAGGGCAGCTAAGGATGTGAGCCTTGTTAGCCATGTCCATATCTCCAGAAGGTATAACCAAGAGGAAAATACATGTTTCATTTTTATCCTTCTAACTTACCACTTTTTCTTTGAAGGGAGGATGATTTTTATATATTCCTCTGTTATTTGGAGCTGTGATTTAATTAATTTTGACTCAATTGTAATACAGGAACAAACTTGTGTTGGGGTCCACCAATAGATTTTTTTTGCTGGTAGGGCAACATTTATTACAGATCCCTAGTTGTCCAGAGGGCAGTTAAGGGTCAACCTGGTGCCACATGTAAGCTAGACCAGCTAAGGATAGCACTTTCCTCTCTTAAACACCATTAGTGAACCAAATGGGTTTTTCCTGATAATTGTCAACAGTTTATGGTCATCATTAGACTCATAATTCCAGATTTTTAAAAATTGTATTCAAATTCCACCCTCTGCCGTGATGGGATTCAAACACAGATCCACAGAATATTACCTGGGTTGCTGCATTTATAGTTTAGCAATAATGCCACGAGGCAATCCCAAAAATCTTGAGCACATTGAGATTTCTACTCAACAAGACTCACAATAGAAGGGTCAGTTAAGTAATTTTTGGCCCAATAAGTCTGGAATGCTATTTCAAATTAATTTATGACAACAGAGAAAACAAACACAAGCTCAAACTAGTGTTTGTCAGATTTAGGCATTGCAGGAACTTCTTCTTCACCTAAGGAGCAATCAATCTTTGGACTTCCAAGCAGGCAGTGTGGGCAAAAAGAACAAGAATCATTTCAGAAGTGACAGTCCTAATGCAGTCAACATTCAGCACTTGGACCTCAGAGTAAACCCTTTTATTCATTCATGTATTGCAATACTACGCGTTACCAAGGAATGTCTCTTTTCTAGAATAGGTGGTGGTTTAATCACTTGAAACTCAGAAAATGTGAAGGCAATTGTATGCCTCTGAGGATATACCTTTGCTAAGTTAAAAAGAACAACTAGCCTGACACTATTGATTTTTATGGTCAGCTCCTGGGATTGTACTTGGACCCTCAATTTTTGATAGTGCAAATGACAGAGCCACAGCTATCACGAAATGTAAATACAAAGTTTAATATAAAAGGAAAGTTTCAATAACTTCAAAAGATTATTTAAACAAACAAATTTTGTTTATACAGTATATGCATATTTGACCCCCCCCTCCGCTCAACTTTCAGAACTGTTACCAATGAATCCTAATCAATATACCTTCAAAATAATTTCCTCCTGAATATTGAGTAAGACACACATTCAAGCATAAATCATATACTTTTCTGCATAACAACATTTTCTAAATAAGTGTGGAATGATGCATTAACAAGCTGATTTAATGCAAAGATTTGAATTTATCTGGAATATGATAGAAATAGTTTTATTCTTTTAAAGTTCATGCTGGAACTCAATGGGTATCATAATTCAGATATGCTCTGCAATATTGATTATACCATGTGTAACAGTAACTGTATGTTTTTATACGGCAGTCCTCCACTAATGTTTGACATTTGTTAATAAACTTGGCAAGATCAACAGCTTTGACTCTTCCTCGTCTTTCCATGCTAACATGATCTGCTGACATCAACTGGGGATTTTACTGAAACAATTGGTAAACTAATTTAACATTGTAAACTGCACAAAGCAAATGTTCAACTAAAATTATTTAAGCTGAATTGACAATTTTGAGGTAGCAACTTTGGTAAATATTACTCAATCTGTGGCTTCTCACATTACAGAGTTTCAGCAGAATGCTTCAATGAGGTGAGGAAAGTAGTTTACTCTTTGTTTTAACATCCCATTCAATTAGTGCCACCAAATATTTTTATTTATTTTATGGCATATAACTACCAAATCTCAATTTAAAAATTACTTAATCATATCAAAGATGGAGGAGAGCCAATACCAATAGTTTCTTGAATGAAAGACAATGTGGCAATACCTGTTAAACCTGAGAAAATAAGAAATTATAACACCAAACACAGACATACAAACAAGGTAAAACGAGGTTTGTTTTAAAGTGAGGTGGGAGAAAAGGAAGTCTAGTATAGACAGGGATAATAAAAGCAAATGCAGTCATAGAGCTTCTTGGCCATGAGAATAATTCATTCTGAATCCAACTGTTTTGCAGCTGACTGGTTTCCTCTGTAATGACAAAGCTGCTGTTTCAGTGAATAGTTGTTGTTTTCCCAAGTTCTTTTCACTGGCTAGTTCTTGAGCTGGATGAACTTGAGGGAGATTGAATCAGAGTGGGAGGGAAGTATTATCTGTATCCTGCTGTTATCAGTCCATATTGCTTTCTCTTTCCATTGTTGTTCAAAGATTACAGTTGATGTACAGTTGCTTTGCAGAAGAGGCTCTTGTCTGAAACAAGAGATTGTTATCATGCAATAAACAATCAGGTACAAATCAAGATAAATATTATTACTAAAATTATTGCATGGCTGAGTCTAACAAGGTCTGTCCTCTTTGAGGTCCTAAGATGTTCTGACCAGCCTCACTCAAGTCCTTACAACATCAACAGATTGGGTGGAGTTTAATGCAATTTCAGCATTAACACTTTCAGAACCATTATATTATACATCTCAGCCCAAGCTTTTTTTTCCTCAGAGTTAACTTTTATACATTCTTACAGACTTACATTTGGCACTATCTCACTTTTCCTGAATTTTCTGACTTCACAAATTCAGGTGGGCTGAAGGTTTTACATTTGTTCTAGAGTTCATTCACTTCAGATTTGGAAGATTCATGGGACTTTGGCTGAAGGACTATTGGCCTTGATTACTTTCCAGACTCTTTGAGTTCTGCAAATTTTCTGACAACTACATGTTCTTTGTGGAAGATATTCCAACTGAACCAGGCAATTGGCCCATTAGCTTGAAAACTGTCAGTTCTAAAGAATGGTCACTGGACCTAAAACATTAAGTCTGCTTTCTCTCTACAAATGCTGCCAGACCTGCTGAGTTTTCTCAACAATTTCTGTTTTTTTATTCTGATTTATGGTACCTGCAGTTCTTTATTTTACTTTTGGTCCATTATCTTACCTGGAGGATATACAATCTCCTGAATTTCCTTCATGGAAGGTGGCTGAACCTGGATTTCTGAGGCAGACAATTTCTTCTTGACAATATCCTATATCTTGGGTCAGGTATATCTGTGTCTACTTGACTGTTTCCTGAATCTAGGATTGTTGATCATCCCACCTCAGTACTGTCTTTCTTGGATTCTAACTAAGTTTATGTTCAGGCTCTGCAAGCAAATCTTTATTCTCAACATTGCCAACCAATCTGCTTTGAAGAATGTAGACTTTGTGCTTTGACTTTGCTTAGATTGGATGCTTGCTATGCTAGTGAAGCCAACATTATCACTTCCTCAGTCAAGCTACTTGAGGATTGCTGAAACTTACATGATCTCTGCCACTGGTATTGATGATTCTTCCTTGGAAAACCTATCATTTCTTCACCAGCCTGCTGAAGTCTAAGAACTGTTGGTTAGACAAGTCTAGAACTGCATGAACTAGTTAGAGCATGTACAGAGCTAACTTTGAACAGATCCTGAAAGGGCTTGAACCAGTTGCAGGAGTGGACAACATACCAAACTTTCTTCAACAGTGCCTTCCAAATTCACAACCTTTTCTACCTAGAAAGACAAAAGCGGCTGGTTAATGTGAACACCACTAAATGCTATCCTGACTTTGAAATATATCAGGGATTCTTGACCGTTGCTGGGCCAAAATTCTGGAACTCTTGACCTCACAGCAGTGTGGGAGGATTTATCACATCCCATTGAATAAAAGGTGTTATGAACCAGACCAAACAACCCCCTCCCCAAAATATATTGAGAAGATAGTCTAGACCCTAACTTTTTCTTATTTTAAAGTTAAGTGTAAAGTGTTGTGTTCCAGATGCAATTTGATTGGTCAAACTACTCAATATTAAACAAAACGCATCTTATTTTTAAACTGTAATTAAAATAGACAAAATAAAAATAAAAGAATTAGCTCAACTGTAACTCTATTGAAATGCTTAACAAAATATATTAACTACTACTAATTAACTGTTCTAATGTAGTAACATCTATAAACACACAGTTGGCAAAAAGAAATTCATTAAATAGATTGTCTCACATGCAATTCTAGCAACAAGAAGAGAACCCCAACTTTTAACTGTAATAGAGGGAGGAATAAGAACTTCCACATCCAGCTTCAAGACTTCAGGAACTGCAGAAAGCTAAATTAAAAACCCTGGTAACCATAGGAGCTTGACCCCACCCATTCAGGCTGTTTCTATTGTTCCAAATTTTAAAAAAAACGAGGCCTCTCAAGCTGTTTACTGTATTAGCTTTGAGTAGACTGCTTGGTACCTCTGTCTCAACCTGCCTTCATAAAAAGAAACCAGGACAAAACACACCTCTTAAAGCTATAGTATCATCATAAAGGGCAATTAAGGATGGATAATGTAAGCTTGTCACTCGTAAACATGCTGCTTCAGGCAGAATGACCAAGAAGACCTTCTTGAAGGTTCAAACATTAATGGTTGTGCAATCTTAATCCTCTTCATTGTGGGAATTGGTCCAGTGCACAATGGTTTACACTTTTGGAAAACCTTTCTCAGTGCATGAAAAAGCCACGGATGAATGGTTGCTTCCTTCTTTTTGAGACATCTATTCAAACAGCTAACTTGTGTTTGGATCTAAAACATTGTAGGAAACCATGGCTCAGTGGTTAGCACTGCTGCCTCACAGTGCCAGGGACTGGGTTTGATTCCACCCTTGGGCAATTGTCTGTGTGGAGTTTGCACATTCTCCATGTGTCTGCGTGGGTTTCCTCCAGGTGCTCCGGTTTCCTCCCACAGTCCAAAGATGTACAGGCTAGGTGGATTGGCTATGCTAAATTGCCCATAGTGTTCAGGGATGTGTAGGTTAGGTGGGTTATAGGGGGATGGGTCTGGGTGGGATGCTCAGAGGGTGGGTATGGACTTATTTAGCCGAAGGGTCTGTTTCCACACTGTAGAGATTTTATGATAAATCTATGAAGAACATAGCTGGCCAATTAAAAAAAACATGAAATGACCACTTGTTTTGAAGTGCTTTAAACAAAACCGGATCCCCCCTTTCCAAGGAAAATCTTTATAATGTGACATGTACAGCCTATATAAATAAGCAAACTTAATTCTTCTGTTAAAGAAAAGTTTCAGATTTTATAACGATGATTGAAGAAATTAATATTAAGTTGCAACCTTATGGAAAAGAACTAATCTCAGAATAGGAATATCTTACTTATTTACTCATAATCACCACCACTAGTGCAGAGAGATGTAACTTTTAATGTGGATAAAGCTGCAGATGGAAATTCACTGACCTATTTCAATGCATTGTACAGAATAAGCATATTAATTATAAAGGAATGCTTACCACTTCTTGGCCTCTTGGGCTTGATGATAGATCCCTTTGTGTTGCCTGATATTAATTTCTTAAATACTGCATCATAATTAATGCTCATCGCAAAGCGCAGTGTACTTTCTGAAAAATGTTACATTTTTCCTTTGACAAGGAATTCAGTCAAGATTTCTCCTGAAAATTAACTCAGGGAGATAGCCCTCCTGGGCGTATATACCAATATTGTGGATGGGATTATAACTGGCTTTGCCACTGGATACAGAGAGAATACTTGATTTCATTGTGACACTTCAACGTGCCACAAAAAACAAATTCCAGATGATATCGTGGTCAGGTTTCAGATAATACTGATATATTATCCACTTTAAGATAGGAATGGGCCAATCAAGACAGTGGCTATTTTTTTTCACAGTAGTTATTTATTGAAAATATGTAGTAAGTGTTACAGATGATTCAGATACAATTTTTAATCATGAGAATGTTTCTTAAAGGCCATGTTATGAAGACGGTGCAGTGCACTAAGGAAATGGAGTGTCTTGAATTCTATTGCTCGTGTTAATGACTAGCAAAGATTGTTGTGATAGTTATTTCATGCCTGTGGGCTGTAAAGATCCATAGCCCATAGCACAAAATGACATGGAAAGGCTATGTTATGGGTGGTGTAAGAATTGGAAAGACACCTCGTGTAAAGAGAAACCATTTATTTGCAATTGGATCCAAGGTGCACTGTTGGGATAATGTAGACAGAAAGCTTTGCTTCAAATTTAATCAGTACTATATCTGATCTGTGGGTACTTGGTGCTGTGAGTAAAGGAACAAGTTTTAATAATGGGTAGTTTACACTGCAATTGGAGCCCTCCCTACCTGAAATGCGCTCTGACCAGCGTTTGGATGAGGTGTTCCAATTCATGGCGGTACCAGATGGGATACCACAAACTGTTCAGCTCCTGAGTGCAGAGAGATGAACAGGCTCCCCTACTTTATTCATTCACCACCTCAGTTGGTCACAACAGGGTTAATTTAAGAAAGGATGTATTCCCTTGTGGATGTCTTTTTTCAAGGCCCCAATAACCTCACATCTAAATATGAGCCAATTTATATAAACTTTCTTGAATTAACAAAAAGATAAGAATTTATTAATTCTGAAATACTAGAAGAATTAATAATGCAACATGCATACACGCAAATTAGAAATAAGAGTTGAATCCTAAAAGATAAAAGTTAAAATAATAGATCAGTCTCTGCTCTGAAGTAGGGTCACTGGAATCAAAACTTTAACAGTTTTGTCTCCACAGATACTGCCAGGCTGTTGTGTTTCTCCAGTAATTTCTGTTTTTGTTTAGATCAGTTTCTGAATTGCTCATGACAAATGGAACAGTTGAAGTTTGCAGCTGTTTGCAGTGGAGGTTAGCATTGACATTGATAATTAAACTGTTGGCTTCTTGATCATTAATTTTGCTAATTCTGTTATTCTGATTACTTTTGACTGTGATTGAATTTCAACATTCAGTCCTATTTATTGTCCTGATTCCTTTTTAACTAGTTTGCAGCACTAAGAATAAGAGAGAGACTTTATATGCAACACAGGGGTAACTAGGTGATAACAAGGTGCAGGGCTGGATGAACACAGCAGGCCAAGCAGCATCATAAGAGCAGAGAGGCCGACGCTTCGGGCCTAGATTGACTGTGACCATCACAGTACGCTTACACTTGAACCAGGCTGGTTCACATGAGAGTGGTCAATCCCAATAAAATACTTAGGTAGAATTGAAATTGGCTTTTTAATCTCCTTTACTTGTGTATTCTTCAAAGGTAAACACACAAAGGGTACCTGCGGTTTGGGGCTTAATCTGTGGGAATGGCTTGCTGTGGAGCAAAGCGTCATCAGATCCTCTTTATCACTGAGATCACAAAAGATCACAGTCCAGTCTGTTTGAAGTCTTTTGACACTGTAACTAATACATTTCATCGGTCTCTTTCTCCAACACAAACTTAACTCACAACCACAGTGATTTTTGTCTGTATCAGTGCCCTTTTATAAAGCACATTTTGGAATTACAAGTTAAAAATATCCAGTGTATGTCAGTGCTCTGGTACCTGATCATGCCAAGTGCATAATCAGAAATTTGGGATCACTATCAACCAGTTGAATCAGACCAGCCAAATAATTGCTATGGCTACAACAGCATGTCAGGAGCTGAGAGTTCTGCAACAAGTAACTCACCTCCTGTATTCCCAATGCCTGTCCACCAGCCACCAGATAGAAGTGTGATGGAATACTCCCCACGTCCCTGAAACTCCAGCAACACTCAAGAAGATTGACACCATCAGGACAAAACAGCCTACTTGATTGACACCACATTCACCTCCTTCAAGATTCACTCCCTCATCACGCATGCACAGTATTAGCAGTGTCTACTATCCAGACACTACACTGCACTAAGTCATCAAGGCTAAATTGGTCAGTACCTTTCAAACTCTGCGACCTATACCACCCAGAAGGACAACTGTAGCAGATGCAGGGGAACGTCATCACCAGCAAGTTCCCCACCAAGATAGACACCATCCTGTCTTAGAACTATATCACCATTCTTTCACATTTTCTGGGTGGACGTCCTGGAACAACACCCCTAACAGCATTGTTAGAGTTTATTATAAGGACTGCAGCACTTTCAGAAGACCTCTTACCACTACTTTTTCCAGAACAATTCAGTTTGGGCGGCACGGTAGTTATCACTGCTGCCTCACAGCGCCAGGAACCTGGGTTCAATTCCACCCTCGGGCAACTGTCTGTGTGGAGTTTGCACGTTCTCCCCGTGTCTGCGTGGGTTTCCTCCGGGTGCTCCAGTTTCCTCCCACAGTCCAAAGATGTGCAGGCTAGGTGGATTGGCCATGCTAAATTGCCCATAGTGTGTAGATCAGGTGAGTTATAGGGGAATGCTCTCAGGCTCAGTGTGGACTTGTTGGGCCGAAGGGCCTGTTTCCACACTGTAGGAAATTCACTAAATCCTAAATGCTGGCCGAGCCAATGATGCCCACATCCTCTGAATAAATACAAATGAAGCATAATATTTTGTTTTGTACTTCTCCACATGTTTGTGCGAAAAGTTTGCAGGCCTTGTATTTAAAATTTCAATAGTTGTAAAATTGTTGTCATTAGAGACTTGTATTCCAAAAATGCATTCTCTGAAAATCCACCCCTGATACTTGAACATATAATCCAGGCTGATATTCCAATGTTGCATTTTGGGATATTGGTGTGTTTTGATGTACTGACTTTCAGATGAAATTAAAAAGTAAGACTGTCTAACTTTGGATAAATTCTTTATACTTTAAACAGATTCATAAAGTAAGAGTCAGAAATTGGCTTAATAATGTGCTTCATTGAACAATTGAGATCTAACACTCCTCTGTTTAAGTTTGATGAGGAGGAATGAAGATGGCTTCTTCCATAACTCCGTTCATTCTATTGAGTCTTGAAAATAGTAGAAATCTCTTCCTTTTCTAACTAAGTGAAACATAGCACTTCTTGTGCCTTTTTTTATTGTTTGTTTCCTGCTAGATGCAATACCTGGTATTTTATGATCACCTAACAGTTCAATCGATGGACAACCAAAGATAAGAAGCCCCATGTTTTGTCATATGATCCTGTTGCCTCCTACCATTGCTTTCATTGACCCATAGGTTTGCTGCATGTGACATTTGATTCATGGTCCAAAGTGCAATATTGTTGTTTGCTTTGCAGTAATTCCTTGCTCTTACCCTAACCCTGACTCTGATGATAGTTAAGGCAAGGCCAGGAGCCATAGCCCACAAAGGACCATGGGCATCTGCGTCCACCAGAGAGAAACAATTGATCACGTATAATGTGGGGAACCACATGCAAACATGGAGTAAAATGAGAAAGTAGGCTTCCATGAACTGCCATAGCTACACATGGATTGAATCTGTTCACTTTATTCTGCATCATTCTCGACTTAACACTGATGAAAAACATGCTTTTTAAAAGCCTATGGTGAAGAAATCCATTCTTGACGCAGTAGTATAGACTTGCATTAATTCCTCAGAAGCAGGCAGGACCATGAATGATACCAGAGATAGTAGGAACTGCAGATGCTGGAAAATCTGAGATAACAAGGTGTAGA
>NC_063345.1:29675163-29688664 GCF_021869965.1 Rhincodon typus | reverse complement strand
TAGAAGCTGCTGCATGCATTTTCTCCTTGTGCGTTTCCTCCCTCTTAATATAATGTCTTTGTTTCTGAAATTCATCATTTTCCTGTTTTCAGCATCATTGATGAGAACAAACCAGGTTTAGAAAACATAAAGTAATTTTGACCAAAAACAGAAGTTTCTGGAAAAGCTCAGCAGGTCTGGCAGCATCTGTGAAGGAAAAAATCAGAGTTAACGTTTCGCGTCCAGAAACATTAACTCTGATCTTTTTTCTTCACAGATACTGCCAGACGTGCTGAGCTTTTCCAGCAACTTCTGTTTTTGTTCCTGATTTACAGCATCCACTGTTCTTTCTGTTTTTAAGTAATTTTGACTCCTAGATTCTCAAGCTTTTATTAGAAATCAAAGTTATACAAAAACACATCAATATTCTTAGACCACCTGGTCCTACAGGTAGATGTAAAATGTACCACAGTACTTTTTGAAGGGCTTCAAATAGGTGTCTTGATGTCCTGCCAATACTCATCCCTCAACCAACATCAGTATAGCAAATTAACTGTACATTTATTTCCTTGCTACTGATGAGACCACTGAGTGCTGCATCTTCCCACATTAGCAAAATATTATACTTCACACATGAAACACTTTTGACCAGGAATAATATTAAATCTGCAATAATTCCCTCCCTCCCTTCTGTTCATTATTTTTGTGTATTTTCTTCTTCCTTTCATCTCCACAAAAGAAATAATGATTCATCAGCTCATCCTAGATAATTGAAAATCATTATGTTCTGACTTTCATAAATATCAAAATTAATGAGCACTGAAGTACTTACATTAAATAAATTTAATTCAGGCAGTGAACATTTGCACTTCTGATATCTATTCCCCGGAGCAAAAATGGACTCATAAAATAATTCTTCAGGTGCCAGCATCAGTTTTCTATAATTATAAGAAAATGCGGTGTTGCACATTGGACATGTAAGAATTTCTGACTGGTACAGTATTTGACTGGGATTTCTCCCAGAATATCAATATACAATATCAATTATTGTACCTTTAGTCTGTGACTGTCACTGTATAAGATTTCCAAATCTACACAATGCATAGCATAGCTAGCAATGGAATTGAATGTGTCCTCTGTGGGTGGATGAATACAATGAAGTATCCAAGCATGCTTTATCACAACAGCCTTAAAGTGATTAAAGGATGCAGAAGTGTGCAATGTTTATAATTAACCAAAGCCATTCATTTTGCCACTAAAGCTCACAGGAAAGCGTAAAATTTATGTGGTCATTTTTTTGCCACAGGTCCTTGAGGGAATAAACAAATAAACAAGCAATTGATATTTATGTTCTTAATTTAGTAGCATCACAGATCAGTTGGCACACTCTTTAACAACTCATAAGGGACATGTGGCTAACCTCTACTCCATTTGAATGAACAGCTTTCAACAAAATTGCATAGACAGTTGTTCGAAAGTTTGGATTCAATAAATGCTTAAAAATAAATATTGCTGCTTTTAACTCCCAGGTGTAGGACAATTTAACTTTAGCTCAGTTAAATGATCATTGGTTGAAAGTTACATAAAATGGTCAAAATTCACTGGCAACCAAAGGCAAAAACTGGAAAAAAAAAGACATTTATTCCTAAATTTAAAATCTTTCTTCTCAGTTTACTCACAGGTGTAATGATGATTTTAATAACATATGCATTATTAATTCTTAAATCTCATCAACTAATTTAAAATCCTTGGACTTTGATTTGACATTACACAGTAAAAAAATAAGCTAGGATGCTTTAAAATGGCCACTGAAGTCACTGAGCTCAACAGTAACCAAGTTCAACAGGAATTTACAGAGGATTGTCTCAAGTAGTGCACCCTTCAGGCTTGGCCAAATTACTTTCCAAAAATTATCCTCTAAAATTCATTCTGCAAAGAAAAGGTTCAGAAGCCCCTATCTATATCAAAGGATAACAAGGGGAGCATTAGCAATAGACCTTCAAAATTTTCTGTCAAACAATGTGGGCCAACAGCTGGTATTCACACAATTAAGTTTCCTGAGCAGCAGTGACATTTGATAACATCAAGAAGCAGAATTCCTCACAAATTGTAACATCAGCCCTCTCTCACTTTGCAAGTCTCAAGCCGAGTTGCTGTCTGCTACAAGTTGAAATACATCATAGTGATAGAAAATTTGAAATTAAAAGGAACATCCAATACCGTGGCACGCATTCTGGAAAAATAACTGATTGGAGTTTAAAAAGACTGCCCCAAGGACAGCAATCAGTTCAGCTGCAACCCTGACAGAGCTTCAAATAAACGGTAGAAGTATATTCTCTGACTTTTGAACTATTTATATTCCAATTCTGCCTTCTTCCTGACCTTGTAACTTGTTTTGCATGTGTTTGTGTGTGTGTGTGTATGTGTGAGAGAGAAAGTCACAGAAGCGGGAACAGGTTTTACCTTTCTAATATTCTCCAACCTCCAGTTCTCCTACCTTATGTTCAGTGAGGAACAGTGTACCAAATTTTCCTATTGCACTGAGGAAGTACTGAATGGCATTTCTCATCTATTGCAGGCAGAGCTGTAGCCTCAGAGCAGGATGAGGACAGAATTGCCAGTGAACGAGAGATTTGTTGCACCAGATTCTTTCTAGGTCGGAACAGACAATATTTGCAAAATCTCCTAGTTATATTTTTAATGAAGGGTGGTCATGATGCTCTGTATGCAAAGAGAGCTGAAGACATTTCATGTCATTCTGGCAAAGAGAAGCAGGTGAAGGACCATACAGTGCAGAATTCCATTGACTGTATGCAAATTGCTTTGTAGACAACGCATGTCAACTCAGAGATACCCAGAAAGGGTTTCACTTCCTCAATGCCCATTTGATGGGTGACCATATTTAGTATATCAGGTGCATCAATGCACAGTCTCCTGGCAGAAATCATGATACCTTAATTCCATAGCAGTCTGGTGTCTCATCTCCAATTGAGCAAAATGGATGTTGAGTATTGAAAGACAAAGGATATCCACTGATCACTTGGCCCATAAATACAGTGCATAACCCACCCAGACAAAATGCTATCATTCTTTCAATAAAAGCCACTTAAAATGCGTTAAACAATCCATTGTCTGGACAACTCTGGAGCAACCCTGTAGTACATCACAGAATGTGTTCCAAGATTTGTTGTAGTCTGCTCCAAGTTGCACATGCCACCATCATGAGGGAGTAGCCCTTTGCCAGTGATGATGACCAACTGAAGAGGAACAGAAGAGGAAGAGAAGGAAGGCAGGAGGTAACTAATTGTGAAACGTAGCATAAATGAGAGAATCCTGAGACTGGGAATGAGCTGGACACACATGCACACTCTGCTTAATGCGAGAATACGAACACACAATGTTCTTCTCCTCTCATATCTTGTCCTGCTACTCCTCTCTCCACAAAATCCATCCACAGCCTGGGTCAGGAGTACTGGAAAATCCAGACTACAGGGTAAAGTTGCCACAGTCCTACTCTCTAATTTGCGAGACAACTGGTGATGGTTTAATCTGAGGGTCACCACACCTCAGGAAAAAAGAGAGGTTGAGAAGGAGAATCCTTCAATCCAACCTTAGACATTGCAGGAATCGATCCCACACTGTTAGTGTAACTCTGCATTACAAACTAGCCTTGCTGCCAACAGAGCTAACTGACTGTCTGTTTCAAGCCCACACCTTTGCATGAATTCCCATATACCTCTTTGGTGTATGTACTACAGAGATAAATACAAATTAAACCCAGTTCCTTCTCCTAGCCCCTGTCTTTTTATTTTTCCAGGTGCCCAAGATTTGGAGCCGAGTCTGTCTCTCTTTGCGAAATAGCAAGAACTGTAAATGCTGCAGTCAGAGACAACAAAGTGTAGAGGTGGAGGAACACATTAGGCCAGGCAGCATCAGAGGAAGAGGAAAGCTGATGTTAGAAGGGTCCTGACCCGAAACATCAGTTTTCCTGTTCCTCTGATGCTGCCTGGCCTGCTGTGTTCCTCCAGCTCCACTCTTTGTTATCTCTGTCTCTCTTTGGCTTTGTCTCTAACTAAGAAGCAAAAAAAAAGTTTCAATTGTAGTTTTTGTTCATAAATAACCTATTAAAAGTAGTAATTTATTGATTTGATGTTGAAGAATTTTTTGCTTAGCATTTTACTGGTGTTTCAAACTTTATCTTTTGTTTGAAATTTAAAGTTAACATTGTGCCAAAACATATCCCAGGCTACTGTTGCTGGGTTACTTGGTGAAAGGGAAAAAAAGACTCAAAAGACATCTGATCTCTTTTTGGATGGCTCATAACAGGGGATTAGCTTTGTTGCAAAGGAAAAAGGGAAGTTTTGGAAATGCTCAGCCAACTCAGTGGCGCAGATCAGAGAGGCAAGATTAGAGACCTTTTATCAGAACTAGTGCAAACTATGGATCTGAACTATTGACTTGTTCCACTTTCCCCAGATCTTGCCTGGTCTGCTGAGCAGTTCCAGCATTATCAAATTTCAGATTTTCATCAAATTCAGTACTTTGCTCTCCTTTTTCTACTTTTAATGCAAGGGATTTGTAAGTGCAGTTACTTAAAATTTAAAAGGAGAAAATATTTATTCCTGAATGCAAAGTGTAGTTTTTCTGTTAACTGCCTAGACACTGCATGAGGCAAGGTTAAAAGAATTGGAACTGGTTGCATAGTATGTATATCATGATCTTACCATGTTGTCAAAAAGCAACTCCGCACTGGTCATAAGTGGTGCAATATAGGTAGAGTTAATGTGAATCAATTCGATAGTTATGAGATGGAAAGGAGATATAGTTCAGGAAATAGCCTCCTAACAATGTAAAAGCAAGATTGAAGACTGAAATATATTAGATTACCCTGTGTGATTATATTTAGTATTAACATGGAATAAATAGAGTTCAAAAGAAGACAAAGCTTGAAGACAGTTCTTGATAATGACTTCCCCTTGACAGCTCTGTCTTGAAACCAAATGTGGACATAAAACCACATCAATAGATGGTGACAGTAATGTGATCCACTGCCAAGAAAATTGTGGTACCACTGACGATTGAGAAACAAATTGAAAATTGTCGGTAAAAAATAGAACTGAAAACGAAACACTTTTCTAAAAACAAATCATTGGGACGGCTATAGGACCAGTTAGTAGCTGGAACAGTCCCAGAGTTGACCAGTTACAGTGTTGGAAAAGAGAAAACTCATGTAGAGAAACTATCAGATATAATTAAGCAAAGTAAATCACTAAAACATTTTATAAAAAGCCCACTGGAAGACAAAGGGATAAACTTGAATTGAGCACCCACAAAATAAGGTTGCTTACCATACATCCAAAGAAGATTTGACTGTTCAGGTCAAAAACTCAATAAAAGCAGGATGAGAAACAGACTGAAGATTTCTGGCAGTCATTTCACAGATTTAGGCTATTTATTCAATGGCAACCAAGTTAACATTATTCTTCAAAAACTGTCTCCAGGTATGTCAAATGAAAAAAATTTGGGAATAAGAATGATACTTTGGAATTTGAAGTTGTGGAGCCCTGACAGTGAATTTAGTTATATCTTTATTATTTTGATGACTTGGATGAGAAACAGCCAAAGGTTTTGCACAGTTACTAAGAAAATGTTTCATGGATTTTAATTACTAAAACAACAGTGAAGACAATGATAAAGTACTAATCTGATCACCTGGTTGAATTTCGTGCAAAAATATCTCTGACACAGAGAAAATGAACAAAAACCAAGTGAGAGCACCAATCTTTGACACGTTCTGAAAAATGTACCATATGTGGCAACTTCAACACAAAATCATCAACAAACCAATAATATTGTATTTTGTGACAGGTGTGGTCCCAAAACTTTACATCAGCCAAAACAAGACTGTCCAATCTTACATTAACAATGTATTCATTGTATACAAAGAGGTAACTTCTCAAGGATGTGCCGACAGCCTAAAGAATTCACAAGCATCAAAAGAAATTGCTTATAAATTGACACATACTCTCTTGCCTTGGATGAGAACCTTGAAGTATAAGTCAATCCTACAAAAGAACAATTTTCTTTAGATGAGGAGCAACAAATACAGATGAACAATATCACTGTTTTCTCAGAGAAGTAACACTGTCACCAGATCCAGATCCTATTGATAGAGAAGGAGAAACAATATAACTTCCCTGAACAGTGCTACAGTTACATCAATATGAATTCCTTCACCAAATGCTACCCATTCAGGGTGTATGGTCAGGCTACCAGATTAATCAAATCTCCAATCTCATGGAAGCAAGCAGATAGAAAAAAAGCTCACAAAATTTACTTCGACCATTTCAATGCCATATCATAATCTTTCCAGATTAACCTATCAATACAAATGAATTCAGGCAGGAAAAAAAATCTAGAATTAGGAATCTACTGATTACTGTGAATTCATTACTGATTGTCAGAAAAACCCACCTGGTTCACTAATGTCCTTCGGGAAGGATATCTGCCATCCTCACCTGGTCTGGCCAACATGTGACTCCAGACCCACAGCAATGTAGTTGACTCTCAGTTGCCTCTGAAATGGCCTAGCAGGCCATTCAGTTGTACTAATTGCTACAAAGTCTCAAAGAGACGGAACCGATGGATCACCTAGCATTGACCTGGAAAAGACAACGGCAAAAACAGCCCTGTTGACCCTCACTAACATCTGGGGACTAGTACCAAAATTGGGAGGGCCGTCTCACAGACTAGTCAAGCAACAGCCCGACATAGTCATACTCACTGAATTATGCCTTACAGACAGTATCTGAGGCATGATAGACTCAGCAGAGGGGGCGGCATAGTGGTATACAGGTGGGAGGGAGTTGCTCTGGGAATCCTCAACATTGACTCCGGACCCCAAGAAGTTTCATGACTTCAGGTTAAACATGGGCAAGGAAACCTCCTGCTGATTACCACATATTGTCTTCCCTCAGCTGATAAATCGGTACTCCTCCATGTTGACAACACTTGGAGGAAGCACTGAGGATGGCAAGGCACAAAATGTACTCTGGGTTGGGGATTTCAATGTCCATCACCAAGAGTGGCTTGTCAGCGGTACTACTGATCAAGGTGGTTGGCTCCTAAAGGACATAGCTGCTAGAGTGGGTCTGCGACAGGTGGTGAGGGAACCAACAGAGGGAAAAACATACTTGACTTCATCCTTACTAATCTGCCAGCTGCAGATGAATCTGTCCATGACAGTGTCAGTAAGATTGACCATCGCACAGTCCTTGTGGAGACAAAGTCCCGTCTTCACATTGAGAATAACCTCCACTGTGTTGCGTTGCACTGTTACTGAGATAAATGGGACAGACTTCAAACAACTTCAGATCGAGCAACTGAAGACTGTATACATGAAGTGCTGTGGGTCATCAACGGCAGCAGAATTGTACTCCAGCACAATGTGTAACCTCATGGACCGGCATATCCCCACTGAACCATTACCATCAAGCCAGGGGATCAACCCTGGTTCAATGGAGAGTGCAGGAGGGCATGCCAGGAGCAGTACCAGGTATACCTGAAGATGAGGTGTCAACCTGGTGAAGCCACCAAATAGGACTATTTGCATGCAAAAAAGAATAAGCGGCAAGTGATAGACAGAGCTAAGCGATGCTACACCCAATGGATCAGATCTAAGCTCTGCAGCCCTGCCACCTCCTGTTGTGAATTTTGGTGGACAATTAAACAACTGGAGGGGGAGTCTCCACAAATATCCCCATCCTCAATGATTCGACGATACAAAGGTGGGTCACGTTGTGGACAGTGCGGAGGGCTGTTCTAGGTTACAAAGGGACATTGATAGAATGCAGAGCTGGGCTGAGAAGTGGCAGATGGAGATTAACCCTGAAAAGTGTGAGGTGATTCATTTTGGAAGAACAAACTTGAAAGTAGAATACAGGGTTAACGGAAAGATTCTTGGCAGTGTGGAGGAGCAGAGGGATCTTGGGGTTCATGTTCACAGTTCCCTGAAAGCTGCTACCCAGGTGGACAGAGTTGTTAAGAAGGCGTATGGTGTGTTAGCTTTCATTAATAGAGGGATTGAGTTCAAGAGCCATGAAGTTATGCTCCAGCTGTACAAAAGCCTGGTTCGGCCACATCTGGAGTATTGTGTCTAGTTCTGGTTGCCTCATTACAGGAAAGATGTGGAAGCGTTGGAAAAGATGCAGAGGAGATTTACCAGGATGCTGCCTGGAATGGAGGGCAGGTCTTATGAGGAAAGGTTGACAGAGCTAGGGCTTTTCTCTTTAGAACAACGAAGGATGAGAGGTGACTTGATAGAGGTGTACAAAATGATCAGAGATATAGATAGAGTAGACAGCCAGAGACTTTTTCCTAGGGTGGAGGTAGCTTTTACAAGTGGACATTGTTTTAAAGTGAGTGGAGGTAGATATCGGGGAGACGTCAGAGGTAGATTCTTTACTCAGAGAGTGGGAGGGGCATGGAATGCATTGCCGGAGAGGGTAGTGGAGTTGGCCTCATTCGGGGCAATTAAGCGGCTATTAGATAGGCATATGGATGATAGTATAAGGTAGCAGTGGAGGTTAGATAGACATTAGGTTTCGGGTAAAAGTTCGGCACAACATAATTGGCCGAAGGGCCTGTACTGTGCTGTACTGTTCTATGTTCTATGTTCTATGGTGGAAGTATCCAGCACATCAGTACAAAAGATAAGGCTGAAGCTTTTGCAGCAATCTTCAGCCAGAAGTGCCAAGTGAATGATCCATCTCAGCCTCCTCCAGTAGTCTCCAGCATTACAGATACCAGTCTTCAGCCAATTCAATTCACTCCACGTGATATCAAGAAACAGTTGGAGACACTGGATGCTGCAAAAGGCTACAGGCCCTGACAACATTCTGGCAATAGTACTGAAGAATTGTACTCCAGAAATTGCTGCTCCCCTAACCAAGCTGTTCCAGTACAGTAACAACACTGGTATCTACTGACAATATGGAAAATTGCCCCCAAGTATTTCTTGTACATAAAAAGGACAAACTCAACTCGGCCAATTACTGCCCCATCAGTCTACTCTCGATCATCAGTAAAGTGATGGAAGGTGTCATCAGCAGTACTATCAAGCAGCATTAGCTCAGCAATAACCTGCTCCGTGATGCCCAGTTTGGGTTCTGCTAGGGAGACTCAACTCTGGACCTCATTACAGCCTTGATCCAAACATGGACAAAAGAGCTGAATTCCAGAGGTGGGGTGAGAATGACAGCCCTTGACATCAAAGCCACATTTGACAGATTGTGGCATCAAGGAGCCAAAGCAAAGCTGGAAACAATGGGAATTGGGGGACAAACTGTCTGATGGTTGGAGTCATACCTGACACGTAGGAAGATGGTTGTGGTTGTTGGAGGTCAATCATCTCAGCTCCAGGGCATCTCTGCAGGAGCTCCTCATGGTAGTGTCCTCAACCTAACCATCTTCAGCTGTTTCATCAATGACCTTCCCTCCATCATAAGGTCAGAACTGGGTATATTTGCTGATGATTGCACAATCTTCAACAACATTCGCAACTCCTCAGATACTGAAGCAGTCTGTGTTCAAAATGCAATAAGATGTGGACAGTATCCAGGCTTAGGCTGACAAGTGGCAAGTAACGTGTGCGCCACACAAATGCCAGGCTGTGACCATCACCAATAAGTGACAATCTAACCACCATCCCTTGACAGTCAATGGTGTTACCATCACTGAATTCCCCACTATCAACATCCTGGGGGTTATCATTGATCAGAAACTCAACTGGACTCACCACATAAATGCAGGGGCTACAATAGCATTTCAGAGGCCAGGAACACTGCGGCAATAACTCACCTCCTGACACCCCAGAGCCTGTCCATCATCTACAAGGCACAAGTCAGGAATGTGATGGAATACTTGCCTGGATGGGTGCAGCTCCAACAACACTCAAGAAGCTTGACACCATCCAGGACAAAGCAGCCCACTTGATTGGCACCGCATCCACAAACATTCACTCCTTCCAACACTGACGATCAGTAACAGCAGTGCATACCATCTGCAAGATGCACTGCAGAAATTCACCAAAGAACGTCAGACAGCACATTCCAAACCCACGACCACTTCCATCTAGAAGGACGAGGGCAGCAGATATATGGGAACACCACCATCTTCAAGTTCAACTCCAAGTCACTCACCACCCTGACTTGCAAATATATTGCCATTCCTTCACTGTTGCTGGGTCAAAATCCTGGAATTCCCTCCTGTAATGGCATTGTGGGTGGACTGCAGCAGTTCAAGAAGGCAGCTCACCACCACCTTCTCAAGGGCAACTAGGGATGGGCAAGAAATGCTGGCCCAGCCAGCAATGTCCACATCCCACAAATGAATTAAAAAAACTCAGGGAGGGTCGGAACTATAAAGAAAGCTTGTAGAGTAAATGTTGTACAAAGAAATAACCACAGCGACCCATTTAAGGATGAATATAAATGTAAATCAATGTTTATGACAGGGGATAATAGCTTGAGGAGGTTTGTTTGTTGAAGTGCTTTAGGTCCATGGAGCTACCTTGTGATGATGTCACAGCAGCTTGGAGCTGCTCCCCACTAAGCATTAATGGCACAACATGGATGAAGTTTCATCACGATGAGTTTCGATAAGTAGAAGATGGAAGGTAGAAAGCGTTCATGGAATAGTTTATTAACAATGTAACAATGAAAACAAAACACTGTGGATTGTGGAAATCTGAAGTAAAACAGAAAGTGCTGGAGAAACTCAGAAGATCTGGCAGTATCTGTAGAGAAAGAAACAGAGTTGATGTTTTGAGTCCAATATTACACTTCTTCAGGATCAGGACTCCTGGCGGTGGTAGCAGTGCACGGACTCTTGGTCGCACTCAGAGCAGAGACTTCTGGTGGCCCAGAGACTGGACTTTTGGCAGGGGTCGTGCCCAGAGCAGCACCTCTTGGTGGTGGTAAGTCCGGAACCTGAACTCTAACCAGAGGTGGGACTGGAACCTGGACTCTTCGTGGCAGCAGTGCCCAGAGTGGGGACTCCTGTTGGCAGTAGGCCTGGTGCCTGGGCTCTTGGCAGTGGCAGTGTTCTGGCCAGGACTCCTGGTGGCTGTAGGCCCAGAGCCTGGTCTCTTGGCAGTGTCAGACGGCAGCAGAGCCAGGGTCACCTGGGGCTTTGGTGCAGACATTGCTGTTTCCAGTTCGGGACTCTTTGCGGACCAGAACAACTTACAGAGACCTTGCAGAAGCTTGAGACCCTGATTTGAACAGAAGATGAACTCTTATTTAAGTAATTTCTTTTTATTCTTTTCGCAGTTCAAAATCGTGCCAGATTGCGGTGACAAGACATTGTTCACTGTATCTTCAAATACATGTGACAACAAAATCATTCACTCATTCAATTGTAAGGAGCTCCAAAAAGTGGTGTTTTTTAATGCTGTACTCAGAGTGGGGCAAAGATCAAATGGAACAGATTGTGAGGGTGCCCAGAGCAAAAGACAAAGGCACTGATAGTGGTGTAAAGAGAAAGAGATGTCAAATGGAGACAAATTAAGGTGTTTAATAATAGAAAATTTGTTTGCTACTGAGATCAAAGTCAACAAGACACAAACATAACATGGCCGAGGGGAATGGGGAATTCAAGTAAAATGGAGGACAGAAGTCATACTCTGAAGCTGTGGAACTCAATATTGAGTCCGATAGTCTATGATGTGACCAAGTGGAAAATGAAGTATTGTTCCTCCACCTTGTGTTGAGTTTTGTTGGGAGAAGGGTAAGAATAGGGATAAGGTGGTTTATTGAAAGGGAAAGCAATTTGGAAATCAGGGTCATTCTCACAGACAAAGCAAATGTGTTTCTTAGAGTAAGATGAGAGCCTGATATATATCAGAAAGATGGCGGCAGGGTAAGTCGCTTCTATTTGGAGCTCCACTCTGCTCCCCAGTTCTCTTTCCTTTTCCCTTAATTTCTCTTCTTCTTCCAGGAGGAGTATCCAGGAGGGTGTTCTAGAGCAGTATGTAAATAGTCCAACTTGGGAAGAGTACAAGAGTTGGCAGGTCATGTTACAGTTGTATAGGACTTTGGTTCGACCGCATTTGGAATACTGCGTACAGTTCTGGTCACCACATTACCAAAAGGATGTGGATGCTTTGGAGATGGTGCAGAGGAGGTTCACCAGGATGTTGCCTGGTATGGAGGGCACTAGCTACGAAGAGAGGTTGAGTAGATTAGAATTATTTACATTAGAAAGACGGAGGTTGAGGGGGGACCTGATTGAGATCTACAAAATCATGAGAGGTATAGACAGGGTGGATAGCAAGAAGCTTTTTCCCCCAGAGTGGGGGACTCAATTACTAGGGGCCACGATTTCAAGGTGAGAGGGGAAAAGTTTAAGGGAGATATGCGTGGAAAGTTCTTTATGCAGAGGGTCATGGGTGCCTGGAACACGTTGCCAGTGGAGGTGGTAGAGGTGGGCACGATAGTGTCATTTAAGATGTATCTAGACAGATACATGAATGGGCAGGGAGCAGAGCAATACAGATCCTTGGAAAATAGGTGACAGGTTTAGATAGAGGATCTGGATCGGCATAGGCTTGGAGGGCCGAAGGGCCTGTTCCTGTGCTGTAATTTTCTTTGTTCTTTGTTCTCTCTCTTCTCTGCAGTAATCCTACACACCACCCCACACCCCTCCCCCCTTTTAACTATCTACCTAAAGAGTCAGGTCACAAGCGGGAACCTTGTGACGGGAGCTGAACACGCGGGCTGTGGCCTGCAGCAATGGTGGATGAAATGTGGGCTGGAGCGAGGGCAGCGCATCAAGAGTGGACTGGTTCAGCAGTGAGAATGGGCGGTGAGGTAAGTGATGGCAGTGAGAGTGGGTCTTTCGCATGGCACCAGCGTGGCCTCCTGGGTATCCTAGTGATTGGAGCAGCGCCTGCACCATTGTGGAGATGGGACTTGGGACTCGAAGATCTGGATATTTCTGTTCTACTTGCTTACCTTTTGGCTCTGTTAAAGTCTTTTAATTCCGGTTTTTGTAACCAAGTGGGCACCAGTAAATGGCAACTTTGTGCACTTTTCGCTGTACTTATGTATTCCTATACTTAGTGCATGTGACAAATAAATAAATCTAAATCTAAATCTAAAAATTTATTTTGTATTTGTGTTAATGAATTAGCATTACTATCCACTAAACAGGGTACTAAAGAAACTCAAGCATGAAGACAGTTCTTGACCTTGCCTTCTCTGGCTGATTGTATCTCAAACCCAAGCTCTCAGATATGGGCATAAAATTACATGGCCTAAGATATATGAATGGCTAAGTAAGTGTGTAATGTCTGACAAAGCAGCAGTTGTAAGTTAACATAATAAAATCTGAGATTTCCTTTGGCTCTAATAAATAGAAGCAAAGAATATGTAAGTCAAGTTAAGCTAAGACTGTATAAAATAGTTTAAAGAGACAACAAGGTGTAGAGCTGGATGAACACAGCAGGCCAAGCAGCATCAGA
>NC_063345.1:29642160-29674763 GCF_021869965.1 Rhincodon typus | reverse complement strand
TCAGCTTTCCTGCTCCTCTGATGCTGCTTGGCCTGCTGTGTTCATCCAGCTCTAAACCTTGTTGTCTCAGATTCTCCACCATCGGCAGTTCCTACTATCTCTAAAATAGTTTAAACCCTCTTTGACAATGATTCTCAACTCTGGTCACCTGAAGGATGCAAGGGAGAGGTTCAAAGGCCAAGGATGCAGAGAGATAAAAGGCCCCAAACCTTAAACACTAAGATCCATGATTTGTTTTGCTGATCCTGATGGAGGCTATATCAGGTCAGCCATGGTCCTAAAATGGGGTGAATGGCCTATTCCTGCTCCTAATTTGTATATTCAAGTGATTGTATCTTTGTCTGATCTCAATAATCTAGTAATGGCTAATCTCCCCTGCAATCTCGATCTGATCTTCCCCTCATTGCAATTGCTGATTTTGCGATGATCTCCCTCCTGCCTCTCCGATTTCTCCTTCAACTTCCTTTCACTGTGATGACTGATGTCTCTTTTCCGACATTGGTTTTCCCCTGATTCATTTGGATATTCACTGGCCAGGAAACAGACAATATAGTATAAAGTTTACTAAGATCTTCATGACCCCAGCATCTTTGGCTGTTTTTCAGATATGCCCCATCACTCTCGAGCCTGTCTGTCAATATCACGGCCAATGTTTACCCAACCAAGCTTTACTTTATTTGAAGTATTGTTCTTTGAATAAACGGATCATTACCAGTGACTGCATTGTCCTGTTGTCATTGATCAAGCTTGTATTAAATCAATTAGTTTACAGAAGGATTTGTACATTGCATCTATACGAGGATCAGGGCTCCTCATATGAAACCCAGGCACACATGAATGAAAAGAGTTTGCACTTAATTAATTCACAGTGTCTGACCATAGAATCCACTTGTTTTGGGTGAACAGGAAAAATTCATAGTAGCAGTCATGATGCCTCATTATGATATCCAAATTTTTAGAAGAAAGAATGATTTGAAAACTGTTCTTTAGCAGATTAGGGTTAGCCTCATCATCCATAGCTTCTAATCCCACTGAGACAAATGGCCTCAGCAGATTTAGATGTCTGAGCTTCTGTCACTGTTCATCAACTTTTATCTTCATTTGCAAGAAAATCTTTTGTGTCTAGGTTTGGTACCATAAAAGTGTGGGTCAAATGTAATAGCTCCTACCCTGTCCCTGTGGTGGGAGTTGTCTGGAAGGTGTGAGATACTTATAACTGAGTGGGAAAGTTTTGGTGAAAACCTGCCACCTTGCTGACTATGCCTGATTAAGTCAGGTGAAGGGAAGGTTGCTGTTAATCTTCTCACAGTATGTCAGTGAGATGCTAAATGGAGGTTGTCACTGGATTTCCAATTTAGATAGGGTCATTACTGTGGTCATCAAACTTCACCGTGTGTGCAAAAGAACAATGATTGCAACCAGATTAAGTCCAACATCTGCCAGAGGGTGCATGATCTTTGTCGGTCTATGGAAAATTGCACCAAATTAAGAAGTTTATGTTCTTCCTGATGGTAGCGAACATCTTCCACATCTGAATGACACTAATGTTTATTTGCTCTCCCCTTCATTCAGATTCCACTTAACATTTTACTGGAAGATAGCTGCAGCTTCAAAGAGGCACCCTCTTTCTTTACTGGACCTCCTTCAGGAGGACATCCAAGCTGAAAGCACCAAATAGTTGCAGTGTCTCTCATATATCTCCAATTAACATTGTGAAAAATTAGTCCATTCTATTTTGCCATTGCCACAAGAGATTATCTTAGCATTGTACAGATCTTTTAAAGCTGTTTTCAGACTAAGTTGTTCACTTCCAAACCCCAAGCCAATTACGTTAAAGAGCAAAGTCCCTATAGGAACTGTAGCTGATTTAAATTTGAATGGTCTGCCATTGTAACATTTTGTGAACTCACCTTTTAATCGACCTAGTCAAGTTTCAATCTGTGTCACAGTACTTGGCACATCCCAAATTTTGACATCCTTAAGACTGTAAAACCTCTCTTTAAAACTGGCTGAAATGCTATCTGATTTACTGGACAATTTTATTTTCAATAAAAGAATCAATGCTCATGATTAGCCAGTTGCAAAAATCATATTCCCCTTCAAATTTTGCTGTGCAGATGACAGCAGAAGAAAATCTTTCTTCAATATGGAACATACATATTTAACTATGCTTGCTCAGTTTTGAAATGTGTGTGTGTGTGTGTGTGTGTTTGTGTACATTAAAAAAATCATATGCTTCTCTGAACAATTTTCCAATTAATAGTTTTAATGGGCATTGCATTGAGGGAAGTATTAATGATTTTCTGAAAAGAAGCTTCCATGGATATGGTTCTATTTCAGAAGCACACCTTCAGGAAACGTGCTTTATAACAATATAAATTGACTGTGTTTTGCCGAGTTGTACGGTGCGACAGAGAGGTAATTAAGAAACATCTGGTGATATGTGAGGCAAACAAAAATCAAACCAGATCAAAACATTTCTCTTGGTGAATTATTCATTTTTATGGCATTGCAAAGCTATTTCAACACACACCATTATAATCCAGTTCTCACTGGATTTGGATCCACAGCTAAGTTGCTGTGAATGTGACATTTAATTTATTGCTTGTTATTTCTGAAACTGAGAACTGACATCATAGAGTAGTGAAATGTCATGTTATTGCAATCAGGATATGAGTTACAGAGATAAAGGTCAAAGTGTATCATGTTTGAATGAAGACAGAAGTCTTGTAGATGATGTCTGCTTCACTCCTGTTTCACAGATGTTTATTGAGCATTCTTACTTGATGTGACAAACTCCACTCTTTTTCATCGTTGAAATATTTGCAAGCTTTGTAATATTGATCTTATACCAGGAATTATTTTTAAAATAGCTGGTGTTTTGTTTATTGCTGCAGTTCTGATGTATACATTTAAAGTCCTATTTCTAAACAAATAGGTGGTTTTCAGGGCCCAAAGCAGAAAGTATATGCATACTCCTGGCTGGAAATTCTTCATCTGCCTTTCTGGTTAAAGACAAATTAGACACATCCTTTTACCCATACCTAATGTAATGGTTACAATATTTACAATGCTCGTTTCACATCACTGCTCTCATATTGGTTTGTTCAGAGGAGAAAACCAAATTTAGGCATTGCATTAGTAAAAGATAGAACTTATGACAATTGCTAAGATTGTAAAGGGTCTTGACAGGGTAGAAACTGAGAGGTTATTTCACTTGGCTGGGGAATCTAGAACCAGGGGACACAATTTCAGGAAGAGAAACTGACCAAGAGATGCGAAGAGATTGAGGTGACAAATGTCTTCATTCGACGGTTTGTGAAAATTTAGAATTCTTGTCTACATGGACTACAGCAAGACTTTTGAAAGGGTCCCTCACAGCAGGCTGATACAAAAAGTGAAGTCACATGGCATCTGTGGTGAGCTGATAAGATGAATAAATAACTAGGTTACTCATAGAAGACAGGGAGTAGCTGTGGAAGAGTGTTTTTCTAACTGGAGTTCTGTAACCAGTGGTGTTCTGCAGGGAACAGCGCTGAGACTACTGTTGTTTGGTTTAAAGGAGAATGTAGGTGGCCTGATTAGTAATTTTGTGGATGACACAAAATTGGGAGAGCTGCAGATAGTGAGGAGGATTACCAGAAGATATAGCAAGATATGGATAGGCTGGGGACTTGAGCGGAAAAATGGCAGATGGAGTTTAAACTGGACAGATAAGAAGTGATATATTTTGGAAGATCTAATGCAGGAGGGAAGTATACTGTAAATGGCAGAAGTCTTAGTAGCATCAACATACAGAGGGATCTAGGTGTACAGGTTCACTGTTCCCGGAAAGTGGCAACACAAGTGGATAAGGTGGTCAAGAAGGCATATAGCATGATTACCTTCATCAGTCATAACTGATAAGTGTGTGATAAGTGCCTGAAATGCGCTGCCAGATGAGGTGGTGATGACGGATACAGTAGCAATGTTTAAAAGACATCTTAACAGATACATGAATAGGTAGTGAGTAGAGGGATATGGACTGCATGAGGCAGAAAGTTTATAGTTTAGAAAGACATCATCATGTGTTGGTGCAGTCTTGGTGGGAGGCAGGGCCTGTTCTTAGGTTGTACTGTTCTTATGTTGTACTGTTCTTAGACATAGAAATGTTCAAATGTAGACTTTCAGAGGTGAAATAATAGAAAGGGTAATGGGGCAGTTTGGTGCTATAGGGCGTTGAAGAGATGGGCGAGGAATCTGGAAATTTTAGTGATGTTTTACTGTTGGCTCCATTCTCAGGAACTACAACTGGAGGTCTGCCCTGGGTGAGAGGTTAGTGGGGCAAAGTCAAATATTACTCAAATCAGAGACTAGGCCCCTCCCCAACTCCCCCATGTTTCAGACTGACTAGCAGATACTAGATAAAAACCAAAAGAACTGGGGATGCTGTAAATCAGAAACCAAAACAGAAGTTGCTGGAAAAGCTCAGCAGGTCTGGCAGCATCTGTTGTGAGGAAGGGTCACTGGACCCAAAACATTAATTTTGATTTCTCTTCACAAATGCTGCCTGATCTGCTAAGCTTTTCCAGCAACTTTTGTTTTGGTTTCTGACTAGCACTGTCCAGCACAAATCAGGTTTCAGATACTCACAATACAAATTGATTCTGCTCACGAAGCTGACCATGCCCCAAAATTAAAAGAAGCATGTAACATTAAATTATAGTCTACAACAGCCTATAATCTATGATGTCCACTTTCCATCAAGTTTGCATGCTGCCTGCAATGGAAGGAATGAGTATGGGTATATCCCATAGAATCCATACAGTGCCATTCAGCTGATTGAGTCTACACCGACCCTCTGAAGAGCATCCCACCTAGAACCACCCACTACTCCATGCCTACATTTCCCACTCTAGACACAATGGGCAATTTAGCATAGCCAATCCACCTAATCTGCTCACCTTTGGACTGTGGGAGGAAATTGGAGCACCCAGAGGAAATCCATGCAGATATGGGGAGAATGTGCAAACTCCACACAGTCACCAGAGGCTGGAATTGAACCCAGGTTCCTGGTGCTGTGAGGCAGCAGTGCTAATCACTGAGCCACTGTGCCATCCCAAACCCACAGCAAGATTCTTATTTCCCATTTTCCCAGGTTATCATATTTTGTTCCCATTAGTTTTTTGTGACAAATGCATTTCTAACTGAATTAACAAAACTGCGGCAAGTTACCACATTTTAATTTTTGAAAAATAAACTTACTTTGCAGAAAGCGTTTTAATTGTACTGGTTTATGAAAATTTTGACATTTATTGATAAGAATTAGGTTTCAGTGGAAACTTGTACCAACATCTCATTTTGTAAAAACAACAAATATTTTTGCACCCAGATCCAAACTGGTCATCATAAATGCTGTAAATAGGAATCTATAATTTAAAGCTGATTTTGTGATAAAACATAAACACACATTGAAGCTTTTACTATATGTGTACTTTAAATTAAACCAAAAAACACCCTGAGATTCTCCAAGATTTAATTTTTAACATTCGTAGATTATAATAACTGTTTGAGGATGAAATGTTTAGATAATTTGTAGATCTCCGGTAATTTGACATCAAAGTATATGGCATGTTCTGAATTAACATTTAATGTTAAATTATTTTACTTTTTCCCATGAATTTTGTATAACAAGAGAAAGAGATTATAACTGTGTAGTAGTGGCTGGTATTTGTCTCTGCTTTGAACATTAACTGTAAACTCCTTAAAACGACGTGAATGATAAATGACCTTCAAATAAAATATCTATTAAGTGTGAAGCACTGTTAGTAAATGGATTTGGTGGAACATCTGAATGATTAATAGGGTGCATTATACAAGTGCATAGAAACAGTTGTTGACTGTAACCACCAGTATCAAATGATATGGATTTGCTGTTATTTGTACGCTAATAAAACTATTCTTCATCAGACCATATACACACGTTTCAACGAAGAAAAGCCAAAAGCTCTCCTGTTTTCATCATGCGAAAGGTGTGTCTCATCTATTGCCAGCAGAATGCTCATAATCCATTGAAGGCTTTTGAAAGTTGTCCGTTTTATGAACATTTTCTGCATTTACATATGTATGAACTAAAAATATGCTGCAACAGAATTATTTTGTGATTGAATTTAAGAGACATTTAAATGAAGAAAACAATGGACCTATTCACCAGCTTTATGATTTGATGTCATGGAAATGTCAGCTACTTTGTGGGAATGTGTTTTGAAAAGCATTCTCAATAAGACCTCAAACAAATTAAAGGTATCTATATCCACTCTTAGGATAGCCTTATTTCAGTTTGAAGCTTTCTGATTACTAAGGAAAATTTAGTCAGATATGGGGCTGAATTATGTGGGGAGGCATACAGTTGACCATCAAGACCAGTCTTAAACCGATTGTCTTTAAACTGCCAATGTCACAGTTAGAACACACACTGAATGAGGTGAAAGTAAGACTTCAGCTCATCAGTGAGAAGAAATCCTGCCCTCTGAATGGCTGGCAGCTCTAGCAACCAACAGCAACAGAATGCAGTAGTGGATGCTTCTGGAACTGCAAGGAGGCCAAGGAAGATCAAGGATTAAACCCAGATATCCCAAAATAATCCTGGGTTTATCTGCAGGGAGTTATTGGCACCCTAGCAAGTGTAGGCAAGGAGATGAGTTCTGGATGCCAGGAAAGGACATTCTAAAGGAGGGAATATTTTATACTGATATGCATGGGGCACTTCCTGCAAGAGGTGCTCCTTCTTTTTAACCAGTTGTGTTTTAAAGTGACTATCTCATTGTTGCCACTTCCTAGCCCAGTGAATGCTGGGTCATAATTGGTCTCTTGAGAACCTCAATAGGCCTAAGCATGTACAACATAGTGAAAGCCTTACCCATTCCCCAGTGTAAACGGGGACGAGGTGGGGAGTGGGCAGGAAGGCAGTGGACTATTTTATATGCTCTCCCCCTGAAAATATGCCCAGTTGATGACCTAAAATCCAGGATATGGTATACTATTTTTCTGTTTGTCAATAAGCTACGCGAAAGTTTTCCTCTCTCCACTACTGTCAGAAAAATGACAAATCAAGTATTGATAAATTTGCTTATGACATTGCGACAAATAATTCACAGAAAAATTGTATCCCTTGCCCCCAAACCTGCCACAGACTCTCAGTGCATGCAGGCTATCTACTGTGAGGGTCTCCCCAGTGGATCAGCTAGGTCCTTGGTAGTCATGTGAACCTAATTTAAAATCTAAAGAGTCTGCAGGGTCTTATTTTCAATTGGTTTTCTAAGATATACTGGGCATCACTCAAATTTGCTGTCTCTTGCTACTATTCTGCCTATTGCAAAGACATGTGAAGATTAACAATTATGAACCTTGGTACTATGTCCATAATAGAAGGCTGGGAAGCAAAGATTGTCATGCTTGAATGTGCTGAAAGGCAACTTGCAGTGAGAGACAACAAGGTGCAGGGCTGGATGAACACAGCAGGCCAAGCAGCATCATAGGAGCAGAGAGGCTGACGTTTCGGGCCGAGAACATTCATCAGAAATGTTTTTCATAGGTCTGGATTATTTCCACAGGTCTAAATGAATCTTCAGCATTAGCTAATACCCCCAACTCCTATAGCAAGAGTCCTGTTAGATCAAGTACCAATCAGATACTTCAGTGCTGCCTGGCAAGGTCCTCAGCCTATCAGCTGTCTCACCAGTGAGTTCCCACCCCATTTGAAGCTGCTTGCCAGTCCTGATCTGGAAACCACTGAAGAAGACGTAGTCTGGATAACCATGAGGGGCTGCAATAGTAAGTTGTTGTTGTCTAGGGGGAGAGGGACATCATGGGGTGGAGTCACAGGGAGATTGATGTGTAGGACATGTCAGAAGGGTGGCTTTCAACAGCCTTCTCTGCCCTTTATTCATATCTCCCAGTTCAGTCTCAGGTTTGCTCAAGGGGTGGCTCAGGAAGGTTCCCTATGGACCATTCTGGATTTTGCTGCTGAAATGGTGGGAAGGAGGTAGATATATCACCAGTGCCAAACTGCCTAATTATGTGCTTATCCTACCATCTTCCCTGTGTCTTTTAAGGAAAAATCTGCTCACAGAGCTCAATTTTCCCAAAATTTGGCTGTGTAAATTTTAGTGTATTCCATGGGGATGGTTTTCTTGGAGACATTCTTCACACAGCTGCATGCTGCTTATCCTATTAAATATGCACCCCACCTCCACAGCACTGCTCTCATATAATATTGGGCTCGGCTGCAGTGTAAGTGCTCACTAGTGTCGGGAGATTCTGGTGTTCATGTTGCTGGCGCCATATTAAAATTCCTCTGAGCAACATTTCAAATGCTGCAAGACAGGAAAATTATACCTCAGTTCAGGTAACTGAACAATTGTTAAGGAGATGGCTGACTGAGGCAAATGGGCTTCCCACTTGTCTGACAGAGGCAGTGGAGGACCTGGTGGACAGGATAGTGGAGAGGATGATCATTCTCTTTCCTCTGGACCTCCAGAGGTGAACACAGCACCAGATTCTGCCAGCCTGGTCGGAAGTTTGCCACCCAGGTCAGTGCTGTTCCAACAGCCCAGAGGAATGTATAACAATGTTGCAGAAGGTTAATGACTTTCTGAACTTCACAGGAATAAATGCAACCATTTTCTCTCTAGTACTCAAAGTCACTCTATTTCTGCTACTGAACCCAATTCCCACCAAGGTTCATGTTCTTTCACACTCTATTGCCCTACCTACCCCTTCCCCCAAGCTGCTAATCCTTCTTGCCATCTGCATTTCCTAATCACTCACTCATGACACCTTACCATTTTTTCTGCACCGACACTAACAGTTGTGCCAATCACTTTCACCTCACTCAATACATTTGTTTACGACATTGTGACAAATAATTCACATAAAAATTGTTCTGCTCTGCCAATCTCACATTGTACATACTCAAGGACACAGAAAAGGTTCGCCAGGATGTTACCTGGGTTGGAATGATTCAGCTAAGAAGAGAGGCTAAGTAGGTTGGAGCTGCTTTTCTCAGAACAGAAAAAACTGTGGGAGAACATGACTGATTTATGCAAGGTTCAGAGGGGAAATGGCAGAGTACATGGGGTGAAACATTTCCCCTTAGTAGAGGGGTCAAAATCAGGGGGCACGGTTTTAAGTTAAAGAGCAGGATGTTGAGAGGGGATTTGAGGAAAAGATTTTTAATCCAGAATGTTGTGGGTACCTGGAACACTCTGCCTGAAGGTGTGGTAGAGGTGGGAGCATTTAAGAAGTACATAGATGAACACTTGAAACACCATAGCATACAAGGTTGTGGTCCAAGAGCTGGCAAATGGATTAGAATAAATGGATGTTTGATGACCATCATGGAGGCGATGAGTCAAAGCGCTTCTTTCTGTGCTGTAAAAACTCTATTAACTCTATGAGTTCCATGTCTCAGCAACCAAGTAAGAGTCCTTGTAATGTACTGTGCAGCTCCCTCATTACCTCCCGTGTGGACGTTTTCTTCACAGGCTTGAGCTCCTATTACTATTGGAAAACATATTCTCTGAGTGTTGTCTTCTGCAGGTATCAGCGGCATACAAACAGTCTACTTTTACAAGGGCACCTCTGGCCACCATCTCCACCTTGGTGGAAGAAATTATAGACCTCTCAGAAGGGGCATCCTGTCTCTTGTCCCTTCTGCCAGCTCAGATGTTGTCACTTCAATGAGTACTTTATCTAGATTAGATTCAGGAGCACCTTCTGGTGAGCATGTCACTGATATATCTCTGCAGCTGATCGATGGAGAAACACTTGGAGGACTACCAGAGACCAGGTGCCTACCCAGCACCAGGCAGGAGAGAACCCCATGGTGTCAGCCATTTGTAACATGGTGTACATCCACAAACATACATAGGAACAGCAGGCAAGTTTGTTGGAAAAACTCAATGAACTGAATTGAAGATGGGAGGAGTTGACCATAATTAACAGTACTGTATTGGCTCTGGCAAGCACATGTCTAGCTGTCTCCATGGATAATTTGGCAGCTGACATGAAAAGTCAGATCCAGCAGAATACTCATTAACTGCTGAAGATGCATGAAGCAGACCTGAACTCCATTGCTGTGACTCTTGATGGTGAGGGTCCATAGCAAGGGGATAGGTGAGGGATGGAGTGGTAGGGGCATCAAGGGACTGTGACCTCAGCTTGGATGCCTTTACTCTCAAGGAGACAACATATAGCACCCAAGCTATGGAGGAACTACACACAGACTGTGGTCATGAGAATGAGTCCCAAAGATTATGTTACCTGCCTGTTGCCAGGGTTATGTACATCTCCTCAGGACTGGAGAGGAACTGGAATGAAGGGGAGGAATCCTGTTTTTGTTGTCCATGTTGGTACTAATAACTTTGATAATACTGAAGAAGGTTCTGCTGAAAGATTTTGAACAGTTAGGAGCTAAACTAAAAGAAAAGACATTCAAGGGGCTAAAGTGGGAGCAGGGAGGGGAAGTGGGCATAAAAGTAAAAATCACCCAGGATTTCTAAATTTATAGATGTGTTTGGACATTATTAACACATTGGTCTTCTTCCAGAACCACAGTGGGTTTTGTTTTTGTGATTTCAAACAGGTTTCAAGAACACAACAGGAGTGTGGCTGGGACAGAATTTCTGAGAATGTGAGAGTCCTGAACTGACAGCGATCTGTTGAAACTCCAATATAAAAGAATTATTTAAGACCAGTAAGCCTGCACATAATTGTTTTGAAAATTGGATCTGACAAAACAATTTTAGACAAGTTGCTACTTCAAGCACACAATGGGAAATTTATTCAAAGTTTAAGGGGATGAATAAATATAACTTTATAAATTTTAATATAAAACTGGCACAGTTTAAACAACCTAGGAGGTCTTAATTTGTATTAAAGAAGTGGGAAAGATTGTTGGGAAGAAATTAAATGACCACTAAGAAAGTTGACCTATCAGCTCAACAACATTGCTGAGGCTGGACACACAAGAAACCCTCAAACCTGTTATTGCCATATTTGGATTTAGGAAATTTGAAAAGAAAGAAACATCAAGCAGAATTTACCTTGTCACTTTTAAGAAAATTATTTATTCTTTGTAAGAAAGAACAAACAAGTTGAATTTGATCATCCTTGAAACAACATAAGTAATGCTTTCGTTTCTGTTTTATAGGAATTGTGAAACATGCTTTTCTTCTTTAAAAAAAGTTAGAAAGCAACGTTTCTCCAGAGCTCCTCAATCAGACAGAATGGTAGCTAATGTTTTGGCTCTACTTAATAAAACAGCTGAGATAGGGAAAATATAACATAGAATCAAAAAGGAATTACTGACCTTTGGTGTAGTTAAATGAAATGTGTCAAGCGAAAGGAACGTGTACATGAAGTTAATTATTGACAGCTTTCTCTTGTGCCCTTGCCTATGAATTTATTTTAGAAAGAGAACTGAATTGGATATTTTGGACATCACCCTAATATTGGAGCCAAGCGGAGAGGAACACAGGTTACTTTTTAATAAGTATGAACCTTGAACATGCTAAGACAGGGATGGGACACATACGTTGCACAGAAATTGGAAGGTGGAACAGAGACAAACAGGCATGGGACAGATACCAAGCATAATTCTGCATAGCCAGTCTAAGACTGAGATTGTTTGAATAAACACGAAGTTAACCTAAATACTTGAGTCTTTGTGTAAGTTGAGTCACCTTAAACAACCTCATCACGGGGAAAGCAAGATGAAGTGGTAGGATCTGGCATAAATTGTATTGGTAACAGACTTTATACATTTAGGGGTTTAAGATTGAAACACAGATTTCAAGTGGATCTTTGGAAGCAGCCAATCATAGAAAAAAAGGCACAGATTCTACTTTAATGACAATTGGGATAAGATAATCTCCCACTCCTCCAGTTTTCAAGTCCTGTTCCAGTAGAAGAAACATAACTGTGTCAGTGTCCTGGGACATTGTCAGTCTGCAGTGAACCTATGCCTCACTCATCTGGAGGAAGTGGCTTTGGGGACAATGGACACCGGCCTCCTCTACCTCCTGTGCATCCCCAGGCAGCCATAGGAGTATACTGCTGCATCAGGCTTGCTGACACATGTGTTCTTCCTCAATTTCTTTGCACCTCCATTACAATGTGGCCACAGTAACAATAATTTAATAACAATAATCCTGAGGCTGGACCTTACAGAACCGTGATTACTTCCACTTAGACCGACAGGGGCACAAGATACATGGGGGCAGCACCTTCTACAAGTTCCCCTCCAAGCCACTCACCATCCTGACCTGGAAATATATCATCTTTCCTTCTGTGTCACTGGGTCAAAATTCTGGAACTCCCTTCCAAATAGTATAGTGGGTCTACCTACAGCACATGGACTGCAGCGGTCATGAAGGCAGCTCACCACGACCATTTCAAGATCAACTAGGGAAAGACAATAAATTCTGGCCTAGCCACCAGCACATACATCCCACAAGTGAATTTTTAAAAAAAATCTCTGCTGCGGTTGGATCCATGGTGATGGGTCCAATGAGCCTATTTAGGGAGTATCAGAAATAAAACAGCTCCTTAATAAGGCAAGCAATCAGGTGTTATACCAGACATAAATGAGAGCTTAACAGACTCCTGTTTACATTGGGACAATGGAGGCATCAACATGGACTTTTGATACAGTACTGTTGAAACGTTCTCCTCCACCCATTTCCCCTTCATCACCCACCATAGGCAGCAATGCATCTAAAGGCACATTCTCACATGCTTATAGTTCAATGCAAGAGTAGAGCAGCTCTATGCTCTTGTGTAGCCTATTGAGGCTTTAGAATGTGTTTGGGAATTGCATATTAAAGGTAACACTTTAAATATCACCTATTTAATAACTATTTCACAGAAATTATTGGGATTCATTTATAATGATCAATAACATGGTCAGGATTGCTTGTAATCTACTTAGTATGTGATGTGCAGAATTTTGTGATTGCAGATTCTTTAATGTGGAATCTGTGACTGCCTGATTATTGCAATTGCACCTTGGAGTGACCGATAAAGTACTCAAGTGGAGCCTGCTCCCACCGTCAGAAAAAAAACACAGTATGCTGGCGGACATTTTTCATTTTCATTGCTATTCAGAGTAAATGGTAGAATTTCTTGGACAACCACTCACGCTTACACAGTGTCAGAAATGCAGTAATTTTTAAGTAGGGTCGTCAGCTATTAGTAGCTAATTCCAGAAATATGGCTAATATTTAACTCTGTTGTAAACCCTAAATTCCAGTAATCTATGTCAGATATATATCACATTGGGACTAAAACAAAATCAACATTTCAGATCCAATATCGATACACTTTGTTACTTCATACCCACACTATACATCATAAAAGTATTTTCTGACAGATGCAGGCTATGAAACCTTGAAGATATTTTCCCCACTGGTACATTGAAATTTTTACCAATCATCAAATTTATTACATTTCAAAGGGTGAGAATTGAACCTAGAAATCTAGCCCTTTAAGTGTGGTTGATGAACTGCTATAGAGTTGTGGCTGTAGCTGTAGTTTTGAACATTGATGTAAACCAGAGAAATCATTATTGGATTAGTGATCGATGGTGCAGGTTATGGGAATGTGTGTGCTTGAACATATAACTACAACTTCCAGGCAGTGTAATGTCAAAGTGGTGAACATGATTTGAATGATTCTCCTGAGCCTGGTATTGGTCTGGCAGCTTTATGCATAAAATTGAATATCTGGAGGGATCTTATTTTGTCTTAGTAACAATTTTGTTGAAGTTGTGCTGTGTGGTATCAGTAACAGTTTTTAACACGGTTAATTATACTTTTATTTGCTATTATAACAGTAATGTTTAAAATGAAAGGACTAAAAGCCTGATTAAAAATTATTAAAGCAATACTGCCTTTATTAGTTTAAGGGAGGGATTTCACACAAGTATAATGAAGCCCCACTCAGCTGATGAATCAGTTCTCCTCCATATTGAATGTCTCTTGGAGGAAAGATTGAGGGTGGCAAATGTGCAGAATGTATTCTGTGTGAGGGACTTCAAATGTCCACCACCAAGACTAGCTCAGAAGCACCACCACTGATCAATCTGGTCAAGACATAAATGACATTACTACTAGACTGTGTTGCGGTAGGTGTTGAGGGAGTAAATTCCTTACTTATTTTTATTCATTCATAGGATGTGGGTGTCACTGGCTGGCCAGCATTTATTGTCCATCCCTAACTGCCCTTGAGAAGGTGGTGGTGAGCTGCCTCCTTAAACTGCTACAGTCCACCTGCTGTGATTAGAACCACAATGTCCTCATGTGGCAGGGTGGGGGATGAAATTCTTGGATTCTAGCGACAGTGAAGGAATGGTGATATATTTCTAAGTCATGATGGTGAGTGGCTTGGAGGGGAACTTGTAAGTGGTGGTGTTCCCATATATCTGCTGCCCTTCTCAATGGATGTGGTCATGGGTTTGCAAGTTGCTGTCTAAGGATCTTTGGCAAATTTCTGCATCGTGTTGGTAGTACACACTCCTGTTATGAGGGTCAGTGGTGGAGAGCATGAATGCTTGTGGATGTGGTGTCAATCAAGTAGGCTGCTTTGTCCTAGATGGTGTCAATCTTCTTAAATGCTGCTAGAGCTGCACCCATCCAAGCAAGTGGGGAGTATTCCATCACACTCCTGACTTGTCTCTTGTAGATGATGGACAGGCTTTGGGGGGGCCAAAGGTGAATTACCTGCTGTAGTATTACTAGCTTCTACCCTGCTCTTATAGACATTGAGTTTATGTGGTGAGTCCAGTTCAGTTTCTGGTCAATGGTAATCCCAAGGATGTTGACAGTGGGGGATTCAGTGATGGTACCACCAGTGAATGTCAAAGAATGTTTGTTTGATTGTCTCTTATTGGAGATGTTAATTGCCTGTTATTTGCATGTCATACATATTACTTGCCACTTTTCAGCTCAAGTCTGGATATTGTCCAGATCTTGATGCATTTGAATGTGGACTGTTTCAGTATCTGAGGAGTCACAAGTGGTGTTGAGTAATATGCAATCATTGGTGAATATCCCCAAGAAGAAAGTCAACGTTTCACGTCTGAATCCTTCATCAGGAGTTGACCTGAGTCCTGACGAATTGTCCAGACCTGAAATGTCAACATTTCTGCTCTTCTGAAGCTGTTTAACCTGCTGTGCTCCTCCAGCTCCACGTTTTATCAACATGTGGTGAATCTCTTCTGCATGCTTTCCTGTGTAATCTGACAGTGTAGCGGCCAGAAGTACACATAGTACTCCATCTGTGGCCTAACCAGTGTTTTATACAGTTGTAATAAGTCTTCATTGCTCCTATATTCTAAGCTCCAGCTAATGAAGGAAAGCATCCACATGCCATCTTCACCACCTGACCTGTGCTGATAACTTCAAGGATCTATGGACTTGTACATCAAGGTCCTTTTGTTCCTCGGTACTTTTTAGGGGCCTATCATTCATTACGGATACCTTTCCCTAATTAGACCTCCCAAAATGTATCACCTCGCATTTGTCTGGGTTAAATTCCATCTGCTATTGCCCTGCCCAATTTACCTGTTATCGATATCAGACTGTAGCTTGAGACCAGACCATTCTCCTCACTACGAACAACTCTCCCAATTTTTGTGTCATCTGCAAACTTATTAATTATACCGTCCGCACTCGCATCCAAGTCATTAATACACATAACAAATAGCAAGGATCTCAGCATCATCCCCTATACTGACTATACTTTAGAAGGCCCTGCCCTGTTTCTTAACCTACTGTGCCTAAAATCTGATTCCTTCCTATTTTTTATTAAACCTAAGATACACCTTAACATCTAGGGTACCCTGGACTTGCTGCCTTTGCTCTTCAATCTTAGTGGAACATGCTGGCCCTGAATTCTCACTGAACTACTTTTAAAAGATTCTCACTTTCCAAATATAGACTTGCTGCAAGTAGCTGCTCCCAGTCTAATAGTATGAGAAGATAGATGAAACAGCAAGTAATCGGGGGAGGAACATATCAGAAGTGGGTGAAAATAAATAAAACGTACTGAAAGAACTTGCCATTTGGGACCGCTTATTTGTGCAATTTTTAAATGACTTGTAGTTAAATGTAGATGAAATTTTGCCTGCTATCCAAAAATTAGCAAATAATATTTATTAGAACATTGGAGCAGACTGTTTTTGACATATGTATATACCTAATGCATGCAATAAGATATCTTTTGGTTAAAAATAAATCAGTCTAAGTATTACTTCTTTAAATCAAAATCATTATGGTGTTAACTGCAATAACACTCACTCCATTGTTCACAGAAGAAATTCACAACATTCTACTAACTCTACATGGATAGGTTAGTGAATCTGGTTGATTCCATCTCAGTTTAATGTATAGGGATAAGTACGGATTGCCCTTGGGTAATGAAATTTGTTCCTCAGCCAAAAGACAGTTGCTTGTACATACCGACACTACAAAATTTTATCTTTAACAAGGTGAACAGATATTGGTCTCTGGTTACTTGAATCAATCTCACCAAATTCACAGGTGGGACAAATTTTTCATTGTAATTTCTAAACAGTCACAACATCAAATATTTAACAGCTCATTAAAAATATATACAACACAACTTTAACTACTTTGCACAGTAAAGCATGAGACAGAAAATGTGGAGAATGTTAGTAATCAAATACAACTATAAAATTGCTGTTATTAAGGTATTGTTATATCTTTGCGGAATTACAGCCATCTGGTCCCCATTGGTTTCAATCATTGTTCACTTGATGCAGAATTATTCGCCTCTGGTGAATTGGAGTGCTAATTATTGGCAAACAATTCCACGAGAAGCTGTTATTGAGCAGCAACTCAGATTCATGCTGCACTATAGAGGACAAGAATGCTTCACAAAGATCTTCCATCTGCATCTGAGAAATGCAGTCGGTGAGCCATTTATGTCAGCACATTTTGCATTCCATCGCAACTAAATAATTGAGGTAAATCTATGACAATGCTTCACTGCTTTATGTGCATTGAATCTCTGTGTGTTACTCATTTGCATGGAAGCAGAGCTATTTAAAATAATAGTAGAGAGCTTCAGCAGACGTTTTTCAGGGTGGTAAAATTGATCGAGGGGATTTGCACATAATGATGCTTTGGTTCAAAATGAGCATAAATCAATTGTGTGAAGTTCCATGAAGAAACAACACAATTCTGTTTTTACACTATCGATGTGCCAAAAGGATAAGGATAAGGAGAAAGTGAAGACTTTTTGTGACTTTAACAGATATATGTTATGTGTTACCAACTGTGGAAAATATATTTCCAAGTGTTGCGGCGTGGGGGCTCAGTGGTTAGCTCTGCTGCCTCACAGCGCCAGGGACTTAGGTTCAATTCCACTCTCGGGCGACTGTCTGTGTGGAGTTTGCACATTCTCCCCGTGTCTGCGTGCGTTTCCTCTGGGTGCTCCAGTATCCTCCCACAGTCCAAAGATGTGCAGGCTAGGTGGATTGGCCATCCAAAATTGCCAGTAGTGTTCAGAATTGTGTAGCTTAGGTGGGGTTATAGGGGCATGGGTCTTGGTGATGCTCCAAGGACCGGTGTGGACTTGTTGGGCCGAAGGGCCAGTTTCCACACTGTCGGGATTCTATGTTGCTACAAAAGACTGCACATGTTTGTGACTCTTAAGTTGCGCATCCTTCTTATACATTGCTCCACCGTAAACTGGAGTTAAGTGACCCTGGCCCTGTAGAACTTAAACCAAGGATTAGGATGGAATCACACCAGCCCAAATGTAGCTCCCGGAGTTGCTCCACCCTGCTGTTGCTCCTCTACCTGCATAGTTAAATGAAAATGTTCTGAATCAGTCAGAACTTCACTACACCTCTTCAAGGCTTTGAAACAATTTCTAGTAATTAAGCAATGACGTCCATGTTAACAACTTAGAGCATAGATATGGAAGCAGACTTAGGCCATTCAATCCATCAAGACTGCTCTGCCATTCGTTCATGGCTGATACTTTTCTCAACCCCATGCTCCTGCCTTCTGCCTTTCATCCTTGATCTCCTTACCAGTCAAAAACCAATCTATCACTATCTTAAATACTCTTAATGACTTGACCTCCACAACACTCTGCTGCAATGAATTCCAAAGATTCACTCCTCTCTAGCTGAAGAAACACCCCTTATCTCATTTGTAAAGGGTTGACTCTTCATTCTGAGGCTATGCCCTTGGGTCCTAGTCTCCCATACATGTGGAAACATCTTCTCCATGTCCACTCTATCCAGGCCTCGCAGCATTCTGTAAGTTTCAATGAGAGTATGAATTTATGTATAGATCAAGCCAAGTTTTCTTCCTCGAATAACCCCAGTTGAGTAACCCCAGTACTACCATGTCCAGCACAGTTAATTATTTCTGCAATTTTTCTGCAAATTGCTTTGTGGTCCTATTGACATCTTGGGTCATTAGCCCAGTTGGTTGGATGGTTCATTTGTAATTCAGTGATGTCAACAGTAAATGTTGATTTCCCATGTCAGCCGAGGTTACCATGAAGGATTCTCCTTCTCAACCTTTCCCTTTGCATGAGGCATGCCAATGCTTAAGTTAAACCACCACAAGTTTTCTCTGTCTAATGAAGGAGCAGCCTATGGTCTAGTAAGACTAAGATGACTGTAACTTGTACTCCAGTTTGGATAAAAAATGTAAGACTTGATGCTTCTAGACTATGAGCCACTGTTCTCAAGGTTGCCACCAAGATGGGACAAGATGGAATGATACTGGTAGAAAAAGTGGTCAATATTACACCAAGAGAATTCTATCATGCTGTTCCAGTCTGTGATGAAAATTAACTCAATGGCCAATGCTGGACATCATGGAGAGTGCTGTGTAGTTGAGGGTGGTGTGGGAGAATCAGGTGGAAGAGCAAGGGTGGGAACATACCTCACCATTCCACCTCTGTGGGAATTTTTCTATATTGGAGAGGGTGACTTTGTTGTCCTTCTGCCCTGAGCCAATGGAGTCCCTTAAGCATCACCACTTAAGAAACACTTCCCACAGATGCCGAGACTCTACTATTGATGGGCAAGTTCTGCAATTTGCAGGGAGACCACTAAGAATACCCTGTGAGCATGCTTGGGTAAGGGACCAAATAATTGGGTGCTCCATGATTCATGAAGAGTCCACCCAATGACAAGGGTTGTCCCACTCAATCAAACTCTGAAGCTCTCATCAATAAACTACTCATTATCTCCGACAGAGGTCAGCCTGACTGGCCTAACATGAGTCCCCCTCCACTCAAATCCATTCTGGGACTTAATCCACCTTGTTGTTCCTGACAGGCTGTAGTTCTAACAGTGACCTCTTTCTCCTGTGACAAAACCAGCCCAAATGAAAGTTGGCCAAAAATGTCCAGCTGGTAATTGGGAGCTATCACCCCATAAAATCCCAGCCGAAGCTAACTGGATGAAAAATAGTTTGGAGCACATGAACCAGATCTCACCTATGACTTTTACAGCAGTACATTCTGTTGATGTTATTCCACAATAAATTAAGACATCTAAATGCAGAAAGAATCATCAATAGAAAATGTTTTCCATTCTGTGTCTGAAGCATTTTAATAGAGAAACCCGGATAACAAAAAACACAGATATTTTGGAATTGTACCAGTTCAAGGTCGCTTCAGTTCTCTAATATAATGAAACATTATGGTCATTACCTGAAAATATGATCATGAAGTTTCACTTCTTCATGTTCATGTCGAGGTATTTTACCAGGCAGTGTTAACTTTAGCCAAAAGTGGGACAGATAATTTTCGACAGGCATTCCTCCTATTAATTACAAACATCATAAAAGTTAGTCAGCTTACATATTTCTTTCCACTCCTCATCCAGAGTAATATGGTTGAAACTATACTGTTTATTGACAAATGGAGTCTCATTTTGAAAGCTGAAAGAAACAAAGTTAATAGCTTTGTCAAAAAAGTGTGACACTAATATGCCTTCTATATCTTTCATCAAAAAAAAAAACTTTTCAATTAAATAAAAGAAATTCAACTCTTTGCTTTGGTAATACGGTATTAACATTCAACTAAATAGGTTAACAAGAATGATTCGTAAATCTAGCTGGAGTGCGAGAATTCACAAGAATGTTTGTCATAGATGTCACTAATAGTATTGTGCAAATCTATCAAGTGACAGAATGTTGTTATTCAATTTAGCTAATACAAGAGAAAAGCCAATGGAGTTCAAAAGAACTAAAACTAATGGATTAGTGAAAAGTGTCTATTCCTTATAAGGAAATATAGACATAGAAGTCAGCCTTCAATCTTGAGCCTATTTTTCCATTCCATTAGAGTATGGCTGATCCATTTGACTACCCTGCACTGGATTTGATGCTCTCCAATGGATATCGGGGTGGAGGTGTAGTGTTAAATCTGGTGGACATGCTGCCTGCTGCCTTTGCCTGACAATGTTTCCACTGTAATTATACCAGTGGTGGGGATGGTGTTAGTAGATTGTTGCCTGTGATCAATTGAGGACCTTAATTAGGCAATTAATGGACACCTAAGGGCCTCATCCTGTTTCCGCCTACCTTTGACTAGTGGCAGAAGAAGAATACACCCAGCTGCCAGCCTGAAAGGTTTTCCTGTGTGGACAGACAAGGGAATCTCTCCTTCACTGGTTTTTTACCACATCAGAGAGCACTAAAAATGGTGTATCTTACCCACAGGTTATTCACCCATCCGTAGACTCTCAGATCCTGGCGCAGCCCCTCACCATCACAAAAATATTTGGAAAATTCTGATCCATCACATTTTATCCCTACAGTCTGACTGCAGAATTGATAGTGGCCACCACTCTTGCTGCACAGTGCTGCCTTTGGCATCTGAGCTTCCAGCTATCTCCATGGAAAGGCTGGCAATGACTATGGAGAGCCAGGTGTCTATTGGATGTGCACACAGGGCTGCTTGTCACCAACAGCAAGGCAACAATGGAACATAGGACCTTGAGCTCACTTGAGGTGTCATGAACTCAAGGAAATAGAATGGTGCTTCTAGGCACCCAATAGGAAGAGGAGCCAGAAATTTTCTCCCGCAGAAATTTCCTGTCAGGGTACTCCAAAGGCGACCAGGCCTTCCATCCAACTTACAGCTCACCGGCAAATATGTGGGAGTTCAAGCTGAGGAGAGTGCTCTGCTTATGGGCAGGACCCATTCAGCAGGTCTGGATCTGCTCCAAGATCTCCTGACTAAAATTCCAAGGCCAGCTCTTAACAACATGGGCTTTAGTGGGTCAATTGAGAAAATATGCTAAGATCGGCAGAAACGAGATTCTCACCACTGAGAGGAACAATTCAGACTCTCCAACGAGGTTTTTGAATGGCAGATGAGAATCTTGCTAGTCAGCATTAAGAGACCCACTTGCATCTGTTTTAATGGTTTAACAAGCCATTATTACCTAATCTCACTTCACTGATACACAGTTTCCCATTCTCAAACATACTTGATAGAAACTGGACACCAGTAGTTCCCGTATGAAAGTCAGAGCGATATTCTGGTGACTTGAGTTTGCTCCTTCGGAATTCCATCTTGGACACCAGTACCTTGTACAGAGAAAATAATAATCATTAAAATAAAAACAAGAGCTGACAATGCAGGAGATCTGAAACAAAAACAGAAACTGCTGGAGAAACTTAGCATGTCTGGCAGCATCTGTGAAGAGAAAAATAGAGTTAATGCTTTGAGACCAGTGACCCTTCTTCAGAACTGATAGCAAGGAGAAGGTGGTATTTATGCTAATGACAGGAGGCAGGGGAGGGAGCAATGAGCAGATAAGTGAAGACAATGGCCAGACAGACAGAGAAAGACAGTTGGGCAGACAAAGGGATGGATGATAGTAAGCCAGGGAAGGAGAAAAGCCGACAGGGAGGGATAGTGAATATGCCTGGTAGTGGCATTCTGCTGGAGGTGCTATCAGCATAAATACCACCTTTTCCTAGCTACCATCATTTCTGAAGTGTCACTGGACCCAAAATATTAGTTCTGCTTTCTCTTTACAGATGCTGAGGCATTGTCATCAAATTTGTTGCAGTTGTAACATATGACATATTTTTATTAGAAATGTGAGACCTCTTCATCTTGGATTTTTAGTTAGCTAATTCTTCCATGTGCAGAGCACAAAAGACCATACCAATTGACATGTTCTTGCTACTTATTTATTCCCCTTGTCCAAGCACTGGTTTTGATGTAGATTCCCTTTAGGTTCAGATATGAACGTTTTATACAAACTGTATCAGTGATAATAAGACAGAGTCACGTAATGTGCCAAATAGTTCTCAATTGAAAAAGTTTTACATTAATGATTTTTCTCAAACAACATACATTTTTGTAGAATTATTCAATTGGACATAAAACTATCTAGTTCATATGCAGAAGCCTGTATATTTTGAACTGACGACTGTGCACAGTAACAAAAAATTGATATGTTTGTCAATTTCTCATGTATAGATATTCAATTAAATAGATTTTCTTATGATTAGAAATGTGACAGAAACTCCCTACTTATCAAAGCTGGTATGGCTGCTTCTAATAATTTTATCAATGCAAATTACTCATATCATCCACCATCAGGAAAATTTTAATAGCTACTTCACTAGGCAGTATAATGCCACATTGTGAAAATGTAGGTCCATGCCACACATGCATCTCACTGTCATATGTTGCTTGTGCAATCAGAACACAATGAGTCAAAATAATTTACTGATGACTTTTATTTGGGACCAAGCAAAAGGCAAAGGTGAGGAAGTAAAGAAAGTTTGAAAGTCAATCAGCTATGTTTTGATCCCTGGTCTGATCATTGTGTTTATAGTAAAAAATAATTGGAATTATCTAAGTGGACCATATAACAATGGCAACATAATTATTAGCAGAGATTTAAGATGACGTAGTACATTTCATTGAATGAATGTTATTATCCTTGGTGTCACTGATGTGTCTTTCAACACATTATGATTTAGTGTAGTAGTTATGAAATGCAGAGATCAAAGGTAGGATTGGATAAGAGTTATGATTAACTATTATATATTGTCGTCAGTCTGGATTGTAGAGTGTAAAGTACATGAGTTCTCATACTGCGTTATGAACTCAATGAAGACTTGTATATCTTGGGTTTTGTAGTATGAAATAGCTAAGCATTCATATTGGATTGTCAGCTCCAGGGCATCTGTGCAGAAGTTCCTCAGGGTGGGTATTTTCCAGTCAATCTGCTCAGAGCTCTTGGCTTTGTTATCATCAACAGTGCTATCAAGCAGCATCTGCTTAGCAATACCCTGCTCAGTGATGCCCACTTTGGGGTCTGCCAGGGCCACCCAGTTCCTGACCTCACTACAGCCTTGGTTCAAACATTGACAAAAGAGCTGAATTCCACAGGTGAGGTGAGGGTGACAGCCCTTGACATCAAAGTTACAAATCGACTGAGTGTGGCATCAAGGAGCCCGAGAAAAACTGGAATTAATGGGTATCAGGGGCAAACTCTCTGCTTTTTGGAGTCATACATGGCAGATAGAAAGATGGTCGTGGTTGTTGTAGGTCAGTCATTGGAGTTCCAGGACATCTCTGCAGGAGTTCCTCAGAATAATGTCTTACGCCCAACCATTTTCAGCTGTTTCATCAATGACCTTTCCTCCATCATAGTGTCAAAAGTGCAGACGTTTGCCAAAGATTGCACAATGTGCAGCACCATTTGCAACTCTTCAGAACCTGAAGCAGCCCATGTTCAAATGCAAAAAGATCTGAACAATATCCAGGCAAGTGGCATGTAACATTTGTGATATACAAATGCCAGCTATGACCATCACCAAAAACAGATAATTCAATCACTGCCCCTTGACATTCAATGGGCGTTACCATCATTGAATCTCCCACTATCAACATCCTGGGAGTTACTATTGACCGTAAACTCAACTGGACTCACCACATAAACACAGTGGCTACAAGAGCAGGCTAGAAGCTAGGAATACTGTGACGAGTAACTCACCTCCTGGCTCCCCAAAGCCTGACCACCATCTATAAGGCACAAGTCAGGAGTGTGATAGAATACGGCCCATTTTCCTGGATGGGTGAATCTCCAACAGCACTCAAGAAAATTGACACCATCCAGGACAAAGCAGCCCGCTTTATTGGCACCACATCCACAAACATTCACTCCCTGTCAGCAGCAGCAATGTGTACTATCTACAGGATGTTCTGCAGGAATTCACCAAAGATGCTTAGACAGTACTTTCCAAACTTCCATCTAGAAGGATAGGGGCAGCCGATACATGGGAACACCACCAACTTCAAGTTACCCCCCAAATCACTCACCATCCTGACTTGGAAATATATTGCTGTTCCTTCACTGTTGTTGGATTAATATCCTGGAATTCCCTCCCCTTATGGCATTGTAGGTCAATCCACAGCAGGTGGACTGCAGCGGTTCAAGAAGGCAGCTCACCAACACCTTCTCAAGGGCAGCTAGGGATGGACAATAACAATGCTGGTCAGCCAGCAATGCTCACATCCCACAAGTGATTTTTTTTTAAAAAAGATGTTATTAAACACCTCTGGGGCAACCATGACTCAAACCTGGGCCTCCTAGCCCACACACCATAGCATCCTAGGCCCAACCATCTTCAGGTGTTTCATCAACAACCTTCCCTCCATCATAAGGTCAGAAATAGGTACAAAAACAGGGGTTGCTGGAAAAGCTCAGCATGTTTGACAGCATCTATGAAGAAAAATCAGAATTAACATTTCGGGTCTGGTGATCCTTCCTCGGAACAGAAATAGGTATGTTTGCTGATGACTGCACAGTGTTCAGCACCATTCATATATCATCAGATACTGAAGCAGTCCATGTACAAATGCATCAAAACCTCAACAATATTTCAGCTGAGGCTGAAAAGTGGCAAGTAATATTGTGCCACACAAATGCTGGATAATGACTACCTCTAACAAGAGAGAACATAACCATCATCCCTTGATGATGGCATTAGCATTGCTGAAAGCTTTGTCATCCTACGTGTCATTGAGCAGAAACTGAACTAGAGTAGCCACATGCATACATGGCTGCATGATCAGGTCAGAGGCTCAGAACCCTGCAGTGAGTAACTCACCTCGCCAAAGTCTGTACCCCATCTGCAAGGCACAAGTCAGGAGTTTTATGGAATACTTCCTACTTAACTGGGTGAGTACAGCTCCAATAACACTCAATAAGCTTGACACCATCCAGGACAATGCCACTTACTTGATCGGCACCACATCCACAAAAATCCACTCCCTCCACCATTGACACCTTGTAGTAGCAGTGTGTACAATCTAGAAGGTACATGCAGAAATTTAAGGTTTCTGAGACAACATCTTCCAAATCCATGCCCGCTACCATCTGGAAGAGCAAGGGCAGTTGATACATGGGAATACTACCGCTTGTGAAATCCCCTCCAAGCCCCTCACCATCCTGACTTGGAAATAAATCAGCGTTCCTTCAGTGCCACTGGGTCAGGACCTTGGAACTCCCTCCCAACGCCTGTGGGTCAAACTATAGCATATGGATTGCAGTGGTTGAAGAAGACAGCTCACCACCACCTTCTCAAGGGCAAATAGGAATGGACAATAAATACTGGCCCAGCCAATGACTCCCACATCCCATGAGTGAATTAAAAAAAAGCTTCAAAATAGACCTGAATCTATATTAGTACAACAGGTATCTATATATTCCATTATTTAATACAATGTAGCAAATTAAATTAGAACAAGCAAGTAGTTCCAATGCCACATGGCATCATGTGAAGCACTTGCCCCTTAAACACAGAAGGTCTGTATGCGTAGTGTTGGGGAAAGTTTTGGTGAGAATTTTAACCTAGGTAGTCTGACAGTTAAAATGAAGTTGGTGAAATACTAGCTCTATTTCCCATTTATATTATTTCTGAACTATCTGATTTTTCCACACACGTGGGCCCTCATCTAAGTGAAGTGAGTGTCTTAGAAATGTATCCCAAATTATTGTCCTATTACTTTAGTAAGATAACAAAGCCAAGAGTTGGTGTTTGATGTTGATGATACCACCAAACTCCACCAGTTCTGAGGATTATAAAGGCATTTCTTGGTATTTACTTTCTTTTCCTTTATGAATCAAAGAATGAGCAGATGTACAGGCTTCCCTTGTTCCAGGCTCCCCATTTTAATGGATGTTGACTATTTCAGAATTGCTAACCACTCTGGTCCCTGCACTCACATTTAGCTGGGCTGGTGATCCATGAGCCGTCTTACTTTCCACCACTTCCCACCAACTTCTCTCCCATTTTCAGTGAGAGAACAGTCAACAACAATTAAAAGAATCTGGCTGGGCCACTTTTTGTCAAGGAATTAAAATTGTCGCCTTATTATTTGCACACTATGGCTTTTCAGAAATGCTTCACAATGTGTGGTGGTCTGCCCTCGATAGAATTCAATCTGGATAAATGTGATATGATGCACTTGGGCAGGACATAATTGGCAAGGGAATTCATGATGAACAGTAGGACCTGGGAACCAAAGATCACAGGGTCTGCATGTCCACCAGTCTCTTAAGGTAGCAGGTCAGATGGATAAATTGTTTAAGGAGGCTTATGGAACACTTGCCTTTATTAGCTGAGGCATAGAGTTTAAGTGCAGGAAGGTTATGCAGCATGGTGACAGCTATAGTATTGTATAAGGTTCTGGAATCCACATTGTAAGAGAGATGTAATAGCACTGGAGAGTGAGCAGAGGGGATTTATCAGGACATTGCCTGGGCTAGAGATTTCCAGTTATGAAGAGAGATTGGAAAGACTGGTTTTGTTTTCCTCAGAGTAGCAGAGATTGAGAGGGGACATGGTGAGATGTACAAAATCATGAGGGGCATAGATAAGGCAGACAGGAAGAAACTTTTCCCGTTAAAGGAGGGATCAATGATTAGGCATCATAGATTTAAAATGAGGAGCAGAAGCATTAAAAGAATAGGAAAATCTTTTTCACTCAGAGGGTGGTGGAAATCTGGAATTCACCAAAGGTGGTAGATGCAGAAACCTTCATCGCATACAAGCCAAGAGCTGGAAAATGGGATTAGAATAGTTAGGTGGTTATTCTTGACCAGTACAATGGGATGGGCTGAAGGGCCTTTTTCTATGTTGAAGGTCTCTATAACTCCATGACCAAGCATCAAGGTCAAATTCATGAGATATGTATTCATCTTACAGACACCACCAGGATAGAAAACCTTATGTTATAAATTTTATAAGTGACTACATTGCTATTACTCTGATCATTTATAAAACATCCAGGGAACCAATGTCTCACAGTGAAGCATATGCATGTTTATCACTATGGGGTCATCACAGGCTGTAAAGCTTCAAGTAACTTAATAGCATTACTGAAATTAATGCTGTACAATAGATTAAGAATTATAGTTTAAATCATTTACCCTTTTGGCTGGAGACTTTCTTAAATCCATGCTGGCAAAATATTTAATATGAACCCAAATAATTTGCTGTTTTCTGCATGAATCATCTGGCAAAAGAGAACTTAATTCTTTGTAATAGCCCCAGATTCTGATTTGAAGATTATTACAGGCACCTGATTTTGATATTTCCAATTAAACAAAAGTATGTAAAAGGTGAAGAATGACAAATTTATTCCATCAAACTATTCTGCATTCTTTGTGTTTGTGCAGGATTTCTGTAATCCATGGACGTGACCTGGCACAATACTGTCCTGATTTTTCATGTAGGATTACTTCAACCATTTCATGACAGTGAATAAAGCATGCAGAAAATGTAATGCATTGTAAACACATTCTAATCTCCTGTAATCTTTCCTAACACTTTAACTTGACCTTTTAAATACAAGTCTTTTCAACTTAAATAACAAATTATCTTTGGAAGCAATCTCCCCCCAAATTGGTCAGATTTTTATATTAAAATGAATTAACTTTCATTTTAGTTGTCCCAAATAATATGCTAACATTTGAATCACTAAATTGATCTAATGATGGTAGTAATGTGATGCTCCACAGAAGTACTCATGTTTGATACGCAGATCTCCGAGGTGAATTTATATGCAGCTATTTAGGATACAATCTTCAGTCAGTCATTAATGATGTATAATATGGATTAATTATGTCATTACCAATCTGCAAACTGACACCTCTAGCTCTTCTTTAATACATCATTATGTTGAATAAGATTCAACAAATTTACATGTGTCTGCCTAATTCAATAAGGATATTCAGCATCATTCCTTTCAGAGAGCAAACTATTATAAATAATTATATTAGTTTTCAATGGGATTCCACTTTTCTCCATCCATATTTCTTGATTTGCTGACTCATTTTGTTTCAGCACTGATGATAATAATTATGACATCACCAGGGGAACTGACTGGAAGGTATTAATGAACTTGAGTGTGTCAGGAGTCTAATTACATTGAAATAGAGATGCAGTTGTTAAGTTTTACTAGCAATTTTGTTGTTTTAAATGTGCACGCAAATTCAGTTCCAGTGCGTGACCAGGCTCAGTAATTCCCATGAGCCAGACTTTTCTTAATACGGTTATCAATACTTTAAAGTTTTTGAGAAGATTTGTAGCTCAGGTTGTGGATGAGGTTGTAGACTTGCTCGCTGACCTGACGTGTTTGATTGCAAATGTTTCGCCGCCCTGCTAGGTAACATGGTCAGTGTGCCTCCGGTGAAGTGTTGGTGTTCTGTCCTGCTTGTTATTTATATGCCTAGGTTTGCTGGGGTGGTTGGCATCACTTGCGGTTCTGTTTTTCAGTGGTTTGTATATCAGGTCCAGTTCAAATGTGTTTATTGATGGAATTCCGGTTGGAATGCCAGGCCTCCAGGAATTTCCTGGCATGTCTCTGTTTTGCTTGTGCTAATATGGATGTGTTGTCCCAGTTGAATTCAGGCCTTCTTCCAGTTTGGCCTATGTAGTGTTTCTGGAAGAAAACTAACAATAAGGATACACAAAAACCAACTAGCCACTGAGAGACACGACCAATTCTCACTGGTCTCAACACACACGGACAAAGAAGGGCATGAATTCGACTGGGACAACACATCCATATTAGCACAAGCCAAACAGAGACATGCCAGGAAATTCCTGGAGGGCTGGCATTCCAACCGGAACTCCATCAACAAACACATTGAATTGGACCCGATATATAAACCACTGAGAAACAGAACCGGAAGTGATGCCACCCACCCCAGCAAACCGAGGCATATAAATAACAAGCAGGACAGAACACCAACGCTTCACCGAAGGCACACTGATGATGTTACCTAGCAGGGTGACACAACGTCTGCAATCAAATACACCAGTTAGGCGAGCAACTCTACGACCTTATTAATACTTGCTGCAGCAAAAGCTGTTCAACAGATCAAAAGCAATGATCAGAAAGAAATTTAATATTAGCTTTTTAAAACTGATTCTTATTAATTTTATGTTTGATAAATCGTGCATTTTATTTATGTAATTGTAAAGATATGTTTCAATAGATTTGATTTATTGCGTAATTCTGTATATGTTAGTGGTTTAGTATTGTTGCTGTGGTTAATTTTAATCAATTCAGAATTTATTATAATTAACTATTTATCTTGAGACTGAATTTTAAATTGGCTTCTGTTTATAATTTTTGTACAGCTTTTAATATAAGCGCAAAATTAATTTCTCATCCAGAGTTCCCAATTTTCTTTTAAATTTTCCTCTCCCAGCGATTGCAGCTTTTTGCTGGAGTTTCATTACACTAAGCATGGTAATGCTCAGGCATCTCAACAACGTCAATATACTCATCAATGACTGGGATAACGAATGTTGGCAGACTCTTTAATCATGGTAGGCATCACAGATGAGCCCGATCCTATACTTATTCAGAATCCACCAAGTAACCTTTCAACAGGAGTTACCGGATATTGATTATGATGGAATTTCTACCTCATCTCTTTTCTCTGCCTCTGGCAAAATGCACTGAAGCCAATTCACCCACCAACTAACACCCAACTCAATAAATTAAGAATTAAATTCAAGATCTCTAATCTGCACAGCTCAATTACATACTGGACTTACCAACTACATCATTGATAACTTGTTCCAAAGCTTAGTTGTACCGCAATTAATTATCCATCTCTGTAAGCTTATGACTGGTGATTCTATCTCCTTGCACTAATAAAACCTGTGACAAAATGGCCAGAAAAGCACAGGTGGCTCTTTAGATAGGAACGAACATTAATCAAGGACAACCATTCAGCTAGCAACAGGTCAAGATTGTTAGATAGACCAACGAGATTGACTCTACGAGATCCATCATCAATATCACTCAGCAGAGAATTACCATGTGAAATTGATTTACAAAGTAGTTTAGCCAATGACAGAAAACCTGAAAAAAAAGCAAAGGCAGTTGGTTGAAAGTGAAAGCCTGATAAGTTAAACATCAGTGTCTTAGATTCAAGTTACTTCAGAAAATTACTTTAAAGCTTTTTGCGAAGGTCATAGGGAATTTATGCTATTATTTTTAGTGTTCTGAAAAAGCTCTGAAGTTCATAATGAATTCCAATGTTAAACCTGAAGGAATACTTGGACCTAGATATGTAACTGGCTTGTTATCCTACTTTAGTAGGTAAACAGTTAGTGGTCTTAGTTTCGATGCAAGAGAGGGACCGAGGGTAAATTGTTAATTGACTGGTGGGTGAATTGGATGTATGATGATTAGCTAAGGGGATCAGTATAGTGAGATAACAAGGTGTAAAGCTGGATGAACACAGCAGGCCAAGCAGCAAGGCTGATGTTTTGGGCCTAGACCTGAAACACCAGCCTTCCTGCTCCTCTGATGCTGCTTGGCCTGCTGTGTTCATCCAGCTCTACACCTTGTTACCTCAGATTCTCCAGCATCTGTAGCTCCTACTATCTCTGGATCAGTATTGTCGTGGGATTGAAAAAGTACAAGCAAAATTTAAACAGGTATTGCTGTGGTTATTAGTGGACTAACTTAATTATGGTTGTAGTCACCAAGTATATATGCAAGAGTGAGTTTGTCCCTGACTTAACAAATTTAAATCCTTGAATGATCCTTCAAGACAATGAAAAGATTTGTTCCCCTTCTGAAGCTGGGAGAAAGTGCTATGTTGGGTGAAGGTCACACACCTTCCCAAACTAAACAGTCTTGGAGAGATGTGGCTGACATTGAGTAGCGCAGTGTGGTCAGGAGAATTAGGTACAATGTGAAGAATGTTTCAATTACCCTTTATTAGCAATATTTGTTTCTGGATATCCAACATTGAGCACTTACCGCAGCTGAGTAGTCTGCTGATGAACATAGGAATATGTGCCTAACGTACTTACTGAAACACTCCTCTCTGCAAGGCTTTTAGAATTGTAGTGTTCTTGCAGACTTGGCATTACTGAAACAAACCACTTTGTGTCAATGATCTAGGAATTCTCTCGCTTGCTCACCTAACTGTCTAATTGAGGCTAAAGATATCTATATCATCTTTTATCCATTAACAAGGAAGTATTTGTTGTAGATTTGTGCTTTCTAAGAGCACAAATGAATGAGGAAACACCATGGAGGAGAGTTCTGTATGATCAGTGCATAATAACAAATTAGTTGGCTTGGTTCCATAATGGTTTTCTTCAATGATGCTTTGTTACTTGCCCAATCACTCTTTAGTTCACTGTTGCTTGTTGGACCAAAGGATCTTTTGTTTTCCCCATGTAGCTTGAATGTTCTTCATTTCAACAATTCTGAACTTGGATTTTCTCTCGGTTTCAACATTGTTTTCTGAGCACCGTTTTTCCCTGATGGTGATTTATTCGCGGTTCAGAAAATTTCTGAAGAAGGGTTTAGGCCTGAAACGTTAACCTTCCTGCTCCTCTGATGCTACTGGGCCTGCTGTGTTCATCTAGCTCTACATCTTGTTATCTCAGATTCTCCAGCATCTGCAGTTCCTACTATCTCTGGAAAATTAATCAATCTGATTTGCCTGATCTGCATGTAGAGTAAAGTCATCTTCTGATTAGAGTACTTTTCTTACATGCTTCATTTATTTCTTCCTGTATGTCTATTCTATGGTTTAACTGCTGTTGGGAACCTGTAAACAATTCCTGCTTGTGAACTCTTACTTTTTCCTGTTCTTATTTTTATCCAATGTAGTTCTACATCTTGGTCTGATTTAAGCTCACCATTCACTATCAATATTTCCTAAAAGCTGTGTGGCTGTGTTCAGCTCCTCCATGGTTCTGTTCATGGTAATCAGAGTTGACATTCCAAACGTGGCATTGACTTCAGTTCTGGAAGTAAATGGTCTGCTTGGGACTTAGAGGGAACGCTGCTTACTACTATACTAATTAATTTTTAATTTGCAAATCTAACCAATCACCGTTTTCTGTCCTTTCAATCCCTCAATATTTAAGATACTACCACCTCCACCCACATTCCACACCGCCCCCCCCCAAACTCCTCCCAGTGAGTTACCTCATAACCATATCATTGCAATAGATATCATTGCAATAGATATCATTGCAATAGAT
>NC_063345.1:29632461-29642150 GCF_021869965.1 Rhincodon typus | reverse complement strand
CAATAGATATCATTGCAATAGATATCATTGCAATAGATATCATTGCATCACCAGGCCTTTATCTCCCGGGACACACTTTTAGGTTTGTGCTCTCTGTCCCTCCTTTCCACACTCTGGTTAACATGACTCAAATTACTGCTCCATTTCATTACCTCATTTTCTCCCTCTGTACCATTCTTGCTTTCACATCATTCCTTCCACATCCCTGCTGTTTGCTGACACCTGTCTCAATGGTACTGCATGTACTTTTTCCCCCAATACTGCTGTTAGTAAAATCCACTGCTCCTACACCAGTTTTAGAACCACATACTTGTATTTCTAATTTTCTTTCTTAAAAAAAAAGACTGGGTTGTGGGTTCCATTGGCCAGGCTCGCATTTATTGTCCGTAGGACTTAAAGTGAAATCTGAAATCTGAAATCTGAAATCATAGGTAAGCCAGATGGGGTAAGGATGGCTGATGTAATGTTCTTCAGGGAAGACTGTTTGTTTGACAATTGGCAATGGTTTTGGTTGTTATTAAGCTAACTCCTCTTGCCCTATGCCAATTTCCTTGTTGCTCCAGTAAAGATTATTATGTTTTGAGATTCTGCTTTTTAACTTAGCCAATAAATGCTCATACACTCTGCTATGAGTAGCCAATGGGCCACAGCAACTGAAATGTTTTCCCCTACTGCTGCAATTTCTTCTCCCACCTTGACCAGATATCCTAAGCCACGACACTCTGTGCAAGCAACACAGCTTTTCAGACTTGTGTTCTGTGAGTCATTGATCTCCAAACCTGCCTCACTCGCAGTCACTCCTTTCTGTCCCTAAGGGATGTGACCATCTCCTGAAACACCTTTTAGGTAAACTTCCAAATCCCCGAGTCAGTATCCATAATGAGCTGAAGCAGAAACGAATCAGAATTCCTCAAGATGTAGCAATGTGGTTAACTCTTAACTGCCCTCTGGGCAATTAGGAATGAGCAATAAATGCTGCCTGGCCAGCGACATCCTCATCCCGTGAATGAATAAAAAAAAAACTTGCTGCAGATGTGCTCTACATCGATCGCAGTGGCATCCAGGAACAGCAACATTTCAGCAGGTCCTCTTCCGTGCCTTCTTTGTAGCAGTTAATGAGTTGCTGATTATTTTTCTGATTAAATATTAATTAAATTCTCTAGTTCTGCCTAGGCTTATTCTTAATTCAATAAGTGTTCCAGTTGCCCAAATGAAATTTCTGTTTAAAATATATAAGAGAGACACATCAGCCAACCTATTGATCTTTACTATTACTCTTTCTCATTTTATGAATAAAAGTTTTTAAAATTACTGAAATTATCGCTTTGTATCTAGGTCCCTGTACCTGTCTTTCAATTGAAGAAATAGGAGCAGAGCTGTCAGGTCCTGGGAATTCTGTAGGGGTAATTCCTTTGATTTCCCCAATGTCTGTGCACCATCCATAATGAATGTGTCAGGAGTGTGATGGAATACTCTCCAATTGCCTGGATGGGTGCAGCTCCAACAATGTTCAAGAAGCTTGATACTTTTGGAAATAAAGCAGCTTCCTTTGGTACCCTGATACCACATTCGAAACACTAATTTCTTCCACCAGAGGTATACTGTGTAACTGTGCAGTATTTACAAAATGGACTGTGGCAACTTGCCAAGGCTTCTTTTTTTTTCCTTTTTGGCATTTTTTTCCAAATGTGCAACCTCTATCCTTACCCATTGATCGATGCATGGGAGAACTATTATTTGCAAATTCCTCTCCAAATCGCACACCATTCTGACTTAAAACGTTGTTTGCTCTGCTTCACCATTGCTATTCAAATCCTGGGCCTCTCCTCCTAACAGCACTTTGATTGCCCCAATACCCCAGGGACTGCAGAGATCTGAGAAGACAGCTCACCACCAATTTCTTGAGGGCAATTGGGAATGGGCAATAAAAGTTGGGCTAGCTAGTGATGATCATTCACAGAATGTGGGCAAAGAGAAATTTGGGGATCTTGAGGACAGTCTGTCATAGATGCAGGATGCCTTTTGGAAGATATGTTAGGAGCAATGACCTGATGTAAGGGGAATAATGAATATGAAGGGCATGGGGATGAGGACATGGGCGTATGAATGTGAGTTTGAGGACCTGACATTCTTAATTAAACTGGTGCCAAACCATAAAATTTAGATATTATTGCTGTCAAGTGGTTGTCTACATTTTAATGTTTATTCAATTATTGTTTGACACCTGTTCCCTGACTGGCTGTAGAAGGTAATCTATGAAATCATGGACTTTCAAGTGAAATCACATAGATTTTGAACCACATCAATTGGAAAAGTTTATTTGTCTTTAATATGGATAGCAGTGTTGAGCTGAAATCATCGGCAATGAAATGACAAGAGATGAAACTGGTGATTTTATTTCAAAGTCCTATAGATGTTACTCAGACTAGAACTGATCAATGAAGAAACTCTACAAGATAGAAATCTGAGTTTTTAATCTCTGCTGCAGTGGCATGAAGTGTGTTCAGCATTGGCAAGTTACTACAGTGATCATGATAGTGTTACTAGTATTAGCTCTTAGTTATTTTAATTATGTAATAGTGTTGTTCATTTGAGTGCTGTAGTATAGGTCTGACTCTCTCCCCTCTATATCTCTCCACTCACTGCCCCCATGGCTTGCCTTTTTCTCCTTTGTTCATTTATCTGTTTCCACCATTGTTCTGTCCTCCTCCCCTCCTCTCTAATCTCCCTCCTACCTCTCCTTTCTTTCCCACCTTTAAAACATTGGATATCCATCAAGAAAACAATAACAGTTATCTAGGGCAGCCCAACGTCCAGGTTGTGCTGCTATTGTGACTCTGCCAGTAGCCTGTTGGCTCCTCATTACTGGAGGTGGTAGGGGTGATGTGGGTATTTTGTTTTGGTCCTCCAGGGTCACATTGCTCCTGTCTGCCAACAGTCTTCAGCTCCAGAATTTCAGTCTTCAAGAACAGAAGACCAGCAGACTGAAACTGTTAGGGAGTAATAGCAGCAATGTCAACTAAAAGTTAAGTCAGCATGCTGTGTGACTTGGAGGGTAACTTGCAGGTGATGGTGTTCCCATTCATCTGCTGCCCTTATCCTTCCTGGGGGTAGTAGTCACAGGTTTGGGATATGCAATTAAAGGAGCCTTAGAGTTGAGTTACTTGCTTCTCTTTTTTCCATTATATTCTCTAAATTTAGTTACACTGTACTCTTTATTTCTCCAGTGTTTCTGCGATTGTTATTCATGTTAGCTATTTCTATATCACTCTACCCAGTGAATCAGATCTGCCAAGTCAGAGGGATCCAAAACTTGAACACCCTGCTTCCTCAAAAATCTGGCCTTTAGACATTGTTATATTACTGTTGTGAAGCTCCTTTCCTGGGAGGTTCTGTTTGATTTTACTCCAATAACTATTCTGCTGTACTACCTTGTCAATTCTGTTCTCTTCAAGTTCATTTTGCTTACTGATGGCTTCCTTCAACACAGTTGAAAAGTCAAAGCCCCTGTGCAAAATAAATCTATTGTGATTTTCTTAAGCTGTGTGAAACAACTTGAAGGAAAAATGAAGTGTCATGCCTGGCATTAGTTGGATCCACTTAAGGATTCGATTCAGTATCGGAAACTGCAGTCCTCTTTTTGATAGATAGAATTTCAGTAACCATTTCAATGTGAAGTGGAATACATTTAAGGTATTGAAATTTGATGTTTTGAACACTGTTAGGAAAGGCTGATAATTTTCTTGTTGGGGCCATACATTGAAGCATTTGACTTATCTGCACAGGTCAGGTAGGAATGAAGTAAAAGTATAAAGATTTTAAGCACTTCAATACAGTGGAAAATCAGGGCTAATTTCCCCACCCAGACTTTCGTAGAAATAAGGATTAATATAGTTGAGCTTTTGTTGTTGTATTCCAACTGTAATCTCTAGTCATGTTAAAGAGGCTACTAGAAGTCTGGAACAATTGTAGCTCAGCGTGGGCCAATATTGACAAATCCTTCATGTCTATACATAGTTAATAAATGATATTTAAGGAAACTGAAGTCTAACCTGAACTTGCAAGGAAAACAGGAGAATTTGTATCAAAACATGGTGACAAGAGTGGAGATACCAGTCCAGGCTAGGGCAGCACAGCACCTCAGTGGTTAGCACCGTTGCCTCACAGCACCAGAGACCCAGGTTCAATTCCACCCTCGGGCGACTGTCTGTGTGGAGTTTGCACATTCTCCATCTCTCTGCGTGGGTTTCCTCCAGGTGCTCCAGTTTCCTCCCACAGTCCAAAGGTGTGCAGGCTAGGTGGATTGGCCATGCTAAATTGCCCGTAGTATCCAGGGATGTGTAGTTAAGATGGGTTACAGGGGGGATGTGTCTGGGTGGGATGCTCTGAAGGTCGGTATGGACTTGTTGGGCCAAAGGGTCTGTAGGGATTATAAGGATGCTGTTTCCTCAGGAGCTGAGTCAGCAGCTCTATTTGGAAAGTCTAAGTTGAAGATATCCAGAAGGGAGTAAAATGAGGTTAAACTCTGACGTGACAGTATGTCTATATTAATGGAATAGCAAAAGCTCCATTTTGATGCCTTTGAAGGACCAATGCAGGTATATTGATAGAGGTTATGGAAAATACACTCCCACAAGTCCAGAAAAGTCTACAGGTCTGTATTTAAGCAGCAAAACATTTAGTTTAGTATTTTGGCAATAGGACCCACTCTGTAGGACAATGACGCCCTATCAGGCAACATGCTGATGTACGTCATCTGATGTTTCAGTCAGTCCTACTAGCACTTAATGCTTACTTTGGTTCCAGAACAAATCTTTTTATACAGTCTCTCAATTCAGGTAGCTATGGGAATTGACAAACTCCTTTTATGAATGATTAAAATGGATTGGCCACTTAATGTGGTTACAGTAATTTGAAGGATGAGCTTAATTGAGAGAGAATAGTTTTGAGTCTTTAATGACAAACTCTCTGCAATCTAAAGATGTTACAGTAAATGGTTTAGTAACTGAGGTAGGCTGAGTGAAGGATAAAACATTGGAATGGAGGTTGGTACAACTCTCAGACTCAGTCTGTGTATTAGTTGGCTAGACTTAAAGATGTCTGTTCCCCTCAAAGCTTCCTAAAATGGAGGGGGAGGGGGAGGGGGAGGGGGTAGGCAGGAATCACCCTTTTTGAAATGCTGGCATTGTGGTGCAAAACACTGAGACAAAAATGTCCAACAGAGAAAGTCCAATTTGGTCACTTGCAGCAATTCTGCAATGGAAGATTGCCTTTAAAAGTAGATCAAGCATATAAACTGAACAAGGCAGAATCCAGTAAATTGATCAAAGATTAAAAAGAAAACAAGAAAATTACACACTTTCGGTCACAACAGTAGAGATTCCTTAATATGGATAAGGACTTTTGGTCAATAACTTTTTAAAAGTTCACTTTGGCTACTCTAAAACCATGAACATTCAACTAAGGAATGCTGGATGGCATTTTGTCAAGATTTATTTCAGATTTACTAGACCGCTGTGACTGCATACCAAGAATTTATTTATGTTTTGTCCAAAAACCCCCCCCTTTTGTTTCAGTTGATCAGCTGGCTTTGATGTTTGATCAACCTCCTAATGCTCATTCCTCCAATCATGCTTCAAGAGGATGAGCCGGTTTCTTTAAAACTAGATAGCCAGGAGACACACTCAGAGGATAAATAAGATGAGATGCTAATGACCGTTTGAGCACTTCAAACTGACAATTGTGGCACCTAACTCCCCAGTCATCGCAGTGCTTATAATGGTTTTCCACAATGGATTGAACAGAAGTCTTCACTTCTTATGTACCTGCATCACTATATGTCATTGTATTGATGAAGTAGCAAATGAGACTATTGAAGATATAGTGGAACTATCTCTACTTTCAGTTGGTAACAGGAAGATTGAACTTGATAAAATGGAGACCACAGGGTTTCATAAAATCTAGACATGCAAAAAAAAGCCTACAGTAATTCTGAAGCATGAGAATTATGTTTCACTTTTACTTGAATGCAGAAAATTATTTAATTTTTGTCTAGTGTTTTTAGGCATAATGAGACAACAGCATTGCAAGGATGTTCCCCTTGTATCATCTTTTTCATGTCTAATGGTTTGCAGCAATTGCAATGCTGTCCTGACAGCAAATTTTCGAGTGCAAAGGGCAATCTCAAAAAAGAATTGTAACAATTTGAAGCCCTTGATTCTTTCGAAGTAACAATAAAGACAGTCTTTACTTTTCAAACTCTTTAACGGTGGATTGAAATGACAACTGTAACACCAAACATTTCTGTAGGATTGCTGCATAACTTTGAAAGCTGGTAACCTGGCATTCAGTGCAAGTGTAATTTACAAAGTTGTTTGTTCAAACAGTAATTAATTGTGTGATTGCTGATGAACTGGAGTCAAGTTTTATATACCATGAAAGTTTTTTGTTTGTACTAGTAGCTGATTGACGACTGTTCTAGTGAACAGTTCAATGACTAGGCCTTCTATTTGCCAACAACTATGTAATTTATTCTTGGGTAGCTGAACAGGATATAGACTATCAGATTTCCTATCCTGCTATTCCCCACCACTCCCCAGTTCAAGCCCTGTGATACCTGCAGTAAAAGCCACTTTAAGCCTGAAGAAGAAAAATTTATTTCCTTCAGTTGCTTTGAGCTGTGGCCTTTTAACTGATAAGTCAGAAACACTTGTTTTTATTATTATAAACAATTGACTCAATTACCTGGTGCATCTTGCAAATCTGTAGAAGCATCTGGAGAAGGATAACTGAGAAGTGTTTAGACCAGCCAAGTAAGAATCATCTCAGCAAACCTTGAACAGGAGCCACTGACTTGCTTTACTAGTCTTTCACTCATTCTATTACACTTCTGTTTCTTTTTCTTTCTTTTTTGTCTGTCTGTATGTATGTATGTATGTAAGGGAGCATCTATAAGATTAGACTTTTTTAATAAGTTATGTCAATGATTCATAAATATTTACCTGTAGGTAGAATCTAATTGTGTGCAACAACATGATTTTTAAGTACACAATAATGATCCTTTTATTTTCCATCAACCTGGTTCTGAAAGTCAGGCAAATTAGAGGAATCTTTGGGTAATTTCCCAAATCTTTTAACTTTTGTGATGAATCTGGGAATAGTGGGTCTTGATTTTTCAAGTGCACTACCCCAGTGACAATGTATCCATACTCTGGAGTCTTCCTGATATCTTTATTCCTCTCTTTGTCTAACTTGAGAATATGCCACTAGAAACTCCATGTTGTTAATGAAGTGGCATGGTGTTGCCCATCATTTGAAGTTGTATACTTGCAGTCGTTGATTTGTAAAGGAATTTTTTGATGTGTGTCTGTGCGTGTGTTAGGCCCATGTCCATTTGATACATCAGCTTAGAGGTAACCAGTCCTTTAAGTAGCACCTGAATGATATCGATTCCACTCTCCTCAGTCCAGCTGTTAAAGGTGGGCGTAATGCTCTGCCTGAAGGCCATCATCCTCCTCTGCAATTCCATTTGACTCATTCAGGGGAAGCTTTGAGGTCCCCATTGTGGTTAAATCTATGAACAATGGGCTTCAGGAGGAGCATGGTGTGAAAATACATTCACGTGGAAGTATGACTTTGACTGAAACCATTTTGGTTTCCAACATTTAAATGTACTAAGAGGAAAGGTGTTAGTGATTGGACTTGATAAATATGTAGCTTGGCCTTGTTTTGTTTTATTAATTCATGGGATGATGGCATTGCTGAGTAGACAAGCTTTTATTGCCATACTTAATTGACCAGAATGCAGTTAAGACTGCATTGCTGTGGATCTGGAGTCACATGTGATGGGATCAGGTAAATATGGCAGATTTTCATCTCTAAAGGGCATTAGTGAACCAGATGGATGGGAATGTGATGGAGTTGTGCCACATATATTTGTGTTCAAGACTCAACTAAAACAGTAGCATCAGTGCAGCTCAAAGCAGGGAGTTCTGCTAACCAATTGTCATGTATGCATTATTGTTAATAAATGCTGTTCTTAAAGCTTTAACCTGGGATTATTCTGAAGAACAGAATAAGTCTCATACTGAAACAGTTTTTAGTATAATTTCCAGTGCAGTAAGTGGAAGACATCAGGAAATATGTTTTAATAGAAAATTAATTACAGATATCTCTAGCATTTCTTCTATGGTATCAAACTAGAACTGACTTTTTAAAATGGGGTTTCTTTACCAGTATTTCACATCCTTGGTGGCATTAGTAATCATGGTATCACCTCTGGTTTCTATTTGAATTACTTGGAAGATGACTTAAACTGTTGAAGTTGATTGTCTCGCTGAGTTAATTGAATTAGTGGATGTGGATGGAGATTAGTGAGTATTGGTCGCATCTTTTTGTTGCCAGTTGATGTTCGTGTACTCTTGTGGTTAATTTCCTTCCTGTCTGTCCAATGTAATGTTTGTCGCAGTCTTTGCAGGGAATCTTGTATATGACATTGGCCCATCCATAGTGTGAAGCAGAGACAAGCACGGGAATTCCTAGAGGCCTGGTTCTCCACGAAGAAAGCTATCAATCAACACATAGAGCTAGACTCCATATATGCTCCATTGTGAAGGAAAACCGGAAGTGAGGTACTCCAGCTCAACGGACACCAGAGTTTAAATACCAGGTGGGAGAACATAATGGCACTTCATCGGAGGCTGCACTGATAATGTTACCCAGCAGGGTAATGAAACGTCTGCAGAACAACAAGTGAGCCAACTGACCACAACATCCACAACCCGAGCTACAAATCTACTCTAAAGCCTTAAATGACTTCAACTACGAGTATTCGGTAAATGTTGCCCTGAGTGAGCAGCATTTAGTGTCTGCATTTAATATAAGCTGCATTAGCCAGGGGGCTGAAAGGAAACATCGACTTTCATGGGACTTTAGCAAAGTCTGCAATCCAAAATTGGCAAAGCACATCTGCTATCTTAGATGCACGATATCTGAGCTGGTATTTATTAACTTATGCCTTCATGTGGGATCCCTGGAAATTGGGCAGTCCATTTTGAGCAAAATAGTACTTACCTTTTTATTAAATTATGAAACTCTCGACACTTTTTGTTTGAGGTCCTTCCAAGTTACACGCTGGATTTCACAGGAATGAATCTTTACTCAATTTAGCAATGCATCCAAGTGTCATCGAGGCTAAAGCTTGATATATGGCCCTTTAACATTGATTCACAGCAAGGCTTCTTCACATTGATAGTTTCCCATGGGTACAAGCATTCTTCATTGTACACACAACCATTCAGGCTTCAACAAACCATGTTATGCCATACCAAACTAGGAAAAGGATATTGCTCTGTCAGTGTGAGAAGTGTTTGTGATCCTGACCCAAGTTTAATGCCAGGTATTCTGGGAGCTATATTAACTCTTCCTGTGCTATTGAAGCATAGTTGGAGAGGATTCTGACTGTGTTTGTTCACTTTGACAACAATTGCCATATCTACAAGTTGTGATGTGCAGCATTTATAATGAAGCCCTTATCCTGTGTGCTCATTCAATAGAGTTTCGCTTTGAAAATGGGCAGACGCAACTCCGCCCACCGCCGGCGCAACTCCGCCCACCGCCGACACCGGCACAACTCCGCCCACAGCCGACGCAGCTCCGCCCACAGCCGACGCCGACGCAGCTCCGCCCAC
>NC_063345.1:29581079-29632451 GCF_021869965.1 Rhincodon typus | reverse complement strand
GCCGACGCAGCTCCGCCCACAGCCGACGCCGACGCAGCTCCGCCCACCACCTCCACAGCCAGCAGCTCCAGAGGAGACAGCAGCACCCGCCCCTGCCGAGTCTTCACCATCCCCCCAGACCTACACCTTACTGAGGACGAACGGTCAGTCCTAAGTAAAGGGCTCACCTTTGTCCCTCTCCACCCACAGATCAACGAATACCGCTCACGCTTGGACATAGAGCAGTTCTTCCGCCGCCTCCGCCTCCACGCTTACTTCTCTGACCGTGAACCTAACCCTCCCTCTACTGACCCCTTCTCCCGCTTCCAACACACCCCCTCCTCCTGGACACCACCCCAAGGCCTCCTACCCTCCCTCGACCTCTTCATCTCCAACTGCCGTCGAGACATCAATCGCCTCAACCTCTCCACCCCTCTCACCCACTCCAACCTCTCCCCCGCAGAACATGTAGCCCTCCGCTCCCTCTGCTCCAATCCCAACTTCACCATAAAACCCGCGGACAAGGGAGGTGCAGTTGTAGTATGGCGCACTGACCTCTACATCGCCGAGGCCGGACGCCAACTCTCCGACACCTCCTCCTACCGCCCCCTTGATCAAGACCCCACCCCTGAGCACCAAACCATCATCTCCCAAACCATCCACAACCTCATCACCTCAGGTGACCTCCCACCCACGGCCTCCAACCTCATCGTTCCCCAACCTCGCACTGCCCGCTTCTATCTCCTTCCCAAAATCCACAAACCTGAATGCCCTGGTCGACCCATTGTCTCCGCCTGCTCCTGCCCCACCGAACTGATCTCCAACTATCTCGACTCCATTTTCTCCCCCTTGGTCCAGGAATTCCCTACCTATGTCCGTGACACCACCCACGCCCTCCACCTCCTCCAGAACTTCCAATTCCCTGGTCCCCAACACCTCATCTTTACCATGGACGTCCAGTCCCTCTACACCTGCATTCCCCATGCAGATGGCCTTAAGGCCCTCCGCTTCTTCCTGTCCCGCAGGCCCGACCAGTCCCCCTCCACTGATACCCTCATCCGCTTAGCCGAACTCGTCCTCACACTCAACAACTTCTCTTTCAATTCCTCCCACTTCCTACAGACAAAGGGGGTAGCCATGGGTACCCGCATGGGCCCAAGCTACGCCTGCCTCTTTGGAGGTTACGTGGAACAATCCCTCTTCCGTACCTACACCGGCCCTAAACCCCACCTCTTCCTCCGTTACATTGATGACTGTATCGGCGCCGCCTCGTGCTCCCACGAGGAGCTCGAACAGTTCATACACTTCACTAACACCTTCCACCCCAACCTTAAGTTTACCTGGACCATCTCTAACACCTCTCTCCCCTTCCTGGACCTCTCTGTCTCCATATCGGGCAACCACCTAGAAACCGATATTCATTTCAAGCCCACCGACTCCCACAGCTACCTAGAATACTCCTCCTCCCACCCACCTTCCTGCAAAAATGCTATCCCCTATTCCCAATTCCTTCGCCTCCGCCGCATCTGCTCCCAGGATGAGGCATTCCACTCCCGTACATCTCAGTTGTCCTCGTTTTTCAAGGACCGTAACTTCCCCTCCTCGGTGGTCGAGAACGCCCTCAACCGTGTCTCCCACATCTCCCGCACCTCATCCCTCACACCCCGTCCACGCAATAAAAACCAAAAAAGAATCCCCCTCGTCCTCACGTACCACCCCACCAACCTCCGGATCCAACGCATCATCCTCCGACACTTCCGCCATCTGCAATCCGACCCCACCACCAAAGACATCTTTCCCTCCCCACCCTTATCTGCTTTCCGGAGGGACAACTCTCTCCGTGACTCCCTTGTCCGCTCCACACTCCCCTCCAGCTCCACCACACCCGGCACTTTTCCCTGCAACCGCAGGAAGTGCTACACCTGCCCCCATACCTCCTCCCTCACCCCCATCCCAGGCCCCAAGAAGACTTTCCACATCAAGCAGATGTTCACCTGCACATCTGCCAATGTGGTATACTGCATCCGCTGTACCCGGTGTGGCTTCCTCTACATCGGGGAAACCAAGCGGAGACTCGGGGACCGCTTTGCAGAACACCTACGCTCGGTTCGCAATAAACAACTGCACCTCCCAGTCGCGAACCATTTCAACTCCCCCTCCCATTCCTCAGACGACATGTCCATCCTGGGCCTCCTGCAGTGCCACAACGATGCCACCCGAAGGTTGCAGGAACAGGAACTCATATTCCGCTTGGGAACCCTGCAGCCCAATGGTATCAATGTGGATTTCACAAGTTTCAAAATCTCCCCTCCCCCTACCGCATCCCAAAACCAGTCCAGCTCGTCCCTGCCTCCCTAACCTGTTCTTCCTCCCACCTATCCCCTCCTCCCACCTCAAGCCGCACCTCCATCTCCTACCGACCAACCTCATCCCGCCCCCTTGACCTGTCCGTCCTCCCTGGACTGACCTATCCCCTTCCTAACTCCCTACCTACACTCACCTTTCCTGGCCCCATCCCCGCCTCTTCGACCTGTTTGTTTCTTCTCCACCTATCCTCTCCTCTATCCCTCTTCTATTCGCCTCCCACTCTCTCCCTATTTATTTCAAAACCCCCTTCCCCTCCCCCTTTTCTGATGAAGGGTCTAGGCCCGAAACGTCAGCCTCTCTGCTCCTATGATGCTGCTTGGCCTGCTGTGTTCATCCAGCCCTGCACCTTGTTGTCTCAGAAATCCAGACAGTTCAGCTTTCATTCTTCTGAAGGTTGAGTGGACCAGATATTGTCTTATTAGACACTATTGTAACACTTAAAATGTAGGTCTTTTGTGATTGTTAGCCTTCATTCCTGGGGTAAAGGAAAATCAATGAGCTTTACAGACCAATGAAATTAGTATGGGGTTTTTTCTACAGGGATAGATACTGCCAACTGTTACTTGTACACTTGGTATGACAGGCTTGCAGTCAGATAACTACAATCCATATTGTTGCTTGCAAACTAAACTTTAACATTGTTCTATTATTCCACTTTTTTTTGGGACAAGCTATACAGGAATGAAACATTTTAGTGAATATTGCTTAATTTCACACATACATGGTGTCCTCCTATCTGAAAAGTGCAAAACTACTTTCACAGCTTATTGATTCCTAAGTGTTAAATTTACCTTTTTTAAAAAATATGGTCCTTCTTTAGTATTCCTGTTTACTTTCCTTTTTATAAGGACATAATACTTGTCTATCTGTAGACATACAGTGCTAATTCTACTGGCTGAACAAAATATGATGCGGTAAACTCACAACTTTATGTTTTCTTTGTCATAGCTCTCTTTTTTTTCCCCTTCCCTGGTTATATGCATTTGAAGAATTTGGTCACTGTGTAACCCAATGACCCATAATTCTGACCAGCAGTCAGTTTAGCTTTGTTGACCTCTCCCATCTTGCGGCTTTCCTCCAACTGTGACAAATGAACTATGATTACAACAATGTACTGGAGATGTTACGTGATTGAAGGTAACAATCTATATGTTTAAATGACTGCACTGTAGATATTTAAAACAAAAAGGCTGGATACAATGTGAAATAACTCCACGAAGGCCAGTATCCCATCACCAAGTCACACTTAATTTACATTGGCATAGTACATGACACTGGTTGGATAGCCAGCTCCCAGAGTGAACAGAACCCTGACACTCCTGTTTATATCTGCCAGCCAGGATTCCCTGATTGGACCAAACCTGGTCCAATCAAAACTCCATATTCTGAGGTCCACCTGACTTGCCTTATTCTAATCACTGCACAATGGCCATGAATCAGGCACAATGTACTTGGGTAAATATTTAATATGGTGTGAATCAACCATCTGACATCATCCTGCCAGTCTTTGGTAGACTGACCGACTGCCAAAACCAGAAGCTGGTATGTCTGTCTGCTCCTTTTGAAACCAGTTCCATAGCTTTGAATGTGAACAACCAAAAATGTTATTTCCCTAACATTGGGATTGAATTTATGCCAGGTGTGAGGAAGCAGCATGCAGACAAATGTAAAACATCTGTAACCAGGGCAATGATTGCAGGTAGTAGCAGAGTCTGCTACTGGATGTGAAATTGCTTGTCAATTGGTAGACTTCATTTGTTTTTGTAACATTTTAAACATTATAGCGAGAGGGAATGCGACCTTTAAATAAGTGGCTGGAATTCACGTCCAGTTCACATTCCTAACCCCTCTCCTGCCAGACATTTTGCTTCCTAGACATCCAAAAGGGCACAGAGTGCCCCTTCACAATGTTATTTGATCAGTGTTCCTTCTGGTCAGCTGACCCTTGACTTAATATGCTGAAGCAATGCATGCAGTTCTACCTCCCTTATCTGACCAGAAACTATCAAATCTAACACATTGAACTGGTGTTGTGAATCACAAGCATTGATACTGCACAGGTAAATTTTTACTTTGAATTAAATTTAATTTCCTTTATTCATCCTTTTCATAACGTAATTCCTATAAAGTTATTGTTTCTGAAAAATTAATTTTAACATCTACTTGAATTGGTTCAGCTTAATTCAGTCCAAGCCATTTTATAAGCCCTCTGCATCCTAGAAAATGTTAAGAAACAGGCAATTACTCAAGGCCACTTTATTGGCAAAATCAGGAATCTGCAAAAACTATTACTTGCCATTCTTATGCACTCAATGGGAAGCAGGGTGGGATCAATGAAACAGAACTAAGGAATGTGTAAAATTAGACATGGAAATGGCAATAAAAAGTGTGCATTTGCTGATTTGTTTTTATAACATACCTAATAACCTATTGAACAAGAGAACTGAATAGTGGGAAGATCAATGCTGTACCATGACTAATGTCACTTGCATAGATTCTCAAGCACAAATGCTATGACTTGACCCCAGGAATGGTTTCATTTTTATTACGGTTCCACATTTGGATATCTCATTATCAAGATTTCAGATGAGGAATGATGAACTGGCTTTGATGCTTCTTTGACCCACAAACTTGATCGGTCACAAAATTAATTTACTAAGGATTCTTCCTTTTGGCAATATCTTTCTCCAAGACCAAATGTGTTTAACTTTCAAAAGGAAACCATACTTTAAGTTCAACTCACTTCCTTCTGTTTCTCAAAGATATGAGAAGAAATAATCACAGCATATTTATGTGGAACATTAGTCCAAAACAAGGTTGAAATATATACTGATCAGTTTGAGTCATTTGAGTAGAAATCAAAAGTCGTGGCCACCATTGTTGATGTTACAGATAATGTTGATGTTGGTAGTTAAACACTTAATTTTTGAGATTCTTGGCTTTGCAGATTTGATTTTTAAAATTCCTTTTTTTTCCTGGTTTTTGAGACTAACTGGCAGCACTCCTTGGAGCGGGTGGAGTCTTTTTTCCCTTTCTTTACCTGCATTGCAAAGGTATTTAATGGCTGTTAGCAAGTTTAACTTCACAGCACACTAGCTCCAGCCTAGTATGACAGGCCATTAGAACAGGCCAAGGTTGAAACTTTTTGTATTCTTGAAAGGAAAGCATGCAGATATGGGTCTTATCCTCACAACTATCTCAGTTTTTAACCATTATGTTGACAGTTTGAAACTCAAAAGGGAATTATAGTTTAGTTTGTACTGCCTTTTTAATCTTCTATGATATCTACGTTCCAGACTTCCTCTCCAGAGAGCCACTGGATTTATATCTGTAGATATTCTGGCTGTATCACACTTCCTTATCTAAAAAATACATGCTGAAATTTTAAATTCAATGTAAGTGATTTCCAGGGTATAGAATCCCAACAATGCAGAAAAAGACCATTTGGCCTATCAATCTGTACTGACCCTCTGAAGAGCATTTTTTTTTTGCCAGTAGATGGCCAAAAAAGACAAGGATGAGAATTCACTTTGTAATAACATTTACAGACCATTTATCTCCAGAAGCATTTTGTATCACATTGGTTTTTTTTAGCTGCTCCCTGAAATCTTTGACATTGAGTTGTTGATTTGAACATGATGTGTCTGGAGGTGTAATATGTTTAAAATAAACATTTGCATTTATGTAACTCATTTTGGTATAGTAGTAGTGAAATATTTTGAAGTTAACGTTTTGGGTCCGGTGACCCTTCCTCAGAACTCAGTTCTGAGGAAGGGTCACCGGACCCGAAACGTTAACTCTGTTTTCTCCTCCACAGATACTGCCAGACCTGCTGAGCTTTTCCAGCAACTTTGTTTTTGTTCCTGATTTACAGCATCCACAGTTCTTTTGGTTTTTAAATATTTTGAAGTGCCTGATATGGTAAGGAAATTACCATATCAGGCATTGTGATTAAAGCAAATGACACATTCATTTTAGATGAATGACCAAAAAAGTGAGATGAATGTGAATTTTATTTTTTGGTGATTTATAGTAACAAATGCAATCTTTAAAGTAACTTTCTTCAAGATGTTAGCATTTCTCTCTAGGTCAGCACTTGTTGCCTTTCACTAATTCCCCTTGAAGGTGCTGGTGAGCAGTCTTCTTGAACAGTTGCAGTACATGTGGTGTAAGTGCTATCACAGCGCTGTTAAAGAGGGAGCTCTGTTGGATCAAAATCAGAAGAAGAACTGTTGGGAATTTTTTTCTCAAATTAGGATGTTGTGCAACTGGAGGATATCTTGTGGGTGGCAGTGCTGCTTGTGACCTCTCCTGTCTAGAAGGTCACAAAATTTAGAAGGTGCTGTCAAAGTAGCCTTGAGTTGTTATAGTTCATCTTGTAGATGGTAACATATTGCTGCCACTGCATCAGTGGTGGAGGAAGTGAATGTTGAAGTTGTTGCATGGGGTGCCAATCAAACAGATTGCTTTGTCTCGAGCACTTCACAGATTTTGTTGAAGCTGCCTTCATTCCAGGCAAGTTGAGACATTCCAGCACTCTTGAGTTGTGCTCTGCAGCTGTTGGACAGACTCTGGAGTGTTGGAAGATTTGTTTCAGAGCCAGAATGCCCATTCTTTGCCCTGCTGTTGTAACCACAGTATTTCTATGGCTAGCTTATGGTGCTTCAAGGATGTTGAGATGGGGCATTCAGCAACTGTCACACCAATGAAGTTTGTTGTTTAGGGGTGACCCTTTTGATTCTTTCTTGCTGAAAATTGTCACTGTCTGAAACTTGAATGACAGGAATGCAATTTGCCCCTTTAACAACTTGAGCCTGAATGTTGCTCAGTCCTGATTGTAAATGGATAGAGACTGCTTCAGGATTTGAAATGCTGTAAATGGTTCTGAACATTGCGCAATCATCAGTGAACATATCTACTTTTTTTTGCTGAAATGAATGTCATTGTCATTGAATTGAAAATGGTTAGGCCTCCACACTATCTGAAGGGACTCCTGCAAAGATGGTCCTGAAATGAGCTGATTGACCCCCATCACCACAAACTGCAACCAAAATGGCAGCAACTTGAGGCCCTACTAACAATGGCATACTCCCCAGACATTAAGAGATAGTTGCATTTTTAAAAATATAATTCAGGCATTACTGTTTGATCATTATTCTGCATGCAGTATTTTTTCAGATGAAAGTTAAATTGTTTTTATGTGCTGTTTTGATAATATTGACAGTTTTATGTAAAGATTGAATTTCCCTCTACAGTCAACTTCTTTCTACATCTACATCATTACTGACACTGCAATCATATTTTATAATTCATTGCAACATCCATATTGTTCTTTAATGGTCATAAGTTAATATTACCTATATTTACGTATGTAAATGGCAAATATTAGCCTTATATTCAAGCAAAATTCTACACTGTATAATTATGCCCGACCATGACAGTTGAGGTAACTGCTGCTATTTCTTTCTAAATCACTGACATTTTTCAAATGGCCTCTTGGGGGACATTTCAGGTATTAGTCAAACAGCAATTTCAAGATGTATTACAGAAGTGACAGCAGGACTCATTGACAAAAGCACAACTCACTGCTGCCCATCAACCCATTATTTAAAAAGATAATTATATAATGGTAGATTCTGTTAATGTTGTCCAAATCACACAGGTACATTAGACTTGCAGCTTTCTCTCTTTTTTTAAAAGCAATTTTAATTATCATAGTTTTCTTCATTTCAGAAAGTCAGGAAATATTGCTAATGGTATCATTCCCATTATTTTATTTGTTACTTTCATATTTGCAACACTATTTTAAAATCTATCTAGACTAGGCATATCGAGCCTGACTTATATGCGTTGACCATAGTGTGCTAGTTCTGTGGTCAGAGAAACAGTAATACATAACAACATTCTTTGGAAGTTGTTTTGTATCCCTGGTGTAAATTTCCTACAGACTAAACTTGTTGGGTTTTGGGATATGTGGAATATTTAAACTGTGTAGTCAACAAACATGTTCCAGCTTCACTCTAGATTGGCCTTCAGCATCTCCTTTCCTGATGTCCATGTCTCAATCAGCACCCTCCCATTTTGTATTATTAAAACTGAGGTTCATGCCATATTTAGGCCTGACCCTGGCATGCTGTGCTCCAGATGCCTCACGTTCAGTTCTCATATTTGGTGCTTTGCTTCACCTCCTAATGATTGCTAAATTTGATACCTGCCATGGAACATTACAGCATCGATTGAGTATTGAAAATCTCAAGCTTCAAACTGGTGCTAAAAAGTTCAGGCTGAACTTTATCTTGCATATGTAGCAAACATGTGATCATAGCTAGTTCTGTTGTAGCATCTATTGATGCTATATGTGCTGTGCTTTGATTTATTCATTATGTACAAGGCTGCAAAGGTCTGAAAGAATTAGGTTGTGGAGGTGCCAGTTCTGGACTGAGGTGGACAAAGTCAGAAGTCACACTATACCAGGTTATGGTCCAACAAGTTAATTTGAAATCACAAGCTTTCTGAGCATTGCCACTTCGTCGGGTGAAATGAGAAGAGCATAGACACAGAATCTATAGGCAGAGAGATCAAGGGCACAGAGATCAAAAGATCATAAATGGTGTAAGTGAAGTGTTGACTAATAAGTCCCTGCAAGTGACCAAGAGTGTTAGATGGTGTGAGTAAAGTGTCAACAGCTGAATAACCAGTGAAGGGATGACCTATTAATTCAATTAATTGAGGCAGAGAGATAATTACAAAAAAATTAAAAATAAGGTGGTTCTGGAGACAAAGTAAATGACGAGAGTAACTTCATAGGTAGGAGTCACATGCCGAGGGTCTAACCAAAATAATAAGTAATCCAAAACTGTACAAACTAAAGGTAGAGAGGTCATACCTTGTCAAGGTGAGGCTGTCAAAACAGGACAGTAAGAAAGGTTCTACAGATCCAGAACAGTGTGTTGAGGTCACATGTAGTATGACATGAACCTAAGATCACAGTTGAAGCCATCATCGTGGGGACAGAACTGCTATCCATTCCTGCTCATTGTGCATGCCAAAGGCTATCTTGGAGGATGCTTACCTGAAGATCAGAGGCTGAATGTCCTTGATCACTGAAGTGTTCCAACTGGGAAGGAACACTTTTGTCTGGTGATTGTTGCGTGGTGTCCATTCATCTGTTGTAGTGCCTGCATGGTTTCACCAATATACCATGCCTACAGTGTCTGAGATGGGCAAATTGACCAAGTCACATGAGTATGTGCCATGTATATGGTGGGTGGTGTTCCCATGTGCGATGGTAGTGTCCATGTCAATGATCTGGCATGTCTTGTAAAGGTTGCCATGGCAGGGTTGTGTGGTGTTGTGGTCAATGTTATCCTGAAGGCTGGATAGTTGGCTGTGAACAACGATCTGTTTAAGGTTTGGCGATTGTTTGAAGGTGAGATGTGGAGGCATGGAGATGATCTTGGTGAGATGCTCATTGTCATCGATGATTGGCCTGTTGAAGGCTGCAGAGAACATGGTGTAGTCTCTCTGCTCTCTGGTCTAATCAGTTGTAACCTGTGTCCATCTTCTGAAGAGGTCACCGTGTTTTCTCGCTATGGCATGTCAGAACTGGCGAACGATGAGTTGAGCATCGTATCCTGCTCTTATGAGAGCGTCCTTCAAAATCTTTAGGTATCTGTGTTCCTCATCTGAGCGGATCCTGTGTATGCACAGGGCTTGTCCTTGGGGGATGGCTCCTTTTAACATGTTTAGGAATGGAAGCTAGAGAAGTACAGCAGCAAGAGTTTAACCATGGGCTTGTGGTAGAGTGAGGTACTGAGGTGTCGATCCTTGGATGTGTGTGTGTGCGTGCAAGAATGAGACTAATTCTGAAGGGCAGTCCAACGTAAGTATGGTAGGATGAAACATGTTGATATCACCTATGTAGTAGTTTCAGTGATTCCTTGTTATGAGTCCAATAGGAAGAAAATGTTATCAATGTATCTGAGGAAGAGTCGCTGGACCCAAAACATTAACCCTTTCCTTTTTACTTCACCAATGCTGCCAGATCTGCTGAGCTTTTCCAGCAACTTTGTTTTTGTTCTTGATTTACAGCATCTGCAGTTCTTTCAGTTTTTATTTTGCCAATATATCTGGTGTATAGCATTGGTCGGAGGTCCTGTGCAGCAACCAAGTCTTATTCAAACTTTTTTGCATGAAAATGTTGGCACATTTAGGGTGCACGTTTGGTCCCATGGCTGTTCCACATGTCTGTATGAAGAACTGGTTGTCTAAGGTGAAGACCTTGGTCAAGGGATGAAATGGATGAGTTGTAGGATGGCATCTGGAAACTGGCAGTTGGTGGCATTGAGTACTGAGGCTGCTGTCATCATGGGGAATGCTGGTGTCGAGTGCTGGAATGTTTCTGGTTTGCCTGGTCAGTGGGCGTTGGGTTTCTGTAAGAAATCTGTAGTATCATGACAGAAGCTGGGGGTTTCTTGTACAATGGGTTTTGCAATGCCTTCGACCGTAGCAAGAGAGGTTCTCACACAGGGTCCCATCACATGACACCAGGTTTATAGTCCAACAGGTTTATTTGAAATCACAAGCTTTCAAAGTACAGCCCCCTTCATCAGGTGAAGTGAAAGAGAAGAGCATACAGGCAACTTGTAGGCAGAGAGATCAAAAGTTCATCCAACTGGTGAGTGGAGTGTTGAAACATAAGTCTCTGCAGGTGACCAAGAGTGTTTGGTATGAGTAAACTGTCAACAGTTGACTAATAAGTGAAGGAATGACCTATAATCTGATTAAATGAGGCAGAGAGATAATTACAATTAAAAATAAGGTGGTCCTGGAGACAAACCAAATGACTGGAATAACATGATAGGTATAAGAGTCACATACCGAGAGTCTAACCAAAGTAATAAGTAATCTAAAATGTGCAAACTAAGGTAGAGAGATCATAGCAATTTATTAAGGTGATGATGTCAAAAGCATTGTTATAATTTGACAATTTAAGTGTTTTGAAGCAAGGAAAATAATTAAATACATTACAGACACATGGCAGCAGAAACAATATTGCCAGAGAAATTCTATTTCAGAGTTGGGCCAAATAGAACACAATTAAAAGCCTAGGTGACAACAAGTGTTAAGATACAAAAGATGCTTCCAGCTTCCAAATTTCATATCCAATCAAAAGCTGAACATAAATGCACTCCAATAAACAATTAAGACTAGTGCTGATTGGTGATATATCTCATTAAGATATAAAAGGCAGCAGATACTTCTAAAAATCTTTGACAATTACTGTAAAACATAAAATGAAGAATATGAGCTTAACAGCAAGATTTTAATAGGATAATACAGCATGCAATAAGAATCCTCAACCAATAATGGAGATTATGCCAAAGAGCAAGCAAACTTCAAATAGTAGAACTTGGGGAGTGAGCACATTTATATCACCAATGCTGCAATTAGAGGGATGCAAAGCATCCAATATGATCATCAAGTCAAAATAAAGTTTGTATATTTCAGCATACAATTACTGATTGAGAATCAAAATCTATTAAATATTTCAAAACCTGCTTAAAACTCACTGGAACTCAACTTAAAGACTACAACAAACGTCAAAAGAGTTGAAACACGCTAAGAAATTGCCTGGTTCTGAGATCCTGGATACTGCAAAAAATGGATGCCCCTGTTTCAAGAGGTAAAGTATTCTCCATGAAGGAAGTTAAGTTGAAACTCTTCCAGATTCTATAATAGAACAATTGTTTATTTGAGCAGAAAACACTTACTCCCAAAAAAAATCCAAAAAACTTTCAGATCCCTCCCTGTCGGGATCAGAATCTAAATTAAGTCTTTAGCTCAGATTGTCAAAGTCTGAAGAGAATGTATTCTGGGAGAATAGTGAAACATCCAGACCAGAAATTGTGAATTGAGACAATGTGAGAGGGTAGTAGAAAGTGCAATGATATTTACAAATGTGCAAATCTTTTATGGGGTGGGAGGGGCGGAAGATAAAGCTTGGAGAGAAAATATTGTCTTAGCGTGTAGAAGTCTGAAGGGGTTAATGCTGAGAAGCACTTTTTTAATGTCCAATATAGTGATATCATACAGATTTGGGTGGAAGAACAGCTTAGGATCTCTGAGATCTCCATCTGGGTCTTTCCCATAGAACTTTAACAACGTCTCTCATACTAATGTGACTTCTACATTGTTGCTATATTCTTTACCTAAAGAGTCTCTTCTCGGTAGACTACCAAGTGGCTTTCCTTTACCACACTAGAATAAGTAGGCCCTGCTAATGTCTACCAGGAAAGAGGATGGTGGCAGCAAACTTACTAGATAGCTTGGACAAAAAGATGAGTGTTGGTAAGGATTCATCTTACACCTATTTAAAAATGGCCCAGTTGTCATCTGCCCTTTCTTCAAACTGAGGCTGAGACATTGGAAATGTAGCAAATTCTACAGTCTCTAAGATTTCAGCAGTTTGCTCAGTTTCAGGAGGGCAGTGTTCCCTTGTTTGATCAAATTTGAATCTTATTCTAAAATCACATTTATCCCATGTACACAATTGACCTACCCTGAGAGTTTAGAGAAGGGTATTATATTTATCCATCTCTGTAGGATATGCCTTGCCAGATCTCTTGGTTGATACAATGATGTTTTGCCATTTAGTCAATGTTTTCAAATGATTGTTCATAATCTGTGAGTGAACTTTTTTTTTATATAAAAGGACCTCAACGTTGCTAAGAATAATCTCCAAATTACCATTCTATCTAATTCTGAGTACTGAAGAACTGTTTTAAATTAAAAAAACCTCGACTTTTGAATTCCAAACATTATGATGTTTTGCTCACTTTATTATCTTGTATCAGAAGAATTGGTGCTGTGAAAACCATTTGAGCTTGTGTAACCATCACAAATAGCAATCATAGCACTCAGTAGACAATCACCACTCTGCAAACTCGAGCATTGACATTTGGACTATATTACTTTGAGTATAAAAGTCAGGACCTTTTGTTATCATAAAGTATGTTTACAGCTCTTGCTGTTTCATCTGAAGAATGGAAGTTAAGCACTCTTATGTGCTTATAGCTATTAGAGTAGTGGTATTTCTGTTACTGCGAAGCTTGTGCTATTTTAGGGGTTCAATGTACACCCTGTTGGAAGTGAGGAGGGGGAAAATGCTGCTCCTTTAACCATAGCCACTTGTTCTCCTTCCTTGATTAGGACAACAATTATGTCAGTGTACACGTACATTTCTCTATAACACCTACAAATCCAATCATACCTTTTTTCAGTCATCAGACTAAATGACCTCTCAATTTCACAATAGCGTAGATGTTCCAAGTGATCTGTGTAGACATGTATATCCCTAAGCAACAACTTGAAAGCAGCCAACATAAATTTATTCAAGGAGCCATCCGTTATCTCTGAAGACTATGCTTGAACTCCCTGACACATTGCTGTGCTGTTATCTCTCTAGAGAAAGCAAAGTACTCATTAAGAGATTTGTTTTGTTGAAGTTGTGCTTCAATATATGCACAAAGCAGTTTTCTGCAGCAGGGTCAATCATTCATTGTTGCAGGATTCTTCATAGTGTTTTCATTTCCTAATTCATAGGATGACGGTTTCACTGGCAAGGCCAACATTCATTGCCCATCCCTATTTGCTCAGAGAGGCAGTTAAGTCAACCACATTGCTGTGGGTCTGAATTCACATGTAGGCTAGACCTGGTAAGGATGATAGTTTCCTTCCCTAAAGAACGTTAGTGAACCAGATGGGTTTTTCATGGTGCTCAGCAATGGAGTTTAAGTCAATGCCCCCTGAATGTCAGGGCAATGACAAGTTAGTTGGGAAACTCCAAGGGCAGAAAAATTGATTATTCAGGGGAAAATAAAACTCCAATTTGAACACAGCCTGAGAAACTTGCTAGTGAGCAGTGAGAGGTGTATTTGCACACATTAACATATTATTATACATACTTGGAGCTAAGAATTTGTAGTTTTCTATTCTCCCACACATTAACAACAATGCATGAAATGAATGTTAAAGCAAGTACCTGGTGACTTCAGCTTATATCCTGCGCTTTTGGACCTCCTTTTCGGCCAGCAGTCCCTAAAATCTCCAGGCACATCCATGAACAGAGACTACCTGTACCTCTTGTTTGTGGAAGTTGGCATTGTTCATGCAACAGCCTGATCACATGATGGCATTTCTCTGACTCACCTGGGATATGGTTCTCCACTCAAATTCCGCACTTTGGAGCACACTAACACTTCAGTAACTAAAGCCTGTAAGGAACTAGATAATGAAGTCAGTGTGACTAAGGGGAAGAGTAGGCAGAGAGCAGATGATGAATGCAGAGGGACAGGTGGTCTGAGGTGCATTTGTTTTAATGCGAGAAGTGTAGTAGGTAAGGCAGATGAACTTGGCTTGGATTAGTACCTGGGAGTATGATGTTATTGCTATTACTGAGACTTGGTTGAGGGAAGGGCAAGATTGGCAACTAAATATCCCAGGATATAGATGCTTCAGGCGGGATAGAGAGGGAGGTAAAAGGGGTGGAGGAGTTGCATTACTGGTTAAAGAGGATATCACAGCTGTGCTAAATAGGGCATTATGGAGAACTTGAGCAGTGAGGCAGTATGGGCAGAGCTCAGAAATAGGAAGGGTGCGGTAACAATGTTGGGGCTGTACTACAGGCCTCCCAACAGTGAGCGTGAGATAGAGGCACAAATATGCAGACAGATTATGGAAAGATGTAGGAGCAACAGGTTGGTGGTGATGGGAGATTTTAATTTTCCCAACATTGACTGGGATTCACTTAGTGTTAGGGGTTTAGATGGAGCAGAATTTGTAAGGAGCATCCAGGAGGGTTTTCTAGAGCAGTATGTAAATAGTCCAACTCGGGAAGGGGCCATACTGGACCTGGTGTCGGGGAATGAGTCCGGCCAGGTGGTTGAAGTTTCAGTAGGGGATTACTTTGGGAATAGTGATCACAATTCCATAAGTTTTAGAATACTGATGGACAAAGATGACAGTGGGCCTAAAGGAAGAGTGCTGAATTGAGGGAAGGCCAGCTATAGCAAAATTCGGCAGGAGTGGGGAATGTGATTGGGAGCAGCAGTTTGAGGGTAAATCCACCTTTGATATGTGGGAGGCTTTTAAAGAGAGGTTGATTAGAGTGCAGGACAGACATGTCCCTGTGAAAATAAGGGATAGAAAGGGCAAGATTAGGGAACCGTGGATGACAGGTGAAATTGTGAGACTAGCAAAGAGGAAAAAGGAAGCATACATAAGGTCTAGGCGACTGAAAACAGATGAAATTTTGGAAGAATATCGGGAAAGTAGGACGAATCTGAAATGAGGAATTAAGAGGGCTAAAAGGAGTCATGAAATATCTTTAGCAAACAGGGTTCAGGAAAATCCCAAAGCATTTTATTCATACATAAGGAGCAAGAGGGTAACTAGAGAAAGGGTTGGCCACTCAAGGAGAAAGGAGGGAAGTTATGCGAGGAGTCAGAGAAAATGAGTGAGATTCTTAATGAGTACTTTGCGTCGGTATTCATTGAGGAGAGGGACATGACAGATGTTGAGGTTAGGGATAGATGTTTGATTACTCTAGGTCAAGTCAGCATAAGGAGGGGGGGATTTCTTGGGTATTCTAAAAGGCATTAGGGTGGATAAGTCCCCAGGTCCGGATGGGATCTATCCAAGGTTACTGAGGAAAGCGAGAGAGGAAATAGCTGGGGCCTTAACAGATATCTTCACAGCATCCTTGAGCATGGGTGAGGTCCCGAAGGACTGGAGAATTGCTAATGTTGTCCCCTTGCTTAAGAAGTGTAGCAAGGATAATCCAGGAAATTATAGACCGGTGAGCCCGACGTCAGTGGTGGGGAAGCTGCTGGAGAAGATACTGAGGGATAGGATCTATTTACATTTGGAAGAAAATGGGCTTATTAGTGATAGGCAGCATGGTTTTGTGCAAGGAAGGTCATGTCTTATCAACTTGATAGAATTCTTTGAGGAAGTGACAAAGTTGATAGATGAGGGAAGGGCTGTAGATGTCATATACATGGACTTCAGTAAGGCGTTTGATAAGCTTCCTCATGGTAGGCTGATGGAGAAGGTGAAGTCGCATGGGTTCTAGGGTGTACTTGCTAGATGGATAGAGAACTGGATGGGCAACAGGAGACAGAGAGTTGTAGTGGAAGGGAATTTCTCAAAATGGAGAACTGTGACCAGTGGTGTTCCACAGGGATCCGTGTTGGGCTTCTAGCTTGTTCTCTTAGTGTTAACTCACTTTATTGTGCCTACTTAGATGCTCGCACCACCTCATTCTTTGCCTTGCTTTTGTTTGTGCTTTTCTGACTCACAAATTGAAGGTTAACAGTATCTCTGTCTCTAGAGAGGTCAAGACACAGTCACTGGCTTCTCATTAGTCCTCAGTAGTGATCAGTTGAGAGTGAACGGGTTGCTGTACAGCACTAGACTACATCAGTGTCACACCTGTAGCATGTGCCAGTCAGTGGCAGACCTGCTCAACATGCTCCAACTAAATGGTCATGTTAGATTTTTCAAATGGGAGTAGTCCTTAAATCAAAGAATAGTGTCTTCAGTCAAGTCAAGAGCATTGTCTACAAACCTGAGGCCTTGTACTTGGTAATTTACGTGCTTGAGGTATTCAGTTCAGGAATCTGTATTGCTGCAGTCCTGGGAATTGGCCCTGGTTAGTCCTGCAGGTCCAGCACAACTGGTCTGGGGATTAACCGTAAGTTAGTCGTGGAACTGCATAAAGATCAGTCAGGGATCTGGCTATTCATCACTTAGGCCTGTCTTTCCAAGTCAGATAGTGGTGTAGACCACAGCCCTCTGAGTCTGTTCACAAAGCCAAGTGGGGGCTTATCAGGGGCCAGTGAAGTGGTGGGACACTAGGGTAGTAAATCATAGAGACTGGAGGAAGCAAGCTGGGATGCTGGGAGGTGTGAAGGTGAGCAACTCGATGTATGAGGATGGGAGACGAGGAAAGCAAATGCAATATTTTCAAGTTTGCCGATCTTGGGAAATGAGGTGGGATAATGAGTCGTGAGGAACATGCAAATAAGCTTCAGGATGATGAGATAATAAGTGAGCAAACAAATGGCAGTTGCAGTATAATGCTGATAAGTTAAAAATTATATACCTTCTGTTAAAAAAAAAGAAAGGAAGTGTATTATTTAAATGATAAATTGGAATATGTGGATGTACAAAGTGATCTGAGTGTTCTTGTGCATCAGTCAATTAAATTAGATCAGCCAGTGCAGCAAGTGGTAATGAAGGCCAACATGCAATTTACCTTCCTAAAAAGAGGATTTAAATTTGGAAGTAGTGTTGTTTTTATATGAGCCTTGGTAAGACTGCACTGAGAGTATTGTATGTAGCTACTAAAGAGACTATGCTTGCCATAGATTTGCAATAAACTTTGTTAGGTTGATACGGTGGATGACAGGACCCTCCCATGAGGAATGATTGGTTTGACTGGGCCTGTATTTTTTCTTAAGAATTCAAAAGGTTTGAGGGGATCGGGTATGAAATATTTCAAACAAAGTAGAAGAAACCAGATTAGATGCAGAGAAGATGTCTCCCCTGGTTGGCGTTATCAAACCAGGGTTCGAGGTCTCTACGTGAGGGGTAGACCGTTTTAGGGCTAAAATGCGGAATTGCTCTTTCGCTTTAGAGCATAGTCAACCTGTAGAATTCACTTACCACAAGGCTTCAGAAGCTGGATCACTGAGTAAATTTTAGAAAAAGATTTTATACACTTTGCCTTTTAACATCTCAATTTATGAGGAGAAAGCAGTAACAGGATAAAGAGTTAATGATCAGCTGTGGCCATATTGCACGGCGGAGCAGGCTTGAAGGGCTGAATAGCCTAAATCCTGCTCCTAGTTTGTGATTAAACATAGAAAGGTAAGAATAAGGGGTACTGTTGGGTGGGATCATTTTAAGGTCACTGCCACCTGGTGTTGAGGGATAATGCATCTTGTCCCTCAGCATCCCCATGCCTTGCATGTGCCCAGCAAGCTACTGCTACCACAGGACAGCTGCCATTCTCTTCCTCTGTTTCCCCTTCTTCTTTTTATGACTTGAGATGATTTCCACGGAATGCACTGTTCCCAAGACCTCTGTATCTGTTTTGTTTCAGCTTGTACTATGATTATCCTTCCTCAGTTAAGTAACTGCCTTAGAGCTGAACTCTTCATGGGTTCACCTTGAGACACTTGCTCAGTGTTCAGAAAGCAGAACCTTTACCCTCAATCATTAGTTCTTAGTTGCAATCTTTAACTCCTCACTGTACTCTTCTATTTTGCTGTTTTTTTTATTAACACAGGATGTGGGCATCACTGGCTGGATCAGCATTTATTGCCCAAACCGAGCTGCCTTCTTGAAATGTAGCAGTTCAATTTTGGTGTAGATATACCCTCAATGCTGTGACGGAAGGAGTCTCGGGATGTTGACCCTTTGACACAAAAAGGATTGAGAATGCATTCCCAAGTATAGTTGGTCTGTCTGTAACTTGGAAAGAAACCTCCCTAAGATCTTCCCATGTATGTGCAGCATGATGTTTCAGTCCTGTATTTTCCTCAATGGTAGTGCTCATGGATTTGAAAGGTGCTGTCTAAGGCACTTTGAATTTCCTGAAGTGCATCTTGTAAATGGTACTCGTTGAATCTCTCCACCACTGATGATATCCCACTTACCAACATTGTTTCTATTGATCAGTCAGGTGGGCTACTTTGTCCTGTGTGTTGTCAAACTTTGAGTGTTGCTGGAGCTGCACTCATTCAGACAAGTGGGGAGTATTCCACCACACTAACTATAACTTCTATCCTGCACTAGTGCTCATTGGACAATGTGACCATCATTTCCATTCACCCATGATGTCTGTGCAACCATTGATATTCTTTTTTCACTCCTTCTGCAATTTACTGTAGATTGGCAACTGAATTACCGCAGCAAATTGTTCATTGGACTGTTTTTAGAAGATCAACATGTTTTTGGCTTGGTTGCCCTGATTTCCTTCTGTATTTATACCAGTTGAACATAATCTCACTGGGTACCTGAACTGACATCATATATCTTTTAAGGGAAGACATCCACCCTCGGCAGTTGTAAAACTCTGCCCTGTTTCTCTATGCACAGATACTGCCTCACCATTGAGTTTTTCCAGCATTTCTTGCTTTATTCTTCAAAGAATAACCTCTTTGCATGAAGTTACACTGTGTTCACTTTTCTGAAGAATCTTTTGGAATCACCAATTTTCAGCACAGCATTAACGCTAGTAATGCCATCTATAACAAAATAGAGCTTTGGTAATGGGTATCTGACTCCAACATCTCTTGCTCCTCCATAAGATTAGAGGAAACATGAAAACTAAAAGTCTCCCTTCTTCCTAGAGGAGTCAACATTCCCATCTTCCAATCCTCTGCTCTGCTAAGTAGATTTGCTGATTGATAGCAGCACAAAAAGAAACTTTGGAGCATATATATTACAATGTCAGAGCATCAGTAAGTGCTTGTAACATGAGTGATGCTGTGCGTGTGACTAGAATTGTAGGATCCTGAAATCCAACTTCAAATGTAATTGTAGTACTCAGGGTCCAACTAAATATAAGACCATTCCAGTCACAAGTGTGTTTAGACACAGTTTACCAATTCAGTTAACAAAACAATTACAAAAATGCTACAGAACCAGGTAGCGGAATTAGCTGCTGCATAATTGAAAGCCAACTATCATTTGGCTTAAAATTGGCTGCTGGGCTGGCACTACCTCCAGGTGAAGTAGCTGTTCCAGAGCTGATGACACGAGTGCTGCTGTGTGCTTAATTACTCTTCTCTGCCCATGTCTTTTTTTGTTATCTTGTCCTTTTTTCTTCCCCTGGATAGGTTGTTCTTTTTGTTCTTAACTGTTCATTAAAGATTTAGTCATCTCTGCAAAATTATTAATAACCTTTCTGATAACAGGCCCAAACATGATTGTAATGCTATTTTTAGATAGTGAAAGTAAATCTTTGTGTTACCTTCTGGTTGTGAGCTTGATGACCAGACTCTGACACAACTTCACTTCCTCCTTTACCAAGTGAGCTTTTCTTTAAAGGACTCACCTTCAGTCCTGTTTTCTTTAAGCCCAACAACTTATTAAAATGTTTTTCCATGGTACTGGTAGCCACTAATAAATCATCTCTATGTTACAAGACTACTTTTGGCTTAATTTAGTCACTTGCATCATATATTCTTGGAATATTGAAGGGGTGTTTTGAAATTCTTGCAGGAGTCTAGTCCAATGTCCCTCAGTCGTAAAAGTCAACTTACATTGGTCTCTTCCTACTGTAATGCTCTAACTTTTAGCTATATTGAAAAAGGTCTCTCTCAGCTATTCCACCCTGATAATAAGGAAAGGGTCTCACTGGTAGTGAGACTCAGCTTAAGTGATACATTTTAAGGACCCTTTTCAACAATAGTCATTCACCAAGAACTACCCACCTTCCTAATGGCGAATTAAACATAAAATCCTTTTTCAATCTTTGTGTCAGTGAAGCAGATACCTGTCTGTAGGCAGGAGATGCTTCCCTGTAGGAGAGGACACTACTTAGAAGGTAGTGATTGTCCCCATTAATTTAAACATCAGTATCTAATCATCCACAATGTTTAAAGATGGCTAAAACAGCAGTATTTTGTTTGATAACTGCTTTTATTTCCATTAACAGGTAATCAGAGTGAAGTAGTATCTCCAATCTTTTTAACTGCATGAACTTAATGGACATCTGAAATGTAGAATGTCCCCTTTTCTGGAATCAATAACCATAAACAATTTTGTGGAAAGCAAGAATTATTATTGTATCCAATGTATAACTCCCTAGGATTCCCCTAGTATCATTTACAGTCATAAATATCCCCTTACATTAAGATTTTTCTTTCATTCCACTCAACTTTAAAATCCTTTTCCAGGGAAGGCTGACAGCTCTGTCCCCATCACTCCATTTAATCCATTGTGTAGTTTTACACTGTGTTTAGTACAATTGTGCATTTGGGGTAGAAATAACTGTCACTGAAAAATTGGTATCTATTCACATTGTTTGCTGTTGATCTTCTGACAGTGAAGTAATGACTACCGGTCTTTTATCTGTGTCTGAACCCCACTTCAGGCAGTGGCAGGCAGATTAACTTTATCAGCATTCTGGTGAGGAACCAGGTGTTACTCTTGTATTAATTGGATGGACAGGACATCATCTCTGGTTATGCTGATGGACTTGTGCAGTAGCCATTGCTTGCATTGACAATTTATAGGCCAAAGTTTCTATCTCATGGCTACTTGGACCTCTTGGATGCAGAAAATAACCAGGTTGGTTATTCGGAGATGCTAAAGGCCCACGCCCAATCTGTGGTCAATCAGGCTGGGGTGGATCTTGTCTCCCTCCATTTTTATTGCTTCCCTGGACACTACGCTCCAATGTCAAGTTCCCTGGCCTATTATAATTTGAAAGTGGGTTCTTGGTCCCTCTGTACTTCTTTATTTTTCTCCTAGTCTTTATTTTGTCCAATGCAATTACATTTTCTAAATTAAAGGCATCTGTTGCTTGTTCTACGATCTTCTCCACTCAATCACTGTATTTAGCGTACCAAACGTGTCCAAGGGAAGAAGCCAAATCTCTTAAGTATTCCTAAGTGCTCCTGTATCCATCCCCATACTTGAATGTTCCTCCAGTGATCCCTGAACCAGATCATAAATGACATCAGTATTCAGCATGAGCTAGGGGAATTGGTTGCTGTTGAGTTGTTCCATAATACCAATAAATTCAACTGATCAATTCTTAGCACATCTAGACCCCTTCTTTTATCTAAATCTTCCAGTTTAGCATCAGGATCCAGGAGAAAAGACGGTAAATAACTCAACTGACAACGGAGGCTGGGAAAACAATTCTCTTAATAGGTTCAGAGATAGTAGGAACTGCAGATGCTGGAGAATCTGAGATAACAAGGTGTAGAGCTGGATGAACACAGCAGGCCAAACAGCATCAGAGGAGCAGGAAAGCTGACGTTTCGGGCCTAGACCCTTCTTCAAAACGTCAGGGCCCGAAACGCCAGCTTTCCTGCTCCTCTGATGCTGCTTGGCCTGTTGTGCTCATCCAGCTCTACACATTGTTATCTCTTAATAGGTTAATTTGTTAAACGTGAGTGACATTTCTTCAGGAAATTCCATCTGTCTAAATTGAAGAGGGAAGTCAATGGGATTAATGGAGCTTAATTGATCATTCAGTGCTTTTAGCTCTGTACACCCATGAGGATATCTGTGGTGTTTGCCCCACTCTAGTCACTGTAGATGGTGCTGTGGTCACAGTAGGCACAACCAGGAACCCTTCACTGTGGTTCCATTTTGTCTGTTCACCTAAAGTTTGGGTCTCAACGCTGTAATCGTTCATAGTGATTGCAGCTTGCTGCTTTTCTAATGTTGTACGGAGCTCACTGATTTATTCTGGTTAAAGGTAATGGTCAATTTCCCTGAATGACTGAACTAACACATCTTGCAGGGTATGTGTGCATGTTCTACCATCTGTTTTATTTGCTCATTCTCTTATATCATAGCAATGTGTTCACCAGCTACTTCTAGCATTTGATCTACTAGCCTGCACAACATATAAAACAAATACTGCTGGAGAAACTGAGCAGGTCTGGCAATATCTGTAGAGAGGAACAGAGTTCATGTTTCTAGTTTATATTGAAGTTATGTAAAGCTTTTAATGCAAATTTAGAGTGAAACTAGAACAGGAGTATTTCTGTTTAAAGTCTGTCTATAGAGTTCAATCTAGTCAGTTTTATAAATACTTAAAATTGAATTTGACATTAATGTAACCATCTCCCAAGAGCAGAAACTGCCCAGGTGTGTTATCATCCTTTAAATAGCCTGCTTGATTTTAGTCGGGAACCTTCACTAGAAAGAAGTTCTGTGTTCCTCCAGCTCCACACTTGTGACTCTGACTCCAGCATCTGCAGTTTTTACTATCTCTGCTTGATTTTAGTTTTAGCTATACTACAAAATTCCCAGGTATTTTAAGGATCTGGATTTTTCTCTTCAGAAAATTCATTAACTCATAGGAAATGTAACATTTTAGGATTAAACAAAACTACAATGCTGGCAATAGGAAGGAGTTCTAGAGAAATTCAGCAGGTCTAGCAACATCTGTGGAAGGAAAACCATTAATATTTTGGGACTAATAAACTTTCATTCTGACAAACTGAATTTCTCCAGCACTTTGTTTTTCTATAAGATGTTATGGTTCATTTCAATTGTAACAAACTTAAATGTGAGAATTCACTAATTTTACAATTTAATTAACAAACTAACAAGCAACACCCAGTTGCAGTTGGGTAGCAACAAGAGAAGTTGGTTGGATCTATGGGCTAGTGAGCAGTAATCAATGACAAGTCCTTTCTTTCCCAAAGATGACGTGATTGGTTCTTGGGTAAATGAACAGGTTGGGGCTAAGAACGAGGTAGAGAGTGAAAAGTGTTTTTTCTTTTTTTTTTGGTTTTTCACAGCACAGGAGCTCACTTTTTTCCCTCTGGAGTAAAAACCAATGTAGATCTGAAGTAAACTAGTTTATCTCTTCCTTCAATGGTTGTTGTAAGCTATGAATTTTTAAGTGATAAGTCAGGGGCCTTCTTGTAAGTGGACTAACTACCTTGTGTCTTTCCATCCAATGGAAGCATCTGGAGAAAGATGACTGAAAAACATTCTGACCAGCGTAAAGATGAAAATAATCTCCGCAACCTATGAATGGGAACCATTGAACTGCCTCCCACTTTTTTGTCTCTGCCCGTAACTTATTTTCCCTGTCTATTTATCTGCACAGGGACTTCAGGGGTTAAGTTACGAGGAGAGATTAGACAACTTTAGATTTTATTCTCTAGAATTCAGAATGTTAAGGGGTAATCTAACAAAATTCAGGATATTAAAAGGGAAAGACAGGGTAGATAAAGATAACTATTTCCGCTAGTTGAAGATTCTAGAACTAGAGGACATTGTCAAAGAACTAGGGTCAGGCCATTCGGGGGAGATGTTAGAAAGCACCTCTACATGCAGAGTTGTGGAGGTTTGGAATGCACTTCCTCAAAAGATCAGTCAATGCTAATTCAATTGTTAATGTTAAATCTGGAAGAGGCTATCCCCCCACCCCCCAAAGTAACCAAGGGACATGGGCTTAAGGCAGCAATGTGGAACTAGGCAACAGATGCGCCATGATCTTATTGACATGCAGAGTCGGCTGGAGGGACTGAATGGCCTACATGTTACATTCCGACATTCAATTACTCTTATCATAAATTGTAGCATTCTCTGAGCCTTCATGATTGCACACTGAACTTTTGTGGCTCGAACCAGAATGTGCAAATCCCTCCAAATCTTGGAATTCTGAAAACCTTTTCTGTTTAATTTGCTGTTTTAATTTTTCCTGCCCATGTGAATTGTTTCACATTTTCTCACATTATATTCCATCTGCCTATTTTTATCACTCTGCATATTTGTATGCAGCTTTTGTTATGAGACACCGTGGGGCCAGGAGTCAATGTTGAAGGCAGCTACCTCCTGACTATATGACACTGTGCCACTGCCTCTGGTGGGTGGTGCTCAGCCATTGGGATAGGACATGACCACGAATTGTGATGGTATTGTCTGTAAGGTATCATTCTCTGAATATGGCTAAGTCAGCTTGTTGCAGCTTTTTTTTTGTGACAATCAATTCATGGTCTTTATTACAATTAATTCCAAATGGTATGTATTTAATTTAAATTCCACCATCAGCCCTTGTGGGATTTGAACCCAGGCCTCCAGCACATTCATAAAAATAGGAAGTGCTGGAGAAACTCAGGTCTGGCGGCATTTGTGGACAAGGTAACAAACTTGATAAAAACCAAAAGAACAGCAGATACTGTAAATCAGGAACAAAAATAAAGTTGCTGTAAAAGCTCAGCAGGTCTGGCAGCATCTGTGCAGGAAAAAACAGAGTTAACGTTTCGGGGTCCGGTGACCTGAGCAAAGGTCACCGGACCCCGAAATGTTAACTCTGTTTTTTCCTTCTCAGATCCTGCCAGATCTGCTGAGGTTTTACAGCAACTTTATTTTTGTAACAAACTTGATGTGTTGGGGGTCAGATGTGACTCTTTGACATTATGCCTGGGTCTCCTAATTATTATTCTGTTGACATGTCACTATGCCATTGCCTCTTCAATATTGTAAAGATATCTGCTTTGAAATATCAGTTTGATTCATTAGAATACACAGATATTAAAACATTTAAAAAGATTCGTGTTGGAGTTAACCATGAACAACTCCATCGCAGAAGCAAAAGGAGACATGGAGATGATACATGTTATCAATTTAATCAAATGCTCAGCAGAGACAACAAATGATATAAACTATACTATACCCATTAAAAAGGTAGGCCTAGAAAAACATGTGGCAATATCACACTCGAGTGTGAAAGCACAATGTTAATCACAAGAAATTGTGGAGCCATTCGACTAATAAGAATAGCAAAAAAATCATATGAATACCATTAGAAACCAGAATAAGATTTAAAAAAAAAACAAAGGAGGGAGAGAGAACTCTTGAATGAAGTTGTCACAACTCTCAGGAGTAGCATGTTGGATGTCAAGCCCTGCTATTCCTGGAATCATCACAACAAGTTAGATTTTTAAAATAATACAGTTCCACTACTCATCCATGAAGAGCCAGGTTGATAGAAATTGCAAACCTAGTTTCTCTACTGAACACATTACTATTTATTACAAGAAATAAGACTCTACAGGTAAAGTCAGTTATAAAGTGTGTGTGTGCATGTCCCAAAAGCTTGTGTAATTTCATGTAAACCTGTTAGACCACAACCTGGAGTCATGTAACTTCTGACTTTGAGCATCCTAGTCCAACACCAGCACCTCCACATCACAGTATTGTAAGTGGGGTCTATCAAGGGTTCTGTAGACCTGAAGCATAGCATTTGAATCCTTTATGCTCCAGCCCCTTTAGATATGAAAGCCAGATTTCCATTAGCTGCCTTGATGACTTTCTGTACCTGTCAGTGTCATTTTAAAGAGCTATGCACTTGAATCCCTAAGCCTCATTGGGCATCCACTATATCTAACTTTGTTTCTAGAAAATACCTTGATCTACAATCTTTCAGTCCAAAAGGAAAGCTTCATACTTGTTTATCCTAAAATCCATTGCCGCAGCTTCACCCAAACTATTAATATCTTGTTTATAATTTTCTGCTGTTGTCAACAATGTTCAGGATGGTTTCCAATTTTGTTTGCAAATTTTATCTTTGAAAATGACAAAAAGACAAGTGTTTAATGAATATGTGAATAATATGAGGCCCCAACGGATCCCTGCAGGACAGCACCAGTCACATCCTGCAAACTGGAGTATTTATTCATTTTTCTGACTGCTTCTTGCCACTCAACCATTTCCTATCCATGTCGGAAATTTGCCCTCAATTCCAGGGGTCTCGACTTTAGTTAAACAGTTTCTTGTGTGGGACTTTATATGGATTTCAGAAGGCTATTAATGAATAACATCAATCAACTTGCTCTGTCCACCCTCCTTGTCACCTCTTCAAAAAAAACTTCATGAAATTTGTCAGCGATTAAACTACTCTCCATGAATCTCTGCTGACTCTCCCTGATGAACTGAAATTTTGTGATGATCACTATCCTATCCTTGTTTATACACTTCAATTTCCTCATCACAGATGCTGGGTTAACTGATCTGTAATTATATGGTTTTCCTCTGTCACACGCCTTGAACAGTGGAATGACATGTGCAAATTTCCAATCCAGAGATGCAAATCCTGAATCCAGGGAACGCTGCCAGTGTCTGAACAGTAATATTTCAATCTGCTTGCCCACCTCTTAACACCCATAGATGTGAAATCGTCACTTTACAGTTCCATTAACTTAACTTTCCCATTATTGATTTACCTGCACTAATTTTATTGAGAGCCAGTCACTAATGCTCTAATTTCTTTGAGACTTCTGGCAAGCCATCCTCATTTTCTGCTGTGAATACTGAAACAAAATCATTCAGCACATCTGCCATTTCCCCATTGTGTCCTGTTCTTTGCTTGCTTTTTGAGTAATTTTCTTTCAATTTTTATGCTGTCCTTCACCACCTCATGTCCATTACGAATTTTTTTTGAGGTAGAACACTTTTCGTGGATATAAACATTTTCTGAATAACGCACATGCAAGAATGTTTATGCTTCAGCCACTGAGGGCATTGAAGAATCCATATCTTGAATACTGTGTGCAGTTTCAATCTCTAAAGAAGGCTGTAACTATGTTTGGAAATGGTTTAGAGGAGGTTTATTACAGGCGGATTCCGAGATTATCGTAGGTACAGTGAAATGTGGAATTCGAAATACAAACTGAGTGGTTGTGATCTTACTGAGTGGCAAAGTAAGATTAAGGAGCCAAATGATCCATTTTTATTCCTATTTGTGTTTGTATGTTAAACATCTAACTGCATTTGCTGAACTCTTCTGACCAAGTTTTACAAAAATGTTTATCATGTTGAGCACAAAATATTGCATATATGATATGTTTAAGTTCTTTGTCTGCTTAGTCAGTACCTGTTTTTGTATAAATGATATTTCCTTCAAAGAAATCTTGTTATGTTTCTGTATGTATTCTAACAAGCCCTGGACATCGTCCATACTACTTTTGGTGCTTAATTTATCTTCAAATGACTCCCAGAAATATTTTTTGCATTACTTCTGCAACTTCCCTTTGAAGAGGCTTCATTGTTTTAATTTGTTGCCTTGTGAAAGAAATCCCTCTTAGGAAATATCACTGGCCAAATAATGTTCTTTTCATAAATCTTGCCCTAAGAAGACAGTTTATATTTTAGTCGAGGGTTTTTCGAGCACAAATTGAGGACTCCAATCCAATCTAATCTTGCTTGTAACACTTAAGGTCTGACAAATTAAGACCACTCCAGAAACAATATGTTTAGTTGAGGTTTGCCTATTTATTGTGAGCAAAACAAATCAGAAGGATGACACTGAACTCAGCCGCTCTAAAACGGAATACCAATCATCTCAGTTGACTGGAGTGCTGACTCTTCTTCCATGTTCTCCTTCTTTATGCACTATTAACTATTGCAAATTAGACCTTTATTAGCCCTTTGCTAAATGTAACATAAAGCATGATCAGTGAAGTCTTTGGTCCAAGTGTTGCATGATTAGATTCATAATTGGCTAGCTGATGCATGCACAGTGCATGAACGGTTCATGGTCAATCTTAGATTGGCTATGTAGCCAATGTCCAATTTCTACTGTCTCCTGATTCCTGCTTTCACAAGCCACATTTTGAAACATATGGTGGTGGAGTAGCTGCGCTGAATTCTAGCTGCTGGCCCAGGGCTTGTCCTTCCTCCATTGGCTTTCATGTTTGTTTTTTTTTCTTTTCTTGAGGCATTTTCAACCAGGCAGAAATGAGCCTGGCAGTGATTTTTGTATTTTGTTACACATGATAATAAAACAAATCAGTGAAAAGCTTTGTTCATGAGCGGTACAGGCAGATCTGAAGAAGAAGAGGTGTTGTCTTCTTGACTGTTGCATCTATGTGGGAAGTCCAGGACAGGTGGTCTGTTATCATCACTCCAGGGAACTTTTGATGCTCTTCACCCTCTTGACCACAGTTTTGTTGAAGTAGATGGGGCCATGTTCTCCCTTTTATTTCTGAAGTAAATGATCAGTTCTTTAGTTTTGCCAACATTGACAGAAAGATCATTTTCATTGCACCACATCACCAAGCCCTCTATCTCCCTACTGTAACTTGACTCATCGTTGTTAGATATTCATCCAACATGGTGATGTCATCAATGAACTTGTAGATGGCTTTCGTTCGAAATTTGGCAACAGTCATAGGTGTAAAGGGAGTACAGTAGGGGTCTAAGGACGCATCCTTGAGGTGGGGGGTGGGGGTTTATCCAGTGTTAGTGTTATTGTGGAGGAGGTGCAGTTACCTATCTTCACTGCAGTCCATGGGTCAAAAAGCTGAGAGCAGAGCCACTACTAAAGTCACTGTTTTGAGATCAGTCTGGAGGGGATAATGGTGTTGAAGGTGGAGCTGTAGTCAATGAGCAGGAATTTGACGTAGGTGTTTTTTTGATGTCCAAATGCCAGGCTTGAGTGCAGGGGTAGGAATATAGCATCCTCTGTGGACCTGTTATGTCAGCATGCAAATTGTAGAGGATTGAGGTGGGCTGGGAGACTGGACCTGTGGGCCAAGACCACTGAAGAACCATTTTGAAGAGCTTCATGGTTATGGAGGTCAGATCCACTGGGGTGGTAGTCACTAAGGCACGTCGCATGTGCTTTCTTAAGTACAGGGATGATGGTGGTCTTCTTGAAGTAGGTGGGGACTTTGTTTTGTAGGAGGGAGAGGTTGAAGATGTCATTGAATATCCCCGTCAGTTGGTCCACACAGGATCTGAGTGCTCGGCCAGGGACACCGTCTAGGCAAGTCGCTTTCCTTGGCCTCACTCCCAGGAAGACCAATCTGACCTCTGCAGTGATGACAGAGGGAACAGGTGTGCACAGGGCTGTCAGGGCAGGTGTCACTGCACCGCTGGTATTTCTGCTCAAACTGAGCATAGAAAGCATTGAACTCATCAAGGAGGGGTATGTCTTTGTCTGCTATCTTGCTCTGCATCGTTTTGTATCACAAAGTTGTTTAGATGGCAGGAGACTGTTTGTTTCATAGGTTTGGATCTCTAGCTTGGTCTGGTACTGCCTCCACATACAGTGGCAGCAGAAGAGACCAGGCTAAGCTATTCAAGATGGCAGCACTGGTGCAGTAGGCCTGTCCGTCAAAGCCGGCTGCATCCTTTTTTCTCCACTTGCCTTTTTTCATATTTTTTTCTTCTTCCTGACCCCGTGGGGTGATTGGAATGGTGTCAGCGGTGACTGGAGCATGGACTCCAGGAATTGGCAGCAAGGCTGCAATGATGAAAGAGTGGGGACTCCTGGCAGTGGTAAGCCCAGAGCTATATTTAAGGCCCTGGCAGATTGAAAATGAGCTCTATTTAGGTACTTACTTACTTTTCACACCCTCTTGTACCTCCAAAATAGCGCTGTATAATTGTGACAACATTTTTCACTGTATCTCCAAGATGTGCGACAATAAGTAATCCATTCTTGCCAATCAACAAGAACTGAGTTTTCCTCTTTGTTTACCCATTCCCCAGGTCTCTACTAATATATGATGGGACCAGTAAATTGATTTTATGATCCGTGCATGGTGTCATGTTCTACTGATTAACATCTAAGAATTGTCCAAAATCTCCTGATTGATCTTTTTAAGAAGCTCGTCACTAATGGGTTGTGCCTACTCTTTATAGTTTCACCTATAATTTCTTGATTTTTATAGCTTACCAGTGAGAAAGCAAAACATTGTATATCTTTATGTAGTTGATTAGACTGGAGATATGGTGGTATCGTCATGAATAATACCTTGAACTCATCATCCTTAGATCTTGCTAAATTGATACAAATCCATCATTAAATCAAACATCTTTCAAAGATTTTGAGCAGATGGCCTCTAAATGAGTTTTATCTTCTAATTGCGCAAATTTATAAGTTATTTTAAAATAGGGAACATAGCAGAAAAGTTACTTTTCTGTATTGTTACACGGTTGTATGAAGTAATAATACATAAGCATTTCTGCATTGATTTTAAGAGTGTATGTGAGATAAATGCACAGTGATGTGGAAAAGACAAGAATTATGCCACTTACAAAACTGACCATAAATCATTACAAAAGTTAACTCTTAAAAACATTTGGAGAAACAAGCACTTTTTACGAAATAAAACAAAAAAAAACAGACCACAGCAGTCATCTCTTGGCTAATAATGCCAGATTCTTGATGATGACTTACCAATCTGAGAGAATATCATTCACACATTGAACCATCAGTTTGTCACTTTTTCATGCCACTTGACAAAAGGAATACATTACAGGTTTTAAACAGAATGAAAGTCTTATATTGTTTTATAACTTAAGTAGCAAAATACTGTTTGAATAATATATTCAAATTAATCCTGAATCATTAATTTACTTGGGATGTTGGCAAGGAAGGATAAGATTATTTAGGCCAATTTTTAAAACTAAGATCCGCTGGTGTTTGGTCTCTGCAGTATTTTGGTTGATTGGAAAATGGTACAGTAATTTTATGAAATTAAGCTGATCACACATGTAGTGACATGATGATGTACGTGCATCTTCTAAGGGGACAAATGATCATACATCACACCTTATTAAGGTCGTAATGAATTATGACTTGAACTCCATCTACAGCAGTTGAGATCAGATGTAATAATTAGCCTCCCAGTGAACATTATTCAGATATAGTCTTAGCTTCAAATAAAAGAATCAACATTATTGCTTTAATAATCCTTGTGAATTGATCAATATGTTTATGTTGATGAGAATACTTAGCCTCCTAGTGAAAGTTATCTTTATATCGTCATCTTTGCAAATGAAGAACCCATGTTATTGCTTCTTCAGCCTTTGTTAATTGATCAGTACATTTGTGTAGAAGAGAATCCTTATCCTCCAAGTTTACATTCGGTATATAGTCTTATCATTAAATAACACATTGTTTTATCATTCTCTTCAGAGAATGACCCAAAGTCGCCAAATCAGGTGGAGTCATCTTTGGTAATGCACCCTGTTTTCTAAACATAACAATTATTAAATGCCAGGAGCTGCACAGTTGGAATACAGCAATCAGGGAATCCTTTCTGGGTTGCCAATGCTGTGCTCGAAGTTTTTGGTTTTGTTTTGTTTTGGGGGGGCAGTGGTGTTGGTATGGTGGGCCAAGCATCAGACATGAGGCAAGAAAGGCAATGGAGGTCATGTACCAGGGTTATCCAGAAAGAGGTTACTACCTCTTTTTTTTTCAGATTAGTGAACACTTCCGCAGGTTGAACACTTGCCCAAAATTGTAAGACTCCAGCTTGCTGGATCCAACAAAATGGGGAGGAGGTAATGGTGAGGGTGTGTGAGTAGCCATCATTGGTTTATTGACTGCAATACCTTTCTTCACATCATTGTGTTTAGTTGCTAAAAATATTTATTAGGCTTTCATAGACCTCTTTAGGTAACAACTACGTTTAGAAACAAAAATAAAACTAACAAACAAAATGTCCAGAGCACTATTAATGTTACTCAAGTGATCATTAGGCCATAGGTTGCCAATGGGTTCATTTGTTCTGAGCATCAGTGTTTAGTGACCAGAATTAAGAAAGATAGTATTATTAATGTTTTTGGCTGCAGTTATAATGCCCTCTATCATGGAAAATTTCTATACCTAGCCAGTATAAAGGAGAAGAAAGTCAAGATGGATACACAGCACCAAGGCAATCTTACTCTCCCTGGCCATGACTGCTGATACTATTAAGACCATCATGACATCATTTAAGGAGCCACACACAAACACCAGCAGATGAAAACTATAATGAGCCACACAACCACTGAGTTCATTATGAAACACTTCCTTCTGGAAGCTGAGAGACAACGATTCCTATATAACAACTACAGCTGAGGTCTGAATCCTCATGAGCTTGTGATGATGACAATTGTCTCCTAATTGTTTGTCAAGAATTGATCAAGTCCATGGGTTCATTTATTGAAAACAATAAAAACACAAGACAGACATTATAGTGACCCAACTAACTTCACAGTGTGCAGGTTGCAAACTTACAGCAGACTAATTGTCATGAACAGTTGCAAAATTATGTATACAGTACACATGAAATAGAAGCTGACAAAAGTTAATATCTGTCATCCTATTTCTTATTTGAACAGTGCTGTTAAGGAATTTGTGCTAGTTGCTGCACTGCACCTCATAGATGGTACATACTGTTGCCATTGTGCACAGAGCCCTGAAACTTATTCTCTTAAAGGCAAAGTACTCAAGTCAACTTGTGGTGTAAATTGGTCCTACTTTCCCTGTATTATCATGTTCTCTTTGTACTTTGTCATGTGTCTCATTTGAATCAAATTTGTGGGGGTTTGTGAAGCTAACTGTGTGTGCGTGTGCCCGTGTCAGTGTCCTGGATCTAGTGTTCCTCTCTGTAGGAGGGAACATCTAACAGGGGACAACATTCTCAGATGTCCAACTCAACTTGAGAATGATCAGAGAAGATAATAAAGACATTGAATGGGTCTCAAGGACTGATCTAGCTCTCTCTCTAAATAAACAGAGCCTGCTAAGAATATTACCTTTCTCCAGATAATCTTTTTCAACACATTTCAGCCAGGTTTTACTAATCCATATATTAGATTCTGGGAATATCTCCTCAGTAATGAATCTTTCCAACAAAGAGTGTACAGAGCTGTCTTTGTGAGTTAATGATGCAGAAGTCTATATCAGTAATATGTTCTAAATTGTACAGAAGATTTTTTAAAGAACTGTGCAATTCAGATATGAAGCACGTTATTGGTTTTAGGAAATTGTAGAAAATGCAATCTTCGAGTAGAGAATCCAACTTGTTAAATACAAAAATTGAAAGAGTAACCTGTTTAATTTTAATACTTGACAAACATTCTACTTAATGTTTACCTTAAATTTCTGATTACAGTCCTACAGAGGTAACAAGATGTCATCATGTCATCCTATTTCTTATTTTTGGATGGTGTTGCCGAAGAAATTTGGAAGTTGCTGCAGTGCATCTTGTTGCTTGTACTATGATTAGAAACATTGAAAATAAGTGCAGGAGTAGGCCATTCAGCCCTTTGAGCCTGCATCACCATTGCAAAACGATTGTGGCTGATCATGCAATCTCAGTATCTCATTGCTACCCTCTCCCCATATCCCTTTTGATCCATTTAGCTGCAAAAGCCACATCCAGGTCTCTCTTGATTATATCTAATGAACTGGCCCTGACAGCTTCTTGTGGGAGAGAATTCCACAGGTTCGTAACTGAGTGAAAAAATTCTTCCTTTATCTCAGTCCTGAATGGCTTGCCCCTTTATTCCTAGACTGTGACCCCTAGTTTCTGGAGTTTCCTAACATTGGGAACATTCTTCCCACGTCTAGCCTGTTAGGAAGGGAAGGTTGAACCCCTCTGATAATTAAAATCGAAACTCAAACTCCTACTGCAACCAACTGGGGGTACGGGTCCCCCTCAAATAATTAAACCCAAAACACTCCGAGAAGCCTGCCTTACCTTGCCTAATCTTCTAAAAAAGAGTAAACTGTTACTTAGAAAGGGAGGTTAAATCAAAGAAAATCCTTGATATTTGCATTATAAGTAACAAGTAAAAATTTTATTTACTCTACAGTGAACAAATTAACAATTACTAACAAACTAAACAATTCCCCCTTAACTACTAACTATTTGCTAACTGAATTAAATTCTACTGGTATGCTGTTCTAATAAACAATTCCCACTTCTATAGATCCACGTAATAAGAAAATAAATTAAAACTTATTGTCAAGTCTACATGCCTTTCTTCTGCTGCTCTCTAGTCATAAACTCCTTTCTTCCACTCATCTGGCTGTCAGGGAAGTTTGCTCTGAAGTTTTCTATGAGGACTCTTAGCTGGAAGTGCCAAGATAACTTTTAGGGATAGATGGTGCTTTTTTAGGGAGCTTAGCAATTTACTGTGAGAGCTAAATGCTTATTTCTCAGAGGGTGGTTCATACTCTTTCCATTTCTTCTCTCCCCACCCCGCCAAACAACCTCTCCTTTGAAACCTTGGACGACATATCAATTTTCTTACAATAGCATTGGCCCAAGATTGTCAAAACCATTTGGATTTAAATTCAATTGGCTTTCAATCGTTAAGTGCTTGGTTTAAGTTAATTGGCTGATTACAGCTAGTTGCCAAAATATCAAAACAAACCTAAAGGTTCCAATCACACAGCCAACTGATAATGTTTCCATATCAGAACTGTATGTACCCCTTCAACTGCTTAGACACATTTTCTGTGTAAGTCTAACCTTAGAAAAACACTTTACCTCTTAAAGTAGCCACATGCTCTTCTCCCTTTTGTTTTTTCACAAACAAATTTTGGCAATTTTCTTTTTGTTTCTGATTTAAAGCATCCTCAGTTGTTCTTCTGGGTTTTTAACCAGCATATTCCTGGGAATGTAAGTTTGAGTTTTAGAGAGAGCCTGGGGCATAGCATGTTAGATGACCTTTTGTAGAAGTTTTAAAAATCATCAGGGGTATAAATAATTGAATGTGTCTTTTCCATATGCTGGGGGATATCAAAACTAGGGGGCATGTTCTTAAGGTGAGAGGAAAAAGATTTGAATAAAGGATGTGGGGGCAACTTTTCCTTTCAACCAATGTTTCATGTGTAGAAAGAACTTCCAGAAGAAGTGATGGATGTGGATACAGTTGCAACGTTGAAAAGACATTTGGATAAGTACATGAACAAGAATGGGTTAGAGTGATATGGACCAAGTGCAGGCAGGTGAGACTAGTTTGTTTGGATTATGAACTGGTTTGACCAAAGAGTTTACTTCTGTGCTGTATTACTCGACTCTACAGTTCTGCAAAGATCAGTTCTGGGATCAATGGTCATAATCTACAGGAGTAACAAATTGAACATTATTTATGTCTATGAGGCTAGAGGAGTGTACTTTCTAATCCTACTACGGTGCTAATCATGGACTTAATTTGTTGAATCCTTTTACTGATGTTACCAATTATACAGTTTATATTTTTATTATATTTAGAATACAAATTTTCATCAATCAAGTTTCTTTAACAGCAGCATTATACATTTGTGAAAACAGCTTGACAAAGGTACAAAGTCAATTTAACGCACAGGTAGAAATATTGAAGTAGAAATTTTTGCCCTTCCTCACCATACATACATGCACACACAGCCCAATTAAAGAGAAAATAAAGAACTTTCTCTGCAGAGATTAAATTTGAAAAGAAAACAAAATCAATAATGGTTAGTCCTTAAAAGGAAAAAAAAGTTTTTTTTTAAGAAATCTGATGCTACTAACAGCATACAGACTTCCATGTGAGGAATTAATTAAAAATCTGCCTTAGATGACTGAAATTTCAATGCACAATGCAGAGCCTGGTCGAACTATCATGTTAAGACACCAACATGGCTCCAACTGCTTTTTCCTAGTTTCAGTTGGATGGTTCTTCAACAATGTATTGGATTTCTACTTTCACTGGTCTGTTTCTCTGAATGCAAGTAATACAAATGATATTTTCTGGGAGGAGGTTTGATTGCATCCACATCATCCATGCCTCATGTTGTACAGTGTTTGTCCAACAGACCTTTTTCTTAAACAAAAAAAATATTCTTCGGTCTCCTCCCTGGTTCTGCCTCCTACATCAATAAAATCTTGCTGATTAACTCCCGTAATAATTCAGTGTTGGGCTAACCATGTGGTAGGTGGTTCATTTTAGGAATTGTCTAGGTCTCCTCCTACCTCATCCTCACTATTTTCTTTTATCCTCTACGTTCCTGACGTACCTCTGCTTACTTATTCTCCTCTTGGCAGTGATTAGTGCTTCAATGTATTGATGTGACATGGCAAGCTTTTTTTCTCGTGATCTGGGGCATCAATCAAATTACGCTCTCAAAGCTTTTGAATATCCTTCCTAGAACCCTCAACTGTACTTTTCAGGTCACCCTGTAAAGGCAGTCATACTAATGCCCCATTCCCTGTCTGAAATGTCCAGACCTTGGCATGTTTTCAGCCCATTTCTTCTTTTGTGAAGTTCTAAAGTCACTTTGCACCGTCTCATGATCTGCTCCTGGAAAATGGATACCTAATCAACTCTGAAATATTTGAAATAATATATGGAATGCTCTAAAATCATTTTTTTATTTCAGGGGTTGAGTTGCTCTTACTTTAAATCCATGAACAGATTCAAAATAATTAGAATTACTGAGGGACAGGTTAGCATTGCTGCCTCACAGCGTCCGTGACTTGGGTTCGATTTCACACTTGGGCAACTGTCTGGAGTTTGCATGTTCTCCCCATGCCTGTGGGTTTCCGCTGTGTGCTCAGATTTCTTCCCACAGTCCAAAGATGTGCAAGTTAGGTGGATTGGCTATGCTAAATTTCCCATAGTGTTCAAGGATATGTAGGTTAGGTGCATTAGCCATGGAAAATGCAGGATTACAAAGATAGGGTAGGGGGATGGTTCTGTGTGGACTTGTTGGGCCAAATAGTCTGATTTCACAATGTGGAGGTTCTATTGTTTAACTGGTAGATTTACGAGGTGAATCCCAGATGCCGAACAAATGAAATTTCAATCTTTTATCTCAGTCATGGGATAATCATAATAATACGCCTGGTCTTTATTGTGAGAGTTTGATAGCACTGTTCTAAATCCCTTCTGTGACTGTGGGTTATACGTTGAAGACTTGAAATACACCTAGACCATTTTAACTTCTAACTGTTTTAGACATAAAATTGGAACCTTGATCTGACTGGATGTCAATCAACAATTCATAAGAGTAAAAAATCCGAATTGGATTCTGTGCCATCATCATGGAGAAATTGTTCTCCAACTTTTGGAATTCCTTTTGGAATCAAGTGGCCGTATCTAGAAGGGTATACTGGTGACCTGCTCTTGATTTCAGTAAAGATTCCACAGTCTACCAACATTGTATTATTTCCCCAAAAGCTGGTATGGGAATTGAAGATGCCAGTTTGGCAATCTGGCACATGGTACAAAACTGTACCAAGGCCTTGCAATGTTCTGACCAGTACATGTACGGAAGAAAAAACATTAGAATTTCTAAAAATCCAGAAAACCTGCAGAGGAAATTGATGGACTGTTCATATCTCCTGATGAAATTTACTATATCATTATCTGGTAAACCATCACCCATCCATCCATCCTTAGCAGGTCTCCACTTCCTCATTAGCATCAGATTTTTAGTAGTGTATATTTTGGGGTTTTTGACTAGATTAAGATGACTGGCAGAGGCTTGTGACTTTGTTTTAACCCTTACTGAGATGCAGCAAGACTGTTTGTTTGGTAAATGGTATTACTGATTTTTAACTCTGTAAAAATGAGGGTTCCTATAACTAGCTGAAGCCTATTTGGGCTTCAAACAGACGCTATAACTGGCTTTATCATTGGAAAGTGCAGCAAGTGAAGCATGAGTTGTAGGGTATTCTGATGGAAATGGACATTCTTGAAAGTCTGACTGAGCTTCGAGAAGACCACTTGAGTAAAGGCAATTGCATAGCCTCACTAAGGCCGTGTCCTGAATGGAGGGACTCCAGGTATGCCCACAGCAAAATTTGCTCTGGACTCACCCTTAAGTTTGTGTAAGACATTGGCTAAACTGAGAGCCTATGCTGGGGAACCTTTTACAGCTTAAGGGTACAACTTTGGTTCTGGTTTCTTATGAGAAGCAGCTGGTTCAGTAACCACTGTAGTAAAAGGCTTGGGCCCAAGCTTGATGGGGCAAAATTGGTTGTGAAATATTCACCTAGATTGGCTCAACATTTTACAATTTGAAAATGGCTGCTTGAGTAAAGTCCTAATTTAAATACCTAAAAGCTTTTTAGGAGTGCCCAAGGAGTCAAGGCCACTTTACATGTTGACCAGGAAGCAATTCCACAATTCTGCAAGGCCCACCCAGTGCCATTTGCCTTATGGGCAAATATAGATGCAGAAATCAGAAGGCTGGAAAGTGAGGAATCATCAAACCAATCCAGTTTGTGGAACAGGCAGCACCACTTGTAATGATTGTGAATTTCGAAAAGTATGTTCACCGTTGTAGGGATTTTAGGCATACAATAAACAGCTTTTTGCAGCTGGATAAATATCCAACCTCTCTGAGGATTGCACAAAGCTGGCAAGGAGGCTTTCCTTTATGAAGGTGGACATAAGCCAATCATACTTGCAATTTCTGTTAGATGAAGATTACTGGAAGTAGTCTACAATTAATACCCATAAGGATTTGTTCCAATATCTGAGACCACCATTTGAGGTATCGTCAGCCTGTGCAATTTTTCAGTCATTTTGACTCAAGGTCCAGACCAAGTCACCATTTATCTAGATGACATGCTAATAACAGGGAAGACCAATAAGGAGCACTTAGAGAACTTGGACATAGATGTTTTTTTCCAGGCGTTTGTATGCCTTAGGAAGGAATGCACCTTCCAGGCACCCCAAGTGACCTACTTGGGCTACAGACTAAGACCATGTTAGATCCATTGGAAGATAAAGTGAAGACGATCAAAGGTGGGGTCTATCTCCCAACTCTGTATCAAAGCTTAGATTGTTCCTTGGGCTGCTGAATTATTATAGAAAGTTCATACATAACCTGGCCTTCATCCTGGTACCTTTTGCATCAACCCTTAAACGGACAGCCATCTCTGTAATCCTGCATTTTCCGTGGCTAATAATCATGTAGCCAAGCCAAAGCTTTCATGCAACACCAATAGCATATGCATTCAGGAGCTTAGCTAATGCAGAGTCTAAATATGCCATTCTAGAGAATTTGTGACTTTGTCAGTCATATTTGGAGTCAGGAAGTTTCCCCAATACCTTTTTTACAGGTGTGAAGTTGTAATAATAATGGACCACAAACCCCTGCTAGAGCTACTTAAAGAACGCAAGGTAAAGCCACCCATAGCTTCAGGCTAAATTCAGCAGTGGGCTTGAATACGAAGCGCATATAACATGGATACATCAAGCCACCTCCAGCTTGCAGATACACTAACAGTGGTACTGCCATTGGAAGAGCTGGAATGGTTTTAAGTTTTCCGGACGCACTACTAGTCAAAGCGGACAACATCAGACTGGGTACAAAAAGATCTGATCCAGGCAGAACTGAAACAGCTGGGGGAACCAAAGAGGCATCACAACCAGAATTGGAATCTTTTCGGACCTGGAGAGACCAGATCACAAAAGAGGATGGCATATTATTGTGGGGAGCAAGTGTAATTGTCCTGAGCAAAGGCTGCCACCAGATACTGGCTGAACTCCTCCAGGGTCATCCAGGTGTTTCCAAAATGAAGATCTGTCTGGTGGCCAGGATTGGATGCAGGCATAGCTGCATTGGTGGGGAAGTGCCTAGAGTGCCAATAAGGGCAAATATTATGGCCAGCAGGAATTTGTGGGAATGGCTAGTAAACCCTGATTTCAGTTACACATCGACTATGAAAGACATTTCATAGGCTCAATGCTCTTCATCATTGAGGATACCGACTCAAAAAGTGGTTGGACGTGTATAAGAGTTCATCTGTTAAGAATGGGGCCTATGATGGAAAAACTGTATGCATCTTTTGCAATACATGGACTCCAGAAAGTGTTGGTCACAGATAACGGGCCATTGTTTACTAGCAGGGAATTTTTTGTATTTCCTAAACTTGAATAGTGTCCGACATACAAGGCCAGCTTAATATTATCCATCATCCAATGGTCTGCCAGAAAGAGCAGTCCAAACTTTGAAGGCAGGCTTAAAGAAATAGCCTACAGCTTCTCTAGATACCAAACTATCCTGGTTCCTACTTCATTATATGACCACTCCTCGTGCAACTACAGGGATAGCTCCAGCACAGTTGCTAATGGAGTAAAGACCTTGCACCAGGTTAAACCTGTTCTTCACAGACCTGGGAGGGAGCATGAAATGGCATCAGGAAAGCCAATGCCAGACACAAGACTCCACTAAGCTAGAGAGACTGTTTACTTCAGGGGACAAAGTTTGATGTATGAACCACTGGAATGGTCCTGCATGGCTAATAGGCATGGTTGGTGTGAGGTTGTGTCCAGTGATGTGGCCCACTTGCTTGTTCAGGACTGTTGCACCTACCCAAGATTTACACATGAAAGCTGCAAACCGGCAAACTATGCAGGAGCAGAACATGAACGACTCCTTGACGACCTTTCCGACTGTATTCTAGAACCCGTGAGTTCTCCCTCTTCAACACTGAAGATACCTCTGAATCTGAGACTGACATGGTGGATGTTGCTGCCTTGATGCTTTTTGCTGCCTGAAGTGGGGAATGAATTTCTTCTAAGATGCTCTGGGTGCAAGAGGCAAGCTGTGCGTTTATGTGCTGCCTATATCAATGGCAGAGTTGGAGGAATCTGACCCAGTGCTAAAATGTCCCAGGAGCAGCTACAGAAATAAACTGGCCAACATCTTTGGACTCAAAGGGGGAGGGATGTAATGATTATAACAAAGTCAGCTGGGTGGATATCATAGCATCGGAGTGTTTATTTTAGTTGTGGCTGTTAATCAGGTCCAATCAAGGAGCCCTGGCTCACCGAAACAGGAGTGTCAGGGATTCTGCTCACTCAGCTAGCTCTGAGGGAGTTGGATCAGAGTCAAGGACTCTCCACGTGTAAATAACGGGTGACTTGGTTACAGTATATTGGCCTATATGGAGTTCTTTGAAAGTAGAGATGCTTAATTGTTTGATTGGATAGCTGCCAGTCAAGATGGCCTGTGTAACTACCTAAGTTGTATTTAAACAGTATGACTTACTTTGTTTGGTGGAGAGGTACCTGCTCCCCACCAGTGTGAAGCAATAAACCCCAATGATTGAACCTGACCTTGGGTGTCGAGAGATTTAGTGATTCCACCAATCAGCTGCTTTACTTAGTTATGTTCAGTTTGCTGATTCTTGATCTGTAAAAATATACTGAACATTTTCCTTGGGTTATGTAAATCTCCATAGAATATTTTAGGCGGCCAAATATCTCTCCGTGGTGTCAAGCTGTTCTTCAGTGGAGGAATTAGTTTAGCCATTGCTCAAGTCATAACATGGAAAGAATTCAGGGAATTTTTCCTGCAACTGTCCTGACTCCTTGACCTCACTTGTCAGTTCTGTGATAATGGGAGAAGGTACCATTTTTGTTCCAAATTAGTCCCAGGAGTTAGTTAATGCCATCAACAAGAAAACTATAGATAATCTCTGTCAATACCATTCCAGGCATACTTGATACAATATATAAATACATATTCCCACTGATGTTATGGTGCAGTGGTATTGTCCCTATTCTTGGACTGAGGCCCAGGTTCAAGTTCCACCTGCTCCAGAGGTGTGTAATAATCAACCTGATCAGACAAATGTTGTTAACAAAATAGGTTTATGTAAAAAAGTTATATTCCTGCCAATACCATTCACTAAAACACTAGCATTCACTGTTCTCTGGACAATTTATGCTGCTCCCAGCAGAGTTTAGGTGGCTCCTTATTGCTGATATAACAGTACGTTTCCTTGAACACGAACAGAAATTGCTGGAAAAGCTCAGCAGGTCTGGCAGAATCTGTTAAGAAAAGAAAAATCAGTTAACATTTTTGGGTCTGGCGACCCTTCCTCAGAACTGATGGTAGCTGGGAAAACGTTGGTTTATATGTAGAAAATGGCAGGGTGGAGGGTAACGGGATAGGAGTAAAATGACAGGATAGAGCCGAAAGAGGGAAGAGCAGTTGGATTGACAAAGGAGCTGATAATAATCTAGATAGGAGGGTGAATAGTTGTTAATGGGAGACTTTTAGTGACTAACAAGAAGTAATATGTAATGGCAAGGCTATGTGATAACAAGGCCTAGTGCATTGGGTAGGGGGCTAGGACACGGGAGAGATCAGGCCCTAAAATTACTTAACTCTATCTCGAGACTGGAAAGCTGCAGGGTCCCCAAGCAGAAAATGAGGTGTTGTCCTTCCAGCTTGCTTTGAGCTTCACTGGGACACTGCAGCAAGCCAGAAACAGAAGTTGGCCAGAAAACAGGGTGGTGCGTTAAAGTGGCAGGCGCCATGTAGCTCAGGGTCTTTTTTGAGGGCATGAGGTAGATGTTCCACAAAGCGATCACCCAATCTATGCTTCGTTTCCCCAGTGTAGAGGAGACCACATTGTGAACAGCGAATGCGGTAGACTAGATTCTGGAAAGTGTAGATAAGCACATGAATATGCAAGGAATGGAGAGAGAGAGAGACCAAGGGCAGGCAGAAGGGATTAACTTAAGTATTGCTTCACCTTGAAGGTATGTTTTGGCCCTTGGATACTGGGGAAGGAGGAGGTAAATAGGCAGGTGTTGCACTTTTGCTGGTTGCAGGGGAAGGTGCCATGGGGCTGTTGGGGGACGGTGGGGAGGTGAGTTGGGGGTGAAGGAAGAGTGGACCAGGGTGTCCCAGAGGGAACAGTCCCCTCCCTTCCCTTGTCCGCCTCTCTGCAGGGACCGTTCCCTCCGGGACACCCTGCTCCACTCTTCCTTCCCCCCCAACATGTCACAGGAAGGATGTGGAGGCTTTGCAAAGGGTGCAGAAGAGGTTTACGAGGGTGCTGCCCAGATTAGAGGGTATGAGCTATCGGCGAGGCTAGAAAAACCCATTATTTTCTCTGGCGGATGGGAGGCTGAGGGGAGACTGGGTAGAAGTCTATAAAATTGAAATGCAGAGATAGGCTTGATGGTCAGAATCTTTCTTCCCATGTGTTAAAATCTCTAGTATTAGGGGTCATGCATTTAAGTTTAGAGGGGGAAGTTCAAAGGAGATGTGAGGAAAATGTTGTTTCTTTTCGAGTAGTAGGAGTCTAGAATGCACTGCTAGGGGTGGTGGTGGTGGTGGTAGAGGCAGATAAAGGTGTTTAAGATGCTTTTAGAAAAGTACATGAATATGCAAGGAATGGAGAGAGATAGACCAAGGGCAGGCAGAAGGGATTAATTTAAATTGCTGTCATGTTTGGCACAACATCATGGGCCAAAAAGCTCATTCCTGTGCTATATTGTTCAATGTTCTAACCCTTGGGAATCAACCTACACGCTTCAAAAATAGACTCTTTTTGGGAAATGCCCCAATCAGTAGTAGAGTCCTCTGAAAATACAGAACTATCATCGTGAGCTCTTCCTATTAGAGATAGTAGGAACTGCAGATGCTGGAGAATCCGAGACATCAAGGTGCAGAGCTGGATGAACACAGCAGGCCAAGCAGCATCATAGGAGCAGGAAAGCTGACGTTTCGGGTCTGGACCCTTCTTCAGAAATGGGGAGGGGAAGGGGGTTCTGAAATAAATAGGGAGAGAGGGGGAGGCGGATAGAAGATGGATAGAGGAGAAGATAGGTGGAGAGGAAACAGACAGGTCAAAGAGGCGGGGATGGAGCCAGTAAAGGTGAGTGTAGGTGGGGAGTTAGGGAGGGGATAGGTCAGTCCAGGGAGGATGGACAGGTCAAAGGGGCGGGATGAGGTTAGTAGGTAGGAGATGGGGGTGGGGCTTGAGGTGGGAGGAGGGGATAGGTGGGAGGAAGAACAGGTTAGGGAGGCGGGGACGAGCTGGGCTGGTTTTGGGATGCGGTAGGGGGAGGGGAGATTTTGAAGCTTGTGAAATCCACACTGATACCATTGGGCTGCAGGGTTCCCAAGCAGAATATGAGTTGCTGTTCCTGCAACCTTCGGGTGGCATCGTTGTGGCACTGCAGGAGGCCCAGGATGGACATGTCATCTGAGGAATAGGAGGGGGAGTTGAAATGGTTCGCGACTGGGAGGTGCAGTTGTTTATTGCGAACCGAGCGTAGGTGCTCTGCAAAGCGGTCCCCGAGCCTCCGCTTGGTTTCCCCGATGTAGAGGAGGCCACAACGGTACAGCGGATGCAGTATACCACATTGGCAGATGTGCAGGTGAACATCTGCTTGATGTGGAAAGTCTTCTTGGGGCCTGGGATGGTGGTGAGGGAGGAGGTATGGGAGCAGGTGTAGCACTTCCTGCGGTTGCAGGGAAAAGTGCTGGGTATGGTGGGGCTGGAGGGGAGTGTGGAGCGGACAAGGGAGTCACGGAGAGTGGTCCCTCCGGAAAGCAGATAAGGGTGGGGAGGGAAAAACGTCTTTGGTGGTGGGGTCGGATTGCAGATGGCGGAAGTGTCGGAGGATGATGCATTGGATCTGGAGATTTCACAAGCTTCAAAATCTCCCCTCCCGCTACCGCATCCCAAAACCAGCCCAGCTCGTCCCCGCCTCCCTAACCTGTTCTTCCTCCCACCTATCCCCTCCTCCCACCTCAAGCCGCACCCCCATCTCCTACCTACTAACCTCATCCCACCCCCTTAACCTGTCCGTCCTCCCTGGACTGACCTATCCCCTCCCTAACTCCCCACGTACACTCACCTTTACTGGCTCCATCCCCGCCTCTTTGACCTGTCTGTTTCCTCTCCACCTGTCTTCTCCTCTATCCATCTTCTATCCGCCTCCCCCTCTCTCCCTATTTATTTCAGAACCCCCTTCCCCTCCCCCAGCTCTTCCTATTAGCCTGCTTTGCATATGCAGCATCCAATATTCTTTTGGCTACCTCATCTATTCAGCAAAGTTTCCAAAGGAAATTTCTAAACAAGAACCAAGAAAAGACTCATCTTACAAGAAAAATTAGCAAAACTAACCCACCAGAATGACAACCAAAAATCAGACACTTGGATAAGAAAGCTTTCAGACAGGAAACTAACAGACACACAGAAAGCTGTTCTAATACGTGGACTCAACTACAACCACAGAGATGCTAACAGGGCAGAGTTCCTAGCCACAGTAGAATCCACACTGAAGACCAACGGCATCAATGAGGAAACACAACACGCCATAAAACAGACACTAGTCCCAACACTGACCAGAAGGAGCGAACTTAACACTCGCAACACATCAAAAAAGAAAGCTCTACAAGGACTGAAAAAAGACAAAAACATCATAATCCTACCAGCGGACAAAGGGACCATGACAGTAATACTAAACAAAAGGAACTACCTCACTAAAACACAGACTCTACTAGCAGACACGAATACATATTGGCAAGTGCAAATAGACCCTATATCGCTACTGGGCAATAAAATAAGAGAGACTCGAACAAACCGGACAAATCAACAAAGCAGACTACCTAAAAATGACACCTGAAGGGACAAACACTTCCCCACCACCCCTCACCCCCCAGCCACCGATTCTACAGCCTCCCAAAGGTACACAAACCAGAAGTAACCCTCAGACCCATAATCTCCCTCCCAGACACACCAACAAACAGGTTAGCCAAGGAATTACAATGAAGACTAAAGCACCTCGTCAACAAGTCACGCCACTCAATCCACTCAGCCCAGGAGTTCCTCAAATCCCTCAAAGACATAAGGATAGACAATGATGAGACCATGGTGTCCTTTGACATTACTGCCCTATTCACGTCGATTGACATACCACTGGCAAGAGAAACACTAGCAATACCACTAAAAGAACAAGACCCAAGTGACACCACCTCCACAGACAACATGCTGAATTTGCTGGACCTATGCCTCATGACCCACTTTGCCTTTAATGACCAAATCTATGAACAAATCAACGGGACACCCATGGGGCCACCTATCTCCGGACTAACAGCAGAAGCAGTCATGCAGAGACTTGAAAGCATGGATCTTCTGCAGATCCAACCTAAATTATGGATCTGATACGTGGACGACACTCTTGTCATCAAACGGACTAAACTAGAGGAGACACACCAACTAATAAACAACACTCTCACTGGAATCAAATTCACCAGGGAAGAAGAAAAGAATGAACAGCTCCCTTTCCTGGACATCATGGTAGAACACAGGGCCAATGGGGAATTTCTGACACAGGTACACAGGCCACACACACTGACCAAGTACTGAATTTCAACAGTAACCACCCCAACGCCCACAAACGAAGTTGCTGAAAACACTATTTAAACGAGCAACAACACACTGCAGCAACCCAGACCTACACTAAATGAAGAAGAATACCTCCACCAAGTATTTAAGGACAACAGATACCTGATCAGCTGAGTCCGACGATGCCTATCACACAAACAACAAGAAGATACAGTACGCCCTGACACACTCGTCATGTTACCGTACATCAAGAACATATCCGAGATATACAAGATTCCACACAAGGACTGCAACAAACATTACATTGGACATATCGGAAGGAAACTGGCCACAAAAATACACCAACTAGCAACAAAAAGACATGACCAATACTCACTCGCCTCCATTCATATGGATAAGGAGAACTACCAGTTCAATTGGGACAACATCAGGATCCCAGGACAGGCCAAATTGAGATAAGCACAGGAATTTCTAGAGGCCTGTTTTTGCACCAAGAAGGCCATTAATAAACACATAGAATTAGACCCTTTCTACACACCACTGTGAAGAAATACCGGAAATAAGGTAACCAATTCCAACGGACCCCAGAGTTTAAATATCAGGTGGGAAAACACAACAGCACTTCATCAGAGGCTGCACTGATGATGTTACCCAGCAGGGTAATGAAACATCTGCAAGCCAGCTTGGTGAGCAAACCAACCACAGAAATTTCTAAAAGCCTCTATATTCCTTATATAAAATTTTAGATTTGCATAAATCTGAACAGCTCCTCACTAAGTCATGGATTGAAATTGGACATTTTCTGCTCTCGATTTCTGTCAGAGTCTAGGATATCATTTTTTAGTTCTGGCATTTTAAGTCAGCATTCCCTTTCTGTGTCCTCCCTTCCTCCCGTTTGCTTTACTTTTTTTCTTTTCTCTTTCCCCTTGCAATTGTAATTCTAGCTTCTTAAATAGTCATCCTCTTTCCTTTCTCTCCTTTCTGAAAGGCTCTTTTCCATTCTCTTCCCTTGTGCTCAAGATTTTTCATTTCATTTTTGTCTTTCAAGCTACTTCATATGCAACTAAATTATTCATTCACAGACCTATTTTGCACACGTTTGTGTAATATATCTCAGTTGTAAATTTCAGTTATAAACCATTGGAAACATTCCTTATTATTAACATGAAATAATATAAACTTTTGAACACATATCACTGATTCCCAATCTGGTGTGTACTTTTCTCCCCCCATGTCAGATCGACACGGAATGATTTTGGAAAGTTGCACATTTTCTACTCATGAGTTCCCTATTGCTGTAATGTGTCTTCCACCCTGTTCCTTCTTAACGATCAAGTCATCATCCATTAACTGATGCTTCCATTCTACATTCATCAACTTTCTTCAGATAACTCGTTCTCAGCATTTACCATCTCCAATACTTTCACAATGCATCTTGATGTCCTTCGTGGTTTTCCATCAATTTTAAATGAAAAATCGTGTTTCTTTGAGTTTCAAAAATCAAAAACAACAACGTAGATAACTAACCTCCAGTAGTCATGGAATTATACTAATATGGACCAAATCCAGACTTGAAGAAATTGAATTGGGAGATGGCCTTGGGACAGGCAAGGAAAGCTGCCCCTGAACTTAAAGTGCTACAGCAGTGAAATGAGGAGGGCATCCCTTTTCTTGACAAGTTGATCAGATAAAAATGTTTCTCAGCGACACTGCGCATTCTGACAGAACCGTCAAGATTCTTTTGGAAGAATGACACAATATTCTTCAGTAATGTTTCTTGTTGACCCACAAGAACATTATGATGAGCAACTAAGAAGAGTTTGCTCTAATGAATATCAGTGCAATTATGTAACAAATGAGTTCTGAGGAAGCGTCACCGGACCCGAAACGTTAACTGTTTTTTTCCTTCACAGATGCTGCCAGACCTGCTGGGCTTTTCCAACAACTTTGTTTTTGTTCCTGATTTACAGCATCCACAGTTCTTTCAGTTTTTGACAAATGTACAAACAGTGTAGGAAAATGGATGTGGAATAATGTTTCCTCAACTGTTGCCCAATAATGCAAGAGATGATGGTATAGTGATATTGTGACTGAGCTAGCAATCTGGATCCCCAAGTTAACTCCTTGGGAACATAGGTACCAACGTCCTGTGGCAGCTGATGATATTTAAATTCAATTCATAAAATCTAGAATTGAAAACTAGTCCCATTTGTGACAAAGTTCAAACTGCTGTCAGACGTTGTAAAACTCCATCTGGTTCACTAATATCATTTATCTACCATTCTTACTTGGTCTAAACTATCTGTGACTTGATACATACCGCAATGTGGTTGAATCTTAACTGCCCTCTGAAATGACTGAGCAAGGCATTCTGTTCAAGGGCAATTAGGAATGGGCAGCAAATGTGACATCCATATCGTACGAAAGGATAAATAAGCGCATTGTTTCATGTTCATGTTTGGACGAACAGCTGCAATATTCCAGTATACAAATGTGATAACTTTTCAATTTTTTGTTCTTGTATGACATCTGTGTTAAGGAGGTAATGCACTATGGGTCATCTCCTAAACACAACTGTAGTGTGGTTCTCCAAACCACTTTTGCATATGATTCTTATGAATACTCTGAGGACACTGTCATTTGTACAGATACATCAGCACAACTCTCAGACCCTTCATTCATATACATTCTGCTTAGAAACTTTGCAAACTATAAACATTCCATAAAATATTTGTAGCTTGCTTGTGCTTAACCCTAGTTTCTCATCCTGTTAATTCATTGTTACCATGCATAATATACCTATTACTCAGTCAGAATTCCTTAACTTCTCTCAGTATTAATATCTCCATCAACGTCATCTCAAGTGGTCAGTTTTGGTAAGATGCCACTTTTTAGCATATTTCATAACTTAGTAACTCATTCAGGAATTCATTTTAGTTTGCTTAATCAATTAATATTACAATGTACTTAATTCTTTTAAAGTCAGTATAATCCTCAAATGAGCTCAGTTATACGAGGATTCTTTAAGTGTAGTCACTATTGCCAGCTCCTCTTCTGATCAAGTAGTCTCCTTGTGTTCTGTCAACTATAAAAGTCTTATGGGGCTTGCACATGTGAAAGCCAGTTGCACCATCGGCTTAGAATCATAGCATCGTAGAGATGTGCATTTCTGATACTGACCCTTTCATCCAACTTGTCTATGTGGACCAGATATCCTAAATAAATCTAGTCCCATTCACCCATTTCCCTCTAAACCCTTCCTATTCATATACCCATCCAGAAGCCTTTTAAATGTTGTATTGTGCCAGCCTCAACACCACCTCCTGGCAGCTCATTCCATACATGCACCACCCACTGCATGAAAACGTTGCTCCACAGATACCCTATCCATGACCCTTATAATTCCTTAAACTTCTATAAGGACACCCCACGGCCTCTGACACTCCAGGGAAAATAGTCCCAGCCTATTCAGCCTCTCCCTATAGATCAAACCCTCCAACTCTGGCAACGTTTTTATATAAACCTCTACTGAACTCTTTCAAGATTCACAAATCTTTCCTAAAGAATGGAGACCAGAATGGAATGCAATATTCCAAAAGTGGCCTAACCAATGTCCTGATTTGCCACAACATGATAGCCCAAATCCTATACTCAATGCACTGACCAATAAAGAAAGCGTACCAAACACCACCTTCGCTATCCTGTCTGCCTACGACTCCGCTTTCAAGGAATTATGAACCTGGATCCCAAGGTCTCTTTGTTCAGCAACACTCCCCAAAATCTTACCAAAAATTTGGTGTAAAAGTCCTGTCCTGATTTGCCATACCAAAATGCAGCACCTCACATTTATCTAAATTAAACTCCATCTGTCATAGTTTGGCCACGATCTACTTGAATACTAGAATAGGCTCAATGGGCTAAATAGCCTACTTTAGTTTTCATGTTTCTAGTTATGACAGATATAATGATCCATTTATTTATTCATAGATCATATTTAATTGGAACACATGTTCAAAATTAATTAGAAATATTATAGACCAGCACAGCAACCCTGTTCCAAAGTCACTCTTCCACTTACATTCTTTGCTATAAGTAGACTTAGTGCCAAATGTAATTTGAAGCAATAGCAAAGTAGAAAGTTGATATTTCTCAACAATGCACTTGAAAGCAATTATGTTAATTGATTCCAAGGTTATTATTTAATGGCTGCAAAAAAAAAGGTTTGCTGCTTATTAATAGTCTTTATATCCCAATCCAAACATTTGGCTGCATCTCAAGTATCACAAATGTAATTATAATTTAGATAAATTGAACTGTGCACTGTTCATTGATTTAAATACAGAAATGTTTACAATATTATAGCCTAAAATATATAGCTTCTAACTATTGATCA
>NC_063345.1:29564647-29576079 GCF_021869965.1 Rhincodon typus | reverse complement strand
TTACAGCTAGCCAATTTCTGATCCAAACCGCTAAATCACCCTCAATCCCATGCCTCCGTATTTTCTGCAATAGCCTACCATGGGGAACCTTATCAAACGCTTTACTGAAATCCATATACACCACATCAACCGCTTTACCCTCATCCACCTGTTTGGTCACCTTCTCAAAGAACTCAATAAGGTTTGTGAGGCACGACCTACCCTTCACAAAACCGTGCCTTAATGCCTGGCAGTTGATCACAACCTCAAGGTAGGCCTCATTGGACTTCCTGTGATCCTGCCACAGCTCTTGCCATAGCCCATGTCACTCAAACTCCTTTTAAGGTCCTTTCCATAATTTCCTAACATGCTTCTTTACACCATACATAATGCTTTTCCTCTGTGCAGTCCCTGACTTGGCCAATGGACCTTGAATTTCACGTGACTAATTGCCACACAATATAGACAATACCCCAAAGCAAGTGCAATTAAATTTATATCTCTTCAATTAAAATAGAGCTGCATATAAAATATATACTATAAAGAAAATCAACTGACATCGCATACAGGGAATGTTTGCGCTGTAGCATAAACCATCAGCAGACCTATAAAGATCAAAGTCTGTATTCTGCAGAATATGCACCTGCCCAGACGTCTATCAGAGATTCTGCTTTAGACTCAAGACATTAGTATATTGAACCATTTTGTGTTTCACATGAGCACTCCATAGATGCATATTTAGAGAAAAAATTTGAACATGGAACGCTTCAGCGAGCAAGTAAACATTTTCATATCAGTGTTCTGAAACTGGCTTTGACATACCAGAATGTAAAGTTTCCTTGATACAGCAAGAGGAACAAGCAGCAGTTCATGTTTAAATTTCTGGATAAAATCAAAATTTTTGTTGCAGTTTCACTGAGGAGCTTCATAGGTTATCTAAAAGTATTAACAGGGTCAGGATTTTACACAAAATATCATGGGTAAACATAGAACAGGAGTGCTTTTAAATGTCCATTCAATCCCTGAACTTCCATGCATTCCTATTATGGTTCATGGTAAGAGATTGGTAACTAATCTTCAATTAATTTCTCTCATTCATCATTAACCTGTTTCCCTATCTGTTTCCTCCAATGTAGTTCTGTTTTTTGGCAAAATTCAAGTTGTACTTCATTTGAGAGATCAAATTTGATTGGGGAAAGAAGCTGCCTGCCTGTTTTACTAAGCCCTACTTTTTCCCCCGCTCTGTTTCCTAGGTGCTAAACAAGCTTAGCTTCCTCTGATTAATGCTGATTTCACTTTCCAAAGATTACAGAACACAAAGATTGTACAATTCTGTCACACATTGTGCTATGTCTCAGAATCCTTCCCCAGATCTTGCAGCCTGGATTTTAAATAGAGACAGTTTTGTTGCATGGTCCATGGACAAATTCACTCAACCAAGTTTATAGCACAATGTCTCATTCAGAAACTTGGGTGAAAACTGTACTTCAAACAAAGGTTCTTGGCTGCATGGCATGCAGCCCATGTTAACAGAATTAAAATCAGTTCGATGAATTAACATGGTCACAAGTCAAATTTGGTATTGATACAGAGCCTAGTGCTTATGCTGCTAACAATTCAGAGCCTGTGGTTTGTATTGCTAAAAATTCAGAGGTCATAAAACTGAATTGAAAAAATGTCTGACAAGCAGCAGAAAATTACCATAGAAGATTCTTGATTAGTATAAAACCCAATTGATTTATTAATGTCCTTCAGTGAAGAGAACAGTCCAACCCTGACTGGTCTGGCTTACATGACGCTAAACCTACATAGAGATGTTTTAATGAATTTGTTCAGAGTTGTTATGACACACACTTCCTGGAGCAGGTGGGAATTGAACCAAGGCCATTTAGTCCAGAGGTAGGGACACTATCACTGAACCATAAGAGCCCTCAGCCTTACATCATATGATTGACTTAATATCCTCAACACAGCTTCTGACAGGTAAAAAGAAGTACTTTGCTGGCGCCAATCACTTCCCAAGAATGATTTTAAAAAGAACATTTTTGCTTAGCTAATTCATATATTAGAAAGTGTAGAACAGACAGTGAAAAAATTGATCAAAGAGGTCAGATTTAAGGTGTGTTTTAAAGGACTAAAAATTTAAAATGTTGAAGATACTTAGGGAATGTATTTTATGGCTTAAGGCCAAGGCAGTTGAGGGGCAGGTACAAAAGATGAGGCAATTTAAACTCAAGGAGGCTCAAAAATATTACACTTACCCTAGGTGAGATCCTCCATTGTGTTGCAGGACAGGATACCCAAATCATTAAGTTCCTGGGTGAGGAGGGATGAACAGGCTTCCACCTTTGTTCACCAACCCCCTCCCCCCGGGATGGTCAGAAGGTTAAATTAAAATGTCTATTTCAACACTACTGGAGTGCACTAATGGAGCTGAAAGTTCTCGTATATACAAGCCGAAGTTTAGATTTTATTATGGTATGAAGGTCACAGTTGAAGATCTATCTCCTAGTCACCCATCTTTCCCTTCTGGATACCTTTCTCCCAGACCCAAATATGCTTATGTTTTAAAAGAAACCAATTTTCCTTGGTTCTCTTGAGTTAAGCGTGAGTTTATTAATTACTATATGCAAGAAAAATTAGTAACAGAACACATACACATAGACTAACGATGGGAGTTGAGTCCAAAAGTATCAATATTTTTAAAAAAACATAGACGTTTCATAGACTGAAATGTTTGTGAAGAGCAAATAGTTGAATGTTACAGCTGTTATCAAGGATGTTACTGGTAGCATTGACAATAATAGTTGGACAGTAGGTTTCAGAATTCACTTGTTTCATAGATTGATTAAGGTTCTGCAGATCTGATATTTCTTTTGACTGTAACTGAATTTCAGGATTCAGAATAGAGAGTCCTTTTGTTCTGTTCCCTTCTCTCTGGCCAACTAACTGGCTTCTTCTTCCATTCAGATTGAGATGTTGTCTTACCTGCAACAGATGCTTATGAGGGTATAGATCTTCAACTGTGACCTTCACATCATAATAAAACCTAAACCTAGGCTAGAATACATGAGAACTTTTAATTTCTCTAGCACACTACAGTAGTGGTGAGATTGACTTTTTAACTCTTGTCATTGTATATTCTTCAAAAGGGAAAAAAAACAAAACGTGTTTACAGATTTTTTTAGATGTACAGGGCATTGGTAAGACCACATCTAAGTACAGTGAATACAGTACTTCAAAGGAAAAGATTTTCATGTTTTAGAAGCAGTTCCGAGAGGGTCTACTGGGCTAATACCCGGAATGAGTAGATTGCCTTATGAGGAAAGGCGTGACAAGCCAGTCCTGTATCCTCTGGACTTTTGAAGAGTCAGATGACTTAATTGAAGCACACAAAATCCTCAGGGGATGTGACCTGAAGAACATAGAAAGGATGTTTCCTGTTATGTGAGAGTAGATTTAGGGATCATAAATTAAAACTGGAGGGACACCTATTTAAAACAGATGACAAACCATTTTTTTTCTGTTGGGATTTGACAGCCTTTGGAATCCCATTCATCAAAAGTCAGTGAATGCAAAATCTTTAAATATTTTGAAGACAGAGTTGGATAGATTCTTGATTATCAAGGTGATGAAAGATTATTGGCGATATGCAGGAATGTAGAGTTGAGGTTAAATTCAGATCAGCCATGATCTTTCACTTTTCACCATCTTCTTTCCTATATAACCCCATGCTTAATTCAAGTGAATTTTGTTTGTGAGATGCACCTTCTGCTCCCTCCATCCTATTTTCACTGAACTGTTGTTTATCTAGTCTCTCTTCCTGGTCCTGATATTAGCCAATATTGTTAATGATTCTCCTTCTTCACGTACTGTCACTTTCTCCTTCAAATCTGCCGTCGTCAACCCTCCGAGCAGAACAATGTTTTACTCCTTTGTTCTTAGACTTCCCAATGGAATTTGACAATCCATCTCCATCCGAAATGACATTTTTAAAAAAAAATACTTACAGAAATGAAATGTAGTCAGTTATACTGCGCAGAAAAAGGTCCTCCAGTCCAACCCGACTGAGCCAACCAGATATCCTAAACTGATCTAGTCCCATTTGCTAGCAGTGGCCCATATCCCTTCTAAATCCTTCCTATTCATGTACCCATCCAGGTGCCTTTTAAATGTTACAGTTGTACCCGCCTCCACCATTCCCTCTGGCAGCTTGTTCAATACTCATACCATCCTCTGTGTGAAACAGTTACCCCTCAGGTCCATTTTAAATCTTTCCCTTTGCAACTTAAACGTATGCCATCTGGTTTTGGAGTGCCCTACTCTGGGAAAAGGACCTTGGTTATTCACCCTATCCATGCTCCTCATGATTTTATAAGCCTCCAAAACTCTAGGGGAGAAAACCCCAGCCTATTCAGCCTCTCTCTATAGCTCGCATCCAGCCACATCCTTGTAAATTTTTTCTAAACCCTTTCAAGTTTAACAACGTCTTCACTATAGTAGGGAGACCAGAATTGAATGCAGTATTCTAAAAGTGGCCTCATCGAATTTCTCGTATAGCCAAGATGTGACATCCAGACTCCTATACTCAGTACACTGACCAATGAATTGTGAATATTTTTAGCTCTGATTTCAAACAGAGTTTTTTTTTGGAAGAATCTGCTTGTTATTGATTAACAAGGAAACAGTCTACAGTCAGCAAAATCCTGAGTAAGCTGTACTTGCGTTTCCCATGAGTAAATTGTTATCTACTTGAATCATTTTGGGCCTCAAACTGATTTACGATCCAATCCATTTCAAACCTTGTCACACATTTCAACACATTTGTTTCACTTTTCATTCCTTCACAGAGATCTTGAATCATTAATTAAATTCAAATAGTAGAGCCTCATCAAGTTCGTGCAGAAGTCAGGGGATATCATTATAATCCCATTGCCCCAATTCCCCAACTCATGTTCTAATCAGGCTCTCCTCTATGGTCACATCCATGTTCATTTTGTGAACAGCAGAGGTTCCAGAATTGATCTGAGACATTCAATAGGCCAACAGTCTTGAATTACAAGTGCGGTCACTGATCAATACCTTTGTATAATATTAGTTGTTTAACCAGCATCTCTTAATTCCACTCCATCCTCAAAGAATGGTAATTAAATTTGTTAGGCATGACCTACCTTTCATAAAGCCTTATTGGCTTGAAATTATAGATTTTTTTTAAAGTGCATTTTTTTCCTTTGTAATAGATGACATGGTTTATCCTACTGTAGATTTAAAGCTAACAGACTTATAATTCCTCAGATCATGATGCTGACCTTTTCTTTTATAAAAAGGAATCACAGTTTGCAGTCTCCACAGCAGCAAAACTGCTGGCTCTGTGTCTCCTTGCTTCTGTTTGCATTTCTTGATGCAATCCATTTCATTCCTTCTTGACATTTTTTGTTCATTCACAGGACATGGATATTGCTGGCAAGGCCAGCACTTATTGTTCATCCCTAACCGCCCTTGAGAAGTTGTGAGCTGCTTTCCTGAATACAAACGAATACCTTCCCATGTCATTTCAGAACACAGATGTGAGTCAACCAGATAACTTAAAAAGAACAGAGACATGGAAAATATTGGGAAGAGAATCTTATGGTCTGAAAAACTGAAAACACAGTTGGCAGTGTTGATTAAAGAGGACCATAAACAACAAAATACAGAAATTTTATTCTGTTTTACTATGTAAGGTGTGTAGATGATTTTACCTCAAGTTCAGAAGATAGGAATTATGTTTAACACAATCTCGCACTAAATCTAATGTTTACTGACAATTTTAAACAAATTAGTTTAAATTAAATAGCACAGTTACCCTTCAAGTGATTGATCAGAGAATGACTGTAGATCACTTAGAAGTTGACCAAGATCTTCTTGCTTGGTTCACAGGACATTTCCCATCAACACAAACCTTCCCCTCCCATCAGTTCCAAATAAACCATACGATTACCCCTTAAGTGATCAATTTGAAGTAAGTGGAAGTTTCTTAGGAACAATATTTGACTGAGGGTTTTTCTGTTTAGTTCACTATGAGTAGTTATCATTTGTTTGTCTTCTGGAGCACTGTCCTTTGATATGTGTCTTCTAGTGAAGGCTGCTGCAGAAGACATTTTACAGGGTTTGCATCTGGAATGCAGCTTCTGAAAGACCGCACAATTCTTTTATGCATGCAAACTGATTAAAAATGTGCATGATCTGCTGTTGGTTGTTTAACATATTCCAAAACTATTTACATTGGCTTAGCTATCAAAAGGACTTCACTACATTTTCTAATTAATCTGTTCGATGATGTTATTGCTTATCTCTGGAGCAAATGGGACTTGAAATTGGGCTGCCTTGCTCAGAGGTATGTAAAGACTTCTTCCTATCCCACTGTGATTAACTATTTGGGTCCAATCAGACTCTGCCGATTTGAATCAACTTGTAATGATTAATAATTCCAATCAATTCAAATTGTTCTATTCAATCAATGGTACTACTGCAATTAAAAAGTATCTGGGCAACATCCTAAATGTCATTCAGTTTCCAGAGAACAAACATTGTTTAGAGCTCAAAGGCAACTCCGTTAAACCTTTCCTAACAGGAAACAAAGAGTCCTTACCTACTGAGCTGTTGGGAAATCCATTCTTTGTATTGAAAATTTCAAATGTCATGCACACATCCAATGTAGCTAAGAATTTAATGCTGGTGACACAATTTATTCCTCTTAATAATAAAAAGTTACAAATGTTTCAAATTGTGCATGTAAAATACAGCTTCACCTTCAATAAAAATATGGATCTTACCATTTTTCTCCAATTATGAAGCATTAAAGTGTTCTGCATTGCCACAGAGAAAAGTAATCTTTCAAGCTGCGACAAATCCTACAATTTTCATACTACAAGCAGTAAGTATGATTTACTCCACAGGCAGCATAATTTTGCAGAAAATATCACTGAAGCAATAAAATTGCTGATTTATATTTCCTCATTGTGTATTTATCTTGGATCTACACGCAGCAGCAATAGAAATAGAAAGACCGTGTACTCCCAGAGCCTATACAAAGTGAGAGAAGTGAGGAAATTTCAGCTTGGTGTAGGAGGAAGATAACTGCAAAGAGGTATTGTAAGTGTCATTGTAATTATTAACACATCTTGCCACAAAAGATCACTTCCCTAAATAACAATGCTAGCTCATGGATGGAGGTTGGGGGGCTATTAGTGGTTGGGAATCCTTACATAAGCAACTTATCTCCATTTACAAAACACAAGGCAGGAGTAAGATGGAGATCATAAGAACTGCCGATGCTGGACTCAGAGGTAGCAGGAAAGTTGACGTTTCAGGTCGGGACTCTTCTTCAGAAATGGGAGAGGGGAAAGGGAGCTCAGAAATAAATAAAGAGAGGAGGGGTGGGGCTGGGGAAGGTAGGTGGGATGATGATAGGTGAATGCAGGTACGGAGTGATAGGGATTGGCCAGTGAGGTGGGAGAAGCAGATAGGTGGGAGAGAAGATGGACAGGTTGTGTTAGGTGAAGGAGGCAGGGATGAGAGGGAGGGCTGGTCATGGGATGAGGCTGGGGGTGTTTGAACAACAAAGTCATTTCACACTGGTATAAGTTTGCCTCTAGCAACATGTTTTACCTGAAATGGCGATGCTTATGTTATCTCTCGTAAAATAAACTGGAAATCATTGTATATCATTGTATATCTTTGTAACATATGGTATTGAAGAATCCAACAGACATTTATTACAAATGGCTATGTATAAACGTTACATTCTTCAGGCATTTAAGTATGTGGGCTACTATAATTCATGTTGTCAGTTCAATAATTATACACAGAGAAATCAAAGGCTACAAGACAAACATGTCAAACATTAGACCTGGGATGGTAACACTGACGGGAAAAGAATAAGACTATTTTCACTTGAGTTTGGAAGAATGAAGGGGAATCCCATAGAAAACTATAAAATTCTAACAGGATTAGATAGGTAAATGTAGGGAAGATGTTCCTGATGACTCGAGAGTCTAGAACCAGATCACAGTCTAAGGATACAGCACTGAGATAAGGAGAAATTTTTTCACCCAGAAAGTGGAGACCGTGTGAATTCTCTGCTACTGAAAGCAGTTGAGGCCATTAAAAGTTTTCATGAGGGAGTTATGTATAGTTTGTAGGGCTAAAGGGATCAAAAGGCATGCGGAGAAAGTGAGAAGTTGGACAATCAGCCTTGATCATATTGAATGATGGAACAGACTCAAAGGGACAAATGGCCTGCTGCTGATCCTATATTCTCTGTTTCTTTGATGTAATGCTTTGGAAGTTTGACAACATGTCCTGAATTGGTGATTGCACACCCATCTGGACAGATATGCATTGTTCTCTATTGCACTTTCTTTGCTGTTGCTTGCAGTCACTCAGCGTTACTGCACAAACATCTTAGTTGGAGTGTTCTTCCTCAAACTCTCCATGCAGGATTGGTGTACTCTATGGTTGATCTGAATTGCCTTCTGTTCCTTCTTAATGCAATATCATTATCAGGAATGACTTTATATGACTTGGGCTGGTTGCATTTTCTCGAGACCATTACTGGATCCAAGTATTTGTGTTTGTGTTTCAAAATCGCGCACTCTGTGCCAAATGCACAGTTTTGATAATTCTCTACCTGCTCACTTATGACGTTTGTATTTAGTTTTCTTTTCTTTTTGAAGAAGTGTTTTATAACTTGGGATGGTTAGACAATTGGTGGCTAGGCAAGTATTTTTCCACTTGTCTTCTGGGTAAATGGCCCACCTTTTCTATGCTGACCAGTAAACATCAAATATTGTTAATCCCATTTACCTGCACTTGGTTCATAGCCTACTAAGACCTGGCATTTTAAGTGCTCATCCAGATTCTTCTTATATGTTGCTAGAGTACCTGCCTTCACTACCCCCTCAGGCAGCAAGTTCTATATTTCCACCACTATCTGGGTGAAAAATCTTTTCCTCAGATCCTGTCTAAGCCACTTATTCCTTATTTTTAAACTTATGCCTTCTGGTCTTATTCACATCTGCCATGGAGAAAATATTCTCATTACCTACCCTATTTTTGCCTCTCATAATTTTCTATACCTCAATCAGATCATTCCTCGGTCTCCTCTGCTCCAGTGAAAACAAACCCAAACCTATCCAGACCTACCTCACAACTGAAACTTTCTGTCCCAGGCAACATTCTGGTGAGTCGACTCTGCACCATCTGTTGTGCAATCAAGTCCTTCCGATAGTGTGGCAACCAAATATGCACATAGTATTCCGTCTGTGGCTCAACCAATGTTTTATGAAGATGTAACAAGAGTTCCCTGCTCCTATGTACTACGGCCTGGTAATGAAGGCAAGCATCTTATATGTCTTCTTCAGCACTCTGTCTACCAGTGCTGATGCCTTCAGTGATCTATGAACAGTACTCCCTCAGGACTTACCATGACAATAAAGCTAATTTAATTCAATTTGATTCAAACTCTTTATTATCTGGCACCTATGCAGCCAGGAGTATACCAATTGATCAAATATTCCAAATAATCAAGAGGTCCACATAATCCTCGCACACACTCTCGCACACTCTGTTATAATTACAGCATAAGTCAGTTAATAATGCAAATTTTCCTTAAATAAAACTTACTGGCAGACAACTTTCTCACTCGCACTTGGGCATCGCCATGGTTCACAGTATTTGAGGTGAAATTGACTTGAAATTGAATCAGCTCTTGATATTTTGTGTGGCCATTTGATTGAACAATAAATATATTTACATTTGAGGTAAATAAATTAAAAATACTACAATAATTGGACAGAATAATACACTAAGCTTCGGTATTTGAGATATATAATTTTTGCTGGTTTATCAAGAGTGCCGGTTCATAAGGCACCAATTAAAGTAAAGTTTGCTGTACTTCCATAGTTAGACCTCCAAAAATGCATCACCTCACACTTGTCAGGATTAAATTCCATCTGCCATTGTTCTGCCCAATTTACCAGTTGACCCATTTACAAGGCTGTAGCCTGAGACCATTCTCCCCCTTTCAACTGCAAACTCCCCAGTTCCTTTCAACTGAAAACTTCCTAATTATACTTTTCTCATAGAATCCCTACAGTGTGGAAACAGGCCCTTTGGCCCAACAAGTCCAAACCAACCGTAGGAGCATCCCACCCAGACCTACCCCCCATAACCCACCTAATCTACACATCCCTGAACACTATGGGCAATTTTAGCATGGCAAATCCATCTGGCCTGCCCATCTTTGGACTGCGGGAGGAAACCAGAGCACCCAGAGGAAAGCCCCCGCAGACACGGGGAGAATGTGCAAACACCATACAGACAGTTGCCTGAGGGTGGAATCAAACCCGAACCCCTGGCGCTGTGAGGCAGCAGTGCTAACCACCAAGCCACCGTGCCATCCCAAGTGAAGCAAGAAACCTGGGCTTGTCCAGGAGTTGAACCCGGGACCTCTTGCATGTCCACCCCCTATAGTGCCCTAAGCGAGAATCATACCCCTAGACCAATGAGCCTATCATTCTCATTTACATCCAAGTCATAAATATACACAGCAAACAGCAAGGGTCCCAGGATTGATCCCTGTGCTACACTATTGGTAACAGGCTTACAACCACAAAAAAAATCCTCCATCATCACCTTTGCTTCCTTTTTGCAAGTCAATTTTGGATCCAGTTTGCCAACTTGCCTTGGATCCTACAGGCTCCTACCTTTTTGGACCAGCCTTCTGTGTGGGACCTTGTCAACGGCATTATTGAAGTCCATGTAAACCTCATCAACTGCTCTAGCCTCATCAATATATTTAGCCACCTTTTCAAAAATTTTAATTTAATTAATCAGACAGGATACCCCTCCAACAAATCTGTGCCAAATATCCCTGATCATTCCCTGTCTTTCCAAATGTTGATTAATCCTGACACTTTGAATTTTTTCCAATAATTTTCCCTATCACTGATATCAGACTAACTGGCCTGTAATTATCTGGCCTGTCCCTGTGTCCTTCTTGGACAAGGGAACCACATTAGCTATTCTCCAGTCATCTAGCACTTCACTTATAGTGTCATAGAATCATGTGTCATGGAAACAGACCCTTCGGTCCAGCTAGTCCCCACCGACCCTGTTTCCAAACCAAATTAGCCCCACTTGCCTGCATTTCACCCATATTCCTCAAAACCTTTCCTATTCATGTACATATCCAAATGTCTTTTAAATGTTGTAACTGTACCTTCATCCACCACTTCCTCTGGCAGTTCATTCCACTCATGAACCACTCTGTGTTTTCAAAAAAAAGTTGCCCCTCATGTCCTTATTACATCTTTCTCCTCTCACCTTAAAAATATGCTGCCCCCACCCCCCAGTTTTGAACTCCCTCACCCCTCAACTTCCTACGCTCCAGTTAAAAAAGTCCCAGCCTT
>NC_063345.1:29443274-29564247 GCF_021869965.1 Rhincodon typus | reverse complement strand
TGGAGTGTGCAGGAACATTATGCTTACAACACAGTTAAATGATGGTTGAGACAAGCAATTAGTGAACTGTAGCTGCGAGGTATCCACTTGGATTTACATGTCAGGAATTCATAGCATTTTATTTCTCAAGGAAGGAAAGAGAATTGGAAGTGATTATATGTATCTAAATAGGAATATACTCTGCTTGCCTGGATGATATGCAGCTCCATCGTCAAGAAACTTGACACAATCTAAAAGAATTGTAGTTGACATAATAGTACCCCATCCACCACCCCAGATATTCACTCATCTATTGCCAGTACACATTGTCAGCTATATGTCCTATCTAAAGATGCAGTGCAGCAAATTGCAAAGTTGTCTTCGACAGCACCATCCAAATCCACAATCTCAATTGCCTAGAAACATAAGAGTAATAAATATTTGGAAACACAAAAGTTCTCCTCCATGTAACATACCTTGACTGTTCCTTCACTGTGGCCGGATCAAAATCCTAGAACTCCCTTACCCAACAGCATGGTGTATACCTACACCAAATGGCCTGCAGTAGTTCAAGAAGATATCTCCCTACTACCTTCTCAAGGCCAATGAACAATGGGCAATTAGTGGCGATGTTTACATCGCACAAGTGAGTTAAAAGCATGTTGTTCAGAGTATTAAAGGAGGACAGAAAGAAATAGAAACATGAACACTTATCTATAAACTATTGGGGAGCATTGTGGGGAGGTGATGGCCTGGTAGTATTATTGCTGGACTGTTAATCCAGAGACCCAGATAATGTTCTGGGGACCCGGGTTCGAATCCTGCCATGGCAAATGGTGGAATTTGAATTCAATAAAATATCTAGAATTAAGAATCTAATGATGACCGTGAATCCATTGTCCATTGTCGGAAAAACCCATCAGGTTCATTAATGTCCTTTAGGGAAGGAAGCTGCCATCCTTACCTGGTCTGGCCTACATGTGACTCCAGACCCACAGCAATATGATTGATTCTGAACTGCCCTCTGGGCAATTAGGGATGGGCAATAAATGCTGCCTAGCCAGTGACATCCTGATCCCCGAATGAATAAAGGGAAAAGAAACACAGGGAGACAGTGTGTGCCAATGAAGATGTGGATCTTGAACAATCTGGGCTAGATATGAAATAAGATATGGCAAGACAGTTTTGAATGCGCCAAAGTTTGCAGAACTTGCAGAATGTGAAGTTTGCTAGTGGTGATGACCTTATTTATGAGGATTTTAACAACAGATGGGCTGATGTCAGGGCAGAACAAAGGAACAAAACGGTAACAATTTTCCACAGCACTATTTGCGAGTGCTAACTATCTGACAAAACAGAGGGTGCATTCACCAACCTATCTTACATTGGACCACGTGTAAATAATTAACCACATGGAAAGAGCTTTGAGTCACTTTGAGAGATGCCATGAGGTGTGACATGCATGCAAGTTTTACTTTCTGAAGAAGACAGATTACTAAGTTATTGTTCTATGGATATGAGTAGAAATGTCTGGCATCTTGCTGATTTGGCCATTCTTCATCTGTGATGTTAAAACACTTCCATCATGGAAATTGCTCAGTTCTCCTCAAATTCACATTTCACTGGATTATAAAATGAACAAAACAGCAGGAAGATTTTTAACCATTACATTCATCTGAAAGTGAGTATACATGATTAGTAATAAGTAAATGAACAATTTGATTTTCTTTTCCTCTTTAAATATATCATTTAATTTCCAAAATTTCTTACATAAAGTTTGGTGAATCATCTTGACTGTTTTTAACAAGCATAATGAATTCAATAAATCAGACCAAACCAGACAAGTAAAAGTAATAGATTTGATTTATCATTGTAATGTATCATCAGGATTGCCAATTACATCATCATGCAGACTAATGGACAAACACTTATTTTAAAAGTGGAGCCTGTTTGTCTTTTGATATCTTGTTATTGGTGCAGAATGGGGAGGTAGTGGCTTAGTGGTATTTTCGCTAGACTACTAATCCAGAAACTCAGTTAATGATCTGAAGACCTGGGTTCAAATCACACCACAGTAAAATCTGAATTCAATAAAAAATCTGGAATTAAGGGTCTAATGATAACCATGAAACATAGAAGGTAGGAGAATGAGCAGGCCATACGACCCTTTGAGTCTGCTCCACCATTCTTCACGATCATGGTTAATCGTCAAACTTAATAGCCAAATGCTGCTTTTTCCACATAACCTTTGATCCCATTCACTCCAAGTGGTATATCTAGTTGCCTCTTGAATGAATCAATGTTTTGGCATCAACTACTTCCTGTGGTAACGAATTCCACAGCCTCACCACTCTTTCGGTGAAGAAATGTCTCCGTCCTAAATCGTCTTCCCTGAATCCTCATACTGTAACCCCTGGTTCTGGACACACCCACTACTGGGAACATCCCCCCCTGCATCTACCATTGTTGATTGTTGTTTTAATAAAATAAAACAATCTGGTTCACTAAGATCCTTCAGCGAAGGAAATCTGTCATCCTCCCTTGTTCTGGCCTATACCTGATTCCAGGGACACAGCAATGTGGTTCACTCTTAACTACCTTCTGCGTGATAAATGCTGGCGTAGCCAGAGACACCCACATTTCATGAGTGAATTTTTTAAAAATGTTGAAATTTATAGGTGATGTTCACAAAGAAGTCCCATCACCATACTTTAAGGGGCAGTTCAGGTCTTGTATGCAAAAATCTTTAGTATCTCTACTATAACGCATTACCATTCCCTTCAGTCTTTTGAAATGTTTTATCATTCAAACTCTCCAGTACTCTATCCTAAGACAGACCATTCCTTTTCTTCTACCTGCCCTTTTATCCTTTCCACTTGCTTAAAACCTATCGCATTCGATCTTTCCTGAGTTCTGATGAAGGGTGATCATTACCTTGAAGATTCTGCCTGACCTGCCATTTCCAGCATTGAGGGTTTTTTAAAAATTCAAATTTCCAGCATCTCTAGTGTTTTGGTTTTGTGTCAGCAAGAGCTGAGTCTGCAAGAAGGAGTGAGATGCAGGTTCCCCAGAAGGTGATGTCAGATGAGATCTGCGACAAGGATTCAGCTAAGGTCCTTGGGCAGTCAACAGGAGAATGCTGATAAATGAGTTCATCTAGATGTTTGGTGTATCTACAGACAGACTGTTGTCACTGTCAACAAGCAAGAAAGCTCCAGCATTGGACATGGCTTCACACCGAGTTTGGAAGTTATTCTCTAAAAGCCAGGATGTTTCACGACACCATGTACAGGGTATTGAAGGGATCACATCTGGGGTATTGTTAACAGGTTTGGTTGACATATTTAACAAAGGACATAATACATAAGAAGCAAATCAGAGAGGGTTCACTCATTTCTTCCCTGCGGTGACAATGTTATCTGATGAGAAAAGGTTTGGCCAGTTTAGAAGAACGGAAGCTGAAGTTAATGAAGCATATATATTCCTGAGGAGGGAATGGTTTTTCTTTTTTTTTGGCACAGTGGTAGTGTCCCTACCTGTGGGCAAGGAATCCTAGGTTCAAGGCCAATCTGCTTCAGATGTGTGTCGTCACATTTCTCAACAGATAGATATTTTTAATCAAAGATACTGAGGAGACTTGCCAGGGTTTATGCTAAACATCTGGGATGGACTGAAGTGAAGCACAGCTTTAAAATAAGAGATTTCCCATATAAATCAAAAAGATCCAGTCTGTGGAATTATTTTCCTTATAGAACAATGGAGGCAGGGTCATTCAATGTCTTTAGGAGAGAGGTGAATAGGTTATTGACTAACAAAGAAGTCAAAGACTATGGGAGGCAATCAGGGAAATGGTGTTGAAATCACAATTAGGTCAGTTACAATCTTATCAAATGGAAGGGTGGGCTCAAGAGATTGAAAGCACTACTCCTGTCTTCATGTATATGTTTGTATTTTTTTATAATCTTTCTAACATGGAAATATTTGTCAACTCCACAACAGCCCTTGCAGATCTAGCTTGAGGCAGTATCTGGTAGCTGATGTCTTAGTTTCCACTTTAGTTCAGGCAGAAGCTACTGACCTGCGGCGGGAGCTCAGATTGGGTCCATAAGATCCATCGTTGCTGCCATACATGTTCAGATATCATGCCTTCAGATCGCTGTGCGCAAGGGCTTGTAGGATTTCACAGCTGTCAAGCAGGCTAAACTTCAATAGATCACCAGGATTAATAAGAAGCCTCTCTGAGGAATGCCAGTAGCACCATGGAATTTTCTGTACCCTTCAAAGGATGATAAAGACAATGGCCTTCACTGCCATTCTGCCAATTTCTTTGTTGGCACCTCTGAGCCAGCTAATTTACTGTTGCCTACGCCAGAGTGGTGTAGCCCAAAGAGAGGCCATTAAGATTCGGAACTGCTCAAGGCTACTCTGTCTGCAAAATTGCATTGTGTATGAGCACTAGGTCAGGCAAAGGCACTTGCAAAAGCACCTAAGGAAAGCACAGGTGTAAATAGTTCAGTTTTGTTTTCAAATGTACTATTAGATCAGTTGCTGAATACATTTTTTTTTGTTGGTGACTTTTATTTCAGACACGACGACAAGGCGGAGTGTAAAATGTTGGACTGATTAGTGAGCAAATGTGAAACAATGGTACAGATGGGATGTTATCTGAGAACAGCCAGCCACTCATTAGTTAATCATACACAGTTCTTCTGGAGAGAATGGGGCCTGGATTCCTCCTCTCTGCCTCTCCTTCCTTTCTTCCTTGTCCTGTTGCTCTTTCTGCTCATCTTGAGGTGACTTTCAAATGCCTCGTGGTAAGAGTTGTGACCTCATAGTAGCAAAGTTGTAAAGGCTGTTGCAAGTCACTGGACAATGCTAGAAGGTCCCCTCCACCAAACATTGCAAGTGACAGAATCATTGCTTTAAGAAGTTGATGCTTTGCCAGAACTTCTACGATGTGGCGTTTGTTGTAGTTCATTATCCTGAATTGATTTCTTTGGAAAAGGAAATTATGATCAATGTGTATACAGGGCATATCTTTTCATCAGACAATCCATATCTGATTCATATGTTGTAAAGGCTGTTGCAAGTCACTGGACAATGCTAAAAGGTCACCTCCACCAAACAGTGCAAGTGACAGAATCATTGCTTTAAGAAGTTGATGCTTTGCTAGAATTTCTGCGACGTGGCGTTTGTTGTAGTTCATTATCCTGAATTGATTTCTTCGCAAAGGGAAACTATGATCAATGTGTATACAGGGCATACCTTTTCATCAGACCATCCATATCTGAGTCATTGTGGTAGCCAGCAGATAACTGACTCTCTGAAGTGAAATAAATGTGGCTGCTCCCAGAATAGAAAGCATTCATCAGCATGATGCTGTGGACATTGTTGCAAACCATCTTCATGTTGATGGACTAGTAATTTCTGCATTTCCATACCTGATAAGGAAGAAGGTGGAACTGGAGTGCATTCTGAGAATGATTAGATGAATTTCCACCTCTAGACAATCATGCCTGAGGCTCAGTGGAAGGGCCCAGGGATAAATCACCAGCAAGTGTGAGTACTCAATCCGCATATTTAAATGTCCCAAGAGTCGGCAAATTGGAGATATTGCTGGTAGTGAACAGGACCTCTAAGGACAAAGTCATATGGTTCATGGCGAAAGTTGGAGCGTCGGTGATGATTCTATTTCCTGTTGATGGCACAAGGATCAGTAGGCCACACCTGCTGCTGCAGGCCTTCTTGTTCAGGGGCTTTCATAGAATCCCTACAGTGTGGAAACAGGCCCTTCGGCCCAACAAGTCCACACCGAACCTCGGAGCATCCCACCCAGACCCATCTCCCTATAACCCACCTAACCTACACCTCCCTGAACACTATGGGCAATTTAGCATGGCCAATCCATCTAACTTGCACATCTTTCAGGGGTTGTTGAGCAGCTGTGACCTCAGTGTATTTTAATGAAATAGAAATTTCTTTGGAGCACACCTCAAAATAGAAGTACCCTCACCTTCCCCAGAGTTACTTCTGCCAATGGGGTTGCCATTCTTCCAGGGCTACAGGCCCAGAAATAAACCTGCCAGAAATTCTTAGTTGTTGGTGGAATTGGAGAAAGCCAATTGGCAGGCTACTCATGAGACCAAGCCATTAAGTTCGCTACTGGCAAGTGCAGGAACTGGTCCTGAAAATGGTCCTGAACACAATTAGTTTGAAATGCATAAGATTCCACCCTGTACCCTAAGTATGGTTTAACTAGGGCTTTGAATGGCTGCAGCATGACCTCTGATTCCCAATATCCACCTTAATTTTCCCCCATTGCCCTGTTCCTTTTAAATGCAAATCCCAGCATTTCATTTGTCTTTTTGATTATTTTCTGTATCTGATAACAGCATGCTAGTATTCAATGTACCTTTGCACCCCAACTCTTAATGGATCTCTACTGTTTCTAATTTCTCCCTTTTGGAACATATATTTTCCTTTTTATAGATCTAAAGAAGACAACATTTATCTACATTTAAAACTGAATTTTCACAGTTTTGCCCATGCTCTTGGCCTCCTACTATCTCTTCAGAATTGCAAGTTTAAATCCATATTGCTTAGAATGTCATCTATCTTTGTGTCTTAATGTGAAAAATGTAGCTTTCTATCCCAATATCTAAGTCAGTAATGAAGGTAGTGACTACTTGAGCCCTCAGCACTGACCCAGTGGCTCACTACTAGTAATATTCTGCCAGTTAGAGTAGCTTTCCGTCATCTCCTCACTATTCCATTCCACTCAGTTGATTTCCCAACTTGGTTAATAATTTGGCTTCAATTCCATTGGATAATTCAAATCCAATTAGATAAATATTTTCAACTTATTTAATAGCCTGTTTTGTCGTTGTTACATGCCTTCTGGAGGTCTGTGTAAATATCACCGATAGATATTCCCCTGTCTAATATCTAAGCAACTCTTCAAAAAATTCAACCAATCTTTCAGGTTTCAAGTGGGAGAAATGATTCATGAAGCACCACTAAAAACTATCATCCATCAAATGCAACTACCTGGGAACCAGAACCAGCGATAGAAAAGTCCAGGCAATCTCACTAGCAGCATAACTGGGAAATTCTGTACACTCAATTGCAAAAAAAATCACACATTTGACCATCATAATTATATCCTGAAGCAAGATTGATACAGCTTAAAAGCAAAGGCAGATGATACTGATATATAATTTTATAGGAGTGAGTAGCACATTGATTTAAAACATCATTGTGTTTAAAAAAAAGTACTTGCCCAAAAAGGAGCAAGAGCAGGACATTTGAATAGACAAGTGCAAAGCTTGCCTTTTATTGAGACTTGAACCTCATTATTCATAAACTGGTCAGCAGCTCACCAGAGAAGAAACTTCTGAGATCATTTTGCAGACCTCAGGAAAGTCCTTTATAGGAACGAGTCAGAATAAGAGCTACTGGGAAAGAACCAGGGGAATTGAGTGACCACGAGGGAATGCTCACAGATGTGACACATTGGGGAAAAGGCCAATAACTGGAAGGAGAGTGATTCAGGAGAGGGAAATGAAAGAGGGATTGATTAGGGAGGTAGCAGTGGACAGGACCAAGGACAGTAACGTTTGAGTGTAACATTGGCGATTGGGGTAGTGATGAGGGAATTGTAAGTGGGCAATCATGTTCACTGTCGTCAAGGTTACGATTCGTGAAAATGAGGCCATGAGCAGTGGCTAACAGCTATATTGTAGATTTGAGATGAATATAACCCCCAACCCCCAGTTCAAAAAACTTTTTTTTTGGTAGCAGCTGGCAGTCATCCCTTTTTAAGAATGCACCAGTTGTTGCATTTTAACTTTGTGTTCCTAAATAACTAAGAGAATATAATATATTTATTCTTACTTCAATAGGGCCTCAAAATACTGGAATTAAAAAATACAGTCAAGGTGCTATTTTAAATTAGGGGATCAGCATTAGACATAACTAGACAAGTATGATAGCAGTATGGTTAACTTGACTGACAACTCGGTTTCCAACCTCCCTTAGGAAATTTTCATTCCAGAACTTAATACCACTTCAGATACTCAGTTGAGATCAAAATTCTTCCCTGAGGGGTTACAGGACATAACTCCAAATTGTCCCATTCTCTTTCACAGTGATCAATTTAGTGATACACAGCAACTTTCAGTCATCTTTCTAATTTAGAAGTTAATCTAAAAATTCTGCTATTGCAAACTACGCGATTGGACACCATGAATACCTATCTGTTCAGCTGCTAACAATTTAACTCCCTCTGATGAGCAATCAGCTCCACAGAAAGCTGAGTAATGAAGAACCGAAAAACATTACCAAGAGCATTCTTATTCACCGGGGTATCAAACAGAAGCTGACTTGAATATTCTAGGGAACTTTGCTTTTTTAACAATATGTGGAACATTTATTATTCTTTGCACTATATCAGATAATTCCACATTTTAATAGCCCTGTTCGTTTATTGATTGTTGCATTTAAGTAACATCATTAACCTAAGCTGCAATGCGGACAATGTAAACAATAGTAAGAAAAATATAACCTTGTTAACTTTGCAGGATGAAAAGAATGAACATATGCTGCTTTCATGATACTTGTGTACTGCTGTCTTGAAAGCTTGTAGTTCTTTCAGATGATCATTAGTCATAAGGCACTCAGGTGGAACAGCATTTCACAGGGGCTTGATCCATGGTGTAAAAGAGCTCGTATGATGGGCAATTTGTATGTGAAGCTCGGTTTCTTCCTCCTGCATGTTATTGTCACTGCTGCATTGATCTGTCAAGTGTCTTCAGTGGTGGTAATGTTTCAGCCTGAGACACTGGAGCTGCCCTACTAATCATCCACTGGAGCATACAAAAGGATTTCACATTTTGTCTGCATTGCAGTGGTGGAAAATTTCATTGAATCACTGTTTCAGTATTCAAACTAATTTGTACCTTTCTCAAATGGGTACAATTCTTGCTGGTGAATGTGATGGCAAAATTGAGCAACTTCAAAACAGGATTTTTGTGATTTCTTTTGCTAAAATTATTGACAGGAACCATTTCACATCATATATCACATACTTTAAAATGACATTGTCATGTTCTGTGTTAATGCTATTGTCACAAACTCCTTTGCGAGATTAACCAAATCTTAAATCATGTTGTATTAAATTCATTGCTTGCTATATGATACAATAAGGCATAGGAGCAGAAGTAAGTCGTTCAGTCCATTGAATGGTGGAGCCGAGTCAATGAGATCATGGCTGATTTGATCATCCTCAACTCCACTTTCCTGTCTTTTTCCCATAACCTTTGATTCCTTTACTGATTAAAAATCTGTTCACTCAGCCTTGATTACACCTAATGACCCAGCTTCAACAGCCTTCAGTGGTAAAGAATCCCACAAATTCACAACCTTCTGAGAGAAGAAATTTCTCCTTATCTCAGTTTTAAATATGTGACCTCTTATTCTGAGATTCTGCCCTCTCGTCTGAAAATCCCCATTAAGGGGAAACAACCTTTGAACATCTACCAAGTCAAGTCCTCTAAGTTAGTACCTATAACATAGTGAAATAGGGTTCTGAGGTATTACATAGCTCAGTTAACGAACAAAATTTGACAGAATCACTAAAGTAGATATTCGGGCGGTCCTTGGTCAAAGAGGTAGATTTAAGGAGCATTTTAAAATAGGAACTTGAGTTTGAAGTCTATGCAGCTGGAAGCACATACATTTGGCAATGGTGGATCTTTTAAAGTCAGAAGTAACTATCAAAACCCTGTTACAGCTTTTGATAGATTTTGACATCATTCACGTTCCAAGAATTTTATTAATTTGTCAACCTTTATCTTTGCTGTTTCTTTAGTAAAAGAAATATACAATTTACAAATTCAATTTATTTTCTGCCACACTGCTGAAAACCCCTTCAAGGTCTAGACTCGTTAGGTGTTTATCTTACCTTCAGCCTAGAAAACACCAGACGTGCTACATCCTCTCTGTTTCACACTATCACTTCTGACCTGTGACACTGGAAGAAAGCACTGTAAACAACATCCACACGGGTTGCTGGCCATTACTGAGGCTAAGGGCAACAGCTGCCATAGAGAACTGATGGGTGGAATGCCCTACCTCTGCTGCTATGTCTTATTGCCTCATGGTATGACATGCCAGCTGAAGTGGAAGGGGTGAGAAACACCAAGATCTTGAATTAAGCAGTGTTTTCCTTTTTTTCTTAACACCAAATGTAGGATACTTCACTGACGCTGTGTGCAAAGCAAGAAACTGAATAGGCCTGTGAAGAAATCCGGTGAAAGAAATATCAAACGTCTTGTATAGCCTTGCAACATGTAGCTGACAGTTAATGGAGTTAACCTCTTTAACATTGGTTCAGGTACATGATTAATGTGCTCAATACCACAGGTTTGACATCACAATGATTATACTGATACTAGTCCATAGAGTGAACTAAAATCATACTGAGGCTTGCAGCAAAACCTTGTCTGCTCCATGTATGCTGATTGATTTATAATTTTTTAAAAGAAAAATGACAAAGCTCGTTGTCACAGTGTGAATGTAACCTCCCAGTTAGAGTCCACTCCTGAATTGGACAGCAAGGGAGTGGTCTCCCTGACAGCAAAAAAGCAAAGGTGAATGGTAGCGGGAGGCTGGATGTGTGAGCACTGAAAATGAGCAGATCAGGATCACCACAAACAAGGCTAGAGAAAACCAGGTTATGTGCATGGAAAAATTCAAACACATTCCTGCAGTGGCTAGCACTGTGACCATTTCCACGCCCAGGCCCAAGTAGTCACACATAAGAACATAGAGAGGCAAGTGGCCAGGGGTCTGCAGCTGAGACTGTAGCTTCGGACACTTGACAGACAGAAAAATGCATTTGTTCCTGCCAGATTCACATAACAAATTAGAGAGAATGAGGCTGGTAAGTGAATGTCTGCAGGCAAAACCTCGGAGAATTAACAATGAAAGGAACCATGCAGCCGAAGCAAGTTGATTGAATGTACAAGGAAGATGGAAACCACTCAACTGGTTTCCCAGCCCTGGTTTCCCAACGCAGTCAGAAAATAGTATGGTTTCTATTTTCCATTGTTGTTATCCTACCTGTGAAGGTGCAATCTCTGTGTGAAATTGCTGCTGTCCCGGTGGGGAATGTTTGCACTGAGAGCAGGCCAGAAAGGTTAAATTTCATAATAACTTGTGTAGTTACGCCAGCATCCATCAAGACTGGTACTGTGAAAATAAAACCCACACTGGGATGCACAGGGTGAACCACACACTAGCAACAAAGGGCCCACACATAAAGGCAGGGACAGAGTCACAAATGGGATTGGGAGAGGAGATAGATCTGAGTACAATTCTTGGAACAAATAAAAAATATGGTTTTGGTTCTGTTGAGGACATAAGCGCAGGATTACCTCACTGCAGCCACATTCATGTCTGATCATCTGTATTACTGCACACTCAAAAGCCTTTCAGAACTGGCGACAGGAGAATGTTGAGTTTTTGCCATTGATCTGTGTTTTTGTAACCTGTGAGCAATTGGCAGCTCTCAGTAATGTGGAGAAGGCACAAATTACCACAGAAGTTCTTCCCAAAGACTGTCTTATCCAATTCCAGAGGCAAGGGGTCAGCTGCTGCAGCACCAGCTCTGAAGAAGTCTTTACTCCAAAAAGGTTATTCAAGCTGTTAAGGCTGAGGGCATTGACCAATTACCAGCTATATAAAAAACATGTACATGTCTTGGATACAGAGTATTGTTCAAGGAAAGCCTGTAGGTAGGTGGTGACACTTCTATAACTCGAGCTAGAAACATCATTTCAATCATTGTTATCTAAAAGATATCAAAATGGGGCTGGAATCTGAATACTTTCAGAAGGCTTGTGCAGACAACTTATTAGATGTCATGATGAGGTGTCTTTGGAATGAATTCTTCCATCTTAAGGGCAGCATTATACATATTTTCCATAACTGTCTTATTAAGCATGAAATGTAACCAGCCTGGATGATAGGAGGGATGCATTGGAGGAAGATGAGAGTTCCACTGTGTCAAATTCTGCAGAGAAAAGGATGAGGGAGATAACTTGTGCGTGTTGCACTCACACAGGGTGTAATTTATAACTTTGATAAAAGTTGTATTGATATCAGCCCTTAAAGGAGCTCCATTAAAGATAAACTGTTTTTCTTAAATTTAGAAAGGAAACATAGATTAAAACTGGAGCAGAAGCTTAAACGAAGGAAAGATTGGATAAGAACTGAAAGTGGGGCTGAGATTAGTGAGCAATTAACCTGTGTCGTTCATAATATTAGAAGCAGTATGTTCAATTTTAACTTTTTAAAGTTAATTTATTTTTGAGCGAGTGTCCCATTCTGTACATAGCCTACAACTCTTTAAAATGTATTGGTTGCAATAGTTGTTTGAAGATATTTTGATCAGAGTCTAAACAAATGGAAGAAAATATTCTAAGGTTAAGAACATTAGGAATAAAAGCATGAGCTGTCCTTTCAGTCTATTGAGCCGACTCCACCACACACTAAGATCATGGCTGATCTTCTGTCTCAAATCTGCTAATATGCCAGCTCCACCAATCTGTTGGTTCCCCAAGAGACAAAAAAATCTATCTACCTCAAGCATTAGAATAATCAATAGTGGAACATTCACAACACTCTGGATAAAGAATTTCAAAAATTTAAAATGCATCTAAATGAAGAAATGTCTCCTTATCTCAGTCCTAAATGATTGACCACATAGCCTGGTACTGCATCTGTCTGCTCTAGATTCCCCAGTCAGGGAAATAATCTCTCAAGCGTTAACCCTGTTATGCCCATTCTGAACTGTGTATGCTTCAGTGAAAAATCTTCTTATATTCCAAATTCCAGAAAGCAGACCTCCAATTTACTCAGTCTTTTATCATAGAACAATTATCTCTTCCCAGGGACCAAAGTAATGAACCTTTATTGTGCCATCTCTAAGGCAAGTTTATACTCACTTAGATGTGGCATCTTATCAAATCTTAAATAGCCTCTAAGAAACATCTTGGAAGATTTTTCCCAATTAAAAATTGTAAAAAAATCGAATTGTTCTTGCAGTTGCAATGTTCATGAAATGTTGATTTTGCTTTGGCTTGCCGGTCTGTTCAAAATTCTTTGTAGCAACTGTTGCTCTGCCTCTGAATTTTGCTACACTTGCAAAGTAGATTGTTTCTGAGCTCAAAGGTTGCTTGCATTTTTTCTTGAATTTCACACAGACCACTGCAGCTGATTAATTTACAGGATAAAGAGTTGAAAAGAAAAAGATAAATTATGAACATCAATTAGATTGGTCTTTGTATTTGACTTATACTTCAGTACTTTCTAGATTGAATATACAGAGGTGAAATTCAGGTTTGGCAGAGGAGTAGAAATGAATGGGAGTGGATCACAAAGGAAGTGAGCAAAATGACTGCCAATCCACTTTTAGACCCATTGAATTGCATTCTTCTGGATGAAATTTTCCAATGCCCTGTGCAGCACAGGCAATGATGAGAAAGTTAAGAGAATACAGAGAGAAGGAAGATATCAGGTTCCTGACATTAAGAATTGAATTTATGATTTTTCCCTTCAGATTTAAACAATGAGGTTTGAATTTTGCTAATGAAAGATGACTCCATCACTTTCATGCATTTGCAGATTTCTTTTTGACCTCATTTCTATGCAGCATCCGATTCATCCCCATATCACTCAGCTTCTCAAGACTAATCAGTGCTAATTTCCCAATTCTTGATGTAAAAGTCAGACCAGTTACCTGGCGGCAACAAGTCATTGCTTGTTTCTCCAGGCACTCATCAAACTCCACCATTTCTCTGCATGCTTCATGCACTCCATCCCCTACCACCCTTTGTTCATGCAACAGGGTAGCATTAAACCTCACAACATTATCATGGCTGCTTTCAGACCAACCAACTCACTGACTATTTCAGCCCTTCAGGATTTCACTTTGCAGCTCAGGCTCATGCTTCTGTCAGGTCTTTTTGGCCAGAGTGGACACACACATGCATCTACATAGGATGCCTTATATGGCTCTTAGCTTGCTTTCTTAATGCATTCTCATTTTGTGCTGACTTAGAAGCTGGCAAACACTTGAGTTTGCATGGCTTTCTAGAGCAGTGGAAGAAACAGACTGTTTGCTACTGTCTAGAGCACTGAACACTCAAGAGATGGACATGGTACTGGGCTACATCAGTGTCATACCTGCAGCATGTGCCAACATCTTACGTGGCAAACATACTTCATATGCTTCAACAATGACTAAAAGTCTGAAGGCACTGGCCCTTAGCTGGATCAAGGGAGACTAAGAGGGTACCACCAGAGTCAATCAAGGGGACTGTCTGAATTCAGTCCAGAGATTTGCTCATGTTCATTCAGGTGTTTGGTCTGAGCAGAGTTTAGGGATCAATGTCCTTGCAGTTCAGGGACTGGGCCAAAGTCAGTTCTTCAGGTCAAGAGTGTTACAATGGGAGAATTTTTTCTTCCCCTTTATTCATTAATGGGATGAGGACGTTACTGGTTAGGCAGCATTTATTGTCCATCACTAATTGCCCAGAGGGCAGTTCAGAGTCAACCACATTGCTGTGGGTCTGGAGTCACATGTAGGCCAGACCAGGTAAGGATGGTAGCTTCCTTCCCTAAAGGACATTCGTGAACCAGGTGGGTTCTTTCGACAATGGATTCATGGTCATCATTAGATTCTTAATTCCAGATATTTTATTGAATTCAAATTCCTCCATCTGCAGGATTCAAACCCAGATCCTCAGACTGTTATCCAGGTCTCTGGATTAACAATGCAGTGATAATACCATTAGGCCATTGCCTTCCCTAAATGGCTGAATCTCTCTGATCATAAACTAAAACGTTGGTAGCGTGGACGAGCAGAGGGATCTCGGCGTTCATGTCCACAGTTCCCTGAAAGCTACCACCCAGGTGGATAGAGTTGTTAAGAAGGTGTATGGTGTGTTAGTTTTCATTAATAGAGGGATTGAGTTCAAGAGCCATGAAGTTATGCTCCAGCTATACAAAAGCTTGGTTTGGCCACAGCTGGAGTATTGTGTCCAGTTCTGGTCACCTCATTACAGGAAGGATGTGGAAGCGTTGGAAAAGGTGCAGAGGAGATTTACCATAATGTTGCCTGGAATGGAGGGAAGGTCTTATGAGGAAAGGTTGAGAGAGCTAGGGCTTTTCTCTTTAGAACGACGAAGGATGAGAGGTGACTTGATAGAGTTGTACAAAATGATCAGAGATATAGACAGAGTGGACAGCCAGAGACTTTTTCCTAGAGTGGAGGTAGCTATTACGAGGGGGCATAGTTTTAAAGTGATTGGAGGTAGATATAGGGGAGACATCAGAGGAAGATTCTTTACTCAGAGAGTAGTAGGGGCGTGGAATGCATTGCCGGAGAGGGTAGTGGAGTCGGCCTAATTAGGGGTATTTAAGCAGCTATTAGATAGGCATATGTATGATAGTATAAGGTAGGGGTGGAGGTTAGATAGACCTTAGGTTTAGGGTAAAAGTTCGGCACAACATCGTGGGCCGAAGGGCCTGTACTGTGCTGTACTGTTCTATGTTCTATGTTCTAAAACACAAGCTCCAATCTGTTACGACAGGAGCAGGGAATCCCCTCTAATAGTTAACCCCGAAACACCCAGAGAAGCTCATCTTTCCCCTCATAATCTCTTAAAAACGTGTTTAAAAGAAAGAAAATCCCTGATCTCCACTTTGCAAGTGACAAGAAACAATTTATTTATTTAACTCAATAATGAACAAAGTAACCAAGTTACTAACAAACTGTAGACTATTAACTATTGCCTAACTGATCTAAATTCTACTGGATTAATGTTCAAATAAACACAAGTCCCATTTAATAAACCCAATTAATAAGAGAACAACAAATTATAATTTAATCTCTCTAAATTCGCACAGACTGTCCTCTGTCATTTCGCTCTCTTCACAAATGCCTTTCTTCCACTAATTCTGCTGTCAGGGATGTTTTACCTCAATAATTTCTTCACTGAGGACTTTGAGCTAAAATACCGTGGTCCCTTTGATTAATTAGATGGGCCCTCTCTGAGAGCTGAATGATGCTAACTCTGGCAGGTGGCAGTTGTCTTTCTCTTTCAGATGGCAGATGGCTCCCCCCGATCTTCCAACTGCCCTCATCTTGTATACCTGTAATGACATAATCAAATTCTTATAATGGTTGGTTTCAGATTGTCAACGTCATCAGATTTAAATTCAATTGCCTTTCTGTAGCTAGGTGCTTTGTTTAAATTAATTGACCAAATTCAATTGTGTCTTGGAAAATGTGCTGCTTGGCTGTTCTGTGTTTCCATTGAGCCACTCTCTATGCACCTACATTTATAAATTTCCAAGCACAGACAAAGCACAAGCTCTTAAAGGGATGATGGCACTTTTTTCCCCACGATCATTTTTACCAACAAATTCTAACTTCCTGCCTTCCAATTCATGAATACTCTACCCAACTTCATAACAAAGAGCAACCAGATTTGTGATCACAGATATGCTAGTCAGAGTACTGTTGTCTGCTGGGGAGACAGTTGTTCTGATTTACAGCTGTCTTGTCAAATTGGCATAGAAGGAAATACCACAGACTGTCCTGGGGATTTGGATGTTAATGGTCAGATGCTTATCAGTCATAGGGAGTGCGAGAAACAAGTCTGGCGTTGGGTTTCACTGAGGGAATGATAATAGTACCCAATATTCCTTACAGTCACTTCAACAGAAAAGTAAATTTGCCACGGTGTGTCATGGGCAGCTAGTTTAATTATCAACTCTATTTTGTATTCATGAATATTAGAGTATTCCCAAAGTTAGGGTATGTCGAAAACCTTTCGATATACCTTAACTCCCAAATTCATTGGGCCTCTACTGCAATCTTAATTGATTAATTAAACATATTACATATATGAAAGTTGATGGAGATGTGTTTGAATGACACAGGGAGGATTTTCCCAGTTCTGGGTGGAAAATTCTAGAAATCAGGGTGGCTTGGAAAAGATAAGGGGCAGTCGGGTCTGTTGGAGAAATTTTACTAGTGATCAGACCAGATGAAAATCAATTGCCATCTAAATGGAGAAATTAATTAAATTTTGAAGCAGCTTGACAGGGTTAACACTGAAAGGCTTGATTAGAACTGATCTTCCTGGCCTTCTGACAATCCCTTGTGGGTGTAGCAGCTCCTCTGCCACATGGAGGGCCCTCCCACCTCTTCATGAAAGCAATCTCCCTTCAGCTGACCGGGGTATCTGGGAGCTTACCTATACTTCGCCTTTCTGATTTTCAATGTTTTCACTTACCTTTCTGAGAGAAGTTCTACTTATGAGACACCCTTTTGATCCTTGAGCTGTCTCAGCAGCATTTCTATGTCTACCTCTCATTGGACTAGTCGAATCTACATTGTTCCCATCAATCTCTTTAATGGACAATGAGCTTGGAATTGGCCAGTTAGTTAGCTGCCTCAGTAAAATTCACTGAGCCTCTCCTACTGTCAGCAAATTTGTGACTCGGATCTACATTTGATATCAGAGTCAGAATTTCCACAGTCTATTGTTAAATGCTGCACCATAATTCTGCAGCCCAACCCAGACACACATTACAAAGAGAGAGGGTTACTTACATTCTGTGTGACCATGATGCAGACACTATGCATATGAGTTTCCTTTGTAAGAATTTTTGAAAGTGTTCGCGTTGCAGGTTCTTACAGCCTTCACTTACAGAATAAGCTAGTTTGTCTACCTTTTTTCAGTGTTAGATTTTATGCCCCTATCTATGACTTTAGGTTTAAAAAAGACTGGTTGAGAAGTCAAGTTAAGGGTTGGCTGGCTTGGCCTTCTTCAGAACACTGTTTATTATATCTTAACATTAAAGACTATAATGCATTCAAGATTACTGCCACATTATTGCAAGACTATTCCATAAAGTCTACCACTTAATGCCAGTCCACATAGTGCTATCTATGCCCAGTGAGATGCAGCTCTGTGATATCAATGCAAGGTTTATCTTCTCACATTATAATTGCTTAATTTACCAGTCTGTCCTCAGACTCATTAAAAACACAGCTATTCCAATGACAGAAATGGTAGCAGTGCTAGAAAATAATTTTTTGTGCATGATTAGGAAGAATTTGATTCTTAGAATTTAAGGGCAGAGAGGTCATCAGTTCTGTCTACATATCAGCAGTAAGCATCAGCATAAGAAATCCATTAGAAATCTATATCACAGCTGCTACTTCTTTCTTTGAAAAGTTCAATTGGTGCTCAAGCCATCCTTCACAAGGCATGCAAGCTGTTTGGAACAAGTGCTCGTAAAACTTCTGACTTGTGTCATTTGGAGCGCTGATGGTTTCTCTCCCAAAAAATCTGAACATGCTAGATCACCCATAACTCTTCTCAAACTGGATGTTGCTAGGTAACAGTTGCTTCATCTCTTGTAGTAGACTGTAAAGTTGTTTGTTCCTTGGAACAAGGAAAGTCACATGAAATGGATTTTATTGCTGCCATTAGAATGTTTCTTTTTAAACAAGAGAATTGAAATACTGCTTAGAATTTTCCCACTGTGAACATTTTTCAACAATTACTTCAAGCTGGGACATGAATTGAGCAGAAAATTTGTGAAAAAATGAAATTAAAAAGTCAGTGATTTCTTTATTGTTTCAAATAATTAGATGAACGTGTTGTCAGTTTTCATGAGTTTTATGTTAAGTTCTGATTTGCTTAAATGAGAAAATATTACCAAAATTCATACAGAATGCAAAACCAGCTTTAAAATTTGAGCTGATACTAATTTATTTTTTACTGTGGATCGAGAAGTTTGTTTGGGTTGTACAAAATGTCAACACTGAGTTTTTTCAGTGGTTAAAAATTCACATCTTTTGGCCAAGAGCTTTTTTCAGAGAAATACATGTTAGGCCGTGCCCCATGCTGACTATTCTCATGAAATCGTCCATTCTTCAGCTCTCTAAATTTGCAATCAGCCTCCAAGATACCTAACTCATACAATTGCATGGTAGGGGTGACAGAGGTGCTTTTTGCTGCTGGGACTTTACCTCATTTAAACATCAGGTCCATGGCACCTTCGCCGCAAGCCATGAACTGCCCTTCACATTCTGTTGCTCCATCATTGTAACGAAATGGCACCAAAAGGAAGTTAGCAGCTGTTCCACTGTTAGGACGTAAAGGTGCCAGTGGACTGTGTGGTTGAAAAGAGAGTAGTGTGGTTTCATCCAGGCAGTCAAAGGAGTCCAGGTTGATGTGATGAACTACATTAAAACAATCACCCAGCAGTGCTGAAGGAAGGTTAATTACTATTATTTTCTTTCTGCTATCTCACACTCGTAGGCCACCACTATTCACTCTAACTATGCCGTACATATCTTACACCAAGGCTCATGGACTGCTATTCTCACTTTTGCATGCAGCATGTCCACTGAACAACTCCAGCCCATATTATTCTCCACAAATACTCATCGTTCCTGTCCTCTGTCCTTCCGTCACTTACTGGGCATACCTCACTAACTCTCCTTCCTCTGTGTCATCATTAACCCTTCTCCATCCTTTTCTATCATATTCAATTCCTCCTTTTGTGTCATAACAGGAAATAAATCTCTTGTAACCAGGTCAAACTGCAGTGGGGTCGCCCTTTTTAGTCTCTTCACCTGACATGAGAAAATGCCATAGTTAGCCATAAAAAGGATGCATGTCTATATGGAGACATCAAGACCTCCATAGTCAACAAACCCAAGTGAGCTTCATGCTGTGTTACACTGCTCTTCCAACACCACTAGTGGCAGCTCAGTTTTATCCTGAACAAGCTTTTAGCCTTTTTACACAAATAATTCTTCCTCTTCTCTAATGCTGGTACCAGGGGAACTCCAGTGAACATCAGTGAGAAGATGACTAGCACTGTGTATCTTTAGTTTCACCTTTATCTCAGACGAGGAAACCACTCAACATTCAGTGGATGCACTGGCAAGGCTTTTACCCCTACACCCTCCATTAGCTCAGAAACAATCAAATCAATTTGTCAAGATTAGACTCAGGGGCACAATCTGGTGAGCACATCACCAAGTCTCTGACACTCGGAGGGCTGCCTGAGACCAGGCACCTGCTCATTCCCAGACAGATGATGATCCTATGGTTTAAGCTATTAATGACTTTGTCAAAGTGCCCAGAAACAGCAGGCAGGCTTGTAGAGACAGATAAACTGCACCAAAGATTGGGAACTGTCGATAGTGCTCTGTACCTGGAGGAAAACAACAATGGTGTAGAATCTCACAGCCCAGAATTATTGAGACTCGTCCTCATGGTTAAAGGTTATAAACTGGTATAATCTACAAAAAATGGGACATCTTTCATGGATTTGTTGCTGAGGATTGGGAGATGCCACGATGGTCCCCAGTTGTTCCCTGGAATGACCCACTGTCTTAAAAATTCAGTGTTGCGGTAAACTTGATAGACACAGGGGTAGGATGGCCACTCATTCCTTCTGAGTTTGATAATTCTGAATGTGCAAGAAATTGCATTGGCAACTAATTTAGCACTGTCAGTTAGGTCAGCAGTGTAACACACCTGTGTGTACTGGAAGCTACGTATGTTAATAGACAGAGTGCTGTTGCCTACAGACAGACAGAATGTGTACATGCACTATACCTGTTTCAATTCAACACAGTAGGAGTCAGTCATTTTCTGGTTCATTCCTCATGGCATTGCCATGAGAAATCAGTCAATCTGCCTGGTTTAAAATTTAAACAAAACCTGGCAGTTAACCGTCAATCACCATTGATCAGTGCATTCTTCACGGCAATGCCTCCATCGATCATCATGCATTTGCCATTTGAACAGCACTGTCTCCTCATGCAGTAAGGACATTGGTTTCCTCCTTGAATTTGTATTCTTGTGAAATGCCTTGATGAGCGCAAGGTTGAAAGCTTCAACAAAACATTTTCAACATCATACCAACACCCATCAGATGTTAATTCCTTCCATTGCCGGTTGCTCATTAGCTTTTGGTACCTATGCTTTAAGGTGTGTTCACAGTTTTGTGTGCACAAATGTGTGCATGATATGCCCTTGCAGCAAATTAAAAAGAATAAATCCTCAAAAATATATTCTGGAGCATGCCTTGTAATTCTCTTATTTGGAGAATTACTTTCCACAAGACTAATTGTTGCCATCTCTTTCAGAGAATGTGTTCCTGCTGTGAATTCATTAATTGCCTTTATTTGAGCATTCCTGTCAGTGTGTTGGCAGAGTTGCTAAAGCTTGGAAATAAAGGAGGCAAGAGGATTGAAGTGTTAATGAGTTTTGTGTTATTTCAAAAATGCACCAGCAGTTTGCATATTTAGAATTTTACGACAGTATACCACTGGGATGTTGATGATCATCACTGACATTTTTATGTGTGAGCCAGCATCTGATCATTTTTCTAACTTTCAGTTTTCTGACGTACTCATGATGGACATCCCTATGTTATTTTATACTAACTGGAAAGGAAGCCACAACATCCATAACAAAGCTGTCAACATCCATGCAGTAATGCACCATGTGATAAAAACTACTGAGCGGATGATGTATTGCAAGCCTTAACCTATCACTTAACTCGAGCTGAAAACACTATACTCAATCCCCTGTGTCTGTTCCTCTGTTGAAATGCCCTTTACATTTTTCTTCATTACTTGCAGTTTGTTATCATTTGCATTTCCAGTGTGAGAAAATAAAACATCTTAACACAATTGAAAGACCAATTGATTAGAAGTGACTCCTGGCAATAACAGCAGGTCAATGTTTAATGCATTTACATGACATGTCTCTGTCCACTACTTAAATAAGTATTAACTAGTTTGTTTTAACTGGATTAATTCTTAATTTAATACAACAGGCAAAAAAATTCATTGCATCACCAAATGTATTTTAACTTCTTTTCCCTTTACTGCTTTAAAAACAAAAAAAAAAATTCTTGAAATGTGTAGGATGATAGTTACATTTATTCATCACGGCACTACACAAGATAACATTTGGTTGCTTAAAGTACTTACTCAAGGTTCAAGTATTCTCCTGCTTGGTCATGGTATATCATGAAGTCCAATTCTGAAAAAAAACGGATGTGGCTATGCGCTATTTTGTCTTCTGAATATAGAAGTCATTGGTATTTTGGATTATTATAAGGTTGCAAAGGATTCCAATTCACAGAACCACAGTATTGTTATAGCACAGGAGAAGGTCATCCAGTCTACTGTGTCTGCTCCAGCATGATTAAATTATTTATGCCAGACCTTAGGTAGAGAATACAATTGAGAACCAAGCTGAATACAGAAGGATCAGGAGAGAGAGAGTGAAAAAGCAAATAAGAGTAGCAAGGACAGATTAAGATAAAGGACAAGGAGCCAATATGAAGGAGCATCCCAAAGCCTTCCATAGACACGTAAATAAAACGATAGTAAAAAGAGGAGTAGAGCCAATCAGGAACCAGAAACAGATTAAAATGGAGGAATGGGGCATGGCTGAGATGCTAACACTATATATTAATCTTTATAAGTAAGGTCAGAAATCACGCGACATCAGGTTACAGTCCAACAGGTTTAATTGAAAACTCAAGCTTTCGGAGCCTCACTCCTTCTTCAGGAGGCTCTGAAAGCATGTGTTTTCAAATAAACCTGTTGGACTATAATCTGGTATCATGCGATTTCTGACCTTGTTCACCCCAGTCCAACACCAGCACCAACATCTGTGGCAGAGTAGGAAACTCAATCATTCAAAAGGTTTAAAATTCAGAAGGAGGTGGTTTTGGATAGGATGTCAGCACTTAAAGTTGATAAGGTGCTGTGACTGGATAAAATGCATCCAATAATATTGAAGAAAGTGAACATTGTGGAGACACTGGCAATGATCTTTCAATATTCTTTGGGACTGGGCCATGGCAAGTGTAATATGCCTGTTCAAAAATGGTTGTAAAAATAAGGACTTAAATTATAGACCAGTCAATTTAACTTCAGTGCTTAGAAAACTTCTTGAAACAATTATTCAGTGTAGAACAAATAATTACATGGAAAAATATGGTTAATTAAGAGGAGCCAGCTGGGATTTCTTAAGGGAAAGTCATATTAAACTAACTTGCTTGAGTTTTTTGAAGAGGCAACAGACTGTTGTTGAGGGTAATGCAGTTGACATGGTGTAAATAGATTTCCAAAAGACATTTGATTGAGGGTCATAAAACAGACTCATGAGCACATTTATAGCTCATGGAATAAATGGAGCAGTAGCAACCTTGGATACAAAATCGGCTGAGAAGTAGAAAAATGAGAGTAATGGTTAATGGATATTTTTCAGGCTGGAGGAAAGTTCATACTGGAGTTCTCCAGGGGTCAGATTTGAAAACCTACTTTTCCTGATTTATATGAGTGATCTAGCTCATGTGATGTAGGGAATAATTCAAAGTTTGCTGATAATACAAAATTTGGAAGCACTGTGAGAATGACAGTTTAAAATTGGGGAGATGTCAGAGGTAGGTTCTTGACACAGAGAGTGGTGGGCGTGTGGAATGCGCTGCCAGCTGTGGTAGTGGAGTCAGATACTTTAGAGACTTTTAAGCGACTCTCGGATAGGCACATGGAGGATAGTAAAATGTAGGGTATGCAGGATAGTTTGATCTTAGTAGAAAAATAGGTCGCCACAACATCGTGTGCCAAAGGGCCTGTACTGTGCTGTACTGTTCTATGTTCTATGTTCTAAAACTACAAAAGGACATTGACAAGTTGGTGGAGTGGGCAGATAGGTGATAGATAAAATTCAGAGAAAAGGTGTGAGATGATATATTTTGGTAGAAAAACCATGAAGATGCTGATTAACATAAATGTGCTACTCTAAGTGGTGTCCAGGAGCCGAGTGTAAGTGGTACAATAATTAAAGATGGCAGGACAGATAGAGAGAGAAGTAAAAAAAAAATCCTAGGCTTTAGTGAAGGGAGCAAGGATGTTATGGTGAACTTGTAAAATACACCAAAATGACCTCAACTGAAGTATTGTGTCCAATTCTAGATGCTTTTAGAAGAATGTGCATGCAGTGAACGAGTGCAGAAGACATTTATGAGAGTGGGTTTAAGGATGAGGAATTTCAGTTATGAAGGTAGATTGGAAAAACTGGGGTAATTTTCCTTGGAGAGGACAAGGTTAAAAGGAGATTTGATTCAAGTTTTCAAAATCATGAAAAGGCTTAATAGAATAGATCAGAAAAAAAAACTGTCCTCAAGCATGAAAGGCTGAAGAATGCGAGGGCACAGAAGCAAGAGTTTTCAAAAGAAGCAAATGTGATGTGGGGAGAAAAAAGCATTTTCATGCAGTGAGTAGTTTGGGTCTGGAATGCACTAGCTGGAAGTGTGATGGAGGCAGTTTCAATTGACCATTGAAAAGAACATTAGATGATTATTGTAAGTAGAAGGAATGGTCAGAGTTATGGGGAAAGGGAGGAGAATGGCACTTAGTCATAATGCTCATTCAAAGAACCAGTGCAGACATGATGAGCTGAATGATTTCCTCCTGCACTGCAACAATTCTTTGATTCTGTGGAAATTAAGTATCTGTTGTCAAATTAATTGTGAAATGATCAGAATTCTATTATAGCATACTGAGGTTCTTACTTTCATATTTAAACAGTTCAATCTTGGAAAATGATATTATACATAACTTTAAAAGGAATTTAGAGAAGTATATGAGAGTGAAGAATTTATAAGGTTACAAAAATACAGGGGTGTGGATTAAGCAGGAATGAAAAGCCAGTACAGGAATAGTGGGATAAATGGTCCCTTTCTATGCTTTAAGTTATTACGTTTCCTGGTAAGTATTTCATAATAGATTATTTTAATTGAACCGGGAAAATTACGGTACTTTTCAAAACGTGCCACTTCAGATGGAGATTGCTCTTCCAATGGTGGTGGTCCCTTTCTGCAGAAAACTGACTTTCCAAGGTCACAGTTCATGTATTTATTTTCAATTGACCATCTCAAGCAAATATGGGAGAAGGGAAGATGCTTTCGTGCGTGAGGAAATATACTTCCAACTCTAGCATCAAGATAAGTGTAAAGTCACCATATTCCTACTGAACTAATATCTGTACATTCAGACAATAAAGGCATCAATTTAACTGGGACAAAGTAACCATAGTAGCCCAAGCCAGACATAGACATGCACGGGAATTCCTAGAAGCATGGTTCTCCACCTATACTTCAAACAACAAACATATAGAATTGGACCCCACATACAAACCCGTACAGATCAAAACTGGAAATGACAGTACTCACCATAACGGACCAGACAGTATAAATTCCAAGTGGGGTAGAATAACATTGCTTCATCAGAGGCTCCATTGATGATGTCACCTAGCATGGTGACGAAACGTCTGAACAAAAACAAGCCAGCTCAGTGAGCAAGTCAACAACCTCATCCACAACCCGAGCTACAGATCTTTGCCAAAACTTTAAACTCAGTGATGTGCATCTTGTTGACATCATTGCAAGATAGGATTCTGAAACACTTAGACAACAATCAGGACATCATGCTTCCTAACTTAATAATACTTAAAGTTTTGTCTGTGGCAGAATCATGTGGTTACCTTTAAATGATGAGAAATATGAGGCTTTTTCTTCTTTGTCAGCATGAAATTTATTTTCTTTTTAGATTTAATCTCCCTTTACTGCTTCAGTGGGCAGAACAAAACAAAACAAAGTTTTATTAGGCACCTGCCATTTCACAAGCGCAAGATTAAAAATAAACAACATGCCAATTATGGTTTTAATAGGCAAAACCCCAAGGGGCTTCTTTACTGAAGGAGAAAAATCACAAAATAACTCACATAAATCGACATTCTTGCTGCTTTGGTACAATTTACGGTTGGTTAACAGCCAATTACTGTAATAGTTACTTGGAAATTTCATCCAAATACTTAGCCCATTGACACACGGTAAAGCACAACCAATCATAAGTAAAAAGAGTCCAAAAGAAAAATCAAGCTGTTGCCTTAAGTTTACAACAAAGCAGATAATAAAAATATTTATCTATATTTTACTTGGAGATCACATAAAGAAACATGACAGTATAAAATCCAGACAAATTGTTCACTTGGCTGAAGGGTTCAAGTATTTGGAGTCATAAATTGAAACCTGGAAGGAAAACAACTGATGCTTGGCAGGGGATCGAGTACTGCAGCAGCTCCTGGGTAAGTGAAGAAGATGGCGGGATGGGAATGCATTAGCAACCAGAGCAGAGGAGGGGAGATCAATTATTGGTTGTGATAGTCAGTGTAGTTTAACACCCAGGAGAATCATTAGTTTTGGGGGTTTGCTCAACAGACCAAAAAAAATTGGAAACTGCCTTTTGTAGATCCTATAGCTTTGATGTGCTAGTCTGCACTGTTAACCTGTTTAACCTTTTAGGCCAACAAAACAGCCTTACAATGTTAAATCTGTACCCAGAAGTGTCCAGAAGGCACTTTGATAGAATTAAACATCTGATTGAGTAATTTGCAGCACTATAAAAGAAATCAAATATCTTTTATTTGCAAAATGTTAATGCATTTTAAGTTGGAAGAATATTCATAATAATAAATCTACACATATAAATTATGAGGGAAATTATAAACAAAATGGCAATGCCTTACACAGATATAAATTGACCAGGGTAGGCAATGAACAACCTTTTTTTTTTAACTCATCTGCATTTAAAATGTTGCCTTTAATTGCTTATGCTACACAATTTTCTGCCAGCATGAAGATGTTTTAATAAACTTGGCCTTTATTCAAGTCAAAGCTAACCTGAAAGAAATGTAATTATAAAGGAGTGATTGCAAATACTTTTCAATTTATTATTAATAAGATTTAATGAATTAACTTAATTGGGTCTTCATTTACTGCTGATCAGGAAATAACTCTACCACCTGTTATCATGCATTTCCATAACCATTATCATGATTTGTCCTGTACTATCAGAAATATGTGAATATATTAAATAAGCTGGTTTCTATTAATTATGTATTGAGTATAAGTGAGTGAAATCTCACTATATGATATCAGCATAGGAGTACTTAATGCATTTATATAGTCATAGAGTCATACAGCACAGAAATAGACCCTTCAGTCCACTCGTCCGTGCCAACCAGATATCCCAATCTGAGATAACAAGATGTAGAGCTGGATGAGCATAACAGGCCAAGCAGCATCAGAGGAGCTGGAAAGCTAACGTTTCGAGTCTAGACCCGTCTAGACCGGAAACGTCAGCTTTCCTGCTCCTCTGGTGCTGCTTGGCCTGCTGTGTTCATCCAGCTCTACACCTTGTTATCTCAGATTCTCCAGCATCGGCAGTTCCTACTCTCTCTCCCCATCCCAAACTGACCCAGTTCTTTTTAACCAACTTCTTACCAATCTTACCAAAATGCAACACCATGCATTTGTCTAAATTAAATTCCATATACGATTCCTTGGCCCATTGGCCCATCTGATCAAGGTCCCATTGTATTCTGAGATAATCTTCTTTACTAGCCACTACATCACCTATTTTGGTGTCATCTGCAAACTAACCAACCATGCCTCCTACATTCCCATTTGTGAACCTATGACTCATATCCCTCTAAACCCTTCCTATTCTTTTAAATAACTTCTAAATTTGTAATTGTACCTGCCTCCGCCACTTCTTCTAGCAGCTTGTTCCATATACACACACCACTCTCTTTGTAAAAAGTTACCTCTCAGGTCCTTTTAAACCTTTCTCCTCTCACATTAAAGCTATGCCCTCTAATTTTGGACTCCCCCCACCTCGGGAAAAAGACCCTATCCATGCCCCTCATGATTCCATAAACCTCTATAAGGTCTCCTCTCAGCCTCTGTCGCTTTACAGAAGAAAGCCCCAGCCTATTCAGCTTTGTCTATAATTCAAACCCTCCAGTCCCAGCAACATCCTTGTCATTCTTTTCTGCACCGTCTCAAGTTTAACAAGACCTATCCTATCGAAGGGCGACCAGAATTGTGTGCAGTATTCTAAAAGTGACCTTACCAATGTGCTGTACAGCTGCAACATGGCATCCCAACTCCTATACTCAATTTTCTGATTAATGAAGGCAAACATGCCAAATGCCTTCTTTACCACCCTGTATACCTGCGACTCCACTATGTACCTGCAGCCCTAGGTCCATTTGTTCAGCAACACTCCCCATGACCCTACTATTAACTGTATAGGTCATGAACTGGTTTGCCTTACCAAAATACAATACCTCGCATTTGTCTAAATGAAATTCCATATGCCATTCCTTGGCCCATTGGCCCTTCTGATTAAGGTCCCATTGTACTCTGAGATAATCTTCTTTACTGGCCACTACATCACCTATTTTGGTGTCATCTGCAAACTAACCAACCATACTTCCTATATTCACATCCAAATCACTTACAAAAATCACGAAAAGCAGTGGACCCATCATGGATCCTCTGGCATACTACTGGTCACAGGTCTCCAGTTCAAACAGTGACCCTCTACCACCACTCTTGTCTTCTGAAGATTCTTTATGCAATATTTTAATGGAAGTCTTAAACCATTGTTAAAATTTTTATTAAAATTGTGTGAAAAAATTCCATATAATTGAATTAGGAATTAACAAGTTTATATTTTTAGTGCAATTTCCACCCTGATTCTTAGGTTTTGGAGTATTGTGCCATTAATTCAAGTCTTTTTACCTACTCACTGCAGCAGAAGGATAAACATTCCTTTTTGAAATGTCTTTACATTGTAATGTAATTGTGAATAAATTCACTAAATCATTATATCCTTCTGTTTTTTGGAATGAGATTTGTGGCTATAAACTTGTTGCTGCCATTGCCGGGTATGCATGTCACATTACCCTGTCGCTCTTTTTCTTGTCGGATTGTCCAGTTTGCATCTCAGCGTAGTTCAGTTAATTGTCAGAAGCTGAATATTTGGAGAAAATACAGTTACGCTTGACCATTGGTGCAACGTAAAAGTAATCGTTCAATTGTCTCTCAAATCAATGATTCTTCCCATTTTGATAACTTCCATAATTTCAGTGTTCTTTGGCTAGAATAGATTATTTTGTTCAATTTCTTGCGTTGTGTCCTCTGGTCTTTGAATTTTACCATTGAATAGAGTTTCCTGGATCACATATAGCTGGTTCCAAAGAAAGGTTTTACATAAAACTTGATTGTATTTTCCACATTTTCCTCCGAAACTCAGCTTTGATCAATTATTCCTTTTTACATTTCCTCAAAACATCTTGTTTCTATTTCCAAAATTCAATTTATGCTAAATGTTTCAAGTAAAGCTGTAATAAAATTATTGTCCATTAAATATACTTGCTGTACTTTGTTCTTCCTTTTCAAAATGTCTCATTTCTAACCATGTTAAAATTAGATCAGCAACGTATTTGGCTAATTTAAATCCTCCTGAAGTATTTTAAATTCCTTCCCACTCTTTGCCAACCATCCTACTTTGTGTTATCAGCAAATTTTTTTTATCGCGCTCCCTATAGGTCCATGTATGAAGCATAAAACAGAAGTACAAAACTGGATGCGGGGATGCTGTTGTAACACCTATGACAGTTAGGGATATACATTTTCCTAAGTATATCACCTTGCTATAACTTGGGCCTATTACCAATTAACTATGGTGTGTCCTCAAACATTTTGTGATATTTATTACCTTTTCTATTATTACAGTGATACACAGGTGAAATAATGAATAGTTCAGAATAGTTTGTCTTTGAAGACCATGACTTATTGTGACTATATGTTTTAGGTCTGTCTCTATCAGAATGTATTCTGAGAATCTTACCAGCATTTTAGAGATGGTATTGCACGACACAATCCATTTTGTCTTGAAAACAGAAAACCAAAGACCTGAGTCTTTATCACTGCTGATGAAAGTAATCAAAAATAACCAACAAGTTACAGCTAGTTACAAATTAAACAACAGTTTTGTTCATGTAATAGGATTCATTTGTGTCAGTTTGAATTCAATTCAGAGGAAACATCTGGGAATTAATAATTCATTTATGTTGAAGTTGCTGGTATTTGTGGGGTAATTATGAAATTTCGCAGTGATCTATCAAATATGCTCAGCTATCCTTTAGATTTCTCGTTCAGCCCACTCCATACATAGAGGACAATATTGTTTATATAAGGATTAGTCTGTAGAACGGAGGAGAATATAGATAAAAAAAATCGAGTGCTGCTCCTTGAGTCATCATTTCTATTCAAGGAAAGTTGAGGATTTATCTTTTGTTCTTTGTTAATCTGCCAGCTACTTATTTAATAATCTCCTCAGAAATAAGTTGCTTTGAATTTGATAGTATTTCATTTGTTTCACAATAATAATGAGTATTAAACACAGAATAAAATTTACATATGTTTTGTCTCCCATCAGTTAGTTACTTTCAACTATGATGCTGCTTGTGACATTACATGTAGTTATGGTTACCCAAGACAATGGGGAAAACATCTAGCGGAGGTGCAATTTTAGATTGTATTCACTGTGGTTACTGAATAACAATTGATTGTAGGGTATTGACAACTGCTCTTTAATGCTCTAAGACTTTCAACACTGGAGGTTCATATGTACAAAATGATCATTTCAGATGAAGTACTGGAAAGATGCCAGAGGCTGTGGAGGCACAGTTAAGCAAAGAACCCTGGGATATGAAGGAAAATTAATGAAAGATAGCACTCTCCAGGATGTCTCACAATGCTCCCTTCCAGAATGAAGTCAGAATACATCTGCAGGGTTATACTTCCTTTTTCATTTTGCATGCAAGTGCCAATTTAACAGTGCTGGTAATGTTTTACAGTTTTATTAATCCTACTGTGAATCCCTAAATTAATTATCAATGCCTTAAAGAAGAGAGTAAATGATCCCCCTGTTGTTCAGGGAACTTGTGAATCAGTGACACAGAACAAAAATTAGCTGAGTAGCCGATTGACTTGGCTCAGTTTGCCAGGGGACAGGAGGTACTCTGCATGCACCTGTTCACACGGGCACAGAGACCACATGAAATTGGCATTGTCACCTCATTAGAGTGAGTCTCAGGTGCAGTCATCACTACCCAAGTTCATTATCGGATCTGTGCCCGTTTTGGTGGCGAGAGAACACAATTTTTAAAAACTTAATAATTTAAAAAGCCTTCAACTTTTTAAGTAGCCAGGTAAAGTGTGTTAAATAGAAAATGCTAAAAAAATCTGAGTCAGTGTCTCATCTATCATCATGTCAAAGTAGATTTTAAGTCATTGAAAATGATATCTACTCATCAAAGGATATATGGATCTGTTATTGCAATGTGAAAAAGAATTGAAAAATCTACTGTTGTGAAATACATAATAACGACACGATTTTTTTTTGTAAAATACTGATACTAGAGATAGAATGAAATTTTGAATGGTACTTGGCTGGTCTCTCTGGGCAGTATCTTCCCTGCTGCAGAATGACGTGGGCAATGACATGAAATTTGAGAGAATTGTGTGAAATGTCGAGCAAGACCCAAATGTTGAGGCAAGATGCTTGCTCGTGAGCAATGAGACACCTATTAGCAGGGATCATTGCTTATTATCACCCTCATTACCAGTTAATCTCACCTCATTAATGAGCAGACAGCCATTGTCCCACCTGCCAAGTAGAATCTAGATGCCGAGAATTCTCAATGTGAAAGTCTCGGAAGGTTTGTGGCGACTCTAGCTCACTGCTTGCTCCTCCAGACCTCCATCTTGGACACCCAACGCCAAAGTCTTAAGGCACACTCCAATGCAGTGAATGCACACATGTCCGCGTACATCCAATACACATCATCATTGTGCATCTTCAACCCATTTACAGCACATTTCTGCATTTTAATGATGCCCTTCTAAGAACATTGGCATCTCTCATTATAATGCTGTGCAAGGACACAGTGTGTGAAGGGACAGGCACTGGCTCTTGAGTTGGCCCAGGTTGCATCTCAAGGATATTTTCTTGCTCTCTTAGTGCACACTCAGTTTGAACGTGCCTAGATGCTCACAGCATTCCTGTCCTGCCTTGCTTTTCTGTGCTTTGCCTCCTGAGTGAGATGTAAAAGCTCACAATACTTCTATCTTGATTTCCCTTTTGGTGCTGACACAAAGCCACACAACTTGCCCTGATTCTCAGCATTCATCAGTCAATGAGGGTCAAACATTGTAGAATCATAAAATTCCTACTGTGTGATTTGGCCCCTTCGAGTCCATACTGACTCTCTAAAGAGTTGCCCAATCAGATCCAACCCCCTACCCCCTTACCCTATCTCTGTAACCATGCATTTCCCATGACTAATTCATTCAGACAGCACATCCCTGGACATGTTGCATTATTCATATTACTATACTCCATATTGTTGCATCTATCTCACAGCTATAGCATATGCCAGCAGACTACACGACAGATGCACTCCACATATATCAATAAAATGGCACATTTCCCAAACTCGAAAAGGAGTATTCCTCAGTCAAGCCAGGAAGATGCTGCCTTCAGTCAGGAGCCCCAGTACAGTCAGTCAAGGCCAGTGTTTGATTACAGTCCAGGGCCTTGTGCACGGTCAGTCATCTGCTCGGGGCAACCAGGCAAGGGGCCCCATTTCACTACAGTGCAGGGAGTGAGCAACGGTCAGTCTAGCAGGACCAGTACAAGCAATCAAAAGATTGATAGTTGGTCAGTCGGGGATCTGCATGAAGATGCTGGTCATTCCTCAACTAGGGCCATGGTGGGGAACATGATAGGCCTCCTGAAGATGAGGCTTCTGCTGCTTAGATTAGTCTAGGATGGGCTTGCAATGCACTGCAGAGTGTGCTGGATAACCCCAGTATGTTGCGCTGTCACTGGGAGGCGATGGCCTAGTGGTATTATCGCTGGACTGTTAATCCAGAGACCCCAGATAACGTTCTAGGGATCCAGGTTCAAATCCAGGTTCAATGGAATTTGAATTCAATAAATATCCGGAATTAGGTATCTAACAATGACCGTGAATCAATTGTCGACTGTTGGAAAATCCCCTCTGGTTCACTAATGTCCATTAGGGAAGGAAACTGCCATCCTTACCTGGTCTGGCCTACATGTGCCTCCAGACCCACAGCAATGTGGTTGACTATGAACTGCCCTCTAGGCAATTAAGGATGGGCAATAAATGCTGCCTAGTCAGTGATGCACTCATCCTGTGAATGAATAAAAAAAAATACAAGTGGGGCAGGCAAAGAGGGGGTGTAATGGATACTGACAAGCTAGCGCAATCTTCCAAGGAGGCGCATGACAATATTGAGCAGGAAGAACATTACCTTCTGCATGATAGAATGGAGCACTATCATGCACTACAAGCCAGACAGAACTTATTAGTTCCACAAGGTGAAAACTGTGTGCAGTGATCACTTGTTTAAGATAAGAATTTTGGAGCCTAACATCTGGCCGCAGTGAGTGGAAAAATCCGGCTAGTGTTGGATGAGCAGGGTGCCTCAGGAACGTAATAATAAATGAGGTCTGTTTGGGATGACCATAGAAGAACGTTCACTAGACCACATGGAAAAAAACCCACCATGAAACCTGATGAGAATTCAACTTAGCTGAAGTGTGAGAAGATTCAGCCAGACAGAACTGTTTTATCTCAAATTTCTTAGGTATGTTTTGTACTAATTTATTTTAAAAAATTGTGAAGTGATTCATATTTGATAAATTTCTGATGAAAAATTTAGTCAATCTTGTTTATGTGCAGAGAGAGAATGGATTTTACTTCAACAGTTAATGTACTCTCCACTGTTCACTTGAAATGATTTTGACGCCAAAGGAACAATTTCAACTTTGTTTACCTGACCGATTAGTGGCAGACTGACCACTAAATTTGCCATGATTCATCGCCTATTGTTATGATCCAGCTGATATTACAAGTTAAACAAGATGAAATTTGGCTTAACAGGTCATATTTTAATTTTTTAAAAATTTAAAGTGGTGATCTTTTGATGAAAAATGAACACGCCAAGCTGTAGATTAGGTTTTAGATAAAAAAAAGAAGTTTATTATGCAAAAGAAAGAGAACTAGAATCAAACAAATGAATCTACCTACCTATAAATAGAATAACTGATTTAAACACCCAACAAAACAAAATCATATCTACTTCCAATGCTGAAACCATTACGCTGCAGTAACTTATTCCCTTATAGCAAACACAAAATTCTGAGGATGCTGGAAATTTAGTTCTGAAGAAGAGTCGTATTGAACTCAAAATATTAACTTTATTTCTCTTTTCCACAGATTCTGCCAGACTTGCTGAGTTTCTGTAGCATTTTCTGAGCTTATTCCCTTAATTTGTCCAACAAGACATTTTTTCTAGGAAAACATGTTTTTTGTATCTATCTACAGTCAGATCCCTTCCAAGCTGAATTCAGAAGCTTTTATTTAATTTTCACAATCTTGTTTATCCTTACCTCTGTTAAGCTGATGGGTTTTTTTCTACCATTGTAAAATCCCACAACATAAATATTAACACTCCAGGAGGCCTTCATTTTTTTGCTCTCTGACACAAACTGATTTAAAATCATTCTTCCAAAATGACTAACCTTGTTAATTATTAAACCCCTTCACATAAATGGACTAAATCCATATGCCACTAGTTTAAAATCTCACCTCTCAAAATGTTTCTAAGCAACACATCTTTCATCACACTTTTGAGTACCCAATGAATATTGATGGGATTCCTGTTTAGATAACTTAACCAGTGATCTGAGCGTGATCTGTTGCAAATGACCATAGTAAATACAAGTTATTGCCACAAAAGCACAAACAGATTTTTTTGCCATCTGGTACTTAATTTACCAGCATGTAAGAATGGGGGCTGATAGAGCATGGAAAGGCAAAGGTATTGCAGGAGTAAAAGTCATCAATGGTCACCACCAACTTGGCTTCAGTGTGGGAACAGCGTATTTATGTATTTTGCATGACTAAGCTGTATACCTGGGAATTGATACCAGTTGAATAAATAGGTTGGGTGAGAACATCAGGAAGATCAAAGCCAATGGGGATAGACAGGGAAAGCAGGGCAGAATAGAATTTGAAGGTTTGGGTGAAGTCACCTAGGATTGAGAAACTGAGCCTGTAAATCATTCCATGAAGTGCTAATTGTGCTGATTTCCAATTTTTATCCAAATCGTAAGAGCACAAAAGCAGATACACACTACAGGTTAAAGACAACTGTTATCACCTAATTCTGTATGTGGACCTCATGAAGTGACTAAAAATCCTGGTCACAAGCATATCATTTAACATTACAAATTAATCTGACTAATGGCTGTGAAGCACAAGTAATATCAGGTGACCTTAACTGCAAAAGTCATAAGCATCTTGCAAGATTGCACAGCTGCATATGATGCAGGTGCTGCTCACTTCACATCTTGAATTTGAAGATGTCCACACCATTACCCTCTATGTAATACTACATTGCTATGTTCTGTAGGGTTCGGGAACTGGGGGAAGATTCTTAATATTGCTATTACATGTACAATTTCCTATTGATGTATGTCAAAAGGCTTCAGCAGTATGACTCTGATTCAGGCCAATGTTGTGGAAGGACCAAGTCAGGGAATTGGATTACCTCCTTTCGGAGGCCTTCACATTCCAGTGTTTTTAGGATGCTGTTCAGATGTCACTTGTGTGTGTCAATCTACTGAGTGATGACATTGTTGAGGAGTTGCTTTGTTTCTGATGTAGCCCACATAGACTCAGTGGAAATGTCACCAAAGGATCAAGACATAGAAGGTAGGGTCCTTTATGTTGCTGCACTAACACCATCCACAGGAATGGATAAGAAACACATTATATCTGGAAAGTCAAAACCAGCATAAATGGATATGGAACAAGCTCCTAGTGACAGCTTCCAGCCATAGGTGCCCACATGATACAGTGAAGATCCAGGAGAGATACAATTGAAGATTACAAACTGATGGAGGCCTTCACAATGTCTGATCCTTCCACAATTAACTGTGACAGAGTTTCCTGCTGATGTGAATGCTAACTAATGATAACTGTTGTTCAAATATCGTTGCGACATCATGTAATGCTAAGGATGGCTAGCCTCCCTGTCTTCATTCTTGTAGTTGCAGCTAAAATGAAAGTTGTTTGCACAGTTGATGATGAAAAGTGAATGTATTGTTAAAAGTGTGAGAAGGTCTTTACAATGATGTGTCACCAATGCTTTTTCCTTTCCCTCCCATTAAATTTAGGTACACTCTTGGATTGGTGGGAGAGTCCCCCTTAGTGGAGTATGTTGGCCTTGGAGTTTTGGACAATGGCCACAGCGGTGTTTATGGCTCGAGGGGCCAGTCATTTTGAGAATGTTCTGTCTCGTGTCTCCTTGGATTGACCACCTACAGGTTCAGGATTGCAGGCAAGGTAGTGATTGAGGATCAGGCTTGTAGGAAACTTTAGGGGAACACCTAAATATTTCCTCTTGTAGCTGGGTGTCTCTTGGTTCCACCTAACTCCTTGTGAAGAAGGGTCACTTGGAGTGAGGTTAATGTCATTTTGACCTCTGTTGTCTAGCCATTGGGGCCTGAGCACCAATGGGCTAGTGCAATGAAATGCCAGTCTGTACATCTTGCTGACACTGTGTTCTGTATCTGGGTCTCCATGGCAGCTTTCACATACTGAACAGTTAAAGATAAAGTTACCCTAGTCCTGCCAGACCAGAGGGTAGCTCTCTCAATAGAGGGAAGACGACTGGTGGTGGTTTAACCTGACAGTCACCATGCCTCAGGCAAGGGAAAGAGGTTGAGAAAGTCAGTCCTTCATGCTAACTTCAGCCTATGGGGAATTGAACCTATGATGTAGGCATTACTCTAGATTGTGCAGATAGCATTGGTGGACTCCTCCAACTTTTGATTCATTTTCCTGAGTTCCTCTGACAAGCCTGTCTGTTGTTCCCATGTCATTTTTTTAATTCATTCATGGGATGCATTTATTGCCCATGGTGGAGATTGTGTGAATGTTGCTCATACCTGTAGGAGATAAACAAGGAAATGAGTTGTGAAATTAGGCTCGAAGCTTGGACATGTTGAGAATACATTCATTGTGTTGGTGATGGGAGAGCAGCGCAGCGCTTGGCAATGACTCTGGCTGTGTTGCTGGGACATGGAAGTCTTAGCATTCCAACATCAGTGATCAAAGTCCTCTCAAACTAAGACAAGGAGTCTCTCTCTAAATGGGTAAGGAGGTGAATTTCAGATACCCCACCACTTGCCTTGATACTTTACACCCTTTTGTTGAATATTTTCTCCTGGAATGAGACAAAAGGAAGGAATGAATGGGATGAAAATGGCTGACACAAGTGGTGGGGGAAAGCTGGTGATTGAGAGTGAGTGAGAGTGCAGTACAGAGGGCACTTAGAGTTAGTGGTCTGTGTGTCCTGAGGTGAGTGAAAACTATTGAGGGAAGATGCTGCATACAGTTGTGAGAGTGATATACCATGAGGGGAGGGAAGGGGAGTGTTGTAGAGGCAGGAATAGAGTCTGTGTAGTAACAGAATGAAGATGGTGGCACTTATCCTTTGGAGGGAAGAAGATCAATAATCTTCTTCCTGCACTGCTGTTATGCATTCTTCCAGGCCATGAATTCTGCACTGATTAACATGGCAACCTCAGACCAGGAAGCAGAGACTTGAACTGCAATCCCTTCCTATGGCCCTGAGGAAAGGTAATGCTGCTTCGAACAAACATCCCATTCATCAGGACCTCCAGGTCCCTGTTAGCCAGTTAGGTTACCAATTTGCCTTTTTCAGCCATCTCTGGGGCTTTTATTCTCATATTACAACTGCAAATGGCAGTTCCTGGCTTGCAGCAATTGACCTGATGCATAGATGGAATTTAATTATGTCACTGGTTGAAATTCGGAAAGTCCTGGCAGTGAATACGTCTGTGCTTATGAGCGCAACATAGCATCAAGGAAGTGCGTAAGAGATGTGGTGCTACATAACACCATGGGCAATGGAGAACTGTGTGAGCTAACTTGCTAGACCTTACTGAGAGAAACTCTTGATCAAACTTCCTGAAATTGACACTTAGCCAATTTTTAGTCAAATTCAGCTCCTCATGTTGAACACACTGCTGTGTTGTACTCGTGAAACAATATTATGGCTCAATTTGGTACACACTTCCTTTTCTGATTGCTCAACAAATCATAAGTTTGGGAATTATGTTCACATTTGAATTATATCTTGTTTTTATTAATCCAGTTATCAAAAAGAGAGAAAACTTTCGGAATCTGAATATATTATTTCTCATTATTTGCCCTGACTTCTACTTTAATGTGCATTATAAAGTTAAGGATTTTGCTCCTGATACCTCTGTCTGAGTTTATTGTTATATATTGAAGACGGCAAAGGCTCAAAGGTTGATCCCCAAAATGGTCCTGCATATACCTTGCAACCTTGTCTTATTCAATAAATCCAAACGGTACTATTCTCTTCAAAATAAACAAAAATGTGCATGTGTTGTATGCACCTAGCAGCTGGTCCATGCAGATTAGTGAGAGTTTTACATCCTTTTGCCATTGATCTGCAGCTTACACATATTTGAAACATTTCTCCCTGTGGGAAACATAGAGAGGTGAAACAAATGTGGGAAAATGTGTGAATGTTTTTCATTCAATTCCAAGGTTATGCAGATTTGATCCTGTGAGGATCTGACAGGAGCAATTGGAGTTATTTTCAGCACAGTGGTGTTATTTCTTTTATTCCTCGGATGCCTTTGTATATAAATTACGTGCTTTTGACTAGCATCTGGTTGTGAACTCTGTACAGAATTTGATGTTTTAAACCTATAAATTAATGTCATTGAAACATTTAATACATTCATATGAGATTACTTGATTATTTTAGGGGCAGTGTTAAGTGAATTAAAATAATTAAGGACAAAGAGATTTACACATGGCTAAAGAAAATTATTAAATATCCAAGCGTTAAGCATGTGATATGAGAATACCACACATTAGGCAGTATTCAGTGTTCGTCTCATGAGGAGTTCAAAGGCAGGTGGAGGTATTTAGTTGAGTGGGAATGTGGGAACTTTGTTGCCTTCCTGCCTCCACCATGATTAAGTCTGTGCTGGAAGGGGCAGTGGATGGCGTCCCATTCCCCCCACAAACCCCACCAGAACTGGTGTTCACAAATGAGAAATTAAAGCCCACTAAACAGCCTCATTCCATCACTGCTGATTTTAACCAAGTGGCAAGCACACTGAGCAACTCTCCATTGTCCTGACAGCCAACCGTCTCCTCGGGAATCCTCCCCCAACATCCCATGCCTGTGACCTGGGATCAATCAAAAATACGAGGCTATTGGTGGCTGTTGTATTAACAGCAGCCGCCATCATCAGTCAAATTAGTCATGTTTAACTAATTTGGTGAAATTCTTTGAGGACATTACTTGCATGGTGGACAATGGGGAACCTGTGGATGTGGTGTATCTGGATTTCCAGAAGGCATTTGACAAGGTGCCACACCAAAGGCTGCTACATAAGATAAAGTTGCACGGTATTACAGGTAATGTATTGGCATGGATAGAGGATTGGTTGACTAGTAGAAAACAAAGAGTAGAGGTAAATGGGTGTTTGTCTGGTTGGCGGTCAGTGACTAGTGGTGTGCCTCAGGGATCAGTGTTGGGACTGCAATTGTTTACAATTCACATAGATGATTTGGGACTAAGTGTGGTGTGTCAAAATTTGCAGATGACACTAAGATGAGTGGTAGAGCAAAGTGTGCAGAAGACACTGAAAGCCTGCAGAGGGATATAGATAGTCTAAGTGAGTGGGCAAAGGTCTGGCGTATGGAGTACAATGTTGATAAGTGTGCGTTCATCCACTTTGGTAGAAATAACAGCAAAATGGACTATGTTTTAAATGGTAAAAAATTGCAGCACGCTGCTGTGCAGAGGGACTTGGGTGTCCTTGTGCATGAATCGCTAAAAGTAGGATTGCAGGTGCAGCAGGTAATTAAAAAGGCAAATGGAATTTTGTCTGCCATTGCTAGAGGGATGGAGTTTAAAAACAGGGAGGCTATGCTGCAGCTGTATAGGGTTCTGGTGAGGCCACACCTGGAGTACTGTGTGCAGTTTTGGTCTCCTTACTTGAGGAGGAATATACTAGCACTGGAGGGTGTGCGGAGGAGATTCACTCAGTTGATTCAAGAGTTGAGAGGGTTGGATTATGAGGACAGACTGAGTAGACTGGGATTATACTGATTGGAATTCAGAAGAATGAGGGGAGATCTTATAGAAATGTATAAGATTGTGAAGGGAATAGATAAGGTGGAGGCAGGAAGGTTGTTTCCACTAGCAGGTGAAACTAGGACTAGGGGGCATAGTCTCAAAATAAAGGGAAGCAAATGTAGGACTGAGGTCAGGAGGAAATTCTTCACCCAAAGGGTTGTGAATCTGTGGAATTCCCTGCCCAGTGAAGTGGTTGAAGCTACCTTGCTGAATGTTTTTAAGGCAAGGCTAGATAAATTTTTGAACAGTAAAGGAATTAAGGGTTATGGTGTGCGGGCGGGTAAGTGGAGCTGAGTCTCAAAAAGATCTTATTGAATGGCGGGGCAGACTCGAGGGGCCAGATGGCCTACTCCTGCTCTTAGTTCTTATGTTCTTATGCTGTTTTTCATTCAAGCAGCTAGCCTCTCATTAGCCAGTCATTCTTGGTGTGATTGACTTCCAACCCATGACACTCGATTCTTGGGAGGAATCTCCCAACCCCGTGTTCATTTAAGTGTCTAAGTTAAACAGGCAGAAGTTGAATGATAAATCACACACTGGTCCAAGATGTTATTTCTCAGTGCACAGGGACCTGGAGTTTCCACCTCACCCCTGACAATGATCCCCAGCTGTGAAGGGTGAGCGTGCATCTTGGCAAATCTTCCTCAACGTGTCTGGGCCCTCTATGCACAAAAAAAATCTCCAGTGTTGTCAGATCAAATCTTCCATGGACCTTTCCTCCACCCTAGCTCCAGGTCCTGAGACTGCACCTATACATAGGTGGAGGATAAGGAAGAGAAAAAAACATTGAGGGTACATAGGTAACATTGATACACACATCCAATCTTTACATGTCTGACTGACTGTCATTTTAACTGTAGGCGAGGGTTAAGTGGCTACCCTGTCAGTGTTCAACAGCCTGTTCATTAAATCCCAAGGATTTGACTAGAAAGTAGAACCTCAATAAGACAGCATTTTGGAAAAAAGGTTAGTATCACCAGTGACCAAACTGACACAATTGTGCTCAGGGCTCATAACTGTTTCTAAGACAAATGTAGAGAGAATCTTGCCCAATTGAACAGGCAGTAAGGAAATCCATCTATTTCATTTGTCAGTAACATCTTGACAGAATTTGGCAACAAGCAAGATTTCACAAAACTGGATGCCAGCAGTGTTGGAATATAAACCTTTTGACCAACAGTCATGTTGTCTGGCCAGATTATTTGCACAATTTAGGCAGAATTGCTTCAACCATCTAAGTGTGACTTCCTCTACTCCAAAGGTCTTCCAAAGGGCAATGTCTCGAATGCTGGAAGGGAGTTAGGCAAACTTTTGCCTTATGGATGACATCCCAGTGCATCTTAAAATGAAGAAGAAACATAACCACAGGCTCAGGGACATGTTAAAGACATGATGGAAAGCAGGTCTTACATTAAATGAGAAATGTTAATTCTCTAGAATGATGATTCCATTTTTAAGACATTATTATTAAAGAACAAGGCATCAAGATAACTTGCTCAGCTTTGTGGTGAGAATCGCTCCACCAATCTCAACACAACTTCTACTGAACCAAAAACTGTAGAATTCAGCCCAATGGGATCAGGCAGAGTCAACATGGTTTTATAAAATGGAAATTGTTTTAAACAATTTATTTGAATTATCTAAGAAAGTAGCAAGCTCGGTGGATAAAAGAAAATCTGTAGGAGCTGTACACTTGAATTTATAAAAGACATTGAATAATGTTCCATATCAAAGGTGACTACATAAGATTTCATGGTGTAGGGTGTAATATATCAGTGTGGGTAGAGTACTAGTTAGTTTACAAATAGTAGACAGTGGGGATAAATTAGAGTTTTTGCATTGGCAAACTATTAGTAGTGGAATGCCAAAGGGATAGGTGCTGGAGCGTCAATTATTTACAATCCATAGCAATGACTTGGATGAAAGGACCAAATACTTGGAAGCTAAATTTGGTACAAATGCTGGTTAAAACAGTTAGTTTTGTTTTTATATTTTTAAAATTTATTCACAGGATGTTGGCTTTGCTGCTGGGCCAGAATTTATTGCCCATCCTATAGGTTGTTGAGAGGCTGTGATGCTCTGTCTTCTTGAACCAGTGCAGTCTATTTAGTGTACGCAAACCGGTAATTCACGATGGAGTTCCATGACTTTTCCTTCAATATCTCTGAGTCAAAAGGATTAAAAAAAATCAGGGCTTATGGACAAATTGTCATTGTATGAAATGCTGTTAAGGTGAATTCTGCGCTTATATCAACTGGAATTAACAACAAATACAAGAAGACACCTCACTGCAAATAATGAGAATTTAATAACAAATACATTGGTGGGTTTTTTTTTAGCCTTTAGAGAAATAGGATCTATCAGTGAGTAAAACTTTGTTGTGCTGTTTTCATCTTTGAAGAAGAAGGTGAACTAACATCTTTAATTCTTTAAGCAGATTTAAATTCAAATACACTGCCCTGTTCTATATGCTCTCACATTTCAATTGCAAATGTTGAACTATAACATTTTGTTGGAATCAGAACAAAAACAAATTAAGGAGCAGCAGTGAATTTGGCCTTTTACTTAGTACTTCAATATTCTAAATCAAAGGATTGTCTCTTCAGCTGTTTTATACAGTGTCCATTCTTCTCTACAGAAGAGAGCCAAAACTGACAGGATTAAAGTATTCTTTGCCAAATGACTGCAGCAATTTAAAGTGAGGCAAGTAATGATCATTTAATCCACTGTCTAGTTGGTGAAAAATCACAAAATAAACCTTTTTTTTAACATTGATTGAGGTTAAAGCAAAATGCTGGGTTAGTGACAAGACAGCTTTTCACTGAAGTGCTTGGCTGCTTGATACTGAAGAGAAAAAAATGTGGAAAAATGTTTTTAATTTCTCAGTGCTGACACTCATTACAATATCATATCACCTCTCTCGTGTGTGAAGTCATGCTACAAAGAAGCGCAATTATTTCGACACATTGAGACTCATGGATGACAGCATATTTAACAAAACTCCCCTGCCCTGTTATCTGATTACATCTAGCATTTTTATCAGAGCCTTCAGCAGTCACAATGTCAGCCCTCCCAAGGGATTAAATAAAAATAAACTGTGGGATCCAGTCTTTCCAGCCTATCTATAATTCTATGAGCTATATGCCTGAATTTCCTGGAGGTAGTTATTTGCTTTTTGCAAGTGGAAGGACAATACACACCTTGCTCATCTTTACCTGAAACCTTTACTAAAACTGAAATAAGACCCTAGTTTGTATTTGGGTGCTTCCTGTGTCTGCTTGTGGCATGAATGCCATAACTTTTGCTGGTCTTCAGTAAAACTGCAATAGCAGGCTTTTGGTGACTGAAGTACCTGCCTCAATGTTGCAATTTGGACTGCATATACTTCAGGCTAGAATTGTATGGGAGCCATTAAAAATCACGTATAATATCTCCGTAGCTCACTCAACACTTGCTATTGGTTCCTTCAAAACACTCTCCCTGGCCATAACTTCCATGTTGTTCATGATCAGCAGAGTTTTTCGTTTTTCCCTTCATAGACATTTTCAAAAGTACTTGATTCATTAATTATTATTTTGTTAAAGAAATAAGACTTTGTACTTACTCATTTTTGCAATTTAGTTTGATTTGAAAAGTACAGAAAATTTATTTCATTAAATTATAACGCGTTGAACATCACGTTGTAGGTCTTAGAACACAGAACATAGAACAGTACAGCACAGTACAGGCCCTTCGGCCCACAATGTTGTGCCGAACTTTTACCCTAAACCTGAGGTCTATCTAACCTCCACCACTACCTTATACTATCATCCATATGCCTATCTAATAACCGCTTAAATGCCCCTAAGAGGCCGACTCCACTACCCTCTTCTGCAATGCATTCCACACTCCTACCACTCTCTGAGTAAAGAACCTACCTCTGACATCTCCCCTATATCTACCTCCACTCACTTTAAAACTATGTCCCCTCCGCCCAAGGAAAAAGTCTCTGGCTGTCCACTCTATCTATCCCTCTGATCATTTTGTGCACCTCTTCATCTGGATCTTCAGTCAATTAGTCATTCAATGTTACACTTAACACTTTGCTATCTCTGTAATGGTCATTCACCAATATTATTTGGGTATCACAATCAAAATTAACAAAGTGTATGAATTTAGAAATATGACCTTATGATCATTTTATTTAAATTATTTCCAAGTGATTTAAACATAGCAAGTTCTAAATTCCTCTGCTTTCCTTAACTTGTGTGTTAATTTCAAATTAGTCATTTGTTTGTTATCTGTTTGGCTAGATGATGAGCATGGAAAACAATTTTTTCCCTATTTGTTAGGAATCAACTGAACATCATGAAAGCAAATGTTTATAATATAGAATGTACCTATTTTGGTCTCTTTACGCTCTTGCAGTCAAAGATTTGTTAAATGAAATGTTAAGCACAAAGTTCTACAGACAGATATGGCCCTATTCCTCATGTACACATACCATTTATAAATATGTATAATCCTTTAATTTGTGTATCTCATCCAGTCTAGCATTATAACTTTATACCATGTTATCCATATCTGTATTTACCTTTCTCATTCTGTATCATCTAAACTCATATGACGAAATGTACTGGAATTAAAGCAACAAATTCTTCATGAGTACATTTCAGAATACCTGAAGTCAAAAATCCTACCTTTTGGGATTTCACGAGTTGTTTTCTTCTTCATGGCAATATCCTAGACTCAATGTTCTTCAGTTCTTTTATCAACATCTTCCCTTCAATAGAAAGTCAGAAATGTTACTTTTACAAATAATTACACATTGTTCAATTCTATTTGCTTCATATCAAAACAAATGCAGTTCATGTTCACATACGACAATATCTGGACAACAACCAAGTTTGGCTGATAAATATCAGGTAACATTTGCCAGATAATGACTAGCTCCAACAAAAGAAAATCCAGTTATATTTCGCTCATGTTCAATACCAACTCTGTAGTCCCTACCATCAACATCCTGAGTGAGTTACTATTGACAGGAACTCCACTGGATCAACTACATACATATAATGATTACCTGAGCATATTTGTGGCTCAACTCCTGACACCTCAAAACCCTGCTGTCACAAGTCAGGAGTGTGATACAATACTGCATTTATTTGGGTAAGTGAAGCTGAAAGATAATACAAGATGTTTGATACAATCCCAGAGAAAAGGATTACAATTGAACAACAATTCATTCACTTTCATCTGAAGCATGTAGTGACTGTTGTGCACTATCAGCAGAATCTCTCAAATCCACAACCTTTATCTATGAAAGGACATAAGCTCAATGCCCTCCTTGACCTCACATGCGATTCTGACTTGGACATATATTGCCATTCTTTCACTGTTGTGTCAAAGTCCTGAAAATGCTTGTCTAACAGAATCTACACCCAATGGACTGCAGAGTTTCAAAAGTAACCTGTCCATTATCACCGGCTATTATCATCTGTCCATGGGAAATGGACAATAAATGCAACCCTTATCGATGATGATAATTACTTTTTTCAAAAAAAAAAGGCATTTTGGTAAAGAGATAACAAGGTGTAGAGCTGGATGAACACAGCAGGCCAAGCAGCATCAGAGGAGCAGGAAGGCTGACGTTTCGGGCCTAGACCCTTCAAGGGCAGTTTTCAACGCTAGTATGGAAGGACTGTTGGCGCCTGAAAATGAAATGCTTAACAACTTGGGGAATTTATTTTTATTTTTATATTGACAATGAAATCTCTTAGAAATCTCTGCAATGCATCACTCTACTCCTAAGGTAAATTTCTTCAAGGTGTCTTTCATATTACTAAATCAATCCCAATAGAAAAGAAAAAAAAAACTTCAAGGATCCATTGATTTGAAACATCTATGCTTTATGTTCAGAAATCACAGATCTTTACTGCTATGCTATGAGAACAAATGTTGAAATTTTTGACTGAGATAAATCATGGACCACAATATTGCTCACAATCTTCAGAATATCTGGGGATGTATGGTAGCTCAGTGGTTTGCACCGCTGCTTCACAGCGCTGGAGACCTGAGTTCAATTCCATCTTTGGGCAACTGTCTATGTGGAATTTGTATTCTTTCCCCATGTCTGTGTGGTTTTCCTCCCACAGTCCAAAGATGTTCAGGATAGGTGGATGGGCCATTGTTGTTCAGGGATGTGTAGGTTAGGCCACAGGAAATACAAGGTTACAGGGATAGGGTAGGGGAATGGGCCTGGGTGTGATGCTGTTCAGAGTGTCAGATTTGACTTCTATGATCTAGCTGTAATTATCAGATATGTTTTAGATAGTATATGATTTCTTTAATATTCTTCCATTAACATACATAACATATGAAATTTGAAACTGAGGAAAAAGTACCACCATATATCTAATGTTGTCAACTGTAATTATGTCATAGATCATGACATTACATTGCATCAACATAATTGATGTAACATGGAAAGCTTGATCTGGTGCCATTGGTTGGCACCCCAAAATACTTATAATGAACATACCCCAAATAAAAACTGGCAAATGAAACATCTTGTATCTTAATTTTCCATGCAACCACCCAAAGTTGGATGCAGGCTAGGCAATGGGTGGCACCTTCTATTAAACCCCCCACCCCCAACCAAGTGCTCAATGCAGTATCTAGTTTATGGTTTAAAGGAGAAAGATTTCAAAATTCGAAATGAGACAAGCCAAAACTTTTGTTATTGCCAGTGATGAGCTGAGAAAATTTTTTTAATAGAATCCCTACAGTGTGGAAACAAGGCCTTCAGCCCAATAAGCCCACACTGACCCTCAGAGCATCCCACCCAGACCTATCCCCTTAATCTACACATCTCTGAACACTTGGGCAATTTAGTATGACCAATCCACCTAGCCTGCACATCTTTGGACTGTGGGAGGAAACCAGAGCACCCGGAGGAGACCCACGCAGTCACAGGGAGAATTTGCAAACTCCACACAGACAGTCGCCTGAGGGTGGAATTGAACCCAGGTCCCTGGTACTGTGAGGCAGCAGTGCTAACTACTGTGCCACTGTGCCACCCCAAATTTTCTTTTTAACAAAAGTTTGGCTCGAGAGATGACTTTCAATAGATTGCAGCAAGGTAGCTGCTCTGCTACTTACAAAATCCTGAGCCAGAGTCAGGTTAACTCCATTTAATCAGGAAACTCCGTTTAATTAGATGGGAAGATGCCACATTGAAACCTGCTGTCTTCTCGCCTGCAGAAAATTTAAGTTGTGGGCAGGAGCTCCCATATTCCAACTTCCTCCAATCAAGGACCTCAGTTGGCCAATTATGAATCACTATAGGTCAATTGTTTGGCCACTGCGACGAGCCAAGCTGTAGGACTACCTATAGCAATTCCTTTGCAAAACAATTCAAACTGTACAATCCACTAGTCACTTTGGCTGGGTGAAGGTGTGGGAGGGGGGAAGAGATGGTGAGTCTTTGACCAAAGTCGACTAGTACCTGATCAAGAACTAGGCATTGGGAAGGAAGTGACCAAGTGATAGCCACCCCTCACTTCTAACACCCTAACCACATTCCCCATGATACCTACCCAACAAAACCCCTCCACACAGTCAGCTGTAATCTAGGTATTCTGAACATAGAACATAGAACAGTACAGTACAGCACAGTACAGGCACTTCAGCCCACGATGTTGTGCCGACCTATTACCCTACTCTCAGATCAAACTACCCTGCATGCCCTTCATTTTACTATCAACGATGTGCCTATCCAAGAGTTGCTTAAATGTCCCTAATGTATCTGACACTACTACCACCGCTGGCAGCATATTCCACACACCCAACACTCTCTGTGTAAGGAACCTACCTCTGACATCTCCCATATACCTTCCTCCAATCACCTTAAAATTTTGCCCCCTCGTAATAGTCTTTTCCGCCCTAGGAAAAAGTCTCTGACTATTCACTCTGTCTATGCCTCTCATCATCTTGTACACCTCTATCAAGTCACCTCTCATCCTTCTTCGCTCCAGTGAGAAAAGCCCTAGCCCCCTCAACCTTTCCTCATAAAACCTGCCCTCCAGTTCAAGCAGAATCCTGGTAAATCTCCTCTGCACCCTCTCTAAAGCTTCCACATCCTTCCATAATGAGGCAACCAGGACTGAACACAATATTCCAAGTGTGGTCTAACCAAGGTTTTATAGAGCTGCAGCATAACCTTGTGGCTCTTGAACTCAATTCCCCTGCCAATGAAAGCCAACACACCATATATCATCTTAACAACCCTATCAACTTGGGAGGCAACTTTGAGGGATATATCGTCCCAAAATCCCTCTGTTCCTCTACATTGCCAAGAATTTCTGGGTCTTTGAGGGTGGTGGTGTGCTCTTCAGGCAGCAATTTTGGCCTCCTCAATGTCACAGCCAAGCACAAGAGCTGCTGACCTCTGGCTGGAATCCCTTGCTAAGAGGATCTTCCACCCTTACGGTCTTGATTCCAAGAAAGGCCTGCTGGCCTTAGCGTTGCTTTTTTCCATTCATTCATGGTACATGGCTGCTGTTGACTAGGTTAGCATTTGTTGCCCAATTCTAGTTGCCGTTGGTGGGTAGTGATGAACTGCCTCCTTGAACTGCTGCAATCCATTTTGTCGTATCCATAATGTCGTTAGGAAGGGAATTCCAAAATGTTGACCCAGAGATATAGAAACATAGTGTCATACAACGCAGAAATAGATCATTTGATGCAACTCATCCTTGCCCACAATGTTTCCCAAACTAAACTATTTCCATGGAAATAGTTTAGTTATTTGTAAACTTATAACTTACCTATGCGTGGCCCATATCCCTCGAAACCTTTCCTATTCATGTACCTGTCCATATGTCTTTTAAATGTTGTAATTGTACTTGTCTTTACCACTTTCTCTGGCAATTCATTCCATATACATACCCACTCTGTGTGAAAAAGTTGCCCCTCAGATCCCTTTTAAATTTTTCCCCTCTCATCTTAAACCTATGTCCATTTGTTTTGGACTCCCCTACCTTGGGGAAAAGACCTTGGCTATTCATCTTATCTCTGCTTCTCATAATTTTATAAACTTCTTTAAGGCCACCCCTTAGTCTCCAATGCTCCAGGGAAAAATGCCCCAGCCTATCTGGCCTCTACCGACAGCTCAAACCATACAATCCTGGTAAAACCCTTGTAAATCTTTTATGTAACTTTTCCAGTTTAATAATATCCTTCCTGCAGCAGGGTGACCAAAATGGTATGCAGTACTCCAAAATTGGCCGCATCAATGTCCTACACAGCCACAATATAATGTCCCAACTCCCATACTCAGTACTCTGACCAAATGAAGGTAAGCAAGCCAAATGCCTTCTTCACCACCCTGTCTACCTGTGATGCCACTTTCATGGAATTATGTATCTGCACTCCTAGATCTTTCTGTTCGATAATACTCCCAAGGGTTACACCATTAACTGTAGAAGACCTGCCCATATTTGTTTTACCAACATGCAACACCTCTCATTTATATAAAGTAAACTCCATCTGCTACTTCTTGGTCCATTGGCTCAGCTGACCAAGGTCCCATTGTACTCTGAGATAACCTTCTTCACTATCCACTATACCATTAATTTTGATGTCATCCGCAAACTTACAAACCATGCCTTCTATGTTCTTATCCAAATCCTTTATATAAATGATCACAATGGATCCTGCACTTATCCTTGTGAAACACTGCTGGTCACAGGCCTCCAGTCCGAAAAAACAATCCTCTACCACCACCCTCTGTCTCTTGCCAACAAGCCAGTTTTGTATCCAATTGGCTAATTCTCCCTAACCTTACTAACCAGTCTACTATGTGGAGCCTTGACGAAGGCCTTGCCTACATCTCTGTCTTCATCTATCTTCTTAGTCACATCTTCAAAAAACTTAATCAAATTTGTGAGACACAATTTCCCACGTACAAAACCTTGCTGATTATCCTTAATCTGATCCTTGTCTTTCCAAATGCATGTAGATCCTGTTTCTCAGAATCTCCTCCAATAAATTATCCACCACTGATGTCAGGCTCACTGGTCTATAGTTCCCTGGCTTTTCCTTGCAGCCTTTCTTAAAGAATGGCACATCATCAGTCACCCCACAGTCTTCTGGCACCTTACTTGTGGCTGTTGATGATACAAGTATCTCTGCCAAGGGCCCTGCAATTTCTTCCCTAGCTTTCCACAATATCCTGGGATACATTTGATCAGGTCCCAGGGATTAATCTAACGTTATGCATTTTAAGACCATTCAGCACCTACTCTTTTGTAATGTGGACTCTTTTCATCTTGATTCTGAAATTATCTTGCTGCATTTTGTGTGATTTTCTAAAGTGGCATGATGAGATTCTTGCTATTCAGTGATAAGTTCCCAATTGCTGATCATTACTCAGAGACAGTAAGAATGGCAGATGCTGGAGTCAGAGATGACACATTGTAGAGCTGGAGGAACACAGTAGGCCAGGCAGCATCAGAGGAGCATGAAAGTTGATGTTTCGGGTCGGGTCTCTTCTTAATGAAAAGTCAACTTTCCATCTCCTCTGAAGCTGCCTGGCCTGCTGTATTCCTCAGCTCCATACTGTGCTGATCATTACTGTTTGTCAAACTCCTTGTTAACAGCCCAAACCTGCTTGGACGCAGTTTTACCAAACTTGCCATTCAAGCTAGCTGTTAGGAAAACTCAAGATGAAAATCAGCATGGGATCTTGGTGGGATCAACTCATCAATTGCTCCAACGGATACTGAGAACCAACATCTCAGTGTGTGTTCCATTGGCACTGGTCATGTGTATCCTACATCCACAGACATTGGCATCTGCCATGTGCCAGCATCTGTGAACCCTCATGGCACATATCCAATCCGCTTACAGGACACTTCCACACTGCAGTGCTACACCTCGCTCAGTATTGGTGACTATCATGCTGTAATAACATGCTCAATGACATGCACCCAGCTCATGGGCTGGACCAAGCAGCTTCTTGGTCTCTTCACTCACTGTCATAGTTATCCGTCACTCTGATGCTCACAGCATTTATGTCTTGCCTTGCCTTTTTATGTATTGCCCCCTCAGCTAAAGATGTCGGGTTCATATTACTACCATGTTGCTGTGCCATTTAGAGTAGACACAAAGCCAGGAAGCTTGTCATGGTTTTCTAAGTAAAGAAAACATAAGAAATCGAATGATTTCCACTGATCTCTTTTCTAATAACAAAGATCATCAGGAAAAGTAAATCTTTACCTTAAACTACCAGATTAAGGCCCAGTAGTGGTGAAGAGAAATTCATTGACAGAAAATCAATTTACTTCACGGAATGAAATTAGAAATGACACATTCTTATGAGTTGGACAAATGTAGTGACATGAGTCTCTGAAACTCTGCAGGTCTGCCAGTATCACTGGAGAGAAGAACAGAGTTAATGTTTCGAGTTTTCAGTTTTAAACCTGTGGACTCTTCCAAAATTCTCAAACATTTTCAGTTTGTATTTCAGATTTCCAGCATCCACAGTATTTTGCTCCTACTTTAAACTAATAGTTACTTTTAATTTGGGAAATACTATTTTGACAGTAAAATGTTAGAGATTATAAAGTTTTAGTCTAGGACTCTGGCTATCGTTAGAATGGATATAGAAACAGAGACAGAAAACACTATAGATGACAGTTGCTTCAAAGTAATTGCAATGAGGTCAGTCAGATGGACTTCATAGAATGTAAATTCCCTGATTGGGGCCGTTAATCTGGTCCAATCAGGGAGCCCTGGCTGTCAGATTCAAAAACAGGAGTATCAGACATTCTGACACTCCGGGAGCTAGAGAAATTAATTATAGAATCAATATTTTGCTTCTCTTCACAAGGGTTCCTGATGCAAGGCTTTTCAAAGAAGCCTGAATTTAACAAGTCTGAATAATTTGAAAAGGAAGAAGAATTTGTCCTGATATTACAACTTCTTTGTATCTCAGGGCTCCACTTCCAATGCACTTGGTCTATATCCATCACAGACAAATGTGGTGAAAACTTCATTTGGCTGTGAGCTAATCTGCCAGATTTATATGTGGAAAATCAGTTTGGGAAATTTCACCTGAGTGAGTGCAAGGACTAAAACCAATAAACTTCCCTTAATTCAGTATTCTTGCTCAGGAACCGCAACATTATTGTGAAATGGAAATATAGCTTCAGATAGAGATCGTAGAATCATCATAGAATCCCTACAGTGTGGAAACAGGTCCTTCGGCCTAATAAGTCCACATCAACCCTCAGAGCATCCCACCAAGACCCATCTCCCTATAACTTATTTACACATCCCTGAACACTACAGGCAATTTAGCAAGTCCAATCCATCTAGCCTACACATCTTTGGACTGTGGGAGGAAACCGGAACACCCAGAGGAAACCCACACAGACATGGGGAGAATGTGCAAACTTCAGACAAACTGTTACCCAAGGGTGAAATTGAACCTGGGTCCCTGGCACTGTGAGGTAGTAGTGCTAACCATTGAGCCATGGATTGGAAACTTGGCTAAGACATGTTATTGCAATAGAGGACACTCTTTCAGCTTCCAGTTAACAATAATGTGAGGATGCAGGGCAGGGTGCAAAAGATTTGATCCTCTCAACAATCAGTATTGGTTATCTGCTGACTTCCTGGTTTGATCTAGCTGACTGTAATTGTGAACTGTAGATAATGATTCCAATTAGAAGATGGTGGAAGCCTTCCCATTATATGGAGATCATGCTGTAAGGATATTTGGATATGAATATAAATTTCACTTGAAGCTTGAGATACGGAGCAGTACTGGCTCTCTCAGAAGTGAAAATTTGCAATACTCACAATGTGTCTCATCAAACCTACTCAAGAGCACCTTCAGATCAATAAATCACTTTTATAGGATTCAGTGACAGTCTGACTTTGCGTCTAAGTTCCAAATTATTTTTGAATGGCTAGAGATGGATTTGTTGTTACTTAAGTTTTGGTATACTTTTTAAAAAGCTATTAAACTAATATAACCGTAAATTGTTCAAATTATACTACTGCATACACTAGAGAACTGATGTGATTAATTAACATCCATTAGATTAGCATACACTTAGACAGCTGGCCTTCGATTTTACTCAAGGATTTTTTGAAGGATGTTATCCCCATAACCATATTGACATGCAGCCTGACATCATAGGTGGCACAGTGGCTCAGTGGTTAGCATTGCTGCTTCACAGTGCCAGGGACCTGGATTTGATTCCAGCCTTTCGTGACTGTCTGTGTGAAGTTTGTATATTCTCCCCTGGTCTGTGGGGGTTTCGTCCGGGTACTCTGTTTTCCTCCCACAATCCAAAGATGCGCAGGTTAAGTGGATAGACCATGCTAAATTGCCATCGTGTCCATGGATGTGTAGGCTGGGTGGATTGGCCATGGGGAATGCAGATTTACAGGGATAGGGTAGAGGGGTGGGTCCGGGTGGGGTGGTCTTTGGATGGGCTGAATGGCTTGCTTCCACACTGTAGGGAATCCATGATCCAAGGATCTGGACACTTCCAACGTATCAAAACTGCTTGCTTTGGAGAGAAATGATTAATTGGTATGCAAATGAGGAAAAATTGGAGTATGCTCGTAATAAATATCAAGGGACAGTTTGAGAAAGCAATTGTTTTAGCTTCCATAAAGTGTTCATAATTCACCAGCAGTTATCGTAGTATTTGGGTAATTATTGTAAGGAAAGTATTATGCTGGCCTTTGGTGATAGGATAAAAATTGCTCTCCTGCAATGAGTTTAAAAATAAGGATAACTTAAATTAAGTAAACAAATGGCTGCAACATAGTTAAAATCAGAATATTCCTTCCTTATGATAGTAGAAAATGTTTTTATCACATATTTAATGAATAAAAACATTATGAAATTTGGCATAAGTTTTGCCAGTTATAGCGCAAGAATTGAACAAACATAGTGCTGACTTTTTCAGAGGCAGTGAAGGTGGTCATTTAAAGGAATGGTCTTAGTTTATAATAAAATTGTTGCTTTTAAAGTACCATTTGGCATTCTCCATGAATTAACTATATTTTTGTTGTTTCAATTCAATTCCTCCCCTCCCTGCCCTGCTCTGACAAACCCCATTTTCTGGAGGCATTGTTGCATGTTGAAGATGGATTTATCAGTGACCTTCTATCACATCTTCTAAATAGCCATGTTAACATGTGATCTTAAACAATTAATACAGCATGTTAACATCTTAATTCCAGCAATGGTCATTGAAATAACTCTACAGAGGCCAGTATCCTGTCACCAAGTCACAAGGTCACCCTTTATTTACACATGAAGATTCCTTGACTCTAGGACTGCCTCTTCAGAATCAGCTCTCAAAGTGCCAGAATGTCTCAGACTCCTTTTTTTTATCTGTCTGCCAGGGCTCCCTGATTAGACCTACTTAACAGCCCCAGTCAGGGAACTCATATTTTATGAGGTCCAGCTGGCTGACCTCATTACAATCACTATAGTCATGGTATATTTTTAACTTATGCTCCTTTATCTGGGGCAGATAAAGCAACCATTCTTTCAAACTGCCAACAGTAAGCCAGTCCAGCACAGAATGAGAATTGTCAGTATGAGACTTTATAAGCAAATTTTTCTTTCCGTTCATTTTCACCTACTATCTCCCACTATTGTGACAGCACAATTCCATTGCTTCAGATTATAATTTGGTAAATGAGCAGTAGTTCTCATGATATTGAAGTATGCATGTAAAAAGGCCAAACAGTTGTTTAAGAAGTTTGTACTTGTAATTTTCACTCATAGACAAATTGCTTGTCCTTCTTTCATATCAAGATTTTGTTCCATTCTGAGAAACCTGCTCTAACTAAATATCCACATTCACATCCTATAATCTCTACGCAGGTTCTGCTTAATCACTGTTAGCAAATATTTTGGTCAATAAATACCTGATTTTACCTGGGAATATGCACCAGGAATCTATAAAAAGTAAAAACAAAATGACAAACTTACCTGGAATTTGCCTGGTATCAGGTTCAAGATATTTTTTAATCAACTTGTTCAGAGATTTTATACACGCCTTTGGAGCAGGTTGGATTTGAAGCCAGGCCTCCTGGTTTTAGAGGTAGGGACTTAATCACTCTGCCACTACACTTACAAGAAGAAATCACAAAAGCTTCACATTGACTAATTAGGGAAGGTCTGCCAGTCAAGCACTTAAGTGATCAGATATTCTGCCTGCTTAGAACTGCCAGTCAATCAGAGGTCATTCAAATCCCCTCATTCCCATCAGTACCACTGGGGAAGAGTGATAGCTGATGGCAATGTACCCACCAGAGGAACTGGATCAGAAAGCGAGCCAGACCTCAGGTGAGTGAGGGTGGAGTGGGTTTTGTGAGAAAGCAGAGGCATTTCTTCGAGGTAGGGCAGAGGATTCAGAATAAAGGACAAGGGGTGACACCTAGCAGTATTCCTCCCTTTTAATTGCTACGTCCCCTGATCAGGCACTGAGTTAATTTGAACAAAGAACCCCTTGTTGGGTTTGCTCTCTGGGCTTCCTGCCTGGGAGGAGGCTTTAATTGGGCATTTATTGCCATAAGTCGGTGCTGATAATAGTGGCTGTGTCCTAAGTAAGAAATATGAAGTGCACAAAGGCTGACAGTTTCCAAATAAGCAATAACATCGGTGCTAAGAAAAGTGCTAAGTAAATATGCAAACATCTACAATTTTTTAAAAAATTTCAAAATGCCTATGTCAATGTGAAAGCAAAAGTATCCTGTCTAGTTGCAAGAGATGAATATGCATCTCTGCATGCAAAGCAACATTAAAGAAGGATGAAAGTCATCAGTGTTCTTGAGCTCCAAAGAAAAATCCAAACTGCTAAGGTGAACAGCTTATGAGTTGAGAGATGCTGGAGAATCTGAGATAACCAGGTGTACAGCTGGATGAACACAGCAGGCCAAGCAGCATCAGAGGAGCAGGAAAGCTGACATTTCAGGTCTAGACCCTTCTTCAGAATTAGGGGAGGGGAAGGGGATTCTGAAATAAATAGGGTCCGAGGGGGAGGCGGATAGAAGATGTATAAAGGAGAAGATAGGTGGAGGGGAAACAGACAGGTCAAGGAGGCGGGATTGGAGCCAGTAAAGGTGAGTGTAAGTGGGGAGTTAGGGAGGGGATAGGTCAGTCCAGGGAGGACGGACAGGTCAAGGAGGCGGGATGAGGCTAGTAGGTAGGAGATGGGGGTGGGGCTTGAGGTGGGAGGAGTGGACAAGTGGGAGGACAGGTTAGGGAGGCGGGTACGAGCTGGGCTGGTTTTGGATGTGGTCAGGGGAGGGGAGATTTTGATTCACGCATCATCCTCCGACACTTCCACCATCTGCAATCTGACCCCACTACCAAAGACATTTTTCCCTCCCCACCCTTATCTGCTTTCTGGAGAGACCACTCTATCCGTGACTCCCTTGTCCGCTCCACACTCCCCTCCAGCCCCACCACACCCGGCACTTTTACCTGCAACCGCAGGAAGTGCTACACCTGCTCCTACACCTCCCCCCTCACCCCCATCCCAGGCCCCAAGAAGACCTTCCACATCAAACAGATGTTCACTTACACATCTGCTAATGTGGTATACTGTATCCGCTGTTCCCGTTGTGGCTTCATCTACATCGGGGAGACCAAGCGGAGGCTTGGAGACCGCTTTGTGGAGCATCTACGCTTGGTTCGCAACAAAAGACTGCACCTCCCAGTTGCGAACTATTTCAACTCCCCCTCCCACTCCTTGGACGACATGTCCATCCTGGGCCTCCTGCAGTACCACAACGATGCCACCCGAAGGTTGCAGGAACAGCACCTCATATTCCGCTTGGGAACCCTGCAGCCCAATGGTATCAATGTGGACTTCACCAGCTTCAAAATCTCCCCTCCCCCGACCGCATCCCAAAACCAGCCCACCTCGTACCCTCCTCCCTAACCTGTCCTCCCGCCTATCCACTCCTCCCATCTCAAGCCGCACTCCCATCTCCTACCTACTAGCCTTATCCCGCCTCCTTGACCTGTCCGTCCTCCTGGACCGACCTATCCCCTCCCTAACTCCCCACCTACATTCACCTTTACTGGCTCCAACCCCGCCTCCTTGACCTGTCTGTCTCCTCTCCACCTATCTTCTCCTTTATCCATCTTCTATCCGCCTCTCCCTCTCTCCCTATTTATTTCAGAATCCCCTTCCCCTCCCCCATTTCTGAAGAAGGGTCTCGACCCGAAACATCAGCCTTCCTGCTCCTCTGATGCTGCTTGGCCTGTTGTGTTCATCCAGCTCTACACCTTGTTATCATAGATGGAGTGAAGTTGTTCCCACTTGTAAAAGAAACAAGGAACATGAAGGCATAGACTTAAAGTGATGCATAAATGAAGCAGGGGTGATGTGAGAAAAAAACATTTTCACGCAGCAAGTTGTTCGGCTATGGACTGCACTGCCTGGAAATGAGGTGGAGGCAGGTGCAATTGAGACATTCAAGAGGGCACTGGATGGTTATTTGGACAGTAATGTTGTGCAAGGATGTGGGGAAAAGGCAGGAGATTGGCAGTAGATGATAGAGTCAGTGCAAGCACGATAAGCCTCCTCCTGCACTGTAATAGTTCAATGCTTCTGTGATTCAGTGATTCTACTATTTGTTCCTTCATGAACATATCTGCCTGTGATTTGATGTCTTAATACCTCCAAGCATCTACTGCACAACATCCTCCTCCTCCTGTAAATTATTCTAGCCGAGCAGCATGATAAAAATGTAAATTGTTTTGTTGTTGAAAACTGTTTTTAATTCTTTTGATTCTTGATGGTCTCATTTTGAAAGCATGATTTAATAAGTATTATTACTGCCTTAATGCATAGTTATTCATGCTTGCACAAATTTGAGGTTTCAGGAAGAGAGTTAAATAGCAAATCAAATGGACTGGTAGAAACTACAAATCCTGCTAGCTTCAAGGACTAAGTCTCATTTTAGGTCACAGTTGTAGATCACCTAATGAATAAATCTGGCATTGACTCAGTACTAGACAGCAGGTGAAATAATGCTCTTTTTCACAAAATATCACAGGCAGGCACTCTGTTGTATAGGATTGATTCTTGACATAAAATTCTATGGCTAGTCAGAATGAAAAGAAATAAAGTATTAGAGGGTTGTCTTTTGTATCAGTTTCCTAATGAAGTCACAAAACCTTAATTTATGTCAACGAGCTTATTAATTAATTCAGTTTCAAATCTTATAAATGCTGCAGTATAAACTGGACACTTTCTTTTCGTCATAGAATCAAAGAAAGTTTACAGCATTGAGACGATTCACTCTGTTGTTTCATTCTAGTTCTCTGCAAAAGCAATTCAGCTAATCCCACTGCCTTTGCCCTTCGCCCACAAGCCTGCAAATTGTTCTTCTTCCAGTGCCAATCAACTTCTCTTTTGAAAGATACAATTGAGTTTGCTTCTATCATACTTTCAGACAACTTTCCCACCCCCAATCCACTATTTATCTCTCACTTCCATTTGGTCAGAACATTTCTATCATTTGTAAGTTCTGACATGAAGGGTCATCAATTTTAAATGGTGCAACTCTTCATTTCTCTCTACAGATGCTGCCTGACATTGCTGAATATTTCCAGCATTTTCAATTTCACTTGTTTTTAGCAGCTTCTAACAATTACCTAACACTTTTATTTTCAAACAAAATGTTTTACCATTTCCTAATCCACTTCTACAATTCTATAGCCCTCTATATCACTGGTCAGATACACAGTGCATTGTAATATTGTACAGAGTATTTGCATATTCTTGGAGGACAAGTCAACCTGATGTTAATGTCATTCTGTTATTCACAAATTGTTGTTAGTGGTGTATGCTTGGGACTTACTCAAGTTTCTGAATATGAGCAGAAAACTACCAATTAAAACAGAACAAAACAAGCCAACAGTCACTTAGACTGAATGTTATGATATTGCATCCCACATTGAACCTGATTTGTGCTATCTTCTACAGCATTTTCACCACCATTAAAAATATGCGAATTACACTGAGTCACATGTACAAAGTGTAACACTCACTGCAGGTCCAACAACATTTGATGATTTTGGTATGTGGATGCCAATAAGAGTGATGTCAGCTGACAACCCCCCAGGCACCTAATATTTCAATGACAAACTGCTGAAGTTCACTTGAATAGATGCACATTAAATTTCATATATTATTCAAGACCTGCACAAAAATGTAGAAGTTGGGAGGTGGGAGAAATGTGCTAACGCTCACTACAAGCAGATGGGGTCAATCCTGGCCCTGAATGAAGACGCGTCTAATAACGTGCTTCAGGTCTCATTATCAGTGGCTATGGGTGAACCGAAGATAACTCACTGGCCAAAAGGTTTCAGGCATCAGGTCACTGCATCAAAGGTATTGGCTCTGATGTGCGAGTCCTTAAAAGAGACCAGGACAAAGCATGTTTGGGAAAGGTGGAACGATGAAGGGTGACTGAGCATTCTGGAGAGTGGCATCATTTCTTTACCTTTTTCTACAGGCTGCCAGGAATTAAAGCTACAAAAAATGTACGTATTTGGAACATAATGAGTTAAAAGCATGGATTACTTAGCTTTCTATTGTGAATCTAGTGAGAAGCACTGTACCCTTTAGGCCAAAGACTCTCAAAGTCATTTCAAAGTAATAAAGAAAAACAGGAGTGAGCCTATCATCAGTGAATGTGAGAGAGAATCAGTTTATGATTGGATGAGCAGTGCAAAATTGATTGGATTCATTCATTCTTAGGCCTGAACATTAGCAGCGAAGGTAAGTCTGTCGAGGTAAGATGGAGTGTATGAGACCTTTATTGCCTCAGGTCACATGCCTTGATATTTATTGTAATAATATCGCAGCACGTCTCTTGAAGTTATATTAATGACAGGACAGAACACAACAGCCATGAGGAACTGAAATTGCAGTAACATCATGTGCCCAGGGATGCTGCAATCTTAGAGCAGAGTGAGGAAGTAGGTCCTATAGATTTGCAACTGTCCCAAATTCCTCCTCAGAAGTAAAAAGCCCAAGCCTCATAGGGCCAAGAAGTAGAGGGAAGTGAAGGTGTGAGAGTCTGAGTGCTGGGTGAGTGTTTGTGAGTGAACTCTGAGACTAGAAGTAAGATATGCAAACTCGCAAATACATAGAAACACACAGCCCCTTACCCTACCCCACCTCCCTCTCCAAAAATCTATCTACAAAGCGCATTCCAAAAGATTGACAGGTAACCTGTTTCTGACCCAACTCCTTAGCTTCACCTGCGCCCCCATCCCTTTTGCTGCTGATCAGGGCGTGGGACCTAGTCTGACTAACTCCAGTACTGCTCCATAAATAAAAAGAGAAAGTAATTTTTTTAATTTAGCTCAGCTGTCCCATTTCAGCATCAAGCTTTAACAATGAGCCAATGTCTTGTACTGTATGTACGAATTTGGCAATATTACTGTCTACCACAAACCTACTTTCACTGGCAATATTCTTACAGTTTCACACATTGTAAGATTGATCACAATGGCAACCTCACAGTCAGCCCACCCTGCTTAAATTTAAACAAACCTTGACAACTAACTATGAGTTATCATCTAACTGGTATATTCTCTGTGGCCTCAACTTGCCAACCAGTCAGCCTTCCATCATCTTCTCATACAGCGTTAGAATATTGTTCACTTTATGTTGGTATTCTTGTAAATTGCACTGATAGATTCAAGATGAAAAGTCTCAACAAAATGACTTTTTTAGGAAAACTCGTAACAGTTATATACACAATGATTGGAGTGGTGGCTGTGATTAGGTGCAAACAGGTCAAGGCCATCTGCTGATACAATACACATTAAGAGAGAAATCAAGATTGGGAATGGAAGAAGAATTTTGTCCTTGTTAAATGATAATACCTCATTGTCATTTTATTATGATGGATCAAGGAATTAAGTTGGACACTATATACACTGGGCCGTTTTGTGGCTAACCGACGACCATCACCACAACCTTTCCTCACAGGTTGAATCCCATAATATGGAGGATGTGAATGCACCAAAATCAATAGTCCTATATGTAGAAGGGTCAATTGAGACTGTTAAAATTTCAATTGATTGGAATATTATCCTGCCTATACCAAAAAGTGGTTAATAGGGCAGTGAGGCAAGAGTGAGCCATTCTTCTATCTATCATTTTACAACAGTGGGAAGGAGGAGGGGAGTTCTATCTTTTGGAGTGTATTCTTCACGATCTGCTGCAAAGCCCCAATCGCCCATGCCCCATCCTTCCTGCCAACACTGACTTTAAAACACACCCCTCTCCTGAAAGTTGCAAAATATTTCCTGCCTCATACTTCCAACTTTCCTTGTTCATCAGGCTCCCTTTGTGGGCTTTTCTACAGCCCTGGCATTGGCCACTGTGGACTCAGGCACTGCCTAGACTATTGCAGCTGCAAATCAGATTGGCTAACAGCTCCAGAAGGTGTAATGTCTGTCACTGTGGGTTAGAAGCCCCACTCTATACTAAGTTATCCCACCATCATACTCTATGGATCTGGAGCAGGCCTACAATCCATTATTAGCTTGCTGGTGACTTTTCTTTATCAGGCCCAAAGGAACCATCTTCCCACTCTAAATTTCTGATTGTTGTCACCAAAATGCCCTATTATGAAGTTAAATCTATATAACAACGTAAATAGCCTCATGATTGTGTCCAGTTATGATTATTGAAACATTACAAGATTAAATTTGTACCTGTAGGGAAGAATTTTATTGAGTTTGATCTACTCAGTGCAGTATCATGTAAGAAAGTTTTGAATGTAAATTATACTGAAATTACACAGAAGCTTCATTTGGAAAGACATCTTTTTCATACAATTGCTCGCCAAGCCACGCATCATCCCAACCAGAAACTATATTTCTGTGCCTTTACTGTCGTTGGGTCAAAACCCTTCAACTCTCTCCCTAATAGCACTGAGACTGTACCTACACCACATGAACTGCAGCAGTTTAAGAAGGCAGATCACCACCACATTCTCAAGGGTAATTAGGGATCAGAAATTAATGCTGGCCCAGCTAGTAATGCCCACATCCTAGGGATGAATATAAAACAAATTAATGCTGTAATAATGTTGATGAAATTCTGTGGAACATTGGATTTTCAAATAATAGAGAATAGCATTATAATTCTGAATAAAATATTCATCAAATCATGCTGGATTGATTTCGACAGCTGAGTATTCTGGATCAAACTGGAGTGAATTTTCCTTGAACCCTAGAGGATAGATTAGCAAGATTTTACTGTTAACTGGGTGATATATGTCACATCCCTGTCTTCGTTATTACGAATCAAAGAGGTTTTTTATTATGCATATTCTAGGGGGAAATCATTTATTCCTACCTACTAACTTCAGGGGGGTGCAGGATTCACAGCAGGATAAATCCTTGTAATCACGATGCCATGATTATTGATTTGCAGCATTTAATTTGTCATTGAACTCTGAAAGCATATCACTAGAATTTCTGTACTATTTTCAAAATTATTGCAAGAAATAAATTTAACAAGGAAATTACTTTCAGCAAGGAGTGAGTTCTTTAATTTACTTGTAACAATCAACATCTTTATGAAATTATACTCTTGCAGAAGCAGTCTTTCAAGCTTTTCCTGACGAGGCTTCACTAATGGGAGTGCAGCGATTATAGTTGTCAGCGAAAAGCAGGAAACATGTCAAGAACCCAGGGAATCAAAGCACTGAGACTTGTGAGAAGTTCAAAAGTTAAGAGCGTGAAACTAGCTTTAATGCACAATCCTTAAAAGTGTGAACTAACTAAAAATGATGGATTAGGCATTATAGACCTGAAACTTTATGTGAAAGGCTAATTTATAGACTTACACTTGATGTTTGAATGAAGTGTTAATATTTCAAGTTTTACAAGATGTTCAATTTAAAAATGTGACAAAAATTCTGGCTAATTGCATAAGCCAGATGCAAGTCCTTATACCAAAAAGCAGGAAGAAGAGCTGACACATATATTGCAAGATACTATGATGTAACAATATAAAAAGTCAGAATAGTAAATTTTATAATCCTGCCATGAAATCCCTCAAGATGGACAAGGGATGATGACTGCAATTGAAGAAGTCAATGGCTAAAACTAATAATTTCTGAGAGTTAAACTGTAATCTTTAAAATGATACTAATCTTTAAAATTATACATCTGCGGAGCAGAGGAGAATTGTCTTTGTCCAGCACATTGTTGAGACCTGGGTGTTCTGCTTGAAGGTATGGAAGCTTATTCAATAAATAATTGGAAAAGTGAGTTGGGGAATGGTGCATGAAGATGTGGAATTTGCACAGTTAACAACAAAAGGCAAGGCTGTGGGGTCAAGCATGATTGCTCTTTCAAAGGATGACAGGCCGAATGGTTTGCTTCCACACTGTAACATCACAAAAACCCCTTTCAATATTAGATCAGCTTTTATTTACTGAGGAGGGAACTCACTTACTCCAGAAAGCTCAACAGTTATTTGATGGAGTATCATGTGCTGCTATAGGCTTTTAAGGAGCTACAACAGCTTGAAAGTGATGTTTTATCTTTTTTTTTTGGTTGAGGCAAAAGCAAGGAAGTGACACCAGACTTTCTGGAAGATGTGTGGGGCAAAAGCTTTTGAATAGATCTCAGTGTTGTTAAGGTCAGAAGTCAGACGACACCAGGTTATAGTCCAGCAGGTTTATTTGAAATCACAAGCTTTCGGAGTATTGCCCCTTCAAAAAGTGAAGTCACCTGCCTTCATCTGATGAGGGGCAACGCTCCGAAACCTTGTGATTTCAAGGACACCTGTTGGACTATAACCTCGTGTTGTCTGACTTCTGACCTTGTTCACCTCAGTCCAACACCGGCACCTCCACATCAGTGTTGTTAGATTAGCCAGAGAGATGCCTGCAATAAAAATGCATGGAAGGAGGTTTAGATAACAAGTGTAGAGCTGGATGAACACAGCAGGCCAAGCAGCATCAGAGGAGCAGGAAGAATGACGTTTCGGGTCTAGACCCTTCTTCAGAAACGTCAGCCTTCCTGCTTCTCTGATGCTGCTTGGCCTGCTGTGTTCATCCAGCTATACACCTTGTTATCTCAGATTCTCCAGCATCTGCAGTTCCTACTATCTCTGGAAGGAGGTTGGGCTTCTTTTCAGTTTGCTGTCAAGTGGCAAGGCAAATGGGTGTCCCAATATAATGAGAGTTAATGGAACATTCAAACACAAGTGTGATTTTCTCTCAACTCTGGTTGAAATGCAAAGACTGACAAGCTGCAGTCCCATCCAGCCAGGATTCAAATCTTTCATTCTTGCAGGACTCTTTCTCAATTTTTGCAAAAGTAATCCCTCCTCCCTTGCTACATTTGGCTAAAAATCAGTGGGGAAGACTTTACTGTACTCTTGTTTGCATTGACTGGCCTTCAAACATTATTTTTACATTTGGTCCCAATTGCTGTTTCTTCTTATTATCGTGTGCATTATAGTAAATTGCCTCATGGATAATGACAGTTGAAATGAAGCCCCTTCTCTGTTTATACACTTCCATTCTCATTGTAGGGCAAGGTTGCCTACAAAACAGGGAAAGCAGGCAAGACTTCAAACAATAAATGTTCACTTCCACAGAAGAGCAGTGTTGACCTTATAGGAAAACACCCAGCTGTCAGCATCAGAGAAGAAGAGGCTGTGGTGCTGTCACAGGAGTACTCATTGGGATTGCCCTATTTTTCTATGTCAATTTTTCAGCAACAAGCTCATTAACCTGTAGAATGCTGGTGCAGCAGGTAATCAGGAAGGCTAACGTACTGTTGGTCCTTATTTCAAGGGGTTTGGAGTATAAGTGTAGGGAAGATTTGCTGCAACTGGAAAGTGCTGGTGAGACAACATCTGAAATAGTGAACAGTTTCCATCTTCTTATATAAGAAAAGATTTTATTTTGTTGGAAACAGATCAGAAAGATTTCACTGATATAATCACTGGTATGGAGGGATTGTCTTCTGAGCAAAGATTAAACTGGTTGGGACACTATCCACTGGTTAGAAGAATGAGAAATGGTCTCATTGAACAGCGGCACGGTGGCTTAGTGGTTAGCACTGCTGCCTCACAGCACCAGGGACCCAGGTTCAATTCCATCCTCAGGTGTCTATGTGGAGTTTGCACATTCCACCAGTGTCTGCATGAGTTTCTTCCGGGTGCTCTGGTTTCCTCCCACAGTTCAAAGATGTGCAGGCTAGGTGGATTGACCATGCTAAATTGCCCATGGTGTTCAGGGATGTGTAGATTACAGGGATGGGTCTGGATGGGATGCTCTGAGGGTCGGTGTGGACTTGTTGGGCTGAAGAGCCTATTTCCACACTGTAGAGATTCTATGAAACATATAGGATTCTTAAGAGTCTTGACATTGTAAATGCTGAGAAGATATTTCCTCTCATGGTATAATCTAGGCAGAGGGCATAGCCTCAGAATTAGGTGGTGTCAATTTAAGACTAAGCTGAGGAAGAATTTATACTCTCAAAGGGTTGTGAGTCTTTGGAACTCCTTCTCTCAGAGATCCATGTGGGCAGAGTCCTTGCATATATTTAAGGCTGAGATAAATATATTCTTGATCAGTTGGGGAAAGGGCAGGGAAGCGGACATAAAGGAGCAGACACAATGTGCTGAATAGCCTGATTCTGCTCCTATATTTTATATCAGATCAGCCATGAGCCTAATGAATGTCTGGGAGGGCTCAAGGGGCCGAATGACTTACCCCTGTTCTTTTTTATTATTGTGCTACGGTCTAATACAGAAGTAAAAGAGGAGCAAGAGGGCTGTACAACAATCCAGAGTAGAAACATTTAGGGCAAGGAAAGGAAGAATACACAGCATTAAAGACTTCAGTGCAGCACAGTGCTTGTCTTGACTCCATGTTGACATTCATCTCTTACTTTTTTTAAAAATCTAGATACATTACAATATCTTGGATACTATAGAGCTATACAGGGTGATAATGATTGCTTTACATATCTAAATAACTTTGGTCTCCCAAATAGTGCTTCTTGAATCCAAAGTGATTTCCTCAAAATTTTTAACTTACTGCATAGTCAATACACATATTCTAATGGGCTCTGACAAGTCTCTACATAATCCCATGACACTGACATCATCACTACATCATGATACCCTTTGCTGATTCACATCCCTGCCCAAGTTTTTAATTCTGTTATGAACATCTTGCAGCACCACTCCACTACCCCCCTCCACCCTAACCTAGCAGTCTGCGGCTTTACTGTGTTAATTTCTTCTTGGTGCTTTGACCAGTCTCCTTGATCTGGTTCAGCTCTCCAGTTTTTGATGCTGTCTGTTCATTTTCCTGGCCTGTATATTTCCATTCTGTACGGCTGTACAGCTGGCTTGGTCCTCTCTTACTTCTGAGAAGCAGTTCCACATTTCCATTGGTTTGTTGTTCCATGATATGAATACATTATGATTTCATCTTCTTATCCTTTGGTCTCTTTTAACTCTATAAGATCTTGGTTGCTGTGATTTTTCTATGATCACTCCTTCTTCCTATTGATCTCTTATTCATACTCACTCCCCAAGCTGTATTTCTGGTGACTCTCATGTTCTGAATACTTGTTAAAATTTCGAGTCTGGTTCCTCTTCATGCCTTCTCACCTGTTATGGTCACTCTTTATGGTACTTGTCTGTAACTTCTGTTCTTAATCTCATATGCATCAATAACTCTGACAGTGATAATGCATTCTTTAGTGGTAATGATCTGTAGCTTCATAGTGCAAGATTTAAGAACTTATTCTTTTTTGGTAATATCTTGACTGTGTGATATTCTTGCTCAATTTCTCCATTTGCTTGAGGAAAATGATTTGCCACCATGGTGTGTACTTATTCCTCCAACAGGGTCTGTGTACCTGATTAGGCAATGCTTCTGTTAGCTCCTGTGGCATAAAAATATTTGTGGGTAATGTAATACAAAAAGGTTTAACAAATGCATAATACAGTTCCTTGTATACACATATATTCCAGTCCCTTCAGCTAATAATAAGCTATTAACATGATTTCATCAGTGTGGCATTCTTCAAGTTGCCCCAGTTAAATTGGATTCTGGGACATTTATATGTTCAGATGACATGCTATGATATGGAAATAATATCATGAACATGTCTTCTAAACGTATGCTGCGTGCTAGCTGTGACACATTACACAACAGATAATGAAATGAACATGTGACATTAATTACATTGTATTCATCTGTGAATCTTTTGAATTACTCTTTCGCAACTGTAGACCATTGTCTGAGTATACAATATTTGGAACACCATGTGTTGAGAAGATTTTTTTGGTTGATTCCCTCACTGCTTTTATTGTGATAGGCATTATATCTCAAGCAGCCTCAAGTAGTGATCGATGGAAACAATGATGATTTTATTTCTGGCCTTGAATGAATCCATTCCCAAGTGATGCCACTGCCTTGATGGAAAAGATGATGGCAATAATAGTTCTTTCTTTGTTTGTCCATTCCTCACACACAATGCAATTCTTGATGATTTCTTGCATAGATTTAGGAATCCTTGCCCACCACACTGAAAGTATGCGAAGCCCAAATAATGTTGATGAAGTTTCTGAATGTTAAGTGCTCTTTGTACTACCAATTTATTGTTGAAGATAAACAAATTATTGATAAGGTAGTAACAGTAAGATATCTACATTGCCAAAAAAAAAAATCTGGCATTGTATGTCATTATTTACTCCATAATTTGGCCAGCCTTCCAGAGAGTATTTCATGATCTATAGACATTCTGCTTCACAGTTTTGTATTTCCTGGATTCTTGCAGTTTTATCTATGTTGCCAGTAAATATTTTGTGATTTTGATTGTACGATTCAACCTCCTACATGGCGTCAAAATCTGCTTTCTTTTTTGTACTAGTATTTCTGACACTGTCTATTGTTGTCGAGTACCTCCCTGCATGCATTCAGTTATTCAGACACAGTCATTCAACTCAATCTAAACTTCTAAATCCTGGGTGGAATCTTAGATACTTTTCTTGTGCTTAGGCGAGTGACAAGTGGTGTATGTTCTATTTCTGTTTTAAACTATTGGACCATTACATGATCTGAATATCGTTGCTTGCCCAAATAGCTGTTGAAGTCTCCTTTTCAATTCTAGCATACCATTATTCCATCTCACTATTTTGAATGATCTGAAAGTATCGTGGAATGTTGTACATTTCCCCCCTTCTGCAACTGAAAAATTACTGTCCCTAATCCTGTTAAAGTTACATCAGCTTCTATTATGATTAGTGGATGTGGATCAGGAATTAAAAACCGAAAGAACTGCGGATGCTGTAAATCAGGAACAAAAACAAAGTTGCTGGAAAAGCTCAGCAGGTCGGGCAGCGTCTATGAAGTAAAAAACAGAGTTAACATTTCGGGTCCGGTGACCCTTCCTCATAAACCTGGACTGTTTTAGGAAAGAGAGAAGATTACAAAAGACCAGAATCTGAATAAAGGGATTTCTGCATTCTAGGAATGGCTGAAATATTTCAAGTTTGGTGAAATTCACTACTTGCTAACAACTTGTGTGAATTCTTCTGATTAATCTTGGAATTCTGCAGTCAACTATAGGTTAATAATCATCTCAGTGGCCAGTGTAGTTGAGTCGAAGACACTAACAATTGCATGTTTCAAGATTCTGGTATTTGTACCATGCATACTTCTAAACTACACTAGTAGTTGGGAGGGTAAATGTTTGGGGAGTTGGTGAATTGACAATAACCTTTACAGAGAGAGACTAAGCTAATGTAAAGTTAATAAATAAAATAGGAGGAATCCAACTGTGGTCATTTGAAGGGCTTGTGCATGCGACATCCATGTCTACAATACGGAGTTGGTATCAATGGAACAAGCTTGTCAATAATAGAACAGAACAACAGCAAGTTTTCTTCTCCAAACATAGACAGAACAGGAAATTGAGGCACACAGGTACAGAAGACGATGTCTGGAGGGAAGTTACAAGACTGGAGTATCATAATGGGACAACGAAAAAGCACCATCTGTAAAGACTAATGCTCCTCTGGAAAGCAGTTAATAAACAAAATTGAATAATTGACTAATAACATGTGATTGAAGTATTATTATAATTCATTACATTTTGATGTGATTTATCTCAGCAACACATTATTCGAATGAGTACCCTTGAAAATAAATCCTAAAAAAGAACAAATTGAGCATGAATTTGCCTGGGATTGCTTCAATTTTAGATTCAAAGTTGTCTAATGTTACTTCATGAAACCATGGAAAATTATGTAAACACAATTTGCGTTATTTCATTAAAGTTTCCTCAGTTAATCCAATGAACCTATGACAGGTAACCTCAAAAGCCCCCATGGAAATCTATCCTGAAAAATATGAATACATATCAGATGGGATAGGTCTAGGCTCATCTCTGATGCCTACCTCTCTCCACAGTCTAATGGATAGCCAATGAACAGTCACTGTTTAGGCTCATACATGAAGAATGGCTAATTGAATACCATTGTCATTGATAGCTGTCATACCTGGACAATTATAAATGTTTTGGGGGTACACATGGGCATGGTACACTCTTGCTCAAAGTTAGCAATTCAGTTGCTTCTTACTTTTGAGAAATGATGAATAAATATATGTAATTCCTTAAAAGAAATGTACTAAGTGCCTGAATACTAGCCTGGGGTAACATGAGCTCTGCCAATAAAGCATCCACTAGGAGCAATACTTTACAGACTACATAAATTCTGAAATCTTAATATTGGAACTGCCTGAGTTTGTTACAAGGAACCAATTGGAGAGAACAACTATTAATAATAATGAATCATTACAGTAGTAGGAAATAGACTCAGAAAGACACAAGACATAGAATATAAATATTACAAACATTACTATTTCTTTTTAACAGTTTGTTTCTTTCCTTTTGAAGGGATTATTTTTTTCTCGGTTTTATGCAGTATTGCTTTTTATATCATGATTTATAGAAACATCAGTAAATCGGGATTGAGAAAGCAAGACCCGCCATCAAGTTGGTTTTAATACTAGTACCATGGATGAATGTTTCTCATGATGTGATTGTCCAGCTTTAGATTCAGTGACCACTACTAATCAGGGGAGGTCACCATTCAGTGACTTCTACTGGAACAGAACAAATATATGGGGCACTGAGGATACAAAGATGGGCTCAGTCATGATAGGACAATTTCTTAACATTAGTGTCTCAGCTTGGTAATAGCATGTGGCAACTTTCATAAGATACTGGTAGATTAGTGAAAAACAGTGAACAATAGTTCAATACAGTCACTAATTTCATTGAAACCTATGGTTAGAACCAAATAACAATAATACGGTACAATAGTGTTGAATTTAAAATCAATATTACAGCATTTGGCTATGCTTAGCAACACTATAATGTAACCACAGAAATATTATTATTAGGAACTCTTTGAAGCCAGTATCAAAAGAATATAGGAATTTCTAAACAACGTAAAGCTAAAATCCATTTAGTTCATCTTATACATACATGGTGGTTGGATGCGACAGCAATGATAGAATTGATCACATTTCATGCCAACTAATCTCAAATCAGTTTGGATTACAACAGATCCAGGCATGAGATGAAGAAAATTTCCCATAGTTTAAAGATAGAAGAACCATTGAAAGAAAATTATATTTCCCTTTCAAATTCCTTTATGTTCCCTTGAGGTTTCCTTCATGAGTGCAACCTCTTATAATTATGAGGATTATGAGATTGTGATATCATCTCAGAGATAGGCTTTTACTGGGAAAGGTTCTAAGATAGCCCTAAAAATGCACTGAAAATATTAGTTTGCTTTGATCTTGGTGAGATAGAGGGCAGATATAGGCAACAAGTCACTATGGTTTACCAGACAGAAATATGAAAAGATTAAATTTGTGAGAAGTTAAAACAAGGCTGGAAGATGCACTTGGTTGGTGTTCAAGAGAGGATATCAAAAAAGGAACAAAATTACCGTGAAAGCCAATTTTGAGATTTTAAATCTGAAAAAACACAGAAAACGCTTCAAGAGCTAAGAACACCTTGGACTGAGTCCAGGAAATTTGCAAGTCTACTTAACGGACATTGTGAAGTATATCTGTGAAATTTGGTTTTAGTAGTGCTAAAGGGGAAAAGTGAACAACTGTTTAGTGGTTTTAAGTATGAATTGCCTAAAAAGGAAGCATTTGGTCAATAGTATCTTTCATCTTTTATTACAGTAAAATTCTTAAACAAGAAATAATTTAGTGCCATTGTGTCAATTATCAACAGCAAGTTTGGATTTCTTTTTAAAACTTTTCAGTTTCTGCTACCAAAGTTTCAAATTGAGCTGAGGCTATTTTTCCACAAGCACCCAAACAATGTCATATTTGCATTAGGATGTATCTAATCCTAAAATGCATATAAATGCAAATAAATACCAATGGAAACAACTGAGGTCCAAGGAAATGCTAAACCCACATCAGTGGATCATTATCTTTGAATCTTAATATAGAATATTTCAACCACATATAACCATGATTATGCACATCATGCTACAGAACTGACAAATATGGAGGATTTATTATTTTTTATTGGTTTTGCCATAAGAATGCATTGTGGGCTTTGCTGACTAGGTCATCTCTAATTACACTTGAGGCGGTGGTGATGAACTGCTCTCTTGAGCCACAGCAATCTATCTGATGTAGGTACACCCACAGTGCTGTTAGGAAGGAAGCTCCAGGATTTTAATTCGGCAACTAACATATATGTTTAACTTGAGGGGTGTGTCATTTGCAGGTGATCTTGCAGGCGGTATTCCCAAGCATCTGCTGCCTTTTGCCTAGGTTGTAGAGATCACAGAATTTGCAGGAGCCGTGGTGAGTTACAACAGTTCATTTTGTAGATGGTACACTATGATGCCACAATGGGGCACTTGTGGAGGCAATGGATATTTAAAGTGGTGGATGGGGTTCCAATTAAGCAGCTTACTTTCTCCTGGACAGAGTCAACCTTCCTGAGTATTATTAGAGATGCAAATATCCAAGCAAATGGAGACGGTGATTTAATGTTTTTTTTTAAAAAATCAACAGTTTACAAGTATAATATCAGAAAAATAACTTTATTTTGTATTGAAATCCAAATGGTGATTGATCGTTAAAAGACGTCATCCAGAACTTATATGATTAGGGGTTAATGGCATTAGGGGTATGATTGGTTTTGTGAACAGAAGTTCAAAAGAGATATGTGATAGATGGACATTGAAGATTGAATAAGATTAGGCTTATTGTTGTTAAAAATGAAATGCACTTTTTCTTAATATTCTACCATTATTTAGCTCACATTATTTGTTTGCAGCCAAATTACATTTGAATCTCAGAAGAGATTTGAAGAAGGTGGTCATGTCTTAAATTGTTCTGATCAAAGGATCTGAGGTAAATTGGCATTAAGGTGCTGAGCACTCTAAAAGATCGAGGTTCCTTTTCCACAAATTTCCCATTGGACATTTGACATTGGAAGTTTTCTGGTTGCTTGTTAGCTTGTTAACATTGTACACTGTCCACTGAAACAACCAATTAGTTAAAGCAATATTTCTGGAGGTGTCAATAGGTGGGTTGATATTTGTAAAAGGTGCAGATTGTTTCAGTCAGATAATTTTATTCATTTCCTAAAAGATCCTACTTTCTTATGTCTACAATTGCTTTAAATGAGAATATTTTGGGATTTAAAACTTTTACTAAGTTATTTAAGGCAGTGTTCACTTAATTGTAGAATTAATCATGTGAAAATTTCCATCAAGTCATTTTTTGCTAATTGGGTAGCTTGTTTATCACACAATTTTAATCATTTATCAGAATAAATGAGTGCAGACTGAGGGTTCAATTTACATAATGTAGATTGAAGTGTAATGCTGCTGGGATTTGATTATAGCACAGCAGAAAAAATGTTGTTTTACTTCTAGATCACATTTTGGTATCAGTTCAAGAGGGAGACAGGCATCAAAAAGGGTTCATTCTTCTGATAGTTTGAAAGGAGCATGCAATATATTAATCATTATTGTAAGAGTTTTTATTCTAGGAATGCTTAATGAATCCATATCAGATTCATCTCTCCTCTCTTTTAATGGGGATATTAGATGTTTCCTGAGGTAAGAAATTTAAATTAGTGCATTAAGCACTTGAAAATAACGGCGCTCTGATATATCTACTTTCAAATCTTGAGGGAATACTGAATAAGGGTTATTGGAAGCTAAGGAAATTAATTGAGGATGCAATGTGAAAGGTTAAGAGAAGTAATGAAGCAAAAGGCTGATGAGTAGACAAGAGAATGCAGACATGGGAGTAGGAGAGTAGGAAGGCCACAGTAATGGGACAAGATGAGTGTGAGAACATTGGTAATGAGGAAGTGAAAGATTACTCCCAATATTCTAGAACCACCCATGCACCACTGTCACACACAATAACTCCCCCACTTCCTGCTGCTACTTCCAAACACTGTTGAACTCTTCTCCTATGTGAGAAGCACTTGCCTCACTTTTCTCATTCTTATTCAGCCCTTTGCTCAAATAGTAAAATTCCGTCAATGCTCTGAAATGTAAAGACTTAGATGAAGTGAGTGATGGTGTAGTCGCTAAACCTGTGGATGAAAACAAGTTAGGTTGGAAAGTGTGTTGTAATGAGGACGTAAGGAGGATGAAAATGGATATGGATAATTTCAGTGAGTAGACAAAACTCTGGCAGATGAAGTATAATGTAAGGAAATGTGAAATTGTTCTTTTTTGATATAAAATGAAAAGTAAAACTTTAACAAATAAAGAAAACAGAGTATAACTTAAATTGAGAGATTTGAAGTGCAGAGAGATCTAGTGCATAAGTCACTAAAAGTTCTTATGCATATACAGTAAGTAATTCAGAAGTTTAATTTATTGTCATCCTTTTATTGAATATAAAAGTCAGGATGTTATGCTTCAGTTATATTGGAACATTGCTAAGACCATATCTCAAATACTGTGTGCAGTTTAAGTCTCCCCATTTAAGGAAGGGTGTATCTGTGTTGGAAGTGATTCAGAGGAAGTTTACTGCCTGGAATGGACACTTTGTCTTATGAGGATACTTTGGACAGGCTGAGTTTGTTTCTACTGGAGTTTAGAAGAGGAAGGTGTTACTTGATTGAAGTGTACAGGATTGGTCTTGACACGGTTGATTTGAACATTATGTTTCTTCTTATGGGTGAGTCCAGAATTTGAGGCACTAATTTAGAATTAAGGGCTCCCCTGTCTGGACATATACATTTTTTTCAAAAGAAAAAAAAATCTAACTTTAGAATTCTCTCCCTCAGATGGCCAAGGAGGCAGGGCCATTGATTATGTTTAAGGTGAGGTAAATAGATTATTTTCAGGCAAGAGAATCAATGTTTAGGGCAGGTGGACAGGAATGTGGAATTCAAAAAACAAATTGATAAGCCAACATCCAATTGGGTGATAGAGCAGCCTTGGGATGTTGATTGGCCTACATCTGCTGGTAGTGCTTCAGATGGCATGACAATTTTTTGATGTAAGGTAGATTCTTCTATCACCAACCTCTACCCATTGAACATTTGACTCATGAGACGCACTGTCAGAAAGAGTGAAAGTGGAGGGGGAGATAAAGCAATTCCCTTTTTCTTTCCATTGCTATTCCATTTTACCACCTTCTGGGGTCCTCCACAGAATCCAACAGAGTCACTTTAATAAGACAACACAGTGTGGAGCTGGAGGAACACAGCAGACCAGGCAGCATCAGAGGAGAAGGAAAGTTGATGTTTTGGGTCGTCCTGAAGAAGGGTCCTGACCTGAAATGTCAACTTTCCTCTCCTCTGATGCTGATTGGCCTGCTGCGCTCCTTTAGCTTCACATTGTGTTGTCTCTGGCTCTAGCATCTGCATTTCTTGCTATCTCAGAGTCACTTTAATGGCTATGTAAAGGCCTCTTTCTACTGTCTCTGAATTTTACCAGTTGCAGCTGGGTCTTCCAGTTTCTGGGGATATATGGGGGATGCCTGGGATTCTGTGATTGAAACCTGGTGTCCTTTCTGGGAGCTTGAAGTAAGGGGGATGATATCTCCTTTGGAGTCTCTGTAGCCCAAAGGCAGATGCTCTGGTTGCAGTGGTCACCTGCAAGGCAACCCATCCTGTCCTAGTCAATCGGGCCTCTCCTTCCATGTCCCTACAACTTCCCAAACCTCTGTTAGGGCTGACCTGACTGAGACAGTAGGGGACATTATAAAGAGTGCTGATGAAGTCCTGCCATGAAATTTGACAGAACTTTACTCGTTCCTAAATTTCTGAGTTTCTCCTTTATGACCATATTCTCCTGCTTCCTCTATGCCTCCCTGGAAATTCTGAGAATGAGTTCTCTTGTTGATTTCAACATTATATTAAAATTATTTATTCGTAGCTACATTGATGTACTGTTTTTGACTACCAACATTTTGACCAGTTCATCCTTGAATCCTTTATGAAGGGAGTAAAAGACAAATATATGTCTGCTACATAAATAATGTAATGCTCTCAAATTCAGCCAATGCTGCTGAATATGATTTACATCCCTTCATGATCAATGCATCCTTTTTGAGGTGTGGGTCCAGAATATAAACACAGTATTCTAAATAGGATGCTCTCTCAAACTTAAGCAAAGCTTCCTTCCCCTTGTGTTTTGTCAACTTGAGATGAATGCCAACATTTTTGAACCTTTTGTACTTGTCCAGTAATTTTTCATGATTCATCCACTTAGATATCCAAATTTTTTTAATGCTCCATTAGAGTTGCGCAAGGAGGCAGATACAAGTTTACCTCAGTTAGAAAAGAGATCAAATGCTTTTGGCAATATCCTGAATCACACATTAGCTAGTAAGCCAACTGAGATATCTAGCATCCCTCCCTAGCTTCTTATCATTAGAAAATAGTTTATCTTTTTTGAATTTAAAATGGATAATCCTTGCACTAACTAATAATAAAATCCATTTGCTATTGTTTTGCCCTCTGTTTCGTCTGTCTGTGTCGCTTTGCAACTTCTTGCTTCAAGGTGCATTATTTTCTGTTGCTTCCGGCTTAGTTTTATCACTATTCCTTTATTGAAGCTTTTAATATTTTATGGTGAAAAGTTGACAATTCAGAACACCTTTCTGGTAGCATCATTGGTACATCTTGTAAATTGATTTAATTGGACTTTGTGTGGGATGGAGATAAGAAGCTATGGAGCAAAAATCAACTCCTCAACTAACAGTGTTGTGGCAAGTGCTTTATCGGTGCACAGACAAAAAACGTTCCAGCGGTGAACAAATGGACACTTGGTGAAGTTTCGTTCATGTTGGAATAGCACCCCTAGAATGCATATTATGTAAGTGTACCTGGATTTTAAAAAAATAGTTCATGGGATACAGATGTCACCAATTGGGTCAGCATTCCTAACTGGGTCATCCCTAACTGTTCTTGAATTGAGCAGCGTGTTAGATCATTTCAGAGGACAGTAAAGATCAATAACATTGCAGTGAATTTGGAGTCACATGTATGCCAGACGAGGTAATGATGGCAGATTTTCTTTCCTAAAAGACAATAGTTAGCCAGATGTCTTCTTTAAATGGCAATTGACAATGGTTACATAGTTGTCACAGGATTAGTTTTTAATTCCAGGCTTTTATTGGATTCAAATTTCATCATTTGCCATGGTAGGATTCAAACCTATGTTCCCTGAACAGTGTCCTGAGACAGTCAGTAAACTGTCAGGAAGGAATATGAAGCTAAAAGCAAGAGGATAACATATTAGGTAGAATCCAAAGGAATTTTTCATTTCATGAGTGGTATGAGTAATGTTGGGAATGTGGGAAATACAGCACGAATGAAAAGGATTGAATTTTAATATCCTAAGTGTAGAATCACGTACGTTACAGGGCAGTTCCCGGTTAGCAACATCTGAAGAGCTGTGCAGCTTGCCTTTAAATTTAGCACCAGCAGCATAAACGCAACAAAGTCCCAGAAGCAGCATGCACTTCTGCCTCTCCTGCCACACAATTCCCCAAAATAAGTATCATAGAACCCAGATACATAATTAATGAGCTGAAGAGTAGAAGATTGCATGAAGAAAATTGCTGTCAGCCATGGCAGGTCAGCTGCCTCAAAAAAATACTTGGCCTGAAAATGGGAAAATTCAGTCAACTGTTCTGACAATTTTCAATTCAAGAAGGCGCTTATTCTTGGACTAATGTCCCATAAGTAGATTGGTAGGAAAAGTGATCATAATGAATTGAGAGTGATGGTGAAGAGGTGGAAATTGTTATCATCAACATGCACTATGAAACTCTGGATGACTTTTCTGAAGAACAAGGAAACAGGGAAAAGTAAGGCAAACAAGAAGAGAGATTTTGGTAACTTTCTACATAGAGAGCGAGTAAGGTTTACTGCTTCATTTTAGTTATTTTCCATCAAAGATGCTATACTGTCCATAGCCCTTCAAGTTATGAATCTCTACTTTCTGGCTCAGCACATTCTCCATATTGTGGAGCATTGAAGCATTTCTGATGTTAAAGAAAATGCATAAAGATCAATATGAGAAGCAAACAGATAAAGCTGATCAGTGGAAATGCTGGAAAAATAATGGCCCAGACTTACTGATGGCCAGATAATTGTTTCTGAAGTGTAGAAGGGATTGTGCATGGGACCTCTGCAGAATTTCCATTTTCATAGACTCCAAAGGAATTGCCTGGGAAATTGAAGATTCTGCTGGCCAATTCCCCTATGCCTGGGACCTCCCAAAAATATCCATTTAAGTTGGATAATTTAAGTAAGTAGTTACTTGGGAAAATTAAAAACAGATTCCATCTCCTGAGTAGTGATTCAACTGACTCCCAAATTACCTCACACACTCCAACCTGGATCTTCTTCAGACCCATGACACTACTATAGCCTCTGAGATTATACCCAATTACTGTATGCAACACAAAACCCAGAACTGAGCACTCCACTGATCCAAAGAGGCGGCATGGTGGCTCAGTGGTTAGTGCTACTGCCTCACAGAGCCAGGGACCCGGGTTCGATTCCACCCTCGGGCGACTGTCTGTGTGGAGTTTGCACGTTCTCCCTTTGTCTGTGTGGGTTTCCTCTGGGTGATCCGATTTCCTCCCACAGTCCAAAGTTGTGCAGGCTATGTGGATTGGCCTTGCTAAATTGCCCGTAGTGTTCAGGGATGTGAAGTTTAGTTGGGTTATAGGGGGATGGATCAGTGGACTTGTTGGGCTGAAGGGCCTGTTTCCACACTGTAGGGATTCTATGATTCTATGAAACCCAACAGCTCCCCTTTCCCAGCACTGTCAGACCTGACCTCCCGTGCTCTGCTGCTGGACGCAGCTACACTCCAGAAGTGACACACAACTTCAATGCCAGAACTGCCAGAACTGCCCCCCATGCTCTCACACACCCCTTGCTGTACACAATCTCCCTCCTTCCCCTCTGGACCCAACTTACTCCCTACCTTGCTGCTCGGCCTGACCACCCGAATTCCCCCAGGACCCAGTGCCACCCTCTTGTCCCCGGACTGGAATCAGTACCTAGCACCCAACCCAAGCAACCTGACATATTTTTTTGCTTAGATCCATACAGCATTGACACAGGCCGTTTGGTCCACCATGTCCACACTGATCAACAACCACCAAATAACACAAAATCCATTTACTTGCGCTTGGTCCATAGCCCACTCTGCCCTGACATTTTAAGTACTCATCCAGATGCTTCTTAAATGTTTTGAGAATGCCTGCCTCCACCACCCTTTTAGGCAGCACATTCTATGTTTCTACCACTGTCTGGGTGAAAACAAAAATCCTCAGATGCCCTCAAAGTCACTTACCCCTCACTTTAAACTTATTGCCTTTGGTTCAAGACATGTATGTCTTGCATTCTTACATCCAGTTTTCCAACCTATCCTGGATCCCATGGGGTCTTATGTTTTTGAACAGCCTTCCATGTGGAACCGAGTCAAAGGCACACATGAAGTCCATGTAAACCATATCAACTACACTACCTCATCAAGTTATTTAGGCACCTTTTCAAAACAAGAACTTAATTAAATTAGTTAGACAGGATCTCTTTCCATCAAATTCATGCAGACTATTCCTGATCAGTTCCTGCCCTTCCAAGTTTTGATAAATCCTGTCAGCCAGAATTTTTTCCAAGAATTTACCTATCGCCAACATTAGACTAATTGGGCTGTAATTACCTGGCCTCTCCCTGCTGTCCTTCTTCAACAAAGGGACCACACTAGCTATCCTGTGGTCATCTGGCACTTCATCTGTAGCTAGAGAAGTATTAAATATCTCCAGCAGGGTCCCAGCAATCTCCTCTCTTGCCTCCTGTAGCAGTCTGGGATAAATCTCAACAAGCCCTGCCTTTATGCCTGCTAAAACATCTAATATACCTCCTCCTATTAATCTTAACATGCTCTAGAACCTCACCATCATAACTGAAATCTCTGGCCTCGTTTACAGTATTTGCCCTGTCACCTTATTTACCTGGCACTGTACACACCTGGAACCTGCTCCCTACTCTCTTAACACCTTACCCATCTACCAATCTACTTACACTGCACCCTACCAACTTGACATTCTGCCCAATTGCTAACGTAACCCTTGCCCACTTGGTATCCTCCCATCTCAGCATTCTAACCTCATACATTCTTTATATACTTACTGTTTCACAGAAACTGTCAAAGTGGCTGTCAGAGATAGCATATCTTTAAAACACAGAGTGCAGCAATTGACTGCTGTGAAATAGGGGGCATGGTTTGTTTTCTCTCTACTGTTCAATGCTCCAAGTTAACTGCCTGAATGGCTCTTCATTTCTGAAGGAGCTCTGATCGGAATCTACTATCAGAAATGAACAGCCCTTTCATTTCATGAAAGAATAGTGGGTAGGCAATCTGTGTGAGATTACTACTCCTCAGAAAATCTGGCCAATGACTCGGAACAAAGCTTTATTTTATAATGTATTCACGTTGTAGCAAATAGGATGCTGGGTGAATCCATGGAGACTCAACTGTAAGACAAAGCATGCAATTTTGTCTTTGTAAAATAACTTGGTAATGCTTCACTTGGATTATAGTGTCCTGCTTTAGTCTCCCCACAGAGTGAATGATTGAACAGAATGCAGAGGACCATGAAACTAACCCTGAGTATAAAGACTAGAGTCACAACTTAAGCGCAAAGGCTAGTTTTGAAATAGATTTCAGAAGCTGGTACTTTACTCAGTGGGTCTTGGATCTCTGGAATACAGTGCCAGCTTGAGCGTTGCACATTGATTTTTTTTTATTCTTTTGTGAAAGAACTGAACCTGTTTCTGGTTTGGACGGAGATCTTAAACAAGGTAGTCTGCCCAGTTAAGGACAGGCAACTTCCTTCAGAAGCTTCTAGCCAATCAGAGATCACTTAACTCTGCAGCAGCACTGGGAGTGGTGGCTACTGCTAGAATTTCACCTGGAAGAAGAGAATTCCAGAGATGCATGGTGCCCTGAAAACCAGGAGAGAGGGTTCAGGAGCACCAGGGCAACCAGGACGGTCCTGAAGCTTGTGCCTGTGAGGGCAGTCATTGAGGTAGTAACCTCTTCACTTGGCCTAAAGGATGCTTGGATAGGGGGACTCTCATCCAAGCTCATTGGAGAACACCAACATTCGCATGGCCATTTCCCCACATGGCAGAAAGACTTGCTATTGATGGTAAAATGTCATTGGTCACAGGAAGAAGCCCTCTATTGATCATTTAATAGACTCAAGTCACCAGATAGGGGATCCGTCCTCCTTTTTTTTTGCCACTGACAAAATGGCAGAGTTGCAAGAAGTGCACTCCACCCACTACCTTCCCTCACTGTTATATAGGGCCCCTACATCCCAATCCATCCTCAAAGTTCTGGTAAAATTCAACATACGAGCTTGTGGCAGAGAAGGAAAGGGTACGTGAACTAAAGGAATTGTTCCACATTGTCTTGGCCAATTCACAAGGACCTTTCCAGAGGGGCATCTAAAACCCTAAAGACATCCATGTGATGCTTTCACCTGTGTGATTATTCTTTTGGGGTTCAATTAGCAAATCAAACAAAAGGGACTTAGGCCTTTCTGTCAGAAGTACATTCACATTTTAAATCCACTATGGGCAGCCAACTGGATTTGCCATAAATCCAGCAATTGTATTAAAGTGTGGGTGTTAAAATTTCCTGGATTTTGCATTGATTATGTTAAGAGTTTTGTACTTAATCCCATCTCCCCAATACTTACTCAATTTCCAACTGAATTTTAAATTGAGAATGCACTTTATCCCGATTACCAAATGAATGCCACGATGGACAACTTCAATCATTAGCCCACTCAGAGTATAAGGTTCTCCGGAAGGCTCAATGAGATTGTTTAGCAAATAACTGGATACAGATCAAGGTTACAGTTTGGATCCTCCAATGTGAGAATTCTCCACTCACAAAATTAATCTCCAGCAAGGCAGCTGCAAAGAAGTTTGAAGTTGGAGAAATAAATTTGATGAAAGATATTTACTTGTAATCACATTTTGGTGAACCATTTTGAAAGATCACAAAATAAAATATCATAAAAATTTGAGGTGTCACAGTGGTTAGCACAGTGCCTCACATTGCCAGGGACCCAGTTCAATTCTAGCCTTGGATGACGGTGTGGAGTTTGTATGTTTTGTCTGTGTCTATATGGGCTTCTGCTGGCTGCTCTGGTTTCCTCCCATGGTCCAAAGACTTGCAGGTTAGGTGGATTGGCCGTGCTAAATTGTCCTGTAATGTCCAGGGATGTGCAAGTTAGATGGTTTAGCCATGGGGTAAAACCCCATGCATAGTAATAGGATCGGGGCTGGGACTGGGTGGGATGCTGTGCTGAGGGTTGATGCAAAGGACCTAAATGGCTTCTGTCTGCCCTGTAGGTATTCTATGAGTCTGATTCATTTCACAAAGCTATGGCTGCAGAAACAGACCTTCAGCAAAGAAACTATCACATACGCTATATGTATTTGACTGAAAAAGATTACATCAATAAAATCTGTCTTTCTAATATTTATAAATGCAATATTTTTTTAAAAAATCAGCTATGGTGCAACGTTTAAGTTGAACAATGTATTTTATGCAGAAACAGGTATTTATTGATTAGAGGATACTAAGGGTCAGTCCTTCATTAAGAACAGGGATTTACTTATCTGACTGACTCACAAGGCATGATTAAAATAGACAATTCTTTCTTAGGCTTTAACACACTGATTATTAAGGATCCAAAAATAAATCATAGAATCCCCCACAGTGTGCAAACAGGCCATTTGGCCCAACACGTCCACATCAACCTTCCGAAGAGCATCCCAGCCAGACCCATCCCCATCCCCCTACTTTATCCCTGTAACCCTGCATTTCCTGTGGCTAGTGCACCTAACCTACACATCCCTGAACACTACGGGCAATTTAGCATGGCCAATCCACCTAACTCACACATCTTTGGACTTTGGGAGGAAACTGGAGCATCCGGCAGAAACCCACACAAACACGGGGAGAATGTACAAACTCCACACAGATAGTCGTCGGAGGTTGGAATCAAACCCAGGTCCCTGGTGCTGTGAGGCAGCAGTGCTAACGATTGAGCCACCATGCTGCCCCCATGGTGGCAGGTGAAACATGAATCACCTGCAGCATACCAGCTAGTGCCTGAGGCAGCACAGATGTGATAGGTTCTGATAAACATTTTTCTTCCTTAAGACACGCATGCAATCCTTTGTGTGAACAGCATGACAGCATACAGAACATTCTGACCATATTTGAACTAATGTTGCCTGACTGTTTTCCAGCGTGTAACTTTCTACACAAGACTTTAAGCCTCAAATTTTACAGGAATTCCGTGATTCTTCAGAAAGCTGGCAGAAACCTCAATGAAATGCAAAGGCCTGGGTATGCCTGTTCTGCACAGATAGTGAGATTTCCTCAGTGCTTTCTCAAAGGAAGAAGCTCTGCTTGCCCCTAACAAAGCTAGGCTAAGACTAAGACCTGAATTAGGAACTCCCTCAGCGGAATTTGTTCTCTTCTTTCACATTAGGGATCTGCGTTGCAGTGGCAGTTTGTCTGCCAAGTGAGGTAAGTTGATGAAGAAGTTACAACTTTTATAGAGCCATGTGCAAGCCTCACGCAAGGCCCATTGTTCGTTCCAGGCCAGGCAAATGCCCTAATCCAAAATTTTCATGGAGGGTTTCTCTCCGTAAAACCCAATGGGTTTTCTTGCTGTAATGTTCTAAACTCTCCTCATTAACGATGTATGAGGCTCCTTTTTGCTATTGGTGGAAGTTCCCACCACTGCTGCAATACCCCATTATCTCTGGCATGGGCACCTACCTGACAATTACCCATGAAACGCATTAGAAAAAATTACAGCTGTTTCATTCAGGTGTAAGTGAATTTTTAATGGTGCAATGGCTTCGCTTTTTGATCCCATGTGATTAGCTCTGGTGTTTGACCTCTTCGATTTCTAGCTGCACTCTGCCCACTAGCAGCACTTTTCAAAAGTTTAATATTAGTTTTCACATATATGCTGATGCATCCAACTTTACCTCATTGCCACCTCTCTCGAATCGTCCAATGTTTCAACATTAGCGACTGCCAATCTGATATCAAGTGCTGGAAGGGTAAAAAATTCATCAAATTAAGGTTTGGGAAGACTGAAGCCATTGTTTTCGGTCCTTGCTCCAAACATTGTCTGTTAGCAACTTTGGTAATAGTCTGAGATGAAGCCAGTCTTTTCACAACTTTCATGTCCTATTAATCTTTTGATAAGACCACCCTGCTCTTCTGATGCTGCCTGGCCTGCTGTGTTCCTCCAGCTCCACACTGTGTTACCTCTGACTCCAGCATCGGCAGTTCTTACTATCTCTGATTGCTGATTCTGTAGCATCATCCGAACTTGTCTCTGTCCCAACTCATCTGCTGCTGAATCCCTCATTCATACTTTTGTAATCTTGAACGTTGGCATTGCAATGCATCCTTGCCTGATATCACATATTTTACTTTGGTATTCTTAAGTAATGCAAAACTCTCTTGTTTGTGTCTTAATTCACATCAAGTTCAATTCACCTATCATTCCGTGTCCACTAACACACTTTGGCTTCCAATCCAGCATTGTTTTGATTTAAAATGCTCAGAGTTATCTGCAGATTTCTGCATAGCCTTGTCCTTCCTATTTCTGTATTCTACAGTCCTCCATGATATCTGTGCTTACCTAAGACTGACCTCTTGAGTACCTCCTGATTTTAGTGGTGGAGACTTGGTGTAATGTTAATATAATTGGATCAGTGTATCCTGAATCAGTAAATGTTCTCAGAACATGGATATAAATCCCACTATAGTACGCGATGAAATGTGAATTCAATGAAAATCTCGAATAAAAAGCTAACCTAATGACAACTATATAAACATTGTCATTTTTACAAGACAAAAATATTTGGTTCATGAATGTCCTTTAGAGGAGGAAAACTGCCATCCTTACCTAGTATGTTCAACAAATGATTCCAGATCCACAGCAAAGTAGTTAACTATTAACTGCCCTCTGCGTTATTAGGCATAACCAGCAACAGTCACATCACCTTAATAAAGAACAAATAAGTACACAGCCTGCAGTTATCTCGGCTCTAGACTCTAAGTTACACTCCCCATACCTCTCCACTTCTTTTTGTGTTCCTCCTTTTAGCCACTTACTAAATGTACTTCTTTGACCAACCATTTGGTCATATGACCTAATGAGTGGAATTTAATCAGAAGGAATGATGTCCTAAAGTCAAGACTATGAGCTGCCTGCAAACGTTGCGATGTTCCAGGAAGTTAGCAACTCTGGATCCTCAACATATGCACAGAGGCAGGTAGGAGCTGCTGAGAAAGCAGCTACCCTCAAACAGGTCATTTAAATTTTTAAATCTAGCTGAGGATCGTTGTCCCTCCTGCTCTATGTGAAAACTGCTTCTGTGACAGCATTAGGGCCTTGAAGGCAATAATTTTTTTTATGGCTGCCAGGTCTAATTGCAATGGAACATCTGTTTTTGATATCCCCTGGGCTGTTGCTATGAGGTAACTCCAGTGCAGCGGACTGGTATTTTGCTAACTGGCAGGGGTTAAGGGACAGTCCGCTGCTGTAAAATACTTGCGGTCTGAGTATGTTACTCTTAATGGGTCTGTAAACTGTTTAAATTGTCTCCCTGCTTTTGTAGGTGGTCTGCCTTTCTGGCATGTAGCTTGCCACCAGGAAATTTGCCCAGTATGATTGAATCATGGAGCTTGCCCAACACTGCTCTTGGATGTTTTACTGAAACACCTGTCTGCTAGTCCTTCATTCTGGTTGAAGTATAATCCTAGCTTCCTTGTGTGATTCAGTGTGGTAGTTTGTTTTATAATAATCCATTAACGTGTCTTAGGATATTTGATTATATTAAAAGTATTACATAAATATGGGCAATTGTTAAGCAAATCATCCCTTAATACGCTAAATTCCAGGAAAACAATCCTAGTTTGTTTAATCTCATCTCATAGTTCAATTCTTGAGTGATGAAAGTTGTCTAGTTTATAATATATTTGCATCATCATTGGCATTTGGTTATCAAACTAGTGGCATATAAATATTGTTTACTATTTTTTAAAGGAACAGTGAGATAATCCTAAAGGAAACAGATGACTGCAAAAACCCAGGAATGTCAATGGAAGATTGTTCATACATTGGGATTTATGACAATGAGTGTAAATATTGAAGACATTCATGTTCATTTTGGTTAGAATAATCAAAGGTTTATTTTAGCTAAGAGAACTAAGGATCGGAAGCTTTTGTGGCATTATTGGAGGAAACTTAACTGGTATTTGAAGTAAATATAATTTATTTCATAAAAAAAGAGTTTTCCATAGTGCTGGGAAAGCACAGTGACCTTAGTGTAAAAGTTTAGCTTGTGAAACTTCCAGCTCAGGAGTGGTTGGTTAGAAACCAACAAATTATTAAAAGACTGAGAAAGACTGAGCTTTCAGTTTTGTGAATACTCATGTAGGATGACTTCACAGTTCATGGGGCAGAACTGGGGAGACACAGTTAAGTTGAAACTAAAGCTTTGATATAGAAGAATATTTTCCTTGGGTTTAAACACTCTAAAGTGATTGTGTTGAGGAGAGTCTTTGTTTTGCGATGCATTTTACGATATTTCAAACATTGTCCTATTTTTAGATAGCTTGATTTTTTTTTAAATTTCCTTTTATGTAGAAAAATTCTGTTTTATTGTTAAAAAATACTGAAGCCTTTTGTGGCTATGTTTTAGAGAATGCCCACCACATTAATTTTAAGAAAAAAAAAGATTTAATTCTGGATATGACTCATTTAGTAATACCATCAACTAGGTTTAAAGACTTGGATTCCACGTTACATCTAGTAAATGTATGCTGCACTGTTTGCAAGGCAATACATCTTTCCTAAAGTATGGTGTTCAGAACAGTCCAAAATACTCCAGATGTATATTAGTCGGGCTTATATAGCTGAACTTTGACTTCTACCTTGGGAGTAGTGCAAAAAACTTGTGAATGTCGCTTCTTCATCCCTGACCACAAAGTCTGCACTGTAGACTGTAAATTCCATTTTTGATAATAACCAAGTTTCCACATTTGATTGCCTGTGTTGTTAAACTTTCCGAAGTGTATCGTTTTTTTGTTAGAATACTAAATACGCTATAAACAAAAATAATTTGTGAAGCAATGAATCAGAAAGGTTAGTGATTAGCAAACTAGAAATTTTTGGGCTTCAGTGACTTCCCTTAAGGAAGAGAAATTCTGACTGACTAAGGAGAATAAGTACAAATGCGATTATGCATAAAATTAATTCATTCCAAAGTACAGTGTTTATTCCTATTGGAATGAATATTGATTAATTGATAAAAAGCAAATTAAACTTCAAGGTTAGCTCATGGCTTAAATCTCCATCCTTGCCATTTACTTCAGATCATGCTCTATTTTGATTGCTGATTATTCAGGCTGTACACTGTTGATAGCTTATCCATGGTTAAAACTCATTCCCCAGGAGCAGTGAAAAAAACAAGTGCAGATTTATTGATTGTACTTTTCATGACCAGCATGCTGCAAAATGTTTTATTCTGCAGGACTATGCTATATTTTAATTATTATTTGTCTTAAATATGACTCCTACAACACTCCAGTGTGAAATGTGAATCAGTACCACACATTGCTCAGGCACTATATGCTTTCCATGCTATCCAAAATGGCATCTGCTTCATGGACAGATGCTTTTGGTGTGATATATTATTCACAGTATTTTAGCAGGAGCACTGAATGCCTGCTGGATGAATGCACAGTATACCGGTCATAATCATGTAATGCTGATTTGACTCCAGTACCATCATAGAATTTTACACTTCATATGTCGTTTTCTTTTAATCTGACATAGCTGAACATATGTTCAGCAGCAGGAAGGATCACCCACTAATTAAAGGGATGTCAACTCCTCCTTCTAGGTATGTTGATGGTTAATTTGTGGCTGTTGCTTCAATTCCACAAGCATTTGCTTCAATGATCTACAGGGAGTAATGTGTGGATGATGGAGGAGCTTTTTTTTATAACTTCAAAGCTTTCTGCAGAAACTGTTTGCTTCCGGATGTGTTTTATGAGTAGCAATTTCCCTTGGTATCCTGCAAGACTGAGAGAATGAGCATTGGCCACACAGAAAGTAACAAGTTTCTGGTTGAGATGAAAAGATAGAAGCAAAAGACCCTCAGCAGGAGGCTGTCTATATCCATGGTCCTCAGGGAGTAATTTGTCCACTTGAAACTCAAGAAAGAATAATGTGTGCAATGTTATCTTTAATAATTATGTCCTGTTTGAAATGTGTCTCCTACTACAACCTTAGAACAGGCCAGATATGGCATTGCCAAGAGCTGTGAAAAGGAACCATGTCAATGGATTTCAACAGTGTTTGTCTCCTTCAATTGCAAGTATTTACAAACCTCACAGTTCGCCCTCTACAGTTGCTCAGAGGAGGCCACTGGAAATCTCTATTCACTGAGAGACCCCTGTGGTCAAATAGTTTTGCTATGATAATAGATATCCTCTTAATTGGTTGATAGTAACATTAACTGCATTTTAAAAATACATTCGATCACAGAAATGTAGGCTAGGCCGACATCTAAAGCTCATAATTATCAGGGGTAGCTGGAGTTCAGATCACAAAGTGATCAGATATGATCTTATTGAATTGTGTAGCAAATTTGAAGGGCCAAATATCATGAAATTTTTTTTCTGGTTGATATCCATGGCCCAGGCGAGACCAGGACTACCAGTTTGTGCAGATCACGGTGAAGTGTCACATTCGTGGGATTCAAACCATACCTAGTATAATGGGAAAATCCACATAGTTCAGTAAAATCAACTGAAGTTTCAAATAGTCTTCAGTTACACTTTGGCCAGAACCAGTGTGAAATGGTGCAATTGACAATGGTCTAAGCTGATGTAACTGAATCTTCATCTGAAGATGGGAACTGTGAGGAAGGGCAGCTGGAGCAATGAAAGAAAAGGGTGTCTGATGAGAAGGGGCTGCAGATGGACAAAGGAATTCCTCAGTCCAATGTAACCTATATGCTTATTCCATTTATCAACTGTAAATAGTTCCTTAAATAAAAAATGAAAGAACTGCGGATGCTGTAAATCAGGAACAAAAACAAAATTGCCGGAAAAGTTCAGCAGGTCTGGCAGCAACTGTGAAGGAAAAAACGGAGTTAACATTTCAGGTCCGTGACCCTTCCTCAGAACGGTGTGTGTAAATAGTTCCTTGTTCATCTTTAATTTCCCTTCATGTCAACAATGACCTGAAGTCAGTGGAATAAAGAAACACTGCTTCAAGATCTTTGAACTATTCTTATATCAAAATCTCACACTATATTTCTGGTGTAGTCAGTAGGATTCCCCAAACAAGTGCCAGACATGGTGGATGAGGTTGAAAGGCATCTGGCCAAGATGGAGTGGACAGTGGAAGAATTGAAACAGGTAATCTTTGTTCTGGAAACTGATGCTTCACTGGGATATATTGGAGGCTCAGGTATTGACACAGAGATTTGGACCATCAGGTCAAATCCAGTTAGAGGCTTCCCATGTGCACCCCCTTGATGCTGTAGAGGAAGGAAAGACTATTCCACATTGAATAGCATACTTGCCGATGACTTGGGAGCTGGACAGATCCTGGGGAAGACCAGAAACATATGATAGCTTGTGTTTGAAGACTAAATGAAAGACATGTAGCTACTTATAGCATTCAAAGCTCTCAATACAAAAGAGCAGGCAGCATTTGTGATGGAACATCTGCGTGAATAAGCCGAGTGGGAAATGCTAGGAAGATGTTCAAAGAAGTCCACAGCAGATCCTTGAAGTGCTGACAAGGGATTTTAGTGATAGCATTTGCCTGATAAATTTATAGCAGAGATTATATGAGTACAAGAAAATCAGAGTGACAGATCTGGTTTCTGAAGCTGATGAAGTTCTATGATCACATTGTCCTCCTGGAACCCCCATTTTGATTTACAAGACCAAGGTGCTGAAGGACTGCTTAGCAGAAGCAGAGAAAGACGGGAATATCCAGAGAGAGTTGAGGAAGATTAATCATGACAAGCCTCAATAACGTTTCCTTGAAGTGTGCTATTGTGACATCTGAATCTTAGGGGAAAGATTGGAAAGAGGCTACCATCAGGGAGCTGACTGGCCGTGCAGATGGGGATGTAGAATAGGTAATTGCTCTACAGTGAAATTGAAATTTGTGAAGGGAGAATCATTGTGCATAATTGACACAGGAGCACAGATTTTAACCATTACTCACAGGCTTTTCCATGAGCATCTTGTGTGAGCTGATTGATGTCTTTTCCTTAATTCATCCTTCATGAGGGTCAGCCATCCACTATCATAGTTACATTAAGATGTCCTCAATCACACTTCTCCACACTTGGCATCTTTGGTAGCTTAGGACCTTATTGATGCATGAGTCGAAGAAAGGAGATTGAGAACACGCATAGTTTTGGGGTCAAATGTATTAAAAGATATCCCAGAATCCTTGGAAGACGTGCATCTTAACTGCTATGATCAGCACATTATGAGATTGGCAGACAGGCTACAGGGGACTTGACCTTACTTTGTGTGCTCAAGGTGTCTCACCCTAGAACTGTTTGAGTTAGGAAATAGGGCTGTTCTTTTACCTGCCTGCACCATCACTGTCTATTGGAGGTTCATGGCAGCCATTTCTAATTGGTCAATATTTAGCCTTGCTGCAGCATAACATGTCACATCTAGCAGAGATTCCACTTGATGTAACTCTGATAGCTACCCTCGTCATTCAGGGAGAAAAAGGTGGAATAATCATGCAGATTGCCAACTTCAAAGTCAAGATATTTATCTAAAACTAACAGCCCCCATAGATATCCTTAAACCCGCCGCTGTCATGGACAGTGGACCAACAGGAGGAGCTACTTCTAACCTCATTTCAAAGATAGACATTAGCAAGTTGGCGGAGACTCAAAAGCAGCAGCTTACCAAGAAACCATAAGACACAAGAGCAGAAGTAAGCCATTCAGCCCATCAAGTCTGTACTATCATTCAATGACACCATGGCTGATCTGATTATCCTCAATTCCACTTTCCTGTCTTTTCCTCATAAGCTTAAATTCCCTGGCCAATTTAAAAATCTGTCTGTCTCAGCCTTGAATATACTTAATATTATGACCTTGAAAGCCTCTGAGGTGAAGAATTCCACAGATTCTCTACCATCTGAGACCAAAAAAATATGCCTCCTAATCACTATCTTAAATATGCAACCCCTTATTCTGAGATTATGCCATCATCATGGTTTAAATGAAACCCATTCCACAAATACAGTTCACTTTTACTACAGTGCTGTTGCCAGTGCCTGTGAACTAACCCATTCTATCCACATTAATCTCTGAGCCACACGTTTAATTCCTTGACTTTGTTTATCTTATTTGTGTTTGCCCTTGCCTCAGATAGCCATCCAGGGACTATTACTTTGAATCATCTGCTTTCTAATTTAGCTTCTAACTGTTCAAAATCATTTGGGAAAACCTCCTTTCTAGTCCTACCAAGATCATTGGTACCAATGGATGATGACTACTAGATCCCTCCCCTCCCTCCCCAAGTTCTTTTGCAGCCTCGAGGAGACATCCTTGCCTCTGGCAGCAGGCAGACAGCACAGACTTCGAGACTCCCACTCAAGTTGTTTCTGTCTCATTTTATCTAAAGATGATAACAACTTTGAGTATTGTAACAAAGATAACCATTCAGTAAAGATTCCCTGCTGCCAGATCTCACCCATCACTTGGAGGACATCTGGAACTATCTGCAAGGAGTCATCCAGTTAATAGTCCTCGTGAGAAATAAAGGTGGAAAACTGAGGATCTGTGTTGATTACTGGTTACTGAATGCAAAGACTCATTTGGATGGTTACCCTCTAGCAAGGATTGAGGAAGCATTGTAAGTTCTCAAAGATGCAAAGTATTTCTGCACATTTAATTTGGCTCACAATTATAACCAGCTACCTATCGCTAAACAAGATATTGAAAAGATGCATTCCAACAGGCAGTGAGGGACTTTATAAATACTCTATAGAATGGCACTTCCTCACCTTCATGCATTTGATAGATAAAGCTTTTGGTGATCTTAATTTCCACTCTTTCCTTGCATACCTGGATAAACACTCATGTTCAGCTCAACATTTGAGGACACCCTTACCAAACCAAATATCACCTTAGCTCACACGTTGCAGTTGAACTTGCAAGTCAAACAAAGAAGCACCAACTCTTTGAGGCAAAAGTACAATTCCTGGAGCATTTTGTTACCAAAGAAGGCATTACTCCTAATGATGATAAAATCCTAGTGGTGGAGGAATGGCCCCAGCCCCAAACAGGAATGGAACTGTATTTGTTGCTAGGTCAAAAATCCTCTAAATTAACCTGTAGGGAAAAGGAGGAGGTGCATTCTTTCACCATATGTAGCTTGTCACTCAAATGAGAGTGTGGAATGTGGCTGGGATGCCACTTGAGAAAGAATAATAGAGATGGGGATAGATTCATATGCAGTGGTTTTACGACCTCTGCTAGGCACAGCTCTAGCATTTGCTTACACATTGTAATGAGCAATGGATCCTCTGTGGGAGACAGGTACTGTATGAACACCTCTTCCACTATGGTTAGCTCTGCTGCCTGCAATTGTGCAGCACTTACACTTGCAAGAAAGAGAGAAGGATCTCAGTCAGTATTGTACAACCTGTAAAGCTGATGTGGCTATCAGGATTGAAGAGCTGCAATTTTGATCCAGCTGTGAGATACAGGTGTAAGGCTTGCAGCAGTGTATATTGTATACAGTTTTAGTGGAACTTATGAATGTAAATTATGGATATTATAAAATTTATTAGTAATTGAGTGATGGGGTGCGGTGAATGGTACAGTGCTGAAGTTGGTGATGTAGTTGGTTGTATTTGGCATGTGGGAATTCATTCACTGACATTAACATTGTATGGGGCCATTGAACATCTTGAAACACTGCATCCATGTTCTTAGAGCTTAACTCCTTGCATTGATTTCCATAGGTATTTGCTCCTATGGCCTTCGGAGCGTGTATCTGCCGGACCTTATTGATTAAGGATCTATCTCCTCCTTTTCATCTCCTCTTCTACTAAGGCCTCCAGCACAGCATCCAAAAGTCTTTGAACTTTCTCTTTCCCACATTGTAGTATTTATGTTTTCTAGATCAAATTTAGCTTGCAAAGGACTAGCTGGGGCCTGCCTTTCGTTGGGTCCCTGTTTGGGCATCTAACAATTAATAGCAGGACTATTTCTGGATGTACCCCAATGTAATCATGCAAACCAACGATCAGCACTAAATTGGTGGGCTGCCTGTATTGCGATCAGGATGCAGAGTGTGCACATCCAATTTTGCAAGCTATCCAAATGATAGTTCAGTTATCTACAGGCTATAACATTTTAGTGTGACAGTAGACAGAAAGGAGAGTCATGAAAGTGATTAGGCTGAAAATGATTGATAGGATATGTTGCCGAAAAAAGCACATCAAGGAAGGTTTTCCACTGGTGTTTTCAGAGCACATCTGTTGTGGATGTGGGTGGGAGAAGGAAAAGGGAGCTATTCATCTGGAAACCAATGGCTTGCTGTTGTTTTCAGGATATTCTACTGTGAGCAGTAGAGGATGTTGAATGCACTACCTGAATACAGCCAGGCATATGCAAATGATATGTAAATGAATTGAAAATGTCATACAATGCTCTTCTTATAATTAATACCCAAGCAACCCCTGGAGAAAAAAATGCCAGTGTGTTCCTGAAGCACATTATTACTATGGCAGGTAAAGGGGAATTTCAAAGTTAAATTACTTGATTGATTGCAGTCTTCATGCCCAAGAAATTTTAACTTTAAAAACAAAATTATCAAGGCTTTGAACAAAACATTGATTATCATGTCAGACAAGCAACTTGCTGCTGTTTATAGTCTTGTAAAAATACATCAATTATGGGTCCATCTGTATATTAGCCTCATTTCTCTTATGCGTAACCTTGTTTGAGGACATTTTGCCTTAAAACACACAAGGTTTAACCCAAGGTTCCTGTGTATGTACCACCAAAAATGATATAGTTCTTCACTCCATGAACTTCATCAAATCCACCATTCTATTTAAAAAAGGTTTGTTCTTCAACAGTTACAAGTTTGAATGTGATTGGCAGACTGTTTTATGTTAGGCTGCACTTGATACCAATTTGTTCTGATATCTAAATTAGTTGTGACTTATTTAAAAATAGGCGAAATTTTTAACCACTTAAGCAACACAATTAAAAACATCGTTATTTGCCATTGACAAGAGCTATTTCTTGAACAAACTTTATTTAATGTAAAATTCTTTTAAGCATGGTAGTCAGTGGATTTGAGCTGGACATCATGATTTCAATATGTAATCTGTGTTTCGAGTGTCCAGACACCAGTGTATTCAACATGAGGTCTTTATTGAAATGAACCTAAGATGTCTGACTGTAGGAGGTATGCCTGATGCCAGTGGTCACATGAGGACTGCCCTAAGACAGACATTTGTGCATTATTGCATTTCAATTTAATCCAAACTAATAATCAATTCTGGACACTAGTTCGCATCTTAAAACAAAAGATTTATCAATTTATTAATAACACTGTAACTTTATCAGAACAAAAATTGGACAATTTAATCTAATTAGTCTATGCTTTAAAATCAAAAACCTTTATTTTCAGTAGAATTCACACAAAAGGCAGAAAGACAAACAAACATAGTTAAGGGATAAATAAAATAACAAACAGGCCAGATTACTTAAGTAGTTTTCACATTGTACTGTTCCACAGGCATAGATGGTGATTTCTTCGTTGATTTTCCAAAGATGTTGATCAGGGTCACCTTTACAGTTCACTCAGATAAAGGTACCAATACTTATAGCTTAATTTTGTATTCTCTAAGCATCAACAAACTGCTCGTCGGACCTTAGAAATCTTTCAAATCTTCATGCTGTCACATTGACAGCCAGATTCTCTTTTCTCACAGAAAACATAGTTCAAAAACCAGTTCCAACTTAGGCCCCTCCCTGACAGACTGATCGTCCCCTACATGAGGTTTCAGTTACCATTCAATGTCGACCATCTGCTGAGCATAAGGTCTTTTCCAGGCTTTCTTGGATAAATTCCCAGGTACTAACCTTGTTAATAGTCAACTTCTGTTATCTGTTCGAACATAATGCTCTTCCCTGGTGATGAAATGCCTGCAGTACCTTTTTGTCAGGAACCAATTTGTAATTAACTTCCAGGCCTGGCCTGATGAATAAACATGAGCTTGTTTGATCTGTTTTCCTTTTAAAACAAACTGTTACCCACAGTCCAAAAGTCATTTTTAGCTCACAGTTTGCAGTTCACTGCTCTAAACCAAAATTGATAGAAGAAAAGGAATCTAAAAATGAAAAAATAATTGAAGGTTTTAATAATACATGACTGTTCTCATGCATTAGCAGTTTGCTATTCCCATTAATCTATGCATATGCATATGCATCGCACATAGTCCTTAGATTGATGGGTTTCTTAATTGCATGTATACATGTTGTTCTTCATGGTTGTTCATCTGAATGATGTTGTTTCTCCAGGAAGTGTCAGATCCTGTCTCATTTGTTGTTGCCATGATATTGGTTGTTGTTTTATTTCTGTTGTTGGGTAGCTGTGGATCTCTATGCCTGTTGATTGATGTGTGAAATGTATAGGTGTTGAGTTCACCTCTTCCTGATCAGCCACCAATAGTTGAGGAATAGCTTCTCTAGTTTAGCCACATGCCTCTGTAGTTTGTACTGTGTAGCTGATCATTCACTTCCACAGCAAATGATTGAGGTGACAACTGTTCTATGTAGGTTGCAAGCTGCCATTTTGGCTGGTTTTTACTAAGAGTTTTGAATTTTTGGATCCTGACTCGCCCTCCAATGCTCAATGCTGGCAATGATTTGGCTGTATTGTTGAACAGAAATGTGACTTGCTGTCATTTCACCTTGATTTTTCATTCACATCTGTTACTACTTCTGGCTTCAGTATTTGCTATTGGATGATTGGTTTGGACACAGTGTGATATTAGACTTTGTACTGATCTAAGTTGCATGCCATCAAGGGGTGTGTTTCTCCACTTGAGAATTGCCTTGTATACATCTGTGTGGGATTTCTCAATTTCTTTCTGATTCCTTTGGTGATTTTAATTGCTGCCTTGACCTTTCCATTTGACGGGGGGTAATATGGACATAATCTGTGGTGTTGAATTTCTCAATCACTTAGGCATTGACTGCATTCTTCACTTGTGAACTGAGAGCTATTGGCACCTATGTCAAGGTTAGGAATCCATAGGGCTGAAGTGTGTTTCCAGCCATTCAACAGTCTCAGCAGTGTATGATATTGAAAAAAAAACACTAGGTAAAGGTGGAGGGGTAGCACTGTTAATCAAGGATAGCATTTGTGCGCAGTTAGAGCTTTTTTTTGTTCAGAAGATCAAGATTTATAAACAGTTTCGGTACAAATGCGGAATAATAGGGAAAGAAGTCATGAGTAAGAGTGGTCTAATAGTAACCACAATCTGGGACAAAGCACACAAGAAGACACTTTGAGTGTTTGTGATAAAGGGATGGCAATAATTTGGGTTGCATCTGTGGTTAACTAAAGAAAAGACAAAAAGCATCAAAAATAAGGAAAGAAAAACATATGTGTGCAATGAGGAGTGACAGGGAGTAATTGACCAGAATATAAAGAATGGTAGAGAAAGGTTGAAAGCTTAATTAAGAAGAAGAAATTAGAGATTGAGAGGAAGGTGGACCTGAGACATCAATTCAGCTCTCTCCCCACAGATGCTGCCAGACCTGCTGAGTTTCTCCAGCAATTTATGTTTTTGCTTCAGATTTCCAGCAACCATAGTTATTTGTTTTTTTTTCTTTAGCAAGTTTCTACACGTAGTTAAAAAGAAAAAGGAAAATAGAGTGTTGGTGTTCTAGAGAATGAGCATAGGGAGTTAAATGTAGATCATGGAATGGCAGAAGAAATGAACAAATAGTTTGCTTCTGTCGGCATTATAGAGAATACAAATAGACACTCCAGTAATAGCTGTAAATCAGGAGGTGGAAGGCAAGAGGAACTATATAAGGCACTAGTCAGACCTTGGCTTAAATACTATGAACAGTTTTGGGCCCCTTATCTAAGAATAATTATCTAATACTGTCATTGGTGAAAGTTCAGATAAGGTTCATTAGGATGATACCAGCTATGAAGGACTGTCTTATGAGGAGATTCTGAGTAGGTTTGGCCTGTGCTTGTTGGAATTTAGAAGAATGAGAAATAACCTTACAGAAACATACAAGATTCTGAAGTGACTTGATAAGGTAGAGGAAAGATACAGAAAGATTGTTTATTTTTGTTTTTGTGAGAGTCCAGACCTGATGGAAAAATCTCAAAGTAAGGGGTCACACATTTAAAACAGAGATGAAGAGGAGCTTCTCCTCTCAAAGGGTATGGAATTTTAACTGCAGAGGACTATTGAGGCAAGGTCATCAAGTATACTGAAGACATTTTAATCAGTAGGGGAATCGAAGATAATGGGGAAAAGACAGGAAGGTGGAATTCAGGATTATCAGATCAGCCATGATCTCACTGAGTGGTGGAGCAGAATCAATGGGCTGATTAGCCTACTTCTGCTTCTACGCATTATGGTCTTATGGAACATAGCAAAATTAAAATCACAAGGTAAATGGTACTATGCAAACTGTTGGAGCTGTGGGCTCACAAGTCTCTGCTCCGGATGGACCTCAGCCTATTATCTTCAAGTAGATTACTAATTAGATAGTTGATATGCTGACGTTAATTTTCCAAAATTCTCTAGATTCAGGAAAGATTCTATTGGACTGGAAAGTAGCTAATGTAACCTTTCTATTCAGGAAGGGAGGAAGACAAATAACAAGAAACTGTAGGTCAGTTACCTTGTCATCTGTCATGGGAAGGTGTTAGAAAAGTTTATAACTGAATGTTTGAGAAAAATTCAAAGTAATTGGGAAGACCCAATATGGATTCGCTGCAGGGAAACCATCTTTAACAAATTTATCAGAGTTCTTTGAAGTGACAACTTGTGCTGTAGATAAATTGGAGCCTACAGACATACTATACTTGGATTTCCAGAAGGCATTCGATAAGATGAAAAATAGATGGTTGCTGTAGAAAAGAAAAGCTCATGGTTTAAGGTCAATATCTCGGCACATACCAGCAGAATCACAAATCGCATACTGGCAGAAGATTGGCTGGTTGACAGAAAAGAGAATATGCATGAATGGATCTTTTGCTGATTGTCAGGACATGATACGAGTTCCACAGGGATCTGTGCTCTGGCCTCAACTTTTTACAACTTACCTCAATGACTCAGATGAAGGAATGAAGGCACGGTAACTAAATTCACAGATGACAGCTAGCTTGATAGGAAAGTATGTAGTAAAGAAGACATAAGAAAGTTTCTAGATGGTTTATAAATAGGTTAAGAGAGCATGCAGAAATTTGGCAGATGCAGCATTATGTGGGAACTTGTAAAGATTAAGATTTTATTGTTATGTGTACTCGAGTACAAGAGTATAGTGAAAAGTGTACAAAGTCACCATTCTTCAGCACCACCTTGGTATACAAAAGACAGGATTAAAAACAGAAGCAGAAATAAAAGAAACAGCCAAAAGAAAAGGAAACATCCAAATGAATCCCCTGTCTCTGCCATGAGTCCTCACTATCAGAAAAACAAAGCAACAAAGTCCATCCGTCAGTCTGTGAACACTCAGGTGCCTGTGAACACTGCCGCAGCCGGAACGCCACCACCTCCACTGTCAGGTACCGGGGCCCAGCCATGTCCTAGCGCCATGCCACCAGGGCTGGAATTGTGTCACCATTCTTCAGGGCCACCTCGCCTCTAGTGATGTCATCGCTGGCATGAGTTCACTGAAGCTGCCAGGTCCAGAACTGGTTTGTAGATTTTTACTTAAATGGAGAACAACTGCAGAATTTCAAAGTGCATAAAGATTGAGGTGTTGTAGTGCATTAACCATAAATCATCAGCTTGCGGACAAAGCAAATAAACAAGAATGCCAATGTGATACTTTCCTTTACTATGGGAGGAATTGAACATAAAATTAACAACGTCATGCTTCAGTTATACAGGGCATTGGGGAGACTACATCTCGAATCCTGTGTACTCTTTTGGTTTCCTTATTGAAAGAAAGATGTGAAAGCATTGGAGGGAGTTCAGAAGTTTACTTGATTGATACCAGGAATTAGCAGGTTTTTTTATTTGGTTTATAAGGATAAATCGGAATGTCTGGACAAGATTTCACTGGACTTGAGAAGAATGAAGGATGACTTGAATCAAGTGCGAGCTCCTGAATGGTGTTGATAAGGTTTGCATGGAAAAGGCTATTTCCTCTTGTGAGACAATCGAGAACTAAGGGCTGTTGCTTTACAGTTAGAAGTCATCCTTTCAGGACAAAGATGAAAAGAAATTTCTTTCTCTGAGGGTTGTGAGTGATTAGAACTCTTCGCCTCAGAATGCAGTGAAGTGACATCATTGAATAATTTTAAGGCAGAGGTGGATTAATTCTTACTCAGCAGAGGACACAAGCATTACCAGCAGTAAGTGGACATGTGGAATTCAAGGTAAAAACTGATCAACCATGATGTATTTGAATGTGCAGAACAGGTTTGAAGGACTGAATAGTCTATTTCTGCTCCTATTTTGAATACTTATATGACTGTATCCAAGGCTATTCTTGTAATAACAACGCAGCTTTTCCAATTGTACATAGTGTCTATCAGGCATGTTTGCAGATTTCTTAGTTCTGTGTTTCTAACTGTTGGACTAAGATATGAAAGCAATATAAATTATTCTTTCCCATAAAGTTGATGTCTTAATTATTTTTAAATTTTGTTCTGTAGCATTTGCTTTTTAAGATCAGTTAACTCAACCATTAATTGAAACTAGGATTTCCTGGATTGCATGTTTCAGCTGATGCTGGCATTATCAGTCAAGGCAGTCATTAATGCATCACTTCTCCTAAAGTGCTTTAAAATGTAATGAGCAGGTTAAATTTTTACACGCGGCTAACTCAGAAAACAAATCACTTACTGATTAAATTCAAATTACTGTTCTTAGAGACTTCATATTTAATAGCTTGTTGTCAAAGCGGTGAAAGAGCTTACCCTTAATGAGCACATGACTCTTTAAGAACTGCAAAGTGTCCTATGACTCCTGTCAGTTTGTATAAAGTATTGTACAAAGCTTGGCATATTCATGAGCGCTCTGTATATATAAAGGTCACCAGAAGTGATAAGAACTAATGGGTGCTGAAAGATCAGTTAATTGAGTTCCAGAGCATAAAGGGGAAAAAAGAAACATTTTGTCTTTCATGTGTGCTCAGTTTAACACAACACAAGTCGTGACAATGTTTAAAAGTGATTTTTATTATCTATGGCAGTGGCTGGAGGTTGTGAATCAATATTAATTGAGAAAGTGTGCAGTAATTAGTGTAATTAGTAATTAGTGTAGGTCTTTCATTGCCCGAGAGGACATCTCACCATAGAAACCACCTTTGTTGAATTTCACTGATGAGAAAGCAAGCATTTAGACTAATAAATGAGGCTCTTTTACACGGTATTTATGCTTTTTACCTCTGTGAACTTTCAAATGATGTGCAAAGACATAAATCTCAAATGTGTGACTTGTATTCAGTTTGAAGCAAGGGTTGGCTGAGATCCCTGAAGTGCCCTACAACGGTCATGGTTGACAGCTTAGAGTATGAACAGCTCAGGAATGAAGAAAACACAGTTGCTTTAAATAAATTCAATTCAATTTCTAGATTGTCAGCCCAAAAAGGAAATTAATAGAATATGTGATTTTTCTCCCTTCTTTTTGCATACACCACCTAATCGAGTTAGTATTATTCATTACAATAAAGAATTGGCATTATTTCAATTCTTGTGTTGCAACTTTCAGTTTAGCAACATTTTACTTCCCCGTGTTACATCTATTTTCTGCTCCTTGGAGACACAACTTTTATACTCGCTGCCCTTTTCTCTCTTTCTCCTCTGAATGTAAAGATTCTTTTTATGTGACCCTAAATACTGAGCAACAGATTTTGTGGAATCATGCAAAATCCTAAACCAATGAAAATGACAGGAACGACCTGATTTCGAAATTCTGTCCTTGTTCTTGCTGCCAGGTGTTTGCTCCAGTTCAGAATAAAGAGGGAAAATAACCCACAACCTTGCCTAGAACAACAACAGAAGTTGCTGGAAAAGCTCAACAGGTCTGGCAGCATCTTTGAAGAAAAATCAGAGTTAACATTTTGGGTCTAGTGACCCTTCCTCAGGACCCCACAACACTGTCTCCTTTCCGGCTGACTCCATTCAAAGAAATTTCCGTGGAGTTGGGTCAGCTTCTCCATGACTTGTAGTTCATGGCACCTCAGAGGACTAGCATTTGGGAATCTTTTGAAATATAAGTTCAAAAGCACTTACTCATGACCTCCAGCCACACCCCATGGCCTCTGCTATTATCCATGTCCTCATATCACATGCTGTCAACAACTCTTGTGACCTCTCATACTCTCCATGCTAACTCATGTTTCTTCCACATCCATTCACCAGCATGTGCTATGTACATATCCAATGAACAATATCAATAATAGAGGTTACAAATATTTCACACCTCTTAATTTTGTCCAAACAAAAATTAAGACAATGATGAACGTTATCATAGAAATGGTAATTTATTATACCACCTTAAATATGTCAATTAGCAAAGCCAACAATTAATTTCACATTTCAAAAGTAATGCCTTTTGAGCTCTTGATTTTGTTGTTCTGGGCACTTAGCGAGGTCTCTGCAATGAGGGCATGTGAAACCAGATGGTAAATGAATGTCAGGCTTACTGTTTTTTTCCTTTATTCATTAACGGGATGAGGATGTCGCTGGCTAGGCAGCATTTATTGCCCATCCCTAATTGCCCAGAAGGCAGTTTAGAGTCAACCAATTGCTGTAGGTCTGGAGTCACATGTAAGCCAGACCAGGTGAGAATGGTAGTTTACTTCCCTAAAGGGCATTAGTGAACCAGATGGGTTTTTCCAACAATCAACAATGGATTCATGGCCATCACTAAATTGTTAATTCCAGATATTTTATTTAATTCAAATTCCACCATCTGCCATGGCAGTATTTGAACCTGGGTCCCCAGAACATTATCTGGGTCTCTGGATTAACAGTCCAGCAATAATATCACTAGGCCATCACCTCCCCCTCTTGGGGACATGGCCAGCATAATTCAGTTATACTGATTGAAACTGTTATGCGTATGTTCATTTCTGAAGTGGCAGCGAGTACAGTTATTAGGAAATAGGAAATCACAAAGTACATCTTTGAAGATCTTGGCCTTTGCATGGAGTTGTTTTAGAATTGTACAGAGTTGTACCTGTGAGATATTTGATATTAATTCCATGATCATCATCATGGAATACATTGGAAAGTACTGCAGAGAAAACATGCTAAAGAGGACTGTCACCAGAACACAGCTAAGTTAACTCTGTCAGAGACTATGAATGGGTCCGAAAACTCATTATCATGAAAGGACAGGTCGGAACATACCTACTCTGTCCAGCCATATGATGAATATCTCAGGCCGGCTGAATTTCTTCATTCTCCCATCTCAAAGCATCAAAAGCCAAGGACATGTCAATAAACTTTGTGGTGCAGAGCTCTATGTTCTGTTCTTAGCTTTTCTCTTTTTGATTTAACTAACCATATTCACTGCTTCAGTGGTTCTTTCTAAAACCACACACTCTCTGGCGGGAGATCTTGGTGTCAATGTTGCATTAAGTGGTTCAGAAGAATTCTGGTAAAGATTTTGGAAGTGGTAGAGAGGTCCTGTATTGATAAGTTTCTTGCCACTACTTTCATAGGTGAACAAAAATGACATCCCAATTGTCTTGTGGCATGTTTCCTTGCTTCTACATAGACTAAAAAAGTTCAGTGAGTTTCTTGAACAAGCATTGATCTCCAGTAAAGGACTCACCAGGAGTAGTGTTAGGTCCTGGAAGTTTTCAACAAGAGAGGAGTTTGATTGCATTCATTACTTCCAACAATTTTGGAAAGGCCATCAGGGCAGCAGTTGATGACAGACTGTTTCTTGGTCTTCAGTGATGAATGAAAACTGCTTCTGGATGTGTGGAATTGGCCTGCACATCTTTTCAAAATTTGAGCTTTTTCTATGAGCAATGTTGACCCGTCTGCGTCAAAGAATGGTGATGAACCAACAGATTGGAGCCATTAGGCAGAACTCAGACCATTGTGAAATCTTTTCCAATCTTTCTGGTAAGGATAGAACTGAGGTATATCTGCTTTATGATTCAGCCAAGTGTGTTGTATCTCCCTTAGTTCAGATTGGACAGTCCAGCTGATGTTTTGTTAGGTATCATACTTGTAAAGTAATGACTTGTCATTGAGAAAAATCCTTTGTGGTGCAGTAGTAATGTCCCTACCCCTGGACCAGGTAGCCTGAGTTAAAGTCCCATCTGCTCCAGAGGTGTGTGATAACATCTCTGAACAGTTTGATTTGGTAAACATAGTTTAATTTAAACAAAAACTCAGACCCATACTGCCTGCCTGCCTTTCACAATTACATTTGTGCCCAGGTGTCCTTGAAGAGGACTCAAGAGGTATCCATTAATGCTCTTTGTGCCTTTAGAGAGAGGTAGGTACCACAGGCTACAGCGCTTTATTTCCCTCTCCAACTTCATTTTGATTTAATCACTTCTCTCTCTCCCTTCCTCCTCCTTACTTTTAACGGCTTGCATTGCCCATGTAAATACTGAATTGGCTACATGGATGTTTTTAAAAGGTGGTGGAAAGTAAAGAAAAAAAAGCAAAAAGAAAAGGCAAGGTGATTTTGATGGTGGGAAGGTCATTCAGTTGTGTGTGATAATATTTGTGAGTAGAGAGGGGGGGATAAAAAGAACAAAGCAGAGCCATGATCGTAGGAAACTATTAATTTCGGGTGTGTTACGATGAAGTAACTGGTAAACGTTTAGCTCAAGATCTTTTCTCAATGACTTAGATACTTGGAACTGATCATAACCTCAACCATTCTTTATACTTTTTATTTTACTTATAGAGTAATTGTCATTGCTTTGTTTTACTGACTGAAAGAGGAAGAGAAACTTCAATTCATTATGTTTCCCAAATGTTGGTTCAAGCGCTGTTGAGAAAAAATTTGAACTGGTTGCTTGATTATGCTGTGTCCATTGTATAAAGTTTAAATAAAATGTGAACACCATATAAAAAACTATAAAGCCAACCCAGGGATGGGTCTTCAGAATTGTCTGTCCTAGGCTGGGATGAGCCTTTGTACACCACAAGTGGTGGTGGATCTATTTTGTGTTCAACAATAAATGATGTTCCTTTTGAGTCAGGCTTCCTGAGTTATTACAGGACACTCTAAAAGATTTGGCAGATTTTTCCGAATGTGGCAAAGTGACACAGTTCTTGCAGTCTCAATGGTACAAATTTCAACTTCATTAATATCAGTTTGAATCTACAAAGTCACGGGGATCTCCAGTAGCAGTGATGCCATGAGGCAGGGAAAGCAGCCAATCACATTGAAGTACTTTCAACAGCAGAAAATTGGGAAGTGAAACCATTGAATGCCTTCCATTATAATTTTAAATTTTGCAGAAAGCAAAATACATGATTAGGACATAGATATGGTAGAAAATAAAATATCATAAACTTCAAAGCATTCTTTTATTATTTTATTTTTTTATCATGGAGAAACTTGACATATAACAAATATAACATTTCATTTTTATTGCCAGTAAGACTATTTAGCAGTAATTATGAACTTAGTCTGCCACTGAAATCTTAGTTACCTCAGCAAACAAGATACAATTTCTTAAGTGTTTTTACAACGAGATTAATAACATAAAAGTAGAAGTTTATTTTGGTTCTATGATTTTTAATTGAATACATTCTGTGGAGACTTTAGTAGTGCACTTTCTGGAAAAGTATAAAATCAGTGACAGAAAGGTTTGGATTTGCACAGTTAACCACATGTGTGGACTCCAGAACTGACAGAGGATATATTGGCAAGTTCTTATAGTTTTGCCATCATTACTGGAACAACAGTCTGACTGATACATAATAGTTTACATAGGGGACCCACATTTGATAAGGGTTAAGGGAAGGATAAAAGAGAACCTATACAATACCCTAGATTTGGGCTTTGGTGCGAGGATAACATAGTAGCAGGAGATGCAATAAAGAACAAGACAATGTGAAGTGATGGTTTAATTGTCCATAGTACTTTAAAATATGGCAAGAGTTTATTAGAAAATTCAGCAGGAAATAAGCGTATAGCAAAGTCTTAAAATATTAATTAAACAAAATTTAATTCAGCAATTATAATATTATATATTTCATATTTTCTGGTGTGTGGCTAACAATATAAGGCTACATTTAATGCTCCTAGTTCCACTGAGAAGACAGTAATGGGTCTCCTATACACAATGCTGCCAGTCTATAGTCACTGCTAAGTGAGGTATATTTTTTCATTGAAATAAAGAGGTTAATAGCTCCACTTAAGATAGCTTGTGAGAAAAAAGTAACTAAGAAAGTAAATGTATACAGTATTATTTTAGATCAGTTATTGAATAATGTTTTTCTTGCAACTTCCTTCTTTTTATGTCTCACAGCTAGTATGCACTAACCTTTAACAGACATGTTCAGAATATCATCACTTAGTTCTTATGTTACAGGAGCTGACATAAGTATCATCTCATCAGGTATGAATACTCTGTAATAGCCCATCTACAGCAAATCATCAGAGCGGAATGTATCAGGGTTAATTGTGGTGTCTGTTTATAAAGAAACAACTCCCGGATATTAAATCACTTCTGCCCTCACCTACTGTTCAAAATCTGACATTCAATATAATAAAATGGACATGGTAATCTTGATTTTGTGACTCAGACTTCACATACTTGCCTAATTTTAAGTGAGCTGATATAATGAAACGTGGTGTGCGAGATCAATGATAGATGGCTGTCACTTATCAAAATAGGGCCATGGCATGGTGTTTACAGATAAGATCTTTTTCAGATTGTCACGCATTGAGCAACCGGTGATGCCAGCTGTAGCTAATTATGACAAAAGTGATTAATTTCTTTCAATCCTCCATTAAGGTCTAGTTTACATGAAGAAGTAATGCGAGTATTAATCATAAAATAGATCAAATAAATGCAGAAGAATGTAAATAAAATATAAGTTTCTACTTTAACTCTACGCAGCCATTGGAAATGTTATGGTGGAGTGCTTCAAATCAATGAATTCATGTATTGCTCCATGAGTTGGTGAGCCAGGATTTTCATGGAGAACGAAAATATACTGCAAATGCAACTGATGGAAAGCGATAGATATATCACAAATTTATTTAATTCTGGGATCAATTATATCAATGGAAATCTGGTACTATTTTAACATTAGCTAATCCACTCAACAACGCACCACAACATTGACTCTGTTTTTTCCTGTCCATTAACACATGCTTCTATCTGATTTGTCTTCTCTATCTCTAAAAAATCAGCCATCTCTGTCTCACTTGTTTAATCATTTTGTTCCTTTAAGAACTTGACATGAAAATCAGCGAAGTCCTTAAATGTTAACATATAACCACAGACTCTGCTCTGCAGCACTTGAGGCATAGGCCACAGATTACTCTGTATTGTATATGTTAGTTTACATGTTCGTAAACCATCAGAGTGGTGTGAGTTTGTCTCCAACACGGTGTTTTACTTGATGTCGTAATGTTTATGTTATCTCCCATAATATACAAAAAATTAAAATCCCTATCTCTGTATGAAAAGGGTTTCTATTATTCAATGTTTTCACTTGTCAAATGGGAGCTATCTTTGGAAATAAAAACGATGTTCGGATATCACACTGGGAGTGATGTCCCTTTAAGAGCACAACATGTAATAGACAGACCTAAGCAATCCAACCAATATATCACATCTAAGCTCTACAGTTCTGCCACATCTGGTCAGGAATGGTGGTGGACAATTAAGAAAATCACCAGAGGAGGATACTCCAGAAATATTCCCATCCTCAATGATGGAAGACCCAACACATCAGTGCAACATGTAAGGCCGAAGCATTCACAGCAATCTCCAGCCACAAATGCCAAGTGGATGATCCATCATGGCCGCTTCTGGTTGTCCCCAAATCTTGATATTGTGACTCAGATTTCACATACCTGCCTAATTTTAAGCGAGCTGATCTAATGAAACGTGGCTAGTCTTAGCCAATTCAATTCTCTCCATGTGATATCAAGAAAATATTGGCGACATTGGACACTGCAAAGGTTATGGGCGCTGACAACATTCCGGCAATAGTACTGAACACTTGTGTTCCCATAACCAAGCTGTTCCAGTACAGTTACAACACTGGCATCTACCTGACAATGTGGAAAATTGCCCATGTATGTTTTGTACACAAAAATCAGGACAAATCCAACATGGCCCCATCAGTCTACTCTCAATCTTCACTGAAGTGATAGAAGGTGCTATCAACAGTGCTATCAAGCAACACCTGCTCAGCGACGCCCAGTTTGGATTCCACCAGGGCCACAGAGCTCCTGATCTCATTACAGCCTTGGTTCAAACATGGACAAAAGAACTGAATTCCAGGGGTGAGATGAGAGTGACAGCCCTTGATATCAAAGTTGCATTTGATCAAGTGTGGCATCAAGGAACCATAGCAAAACTGGAATTAAAGGGAATCAGAGGCAAAATCTCCACTGGTTGAAATTATACCCTGCACATAGGAAGATTGTATGGGTGGCACAGTGGCTGAGTGGTTAGCATTACTGCCTCAGAGTGCCAGGGATCCAGGTTTGATTCCACCCTTGGGCAACTGCCTGTGTGGAGTTTGCACATTCTCCCCGTGTCTGCATGGGTTTCCTCCCACAGTCCAAAGATGTGCAGGCTAGATGGATCAGCCACATGGGAAATGCAGAGTGATGCGGATAGAGTAGGGAATGTAAGTCTGAGTTGTCTGAGGGTCTATATGGATTCAATGGGCTGAATGACCTGCTTCCGCACTGTAGGGATTTTATAATTCAATGACAGTTGTGGTTGTTGGACATCAGTCTTCTCAACTTTAGGAAATTTCTGCAGGAGTTCCTCAAAGTAGTGTCCAAGGCCTAACTATCTTCAGCTGCTCCATCGATGACCTTGCCTTCATCATAAGGCCAGAAGTGGAGATGTTTGCCAATGATTGCACAAGATTAAGCTCCATTCACAACTCCTCAGATACTGATGCAGTCCATGTTTAAATGGAACAAAATCCATCTAGACTTGAGTTGACAAGTGGCAAGTAACATTTACGCCACACAAATACCAGGCAATCACCATCTCCAATAATAGATAATCTAGTCATTACTCCTTGACTTTCAATGGTGCTATCATCACTGAATCCAATACTGTCAACATCCTCAGTTTTACCATTGACCAGAAACTCAGGTGGACTCACTGTGTACATACAATGGCTATAAGAGCAGGTCAGAGGCTAGGAATACTGCAGCAAGTAACTCACCTCCTGGGAATACTCCCAAAGCCTGTCCACCATCTACAAGGCATAAGTCAGAGGTATGATGGAATACTCCCCACTTGCTGGATAGGCATAGTTCCAATAACACTGAAGAAGCTTGACCACCATCCAGGACAAAGCAGCCCACTTGATTGTCATCACATCCACAAGCATCCACTCCCTCCACCATTGATGTTCTGTGGCAGCAGTGTTTATTATCTATATGATGCACTTCAGAAATTCACCAAAGGTCCTTAGATAGCCCTTTCCAAACCACAACCACTTCCATCTAGAAAGACAAGGGTAGCAGATACATGGGAACAACAACACCTGTAAGAACTGTCCAAACCACTCACCATCCTGATTTGGAAATATATTGCTGGGTCAAACTCCTGGAAATCGCTCTCTAAGGGCAATGTGCGTCTACCTGCAGCACATAGATACAGCAGTTTAAGAAGTAATTTCAGCATCAACTACACAAGGGGAATTAGGGACAGGCAATAAATGCTAGCCAGCTAGCGAGGCCCACATCCCAAGGATGAAAAAAGATTGCACGATAGTTAAGTACCCCCCATGTTAACATCTAACCATAGGCACCCTGCACTACAGCATATTAAGCACAGGCTATGAGTGGTGATTATTCTGTTTTGCTTATATTAGTTCAGCTGTTGGGAACTTCACGTATTGGAATCCATACTCCCTCTCTTCAGGAGACACTGAAGAGGCAGTTCCCAGTGAGTAACAGTAAAGCCACGGTGGAACATGCAAGAACAGAAACCAACCAACAGCTCAGAGGCTTTGGGACAAGCTCCCACGATGGCACATTCCCACACATTTAACAACCCCACCCGCCATTCCCCTCCCCCCCCGCAAAAAGCATCTGAGTTGTACAAAGGTAATTTTTTTACATGTACATGTGTAATCTAGAGCTACAGAAGCTCCAGTTTTTTTTCTACTCATCAAATGATTGACTAGGAGTCTCTCCCTGTCTTACCACCTGCCATTAGAATGTGTTGAAAGGATTTGAAAGTTGATTCCTCAGGCCATCAAGTCCTGAATTGATCTTGAACTTAGAGCTTCTGACTCAGAGGTAGTGATGCTACCACCTGTACCGCAAGATTTCTTCATCAGTTCCAATATCTCCTTAAGTGATCTGGTGTCTAAATCTGTTGGATAATGTTTCTGTTAAGCAAATGACCACATTTTCTAACAGTAAAGGTGCTGCATAAATTAATGTTACAGTTGATTGCTTTATTTTATCTGAGCAAACATTTTTAGCTGACCTGGGTGCTATTTTTGTTTCTTTATTCTGCATGGCCAAGCTGTGCATGGAATGGAAATCTCTCATCAAAAAAAAAGATTAAATCACAATGAACAATAATGTTAAATAATGAATGAATTAAGAAATTATTAGAATAAATCAGTATTATTTTAATATAGTATAAATAAACATTATGTTTATTCATAAAATTTCTGGAATAATTATGGAAGAAAATGTGTATTATTACATATAGTTTAAAGCATGACTTTGCCTGGCAATTAGCCAGTTTATCCATTCTTGAAAATAATGTGCCAAGTTAAGTTCACTATAATCTACTTTCAAGCGAAATGAGGGTAGTCATAGTCGAAATCAAATTTTATGTTTAGCAAAATTTGTTATCTCAATATGTCCTGCTGTATCATTAATATTAGAGAAAGGGTGAAACTATCTTCACTTTGTCCTGTGTCCCATTACTTCAAGACAACAATCCCATGAATTCCTTTTATTCTACTTCCTCTGGTTCACTTAATTATATTTGCAGCCTTGATGTTGAAGAACTTTCTTGGTCAGTGCATTGAGTATAGGAGCAGAGAGCTCATGTTGTAGCTGTACAGGACATTGAATAGGCTACTTTTGGAATACTATGAGCAATTCTGATCTCCTTCCTATAGGAAGGATCTTGTGAAACTTGAAAGGATTCAGAAAAGATTTACAAGGATGTTGCCAGGGTTGGAGGGTTTGAGCTATAGGGAGAGGCTGAAATGACTGCTTATAGAAGTTTATAAAATCATCACGGGTTTGGATAGGGTAAATAGACAAGGTCATTTCCCTGGGTTGGGAGAGTCCAAAATGAGAGGTCAAAGGTTTAAAGTGAGAGGGGAAATATTTAAAAGGGACCTAAGTGGCAACTTTTTCATGCAGAGGGTGGTGCACGTATGGAATGAGCTGCCAGAGGAAGTGGTGGAGGCTGGTACAATTACAACATTTAAAAGACATCTGAATGTGTATATGAATAGGAAGAATTTAGAGGAATACGGGCCAAATGCTGGCAAATGGGACTCAATTTATTTAGGATATCTGGTCAGCGTGGACGAGTTGGACCGAAGGGTCCGTTTCCATGTTGTATATCTCCATCACTCTATGATTCTAACTGCAGGAATGGTTTGCAGTAATCATCTGTATTAGTTCCATTTGCGCTCAGGATAAATGAGGCGTAGAGGATGCAGTGGAAGGCTTCTATTTTATTTACTAATGGGACTTGTAGGCAGGTGTTTATTGCCCATTCCTAGTACAGTGATTGTAACAAGGTCAGCCAGATGGACCTCATAGAATATGAGTTCCCTGTTAGGGGCTGTTAACCTGGTCCAATCAGGGAGCCCTGGCTAACAGATATAAACAGGAATGTCAGATGTTCTGTTCATACTGACAGCTGGCTCTGTGGGAGCTGGACCAGTGTCAAGTACTATGCACATGTAAATAAAGAATGACTTGGTGACAGGATACCAGCCTCTGTGAGATTATTTCACCTAGTTACCCTTAAGAAGGTGTTCATGGACTGTATTCATGAACAACTACAGTCCACGTGCTGTAGTAGATCCACAGTGTCATTAGAGATGGAATTCCAGAAGTTTGTTGCAGTGATTTTGATGGAACAGTGATATAGTTTCAAGTCAAGATGGGTAGTAGCTTGGAGGGGAACTTGTATATGGTGGTGTTCCCCTGTATCTGCTCCCCTGGTCCTTCTAGATGGCGGTGATCATATATTTGGAAGGTACTGTCTGTGTATTGTCTGGATGTTATTCAGGTCTTGTTGCATTTGTACATGGACTGCTTTAGTGTATAAGGAGTACTGAATGGTGCTGGACATTGTAGAGGTTGAAGAGGCATAGACTTTCCCTGTGGTACTAGTGGAATGACTCTATCTGGAACTATGACTTCCCTTGTCCTCAAAGAAACTCAACATAAAAAAGTAAACTTGCCTTCAGCTCCCAATCCAGTAACTTTGCACAGTTAGCAAAACTGATTGTGCTTGCTTCCTCACCCAATTTCTATGATGAAATCATAAGTTGGGCTGTGATCAATATGATCAGAGTCCAGGCTACATATTTAAAGAGCACTTCATGAGTAAGTTTCAATGCTGCTTATAAAGCAAAATTGAACTCAGACAGATTAGGACAGGAAAAGGAGCAGATGAATGACCCATTCCATTTCTGCTGCTTCTTTGTTTAGTTTCAGTCAGGCAGGGAGAGTTAAGTCAAGGGCAAAGTTTAAAGAGGACAGCCAAACTAGCGCTCCTGGACTTTGGTCTATGCAAATGGAACTACTTGATTTTAAGGCAGCCAGACTTTGGTCTCAATCCTGTAAGTTTTTTTTTAAACTGTAAGTGGAAGAAGAAGAAATAAACAAGTTTATCATTAATCAGGCTACTAGCGCAGTATTGGATTTTCCAGGTTCTTTCTGCTTTTTTGATGACCTAAACTACTGAAATGAGAACACTTCTTTCGGTTTTTGGAGCAATAAACATGTAACAAGACGTACCCTAATAACTGCTTTATTTACAATTGTATAGTCATTTTAAATTGATGCATCAAATGGAAAGTAAAGCATAATTTAAATTTTGGTAAGGTCCAGTCGAAATAAAAACTGAAAGAACTGCGGATGCTGAAAATCAGAAACCAAAACAGAAGTTGCTGCTAAAGCTCAGCAGGTCTGGCAGCATCTGTGGAGAGAAATCAGAGTCAACATTTTGAGTCCAGTGACTCTTCGTCAGAATTGATAGTAAATAGGAAAAAATTGTTTTTTTTTAATGCAGAAGATAATGTGGGGGAAGGTGGTATGACGTAAATGATATGTGGAGATAAAGCCCAAAGAGAAAGAATCATTGGACAGACAAAGAAGTGGATAATGATCAGCCTTGGAGAATGAACAGCTACTAATGTGGACTGTTAGTGGCTACCAGTGGGTTGATGTAACAGCAGACCATGCGAGAACAAGGTCTGGTGTGTAGGTAAAAGGCCAGTGGGAGGTGTCCAGGCGGAGGGAGAGTGTTGGAGGTGGGCCAAGGGGTCTGTGGGATGGGGAGAGGACTCTTATACAAAGAAATGGGCTTGGATGTGAAGGTGATAGAAGAAGAGTTCAAGATCATGTCGTGCCCAAACTTTATTAAGGTGGGTCACAGAGAAATAAAATTGAGACATTTGCTGAGTACAGAATGTTCAGCATCAGAGAGTGGAAGGTCAGAACAGATAGCTTTTACACGACAGGAAATGAGGTTGGGAGAGGGGATGGAGTCAGAGGGAATGGGAGGCAAGGAAGGTTCTGGAGGGCCTTGGGATTCTCTGAATTTTGGCATGTTGCATTCCTTGATGCCTAAAAGGAAAAGAAGTTTCTTGTTAGCATATCAAATGAACTGGAGGATGAAGTGGAACGGGAGGTGGTTTGGGGCTGAGGGGTGTTGGGGAAGCAGAGATGACATCTCTGAGACAGCGTGATGCAATCCTGTTTGAGATAGAGGTCAAGAGTGTGCATTTGATGATGCATGGCACTGAGTGGGGATTCCCAAGATGTGGCGACAGCAGCTGTCTGTGGAACGTTGAACATCATGAAGATACCTATGATCCTGGGTGGATTCAAAGCACAAAGGATGAAACTTGAGTTGGAATCCGGATGAGGTGAGTCTAAGCTGGAGGCAGTAATTGAGAAATGTGATGTGGCTGTGAAAATGAGTTTTGACAAATACCTTCTCAAATGCCATGAGTGACAGCAAAATTATTGATGGTGGACAAGAAAAAATATTGGAAATGAAACCGTGTTGGACAGAGTAGAACTTCTTCAAGGTGGACATACCTGGAAGAGATGTGGCAGTGAGTTAAATTCTAAATAAAAACTGAAGAAACTGCAGATGTTGGCAATTGGAGACAGAAACAGAAATTTCTGCAAAAGCTCAGCAGGTCAGCCCAGCAGCATCTATGGAGAGAAATCAGAATCAATGAAATCAGAATTGGGTCAAGTGACCCTTTCTCAGAACTGATGGTAACTAGGAAAAAGTTGTCTTTTATGCATAAGACATGGTAGGGGAAAGAATTGAAGAGTAAATGATAAGTGAAGACAGAACCCAAAGAGAGAGAGTAACAGTTGGACAGACAAAGGAGCGGAAAATGATAAGTCTAGAAGAATGAATCGCTACTAATGAGGACAATTAGTGGTTAACAATGGGTGGTGTGTAATAGCAGTCCATGTGGTAACAAGGCCTGGTGTGTGGGAGTTGGGGTAAGGACATGGGAGAAGATGCCTCAAGCCCTAAAATTGTTGAACTCCATGTTGAGTCCAGAAGGCTGCAGGGTTCCCAAGTGGAAAATCAAATGTGGTTAATCCTGCTTGTGCTGAGCTGTTCTGGAGCATTGCAGCGAGCCTAAGACAGAGATGTTGGCCAGATCAACAAGGTGTTGTGTTGAAGTGGTAGGCAACTGGAAGTTCAAGGTCTACAGAACGTAGGTACTCTGTGAAGCAAGTGTCCAATCTGAGTTTGCCCTTATTGTCAATTGACTCTTCTATTCACTCAAATCAAATGGAGATCATCTAGCCAAGCTCACACCATTTATCATAGAATCCCCTACAGTGTGGAAACAGGCCCTTCGGCCCAACATGTCCACACCGACCTACACACAATCGCACCCAGACCCATCCCCCTATAACCCATCCATTCTACACATCCCTGAACATTATGGGCAATTGAGCATGGCCAATCCACCTAGCCTGCACATCTTTGGACTGTGGGAGGAAACCGGAGTACCCGGAGGAAACCCACACAGACATGGGGAGAATGTGCAAACTCCACACAGATAGTTGCCCAAGGATAGAATTGAACCCGGGTCCCTGGCGCTGTGAGGCAGCAGTGCTAACCACTGAGCCACTGTGCCGCTGCCAAGACAAATTCAAAAGTAGTGCTTTATTGGAATAAAAAAATGCTTGCAAATATTTTGTGTCACCATTACAGAATCTTCCAGTGCCATTTGAAAAAGGAAACTCCTATGTTGCATTTGCACATAAGCCCACATACTGTCTCCTAAGGGGCACTGAGTTACAGCCTGTACTCCACCTCAGGTATTATTGCCAATAGTTTCTTTTTTTAAAAAATTCTACAGTTAGGAGTCTCTGGTAACCTAATTGGCACTATAATTGAGGCTCATGATTTACTCATAGAATAATGCCATGGGATGTTCCACTGCCCAATTTCTCACTTACATTGAGTTTTGTCGAGTACATGGTCAAGTAGCTTTGTCCTATTTGTTTTCGGATAATTTTGCTTATCTGACAAAAAGGTATAGAGTAATTGTTCAAAGCTATTCAATTAGAAACGCTGTTATTATTGCACTGCTTTTACTGGGTTCCTACAAATGTGCATAATTTGAAGATTAGTGGTAACATGGTCTGGACCTGATTGTGTAAGTAATGATTAATATTATTCGAAGCACAGTTGCACTGTGCATTAATTATGTGTCTGTAAGAAATGTTTTCTGCAAAGCTGTCCAAATTAGTTTGGGACACTTTATTGTCCTAGAACCTGAAGCCTGAGAAGGAGAAGTGCTCTGCTGATTTGTAGATATAATTGAAGAAAATTGCTTGAGAGGATTCTGACAGCATAAGAAAATAGATCAATTAGTCACCCAGCCCACCAGTCTCTGTGATAGATGATTGCCATCATTTAATGTTGCTCTCAGTGCTGTAAGGAAACAAGTACATTTTAGACATCAAAGTTTTATGCCATTTCCCCAGTATAGTCTCCAAGGAGATTCTGGTGCCACAGCTCCTTGTTTCTAATTGGTGGATAGAAGCTCCAGTGGAATTCATTGGAAAAATAGCAGATGTCATATAGCTGCAACGGGGAGAATGAGATAGCAACATGTGCTTTGTAAAAGCTATTAATGTATAAAACAGATTGTTATGTACTTGAGAATCAATTATATGTGAGAATCAAGGGATATCACAGTCATTCCATCATTTTTCCTATAATCATTCACATGCAATATTCTAATATTTGATTCCCTTATGTTGTGAAATGTCCCACCGTTATTTGACTCTAAAGCATTCTTTACATTTTCTTGCATTGCTTTAAAGGCATGATGTCAATGAAATTTCATATTGCCACTGATAACTTGAGCCCACAGTATGAGATTCTGGTTCAAACGTGAGGACAGAAGCATTGCCTTTGTAAGTAAATACAAAATATAGCTAACCACAACAGGTACATGAAAATTTGTACGGTTTGTTTTGAAACATACTGCCAGCCAAAGGAAACATGTGGGAGGTTAGGCTGATGAAGAGGAGTTCACTTCATGTTTCTACCCCGCATAGAAAGGCCAGTTAATTTAATCACGAAGGCTTAAAATCTAACCAAGCTAACAGTGAAAGCTGAGAAGGATACTGACTACAAGGACCCAACAAAGCATTTTATGATAAAATTCCTTATGGGTTAAGAGAGATGCAGCAATTTTCCTCCTAGCCACACAAGGATGTTTCGGGCATCCCTTGCCCAGGCCTCCTTTCCCAAATTCCCGACTAGTCAAATCACCTTTTCAAACTCACCTGCAAAAATCCATGCTTACTTTGCATCAGTCTGTTTATATTGAAGCCCAGCTGATTTTCTGCCTTCCCCAGTGAACTGACTCCTATCTGGTGATGAAGATGTCATGCAGAGTCATCTATGATGATACAATGGCTTTAAGAGGTGTTTTTTGTCCCTTTTTTTGTGAAGGAAGGTTGAGAGAGAGGCCTTGGGTTCTTTTAAAAGTTGGAACTATAGAAGGAGACTGAATGGGTGAGGGTAAGCTCCTACAGAATTAGGATCTTTAGTTTTAGCTTTCTACATTTGCTAGGCTCTTGAAGCTGGATGGGAAAACTCTTATTTCTCTCTCTGTTACAACTAAAAGCTGGGGTTCTCTTCTTGCTGCTAGAAGTTGTTTTACTAAATTTGCCTTTGCCGAGTGTGTGTTTTTGGAATGTTAATATATTTTAACAGTTAGTTAGTAGTAGTTAATACGTATGTTATTTTGTTAAGCATTTTGATAGTTACTGTTAAACCAATTCTTTTCTTTTCTTTTTATTTTATCTATGTTTTAGCTGCAGTACTAACAATAAGTTGCGGTTTGCTTAAAGTTGATAATTTGATCAAATGTGTCTGGACTGCAATGTCATGCATTTATCTTTAAAATAAGGAAAAAAAAGGTCTAGACTACCTTCTTAATATATTTTGAGGAGGTCTGGTCTGATCCATAGTTTTGTATTCATTCAGGGGATAAATTTGCTGACTAAATCTATTATTTATTGCCTATCCTTAATTGCCCTTGAGAAAATCTGTATTTAAGATCTGAGCGTTAAACTTGCCTAAGCATGATGCTATGACTGTATAGGTGTTTAGCCCCTCTCTTTAACTCTTGTGTTGTCAAGTTGAAATCAGTCCCTTGGGCCTAGAATTCAAGTTATCCTGTTTATTAGGTGCAGAAGGTGTACTTGTACATCCCCATCCATATTAGTCTCCAAAATATGAACAGTGACAACATTTGAGCTTGGGTGCAAAGTCAATTGGCTTAGCCGCTGTAGTAATGCTGCTGCTCTTTCTCCTGGGGTTGTGGCTTTTCAGGTAGCAGTTTTTAGTTGTCTGAGAGCAGGACGAGAAGGTGATAATGAGGGAAATAAGGTGGGAAGCAAGATGCTCATGGTCACACTATCAATAGCTTGCATACCATGCCAAATAACAGAACATAGAGTGGCCACACTAGTGGTAGTGTGAGGGTGAGATGAACCATCCTGATGTGAGGTTTCAGTTGTAAATGGCAGTGAGTGTTACTGGGCGAGTGATAGGTTATGATGCTTTGAACAGTATTAGAGATTGATGGTGGGGTCATCACATGAAGGTGATTTCACTGACCACGTCCACCCACTAGATTTCTTATGGCTCAGTTGCTAGGCCCTTGAGGCAAGACACCAGCAATTGACCTTCCAGGCTGCCTTCTTTGACTCCAGTCTCAAGACAATCCTTCAGAGCTCTGCAGATCTCAGGACCCTCTATCTGTGCCCCTGGTTCCACTTTACCATCAATTAACTTGTGGTACTATACTTCACTGCAGCTTCCCTTTAACAGGGATAGCCAACTCTGTTATGAGCAGGGTCACAGCACCACATAGTTGTGAATAATGCTACTGGGCTCCTTAATGTGTTCCAAAGCAGCTACCAGAACACAGGATCTGCTCAACCAGATGCTACACCCATGTGGATGAGGTGAATGTACCAAATTTGTATATTGCTCACTTTAATCCAACAGAACATACAAGGTTATGGACCATGTGCTGAAAAATAGGATCTAAATAGTTAGGTGGATGGTTTGACTGACGCAGACCCAATGAACTAAAGGACCTTTTGCTGTGCTTTAGACCTCTATGGGTATCATTCTATGATGTGGGCAGATCATATGCTTTATCTTTGTTTATTAACCTTGTATGAGGTATCTTTTCAAAGCCTTCTGAAAATCCAAATGCTCTAATCCAAACACCTAATGCTCCCCTTTATCTTTTCTATTAGTCATAACCTCAAAAGAAAACATCTGTGATAAGTTTTGCAAATATTATTTCTAAGTTCTCTAATTTTACAAGCTTTATTATAGATTACAGCATTTTCCCTAGACTTATTTCAAGTTTATAGGTCTGTAGTTCCCTAAGTTCTTTCTCCTTCCTTTCTAAAGTACTGGGGTTACTTTTGCTGCCTTCTAATCTGCAGGAATGATTCCAGAAAATGTAGAATTATACAAGTTAATCACCAATGCACTCATCATCTCTAAAGTCACCTTTGTCAAAACTTTGGATTGTGGAGCATTAAGTCCAGGGGATTTATCAACTTTCAGTATTATTAATTTCTCAGCACCAATTTTTTAATACAAATTTCTTTCAATTCCTCATTTTTTAATTCATTCATGAGATAAGGGCATTACTGGCTAGGCCAGCATTTGTTACCCATCCCTAATTACCCAGAGGACAGTTAAGAGTCAACCACATTGCTCTGGGTCTAGAGTCACATGTAGGCCACATGAGGTAAGGATGGCAGATTTCTTTCTCTCAAGGACAGTAGTGAACCAAATGGGTTTTTCTGACAATAAACAATGGATTCACAGTCATTGTTAGACTCTGATTTCCTATTTTTTATGGAATTCAAATTCCACCATTTGCCAAGGTGGGACTTGAAACCAGGTCCCCAGAAAATTATTTGGGTGTTTGGATTAACAGTCTAGCAATAATACCACTAGGCGATCACTTCCCCGATTTCCTTAGTTTACTAATATTCTGGCAGGGCTTTTGTTTCATTGTCTTTGAAGGCAATTTTAAAGTAAATGTTTAGTTTCTCTGCCATTTCTTTCCTTTCCATTATCAATTGTCTTGTTTCTGCCTATAATGGGCCCATATTTGTCTTTGCAGAACATTTGTTTTTTTACTTACCTATGGAAGTTTTTACAGTCTCTTTTACGCTTCTTCCTGGTTTATATATTTTTTGACATCAGCCTCTTGATCTTCCCTTGCTGAGTTCTAAAGTGTTTGAAATTGTCAGGCTTAAAACATTTTAAGGCAACATAATAAGCCTCTACTTATCATCTAATACAATATTTAATATTTTGTGTGCACCATGGTAAAATCACCTTTTCCTGTTGGACTTCTATGCTTCAAAGGAATGTGAATTAGTTATAAATCATATGTGAATTCTGTAAATAACTGACATTGTCATATCTTTTAATATAGTTTCTCACCTTGTCACTGCCAGCTTATCTCTTATATGTTCAACACTACTTTGGTTTAGCTTTAAGATGTTAGTTTCAGATTAAACTAGAGATCACTAGGTCAGGCCAGTATACCTGGACTTCTGAGTGTTCCCAATATGTATTTGAGAGTGGACCATTGACCTCCTACTATTTGGAAAACAATTGATTGTGCCATTGTTCTCTGGTTAAGATGTTTCCACTAAGATATATGTCAGTGCTGGGGATCTCACTGCAGTATCTTTCTTCAGTATCCTACTCAGTTACTGCTTTTGTAGTAAGTAATGTACAGCAATTGTTGATCTTGATTATCTTTGTTTTAGTTTAGTTCAATATTTAATTCATATTCAACATTATAATTTCCAATTCTCTTTTGCTTTGAATAACTGCTACAGTTTGTCTTCAAAGAAAAGGTGTATAGAGTATTAACCAACAATCCCAGGGGCAGTAAATAAATTAATCTTGGTCAGTATGCAAAAGGGACAAGAGAAAATTGGTAGTTGCACTGTTATATACCAATTGTTTCACAATATATTCTCAAGGGAATAATTTTTTCCCTGAGTGGAAATTAATTGAATGGCCAATAAAGGCAATTATAATAACATTATTAGCAAAGTGGTGACTTATAAACTTTTCACTGCACTCATTTGAGTGCATGTGACAATAAAACTAATTCTATTCTATGTATAGTAAGGGTAAATTTGTGGATGTATTTTTGGATTATTCTGGCTGGAATCATGCCTTCTGTCTTGAAAAACATTTTATGTAATTGTCTTATGCATGACTTTTAGCATCAAGTTGTATTTTAAATGAATTAATTGATTGTAAAATATAACAAGCTCACAGATTCCTGTGTAAGTTTTTGTATCTTGTATATAACTTACCATCCACATGGCACTCAGTTTGTATTGCTAGTTGCTGTTGATAATGCATGTTTCTCTAGAAGAGGGAAAGTAATTTTAAAAATATGTTGACGTCTAACTTATTAATATACAAACAGAGCATTTCAAACACTTCACCCAGTGAAATAACACTGGAGTACAGTTACTCTGGCATAAGCATTGCTATCTGTTGAGTTAGTGCTTTAAGAGCTGTTTTTATTAAGACATGGATATTTGAATAAGCGAAGGATCAGAATTAAACCACATGACCAACTGGCATGCTAAAGGATGATAACAAGGTGCAGGGCTGGATGAACACAGCAGGCCAAGCAGCTCCTATGATGCTGCTTGG